>NC_044914.1:46549337-47246837 GCF_001633185.2 Quercus lobata | reverse complement strand
CCAAGGTAAATTAAATTGATTACAGAGAAAATAAAGTAGTTTCCAAGATTCTTCCTGAGGTGGGTTTCTGGGTACCCGTAGAACCCAATAAATCTCCATGAGAGACCATTTCCTGACTCAGTGATTATTGCATCAATATGGTGGTTTGAAAAGCTCTTGATTTCTAAATTAGTATCAACAGACCAGAGCAGAGCAAGGCCCCCACTACGACCCCTGCTAGGAACAATTAACGCATTTGGAAAACCCAGTCTAAATTTCACCTTCTCCATATGTCTAACTTTTAATTTAGTCTCCGAAAGGAAGACTAGTTTGGGATTCCAATGCCTGACATAATCGCCAAGCGCATGAACTGTCTGGGGGTTCCCAATTCCCCGGCAGTTCCAACAGAGGGAATTCATTGCTTCCGGCGGTGCTGCTGGTGGCTGATCTCTCTTGGTTGTTGTATGCATTAGTAAGGGTTGAGTCACACAGTTTTTTCAGAGGTGTACCTTCATCTTCATCCATAAAATCAAGTCTGCCTGGTCTTTTAGAGCCTGAAAGCTCCTTCACGTTTTGTGTTTGTGGGTCAATATTTTGTAATTTTTTTCCTTGGGCTTTGGCCACTCTCTTCCAATTTCCTCTTATTGGGCTTAATTGCGTGTTGGTAGTTTCCAGGTTACTAGTGGACGTTTTAAAAGCCTTCAGTGGGCTAGTGACTTCATGGGCCTCAGATGGTGCAAGTTTTGGGCGGCCCACTATAGAAGATTCATCTCCTGCCTCTTTTCCCAACCCACCCGTATAATGGAGATCACGTGCATGCTTAACAGGAGAAGGTTCAAGGCTCAATGGGCATACCTTATAACGTAACTCCGGATTTTCTGCAGGTTGCGTATCTGATGTGCCATCTTGTCCTGAGTTCAAATTCAAATTCTCGGAAATCGTGTGGCTTTGTAGAGTTGATGGAGCCACCTGCTCCGCCTCCATATCTGCCGAGTTGGAAGTCATCGGAGTTTGCCGAGCAACTAAACTATCATTTTTCCGCACCTCAAATCCATCACTGCCTATCTTTCTAACTTTTTCAGGCCCACTCTTAGAACCTCCATTTGCTCTTAACCAGTCACCATACTGCCTGGGAGCTTCAGAATTGCTTGAAAATCCATTACAATGTTTTTCATCATGACCAAGAAGGCCAAAATGGAAGCAAAAGCTAGGAAGTCTTTCGTACTTAAAGTTAACCCAGAACTTACCTCCATCCTGATTGACAATGTTACCACCCCTCCGCAGCGGCTTGTTGATGGGTAAATCCACGTGTATTCTCATGTATTTGGCTTGCTCTGAAAGCCAAGATCTCTTATCTGACTCAATATATTTCCCCAAGCTATTACCCAGGTCCCTACCAACCTCTTCAGACATGCTTTCAAATGGGAGACCCCATACCTGTATCCAAAATGGGGAATGGGTGAACAAAATATTGTTGACTGATAACCCCTTTGTCCACCTACACAGGAGTAATAGATTATTATCGAAATTCCATGGACCATTACGCTCAACCCATTCCATCTGGTATTTGGAGTTAAATTTGAACTGAAGAATACCATTCCCAACATCTACAATCCTTAAATCCTGACTCATCTTCCAAGCAGACCGTAAGGTACTCTTCAAAGCTCGCATGTTCTAGTGCCGATCTACTAGAAGCCGACCAAATAAGCTCAAAGCACACTCTTCTAGTAAATCTGATCTGCTGGTGTTTGAAATGGAGATGCTTTCTTCTTCTTCTTTAGTGAGCTGAAGATGCTGAATTCCGTTGATGATTGATTGATCCATATCCATGGGGGTTATTCAAGCCCTAAGGCTTAGAAAACCCAGCGATGACCCGTAGTGGTGAAGGGAGAAAGACTCAAACTATGCGAGAGAAAAGGACTCGTGCAAGGCGAGAGAAACAGAGTTCCTACGAAGGGAGAGAAAAAAGTTTCTTCTGTCCTATTTTCCACCGTCCTTTCCTATCCTTCCTCAAATCAACCTTTCACCTTGTGTCTGGTCCTCTAGTTACTGTCACCCACTCAGACTTTAGTCAATAAGTCTTAATATTTTACTTTATATTTTAGACTTGGGCATAGGACAACACAAGCCAGTCATGTAATCACATCAATGCTGCTACAATCTTTTGCCGAGTACATACAGAAGATACTTTTTTTTTTTTTTTTTCAGCCCTACTCAAAAGTTTTTAATAATAATTTTTTTGACATATAAAATTTTATTAATTTTATTTTTTTTACCCAACAACCATTATTCACGCACTTTTTTTATACATGTATACAAAAATAAAACTAAATGTAAAATGATATTGTGAATAAATTTTACACAATTATAAATAAACTAATGTGAGAGATTGTGGGAGTTAGTTGTGTAAGGTATAGTGCTTTTTCTAATTTAAAAAGCAAATGCTTTTAGGTTCACTTTTCTTCGATTGGAATTGGGGAATAAAAAAAAAAATCAAATCTCAGACTTGGTTTGCGCATGATCGTCTTTAAAAGTTGGGTTCCGGAAAAGACACTCCCAATCCGTGCATCACGTGGGCAAGTCTGAATTTCAACGCGTGAACACCCATTACTATGGGTCTGTTTGGATAAAACTTATTTTGCTAAAACTGAAAACTTAAAACTGAAAATACTGTAACAAAATAATTTTTAAATGTGTGAATAGTACCGTAGGAGCCATTTTTAATGAAAAAGTGGATAAAAAGTGTAATTTGTGGGTCCGTGAACAGTGCATATATACACTGTTCACTGCAGAAAGTCAACAATTGCAGTTCCTGTTCATTAAACAGTAACCGCAATACTCCAAATGAAAACGCGTGAAAGAAAAAAAAACAGAAACGCAACGCAATGCAACAAGTCCAACCCAAACACACACTATTTCCTGCAAACAATTACTTCTCTGACTTGTCCATTCCTAGCTGCTGCAGCTGGATTAAATTGAACTTTGCCCACCACTAATTTCTGCACCACCCAGTCCTCTATCAGACGAGATCTAAGTCGGATCAACGAGTTTTTGGGCCACTACCTACGACAGTCCTCTATTCCTATAAGAGAGTGCAAACTCTTTCAAAGTGTGAGAGCATTAGTATTAGAAAATGCTATTTTATTTTATTTTATTATTTTAAAAAGTTATTTTATCAATTATTTTATTTTATTTCACAGTATTTCTAGCATCTCAAATTACCATTATTTATTCTTTTTTGGCGAAAAGCACATTTTGGTCCCTACATTTTCGTACGATTCCTACTTTGGTCCCTAAATTTTATTTTTACCGCTTTTAGTCCCTGTTTAGAAAAACGCCTTCAGTTTTAGTCCTTTCCGTTAGTGCCGTTAGGGCACTAACCTACGTGGCAAATGGAATTATTAAAATAATAATAAAAAATTTTATTTTGTCATTAAAAAATGCTAAGTCAGCATTTAAATTTAAAAAAATAATTTATTAAATTTAACTAAATAAAAAAATAAAAAATAGAAATAAAAATAAAAAATCACATTAATTAAGATTGAAGTGTGTCCTGAGCAAGAACAACAAGAACACAAATTCAGATCTAAGAACACAAAATCAAAATCCAAAAATCACAAACCCAAAAAATAAGAACATCAAATTAAACCTGAACAAGGAATTAAACATGAAAACAAACACAAAACACATACCTAAAAAATTAAAATAAAACTAGCACAACACAACACTTCCACGGTGGCGCATTTCCAGATCCATTATTTGTCTTTGTTTTTCTTCCAACACAACACAACATTTCCAGATCCATTATTTGTCTTTGTTTTTCTTCTTTCTTTTCAGATCCATGACTCTCTCTTTCTCTCTCAAATACCAACACCTTAGTGTTCAGCATATGGCCGCCGACACAGCGCACGCGTGACGCCGTGGTGGCGCGCCTCGTCAAGACGCTTTCCGTAGCACGGTGGCACGCCTCGTCGATCTATTTCTCACTCTAAATCTCACACTCTTGGAACTAGCGCCCGATCGGACCTCAATGGTCCCCATCCACTTGAAAACCATCGGCCCATCGTGAACCCATCAGTTCGACCAGATCTGGTCCAAGGCGGCGGCATGGCGGCGGTAGTTCTATTTTTGTTTGTTGATTGATGGAAACAATTAAAATAACATGCGTTAATTGATTTAGAGATTAAAATTAATAAAATGAAAATGATTTAAAGACTAAGAGCATTCACATCAGATCATCTAAAGTCTTCTAAAATAGATCTACAGTCCAAATTTTACACATTTTGGGCCAAAAAACACCCACATCAGCGGGTATAAAAATGTGTAAAATCGTGTATATATTTCCATGAGCTACAGTACCCGTGTAAATATACACGGGTACTGTAGCTCGTTTATAATTATTTTATTAATATCTTCTCTCTCTCCTGCATCTGACTCTAGCATCTCAACTCTCTCTTTCTCATTTCATGACTTTTCTCTCATCTCAAGTTCTCAACTCTGCAAAGCCGATTCCCATAAAAAAAAAAAAAAAAAAAAAAGCCTCTGCAAGCCGATCAACTTCTCCTTCTACTTCAAAATCTCAGGCGAAACGAAGACGACGCTAGCTCTCAACTCGCAAAGCCGATTCCCATAAAAAAAAAAAAAAAAAAAAAAAAAAAAAAAAAAAAAAACCCTCTGCAAAGCCGATAAGCTTCTCCTTCTGCTTCAAAATCTCAGGCTTCGAAGTTGAAGACGGCGCTAGCTTGGCGGAGATCTCGCGTGGCACAGACTGAGTCCGATCGGCGAGTTTGGGCGGCAAGTGAGTTGGGAACACCGATCAGCCTTTCCGATCCAACAATCCGTTTGGAAACGAAGACGGTGACGGAGAATTGATCGGACATGGAGGGTGAGTGGGTCAGATTTGTTGTAATTGTGTTGTTGTTGTTGTGATTGTTGTTGTGGAAGATCAGTGAATCATTGTTGTTGTGATCGTTGTTGTGTCGTTGTTGTTGTGGAAGATCGGTGAATCAACGGCCGGATTTTGTTGAAGGGTGGCTGGCTGGGTGTGGGTGTGGGTGTGGACGGAGAAGACGAGGTGATGAGTCCGTGCTAGAGAGGAGAGGGAATGAAATAATAAAAAATGTAAAAAAAAATGAATATTTTATTAAATAAATGTGTAGAATAGATAAACTGATATGGGTGTTTTATAAAAGTGGATGTGTAAAATAGAAAAAAGTAGGTTTTTTCTTACAAAATAGACAGAAAATTTGCACGAGCTGATGTGGTTGCTCTAAAAATGATAAAATGGATATGTAAAAACCAAAATGAAAAAAAATTCAAAATTGAGAATAAAAGTGCGTTTACTTTATTCAACTTAAATTATTTATATTTTTAGTTTGTTTCATACTTTAACTGCACTATTGTTTGATGGGATGGGACACGTTTTTTCTTTTTCTCTATGATAGCTTTTCTGCCCCTTTGTACCCTTTTCTGCCATGATAATTGATAGAACTACGACACGTTTTTTCTTTAAAACTTAGCCATAGGCATAGGATGAGAGGACTTAGGAGTAGTGGAGTACAGCTGTACAGGCTGGTCGGTTTCTCCCACCTTTTTATTTTATTTTTTTTATCTGAAATTTTATATATTATTATAAATTATTATATCTACAGTGAATTTATGTACATTAACAGTGCGGTTACTGATTACAGCTGTACAGGCCGGTCGGTTTCTCCCACTTTTTTATTTTATTTTTTTATCTGAAACTTTATACATTATTATAATTATTATTATTATATCTACCGTAAATTCATGTGCTTTGACAGTACAGTTACTGTTTATAAACCCTAAAAAATATATATATATATTTATATATATGAAACTCAAAACGCAGACACGCCATAAGCTCCATCCAAACGAATAATCAATCTTCTATTTATTTAACTTAAATTATATATATTTTTAATTTGTTTCACAGTTTCACTGCACCATTGTTTGATGGGACGGGACACGTTTTTTCTTTTATGCTATGATAGCTTTTCTGCCCTTTTTACCCTTTTCTGCCATGATAATTGATACGAGTGGGACACGTTTTTTCTTTAAAACTTAGCCATAGGCATTGGATGATAGGACTTGGGAGTAGTGGAGTATAGCTGTACAGGCTGGTCGGTTTCTCAAATGAGCAAAGTTTCTCTCCAAATTAGTTTGGAGAGAAACCTTGAATGTGAATTTTGAAAATCTAACCGTTAGATGACATGTTCTTATTACATTATTAATATTTACAAAATTTTAAGAAGATAAAAAATTAATTGTTATGTCATCAAATAAATGTTATAATTTCAAGTTTTTGTGATCTAAAGTTGTATATAAAAAATAAGTTAATTGATCAAATAATAAATAATATCTAATTTGAACGAAATTTGATACGTATGTTAAAAACATAAGGAACATGAAATTCAACGGTTAGATTTTCAAAATTCACACCCTAAAACTTTGTTCTTCTCAAATTATATTTGAACATCAAATAGAATATTAACATCAAATTATATTTTAAAATTTAGAAATCTAACAAATAACTTCAAAATTTTTTTGCTAAAACAAATAACTTCAAATTTAAATAAACCATTGATGGTACATGCATTTGGAGAAATTTGCTCCAAGCATATGGAATATACTAATATATGCCTTTTAGCCCATATACAGGCTATCGGCTAGTATCAAATTTCATTAAGTTATTTATAGTGCAATTAAACTTAAATAAGAAGTTGTAATCTCATTTTATATGCGGTAATAATTTATTTAAATAATTTAGAGACTTTCAAAGGTTATGTCCTTTTGTATGTATTAGTGTTG
Source organism: Quercus lobata (assembly GCF_001633185.2). Classification (NCBI taxonomy): domain Eukaryota; kingdom Viridiplantae; phylum Streptophyta; class Magnoliopsida; order Fagales; family Fagaceae; genus Quercus; species Quercus lobata. Next base: position 47,240,027 of record NC_044914.1, on the reverse strand, counting down.
TAAGTCTTGTCTCCCCTTCTCACCTCCTTCCCCATTCCCTGTGTATTTTGTGTTACTAATAAAAAAAAATATATATATAAAAATGATAAGTCAACCTAGAAGTTTGTTTTTTATTTTTATTTTTTTATGGCTCAATCACAATGTTTTTTAATTTTTCATCATTTGACCATATTTAAAGGGTAAATTATATGTAACTCTACTAAAATTTTGAGAAACGAAACTTCATCCCAAACTTTAATTGAAATAACACTACTTTTCCTTGAGGTTGGAGAAAATTAGCAATCTTTCAGTTAATAACATTAACCGAAATTTCAAAATTTAAAAAGATTCCTTTGACCAAAACTAGATTTTAAATAAAAAAATATAATTTAAAACTTTCGTCTAAAATTCCAAAAGTTATTAAGCCGGCTCTGTCCGGGCCGGAGAAGAGCTATCCTCTCTAATCACATCAATATTGCGACAAATCTTTTGCCACGTACATACAGAAGATACTGTATGATTAGCCAGCACGAGTAGGAAAAAAACAGGGCTCGCAGTCACGGTATTAAAAAAAAAAAAGACTGGCTGTATACAACAATATGAAATATAAAAACAAAATAAATTTTTTTGTTTCCAAAAATAAAATAAATTACTTTGTATACAACTTATTTATAATTATGCTGAATAATGGAGGTTCGCATGGTTCACGTTTTCTATTTTGTTGAAACGTTTGCTAATAGCATTCGTATCAATGACTATAAATATTTTAGTCCGTAGGTCATTTTAAATACTTATTTTTAATTTTTAAATAATATTATAAGTGTTTTTATATACTTTTTTATCTATATGTATTTCAAAAAATTACAAACAATACTATTCAAACTTCTTTATCAAACGGACCCTTAGTATTTAGGATCTATTTGGTACATGTGTTGAAATAATAGTTTTCAATTTTTTTAGAAATACATGTGGGTGAAAAAACGTATAAAAATACATGTAATGTTATTTAAAAATTGAAAATATGTGTTTAAACTTGTGTACTAAACGAGACCTTAATATTTCAAAAAATTACATTATCTATTATACTATCTCACTCTAAAATACATTTGACATCAAAACTTCTTTTTTTATCATTTTGTTTAAAATAATATAAACTACTCAATAAAATAATAACACGCAATCTTTTCCACCACAAATATTAAAATAATAATATATATTTTTTAAGATCGGAGCTACAGTGAGATTTCAAAGATACGAGCTTACTGCAGCTCAGTTGCTTTTTTTTTATTTTATTTAAATGTTTTTTGTGACTTGTTTTTTAGCATCTTTTATAAATTTAATCCAAAGCCCTTTATCTTTGGCACTGACATTTGATTTGACACAAAATTGTCAGATAGAAAGACGAAGAAAACACAAATTCTAAAAACTACTTTTTTTTCTAGTTTCATTTTGGGTTCGGTAAAGTAGAAAAGGAGGGGCCCGAGGTAAAGTAAAGCAGAATTACTTTAAATTGAAAATTGAAAATTTTAAAAATAAACTTTAAATCTCAAATATTAAATAAAAAAGTAAAAAAAAAGTTAAAATTAAAAAATAAAAGTGGTAAAAATTGATGTGAGTAGGTATGGTGTAATTGTTTAGTAAAAATTGATGTGAGTGGGTGTAATTGCACCCGGATCCAGATCGGAAAATTTGGACACGGTTGACCGTTGACGAAAAGAAAGAAGATCGAATTAAGTGGAATGAAATTATAACAATATAAAATATAATTATAAAATAATGTTCACGACTTGTTTATAATTATGCTGTAAGGCTTGAAGCATTTTCCTCTCTCTCTCTCCAACAGCTTGCATATAGCAAGCTGTATATAACCATATTCATGTTATGTAACTGTTATCACTGATCCAGGTGAAATCTTAGAGCACTTACAATAATAGTGCTAAAAAGTTATATTAGTATATTTTAGCTCTCTATATATAAAAAACAAGCCCTAACAGTAGAGTTATTTTTTTTTTAGCTGATACGCTACAGTGCACATTTATCTATAGATGTACACTGTAACTGTGAGCAAAAAAAAATATAATTTTTTATTCTGCCGGCTCCTTTTTTTATTCATTTTTTATCACCGTCCCTCTCTCATCTCTCTCTGAACTCATCATTCTCTCATTCACTCTCTGAACTCGTCTCTCTCATTCACTCTCCGGTCTTTCAAGCTCGTCAACGTCGCCGACCCATGAAGCTCGACTCATCCTCATCTCTGAACTCATCTCTCTCATTCACTCTCCAGTCTCTCAAGCTCGTCAACGTCGACTCGTCCACCTCAAGCTCACTCCGGTACAACTTGCTTCTTTTTTTTTTCCTTTTATCAAATCCGGTCTCATTCACTCTCTCTATTTCACTGTCAGCTCTCATCTCAAGCCTCTCAAGCTCACTCTCTCAACGTCGCCGGCCCGACCATCGTCAACGTCGCCGCCATCGTCAAGTTCAGACCCACGCCGCCGATCTGCCTCGACGCACTTCTCTTCCGCCGATACACTTCAGGTCAGTCTCTGTCTTCTTCATGTGGATGCTTTGGGTTTTTGATTTGGGTATACTCTTCCGCCGATCCACTTTGGGTTTTTGATTTGGATCCACTTCATGTGGATGTCTCTGTTTTTTATTTTTGATATATGATTTTTTATTGTCGTTCTGGATTATTGGCTTGGTGATTTTGGTAGATTATTTTGGTAGATTGATGATGATTATGGTTTGGTAAGTGTGAGTGATGATGATAATGATTAATGTTCTTGATGGATGAATACGGTAGTTTCTCATTGATGATGATGATGATTATGGATATTGTGATATGGTGTTCTCTGATATGGGTGGATTTTGTTGGATGTGTTCTGTTGCACAAAACTAGAAACAGAGCACACGTTTCTTGTGGTCATTTTAATGAGAAATTGTTAGTTTGGTTTTGAGTTTTGATATAAATGTACAGTTGGGGATTTTCTGTGTGCAGGGAAGTTTTGAGTTTTGGTATGCATAATCATGTTCTATTAATATAATTCTAAGTATTTTAAGTTTTGATATAAATGTAAGTTTGGGAATTTTCTGTGTGCAGGGAAGTTTAGAAGAGTCGGTGGTGATATTTTAGAATTTTCTGTGGCAACGGTGGCGGTAGAAGAGTCGGTGGTGGCTGTGACAGTGGTGGTGGCGGTGGTGGCAGCAGTGGCGGTGGCGACAGTAGCAGTGGCAGTTGCAGGTGGTTGTAATTGTTGTTTATTGTAATGGATATATTATTTTATTGTAGTGGATATATTATTTTATTGTGATATTTATATTATTTTATTGTGTTGAAAGCTAAAATAGATCCACTGCTGCAGCATGTGTGTAGGTAAAATAGGTAAAGTAACTTTTGGTGGAGCTAAAAAGCTAAAATTTTAGCTCTACTACTGCGAATGCTCTTACAAAGAGAGTGTATTTTCTTGCAAAGTCTGAAGTAACATCCAAAGTCCCTATTCATCTTCTTTCTGGTGAAGAGTAATGGCTGTGTCTGTTGTGTCCGGTGTGGTGACAAGGCTTGGTAACTTGCTCGCACAAGAAGCAATATACTTGTCCGGTGTGAGTGACAAAGCTCAAGAGTTACAAACTGAGCTTACACGGATACAATGCTTTTTAAAAGATGCAGATGAGAGGCAGAATGAATCAGCATTTGTAAAGAATAGCATTGCAGAAATGAAAGATCTTGCTTATGATGCAGAAGATGTCATTGCGACTTATGCCCTCACAGTTGCATCCAGAAGGGGAAGAGGCATACAAAAGGTCCTAAAGAGGTGCGCTTGCATCTTGGATGAAGGAATTACGGTGCATCAGGTTGGGTCAAAGATTGATGCTATGAAGACGAGAATTTCTAATTTGAAACAGAGTTTTCAAGAATATGGCATAATAAGTGAATCAACTCTGTCTAAAAAAAAAAAAAAAAAAAAAGAGAATCAACAATGCAAGCAGGTGGGTCCAGTTCTTCGAATGAGAGGGAACGAGAGCAAAGGCAAACATTTTCTCATCTTGAAGATCATGTTGTTGGGTTTGACGTTGATCTAAAGAAATTGGTGGACTTTTTGGTGGAAGGAGGGGAAGACAAGAGAGTTACTTCCATATGTGGTACTGGTGGTCTGGGAAAGACCACTCTTGCCAAGATGGTTTATAACCACCCTGAAGTCAATAAGTATTTTCACTACTGCGCTTGGGTATGTATCTCACAAAGACCTGTTTGGGAAGAAATTATGAATAACCTCTCTCAATCTCTAAAGGTTCAAATTAACGGGTGGAGTGATGCAGAACTTGTCAGGGAACTTCGTCAAGCTCAGGAAAAGAATAAGTGTTTGATTGTTCTAGATGATATTTGGAAAATTGAGGATTGGAACATTTTGCATGAAGTCTTTCCAAAAAAAAGTAAGATATTACTTACCTCTCGTAATAGGGATGTGGCTTTGCATGTGGATCCTAGAGGTTTTCATCTTGAACTGCGGTGCCTAAATCCTGAAAGCAGTTGGAAATTGTTTGAAAAGCTGGCAATATCTTGGAGATCAGGTACAAGTAAAATCTAGTACTACCATTTTAAATTTTCTTTTCTGGAAATATTAATTTGAAAAAAAATTTCTTTTCGTTTTTCAAATTAATTTGGTGAAAAAGAAGAGTAACTCAAGGTGTTACAGGCATAAAACATATTTAAGGCATGTTTGATAGACTATAACAGACAAAACAAGTAATTAATAAAAGAATTTAAATAACAAAATAAACTATAAATTTTTAATATTAAATTTTGCTAGATCTAAAGGAAAACATATAAGTGTGTGTGCATGTTTTTTCCTCTAATATCAATCTTTATTTGGAACTTGTGAATGTAGAAAGTAGAAACTTAATCCCAAAATTATGAACAAAATGTTGCCTCAAGGAAAAATAAAGGGTCTTATTTCAATTTGATTTGGTATGGCTAACTTGCATTTGATGACATTAAAACATAAAACTTCAATATGACGAATAAAAGATAGAGAAAGGTTTCTTTAAAATATTTGAACAAGTGTACGAAAATGCTGGTTATATAATTTTAACAAAAGATAAATTAATGCATATAAACTCGTTAAAACCCATTCGGCAAACTTTAATTTTAAATCTTTCTCCAAAAAAAAAAAACTTTAATTTTAAATTGTGTAAATAATTCTTGTCACTCCAGACATAAAATTGACAGATGGACAAGCTTAAAGTTCATATTTAAATTAGATGCAAACCAACTAATGATAATTCCAGAAACGGAATACTAACGCACATAAAATGATATTAAATTTTTTTTAAGTAAGTTAAATTGGATTTTAAATTAATTTGTGAAATTGATATGGCCAAGTGCCTCTAGATGGACCACCATATATTAGTATACTGCATAAAGTAGGGCTATTGGCACAATAGTTTTACAACAATTTCACAACAAAGTTAAGATGATAAGTTGTTACTAGTTTCCATCTTGGTTCATTACTTATATCACAGATATCACATATTTACCTACAATTAACAGCTTGTAAGAGATAGTACAAACTTTAGTTTGTGGGTTCAAAAAGAAAGATATAATTTTGTTTTTTTGTTTTTTTTTTTTTTTGTTTTGAGCCCCTAAAATAAAAATTTGAACATCTTGACTCCCAAAACTTATTTATTTATTTTTTTTCGAGCCTAGTTGAAATAAGTTTGAATATAATCATCTTAACAATTTATTCTTGCTAATAAAGTTATAATTAATTTATACTTTTGATTGAATTGATGAGTAGAGTGGCTAAATTTGATTGCGCTTTTAATTTGTTATTTGTTAAGTGGGAATTGGGACGTGGGGTGCCGGTCAGCTAGTTAGTGGTTTGCAAAATGTTTACAATAAAAGTCAATTAAACAATTATACAAGAGGTGATTCTAAAATAACCTAAGGGTTCCCTGCAAGGTTCGTCCACCGGGGGTGAGTCAAGGCCTAAGAAAAAAAAAAAATTAGACAAGGAGCATGGGACATTTTAGTGATTGAGTGAAGTCAAAAGCGAATGATAACGCAACAAAAATTTTCTTAATACAATTTCAAAGACGGATTGTTGTCAAAGTTAAGTTGAATTGTTAAATAAAATAATTGTAAAAAGTAAAGACATAAACTAATAGAAAAAAATATTATAAGCAATAATAATTAAAGGTCACTTAACAACAACAATTAATATGTTAATTGTATTTTTTAAATCTGAGATAGAAATCCTACTCTAACTTAATTTAAGCGTATAAGCGTATATGTGAGTGAATCTTCCTCTTAAAGACTTGAACCCCCAATTAATTGTTCTACCCCTCCCCACCCAAAAAATAATTTGTACTTGTGAAGTGATCATCACATCAAAGTTATAGTTTATATTTTATTCTCTTGCTAGCACTATAGACAAATTTGTAATAAGGAAACCATATAGACCACAAGATTCACCTCCCATGCATGATTCATCTTCTTACTGACATCTATAGAAAAAATTTCGGGAGCGGCCACTACAGCTTGTCACCTAAACTTTGTTGTTAAATTGTTGTAAAAATGTAGCTCATAGCTTTATTCTATTTTTATAAGCGCGCGCACACACACAGAGGAGAGGGAAAGAGACTTCAACACAAAAGCACACCATATACTCCACTAAAAAACCATGGTAAACACACACTACTTGATAACCTACACAATGCTTATTCTAGTTTAACACAGTATATAAGGTCTTCTTCTATTTTTGTATGATGGTAATTGATAAGCATTTATTATGATTTATTGTATATGGAATTATATGTTCAGGAATTTGACATTTATTAGGTTTACATTTGTATATGGAACTATATATTCTTCCATTTAAAGAAAATATGATGTACTGATATTCTAATAAAGGATTATAATATAAAATATAATTTTATTACAAATATATGACGTTGAAAATGGTGAGATTTAAAAAACTTATATGGCATAATATTATGAGGTGAGACTAAAGTCAAACGGCTTTGGTTGTATATACATTGTCCGATAACATTTTTATCTTATACTCTTCATATTTGAAAATTTCAAGATGATTAAAAATTAATAACTATGTCATTTATGATATGTTTAAATTTCAAGTTTTTATATTTCAAAACTATGCATATAGCTAAATTCATAAATCAAGTAGTAAACAATAGTAGATCGGAAAGAAATTTTTTATGCATGTTAAGAACATAGAGAGAATATAATCTAACGGTTCAATTGTCGAAACATTAATTCCATAAAAAGTTAGTAAGTAGTGTACATTATTCAGAGTTACACAAAATTATTTGAATCCCACTCCATATATAAAGCAAAAAGATAGACGTAGTGGCAGAGCTTAGATTTGATTTTAGAGGAGGCAAAAATTACATTTTACACTCACATTTACATATGTACATGTGTACATATATATATATATATATATATAGTATTTGAGAGTTGAGATTGACTTGAGAAACAACAATGTGCATTCTCAAAAAAAAAAAAAAAAAGGCAATGAACATTGTAATATGTACGGAGCATAAAATGGAAATTTGTCTTATGTCAAAATTAGTTTTCCAATTTATAACTCACAAAGAGGAAAAAAAGTACTGAATGTTAAATCAAATCATTGTTTGAAAACACTTGGCATCAATTTTAAATCTTTAAGAAAATATGAACTATAATAAGACCATGACTTTTTTATTTTTAATTTTCATTTATAAAGAATAGTTGCACTTCAAAGCCTATATATTAGCAAATTAAATGATCGATTTGATTTGCAACAAAAGTAATCTCAATCTTACAAATGTTTGACAACTTTTTTTTTCCATCCCCTTCCTATGAATGATTTCTTATCATTATTTTTCCAAACTTAGTTTCCTTTGTGAAGTTATTTTCTTCTTTGAACAAATCATCAGTATTTTAATTGAATGTTCTATCAATATGAAATAAATGCAAGTTAGATATATATAACCTATTTCATGAGCTCAAAATTGATAATGAAGATTGGAGATTAAAGTACGGATCAGAAGATTGTGGGATGTTTACAATCTAAAAAATAATGAAGTCATTAATCTTTATATATTTTAATTTCTTAGAAGAACATTTTTTTGTTTTTTTTTTTTTTTGTGTAAACCTTAGAAGAACATGTTAGATACACATGCAATGATATATTTTTAAATATCAATTTTTTTTTTTTTTTTTTGGGTTTAAATTACTGATTGATTGCTGAAATCATGGTTATATACGGCAATTACATACCTGCAAATTTAAATATGCATTTGTTCATCACTTTACGAAAACATTAAAAGAATACCATATTTATGACATTAAAAATAATTTTGGTGTTACTCCTAATACTTAAAATCGTCTTTGTATAATATTTAATTATAATTTACAAATATATAATACCCATTCAACGCACAGGTCTAATATATATATATATATATATATAAGTAGGAATCTCAGCCACAGTTGTTAAAGGGAATTATTTTAATTATAGGGTTTCAGTTAACTCAACTGATAAAATATCTTATGGTTAAATAATAGATCTAGAGTTCAGTTCCCACCTAAACCAAAAACTGATAGGTGTCTTAGTCTATAAGTTAAAACTTGAAACTCTATAAATAAAAAAAACAATTATTTTAATTGAGTCTTCAACCTAATTCAAATTTTCATTTATGTTAATGTATTAATTATTTGTCACATGTTAACGGGGTAATACATTTATTTTTATGCATTGTATATTTACAGATGGTGCATCAATTTTTTATATTAAAAGGATTTATTTGAAATACTTATTATCAAAGACAAAAACATAGTTTCGTTGGAGTTTTGACATTCTTCCTTATGTTTAATTGCTTTGAAATATACACACACACACACATCTGTGGAATAACTTTAAGTAATAGTACAATACTCAATAATTTTTTTAAAATTGATATATTAAAATTTGTATGTTAGATTATATGTTCTCTAGTTTCTTAAGATGCATGCCACATTTTTTGTGAATCAAATTTTGCTTATAATTCATTGCATAAACTCATTTTTTATATATAATTTTATTACTAAAAATAACTTGAAATTAAAACAATTTATAGATGAAGTTGTAATTGATCTCAAATCATCTTAATTATTTTGATACTAGAGGGTGAAAGAAAATAAAAAAATCCAATGTTAGGTTTTTCTGAATTTGTATCCTATAAAATAATATTAAGAGATGTAAAATTTCTTAAATTTATATTTAATATAACTTTTTTTACATGTCCCCCAAAAAACTTTTTTTTACATAAATATCTGGTATAACTTGAACCCTATATATAGGAAAATTCTTAAGTACACTTGAAGTATAGTGAAATGATGCTCCCTCTTATCACATTCATAGTGGACCCACAACAAATTTAATAAGTGGACTCCACCATGAATGTGAGGAAAAAAGAGAATTATCATCATTTAGCCTTCCATTGTTCCACTTCACCAAAACTTGCATTGATGTTAATGCATTTATTAACTTTCATGTGCTAAACGGTTAAAAGCATTAATTTATGTGTACTAAATATTTACAAATTGTGCATTAGTTATTTATATAAAAAAACTAATTCATAATAAGTATTTTAGAAAAATATTATTTGGAATATGATATTCTGCTTTGACGAACAATGGAAACCAAAAATATAATAATAATAATAATAATAATAATAATAATGGTAACAACAGCAACAATAACAACAACTGCAATAAAAGTGTAAAAATCATTTTGTTCTTTTATATATCATGATATTTTTATGGATTTACTAAAGTACTATGTTCATAATTATAGTTTATTAATCTAAAAAATTTATATTTCTAAACTCTTGTAATGACATGTAATGTGTGTATATGCGGGAAGGGGGAGCAAAGTTACCCAAGTTGTTCATCTCTAGGCTTTCAAGTCTTAAAATATAGTTTCATTTTATTATTTTAGTTGCTGATGTTGTGGTCCTCATTCTTCAAGAATAACAAAATTGTTTTGTTTGTTGATGGCTTTCCAGACTCTGTGACCAAAACTATTATGGAGAAGTTAGGAAAAGAAGTGATTCAATATTGTGGGGGTTTACCATTAGCCATCACTATATTGGGAAGTCTTTTAGCAACAAAGCAAACACAGGATGAATGGGAGGAGGTGCATAAACATGTCAAACCATACCTTTACGAAGAGCAAAACTTACTAATCAACAAGGTATTAGCTTTAAGTTATAATGATTTACCTTCCCACTTGAAACCATGCTTTCTTTATTTAGGCAATTTTCCAAAGGATCTTGGGATTTCGACAAAAATATTGATTCGAATGTGGATGGGAGAAGGTTTTATATCAAAAATTCAACACGGTGGAGGGAGAGAGGATACAATGGATGATGTGGGACATCGATATTTAAGGGAGCTAGTGCAGAGAAGCATGGTTTTGGTGGGTAAAAAGACCTCCCTTGGAAGGATTAAAACTTGTCAAATGCATGATCTTATGCGAGACTTCTGCATATCAAAAGCTGAAGAGGAAAATTTTCTCCATTTTACCGATACTCTTTCCATGAAACAACATAAAGAACAAATCGGTAAAGTTCGAAGACTTGCTATAGTTTCGGAATCAGGTGACAATTCCATCAAGGGAATTAAATTCAATAAATATCCTTACCTAAGGTCTCTTCTCTACTTTCAACCTCAGCATGATGAATCTTATTTTAAAGAGTCCTGTTTCAAGAAATTCAAGTTGGTTAGAGTCTTACATCTAGAATATTTTAAAAACCACCAAAGAAAATTACCTAAAGACATTGGATTTCTCATCCACTTGAGATATTTATCTCTCAAAGATAGCAATGTAACTAAGGTTCCATCATCTGTTGGCAATTTGAGGTGCTTGGAGACACTGGATTTGCGGATCAACTTCTCCCCATCATATTGTTGCATTTTACTGGACTACATTTACCCACATACTAATTTATTGGACTCCCTCTCCAAACCGAGAGTGCCAAATGTGTTTAAGTATATGAAACAATTGAAGCATCTTTATTTACCCAGGGATTATAGTGTATGTGGTATGTTGGAACTGGGTAATCTTTGCTATTTGCAAACATTGGTGAATGTTCAGCCCAAAACCATCAAAATTCCCACATGGTTCAAACTCAATTGTCTTCGGGTTCTTAAAGTAAGGACTAATAAAGAAGCCCAAGATGCAATACAAATGCTAATATCAAGATCAAGGTGTCCGTATATGGAAAAGCTAAATCTATATTACCCTGTAAAGAAGCTTCCAAAAGCTCACCAATTTTCTCCAAATCTTGCGAAGTTGACCTTATCGGAGACTAACCTTGAGGAAGATCCAATGGCAACATTAGAGAAGTTGCCAAACTTAAAAATCCTCCGCCTTTTCTCTAGCGCCTTTGAAGGGAAGAATATGGTTTGTTCTAAAAGTGGATTTTCTCAACTTCAATCTATTGTGCTTTCTTCTTTATTGAACCTTGAGGAGTGGAGGGTGGAGGAAGGAGCCATGCCTAGTCTCAGTCATTTGGAAATTAAAGATTGCAACCTAAAGAAGTGGAGGGTAGAGAAAGGAGCCGTGCCCACAATCAATCATTTAGAAATTACAGTTTACAATCTAGAGGAGTGGAAGGTAGAGGAAGGAGCCATGCCTAGTCTCAGTCATTTGAAAATTAAAAATTGTATCCTAAAGGAGTGGATGGTGGAGAAAGGAGCCATGACATGTCTTAGTAATTTGGAAATTAAAGATTGTAGCCTAAAGGAGTGGAGGGTGGAGAAAGGAGCCATGAACAGTCTCAGTAATTTGGTAATTAAAGGTTGCATCCGAGAGGGGTGGAAGGTGGAGGAAGGAGCCATGACCAATCTCAATAATTTGGTAATTACAGATTGCATCCTAAAGGAGTGGAGGGTGGAGAAAGAAGCCATGACCAATCTCAATGATTTGGTAATTAGAAATTGCACCCTGGAGGGGTGGAAGGTGGAGGAAGGAGCTATGACCAATCTCAATAATTTGGTAATTGATGATTGCACCCTAAAGGGGTGGAGGGTGGAGAAAGGAGCCATGACCATGACCAATCTCAGTAATTTGGTAATTAGAAATTGCACCCTTAAGGGGTGGAAGGTGGAGGAAGGAGCCATGACCAATCTCAATAATTTGGTAATTCATGATTGCACCCTAAAGGGGTGGAGGGTGGAGAAAGGAGCCATGACCATGACCAATCTCAGTAATTTGGTAATTAGAAATTGCACCCTGGAGGGGTGGAAGGTGGAGGAAGGAGCCATGACCAATCTCAATAATTTGGTAATTCATGATTGCACCCTAAAGGAGTGGACGGTGGAGAAAGGAGCCATGACCATGACCAATCTCAGTAATTTGGTAATTAGAAATTGCACCCTTGAGGGGTGGAAGGTGGAGGAAGGAGCCATGACCAATCTCAATAATTTGGAAATTCATGATTGCACCCTAAAGGAGTGGACGGTGGAGAAAGGAGCCATGACCATGACCAATCTCAGTAATTTGGTAATTAGAAATTGCACCCTGGAGGGGTGGAAGGTGGAGGAAGGAGCCATGAACAATCTCAATAATTTGGTAATTCATGATTGCAACCTAAAGGAGTGGAGGGTGGAGAAAGGAGCCATGACCATGACCAATCTCAGTAATTTGGTAATTAGAAATTGCACCCTGGAGGGGTGGAAGGTGGAGGAAGGAGCCATGAACAATCTCAATAATTTGGAAATTCATGATTGCACCCTAAAGGAGTGGAGGGTGGAGAAAGGAGCCATGACCATGACCGATCTCAGTAATTTGGTAATTAGAAATTGCACCCTGGAGGGGTGGAAGGTGGAGGAAGGAGCCATGACCAATCTCAATAATTTGGTAATTAATGATTGCACCCTAAAGGAGTGGAGGGTGGAGAAAGGAGCCATGACCATGATCGATCTCAGTAATTTGGTAATTAGAAATTGTACCATGATTGACTGCAAGGTGGAGGGAGGAGCCATGCCCAGTTCCGATCATTGAGAAATTATAGGTTGCAGTGGATTGATGACGATTTCTAATTGATTGAGGTCATAAGTCACAACCCTCATTGCTTGACAAAGGAGGACGGAAATGCTGATCTTTGGCTAACAAGGTACAACAATAAATTCTTGCACTTGCATTTTGATAAATTTTATGGCGCTTCTTTTCATCTAAATATCTCTATCCAATTAATTCCAAATTTACCTGATAATATTGAGCAAATATTTCACTAAAGTAAGGGTAATTCTTCTTTTGATTAGAATGAAGCTCTTATCTATTCTTTTCCACAATTTACACACTTATTTATTAGCTTTTGATCCCACAACTTATCTCTCCATTATATTTACAACTAGTCATTAACCCGTGCAATGCACAGAAACTAATAAAAATGAAATCTAAAGAAATAGTGTTAATTTTTAAATATTTCAACTTGGACCACTTGTTCTAATAAAATTTTTTAAACAATCCTATTTTTAAGAAGCCAAAAAATAAATTGAACCAAAAGGAAATTTAGTTTGATAAAATGTTCACCAAGCAAGTCTTGCAATTTCCTTGAAAAGGGGTAGAATGGTGTAGTAAAATTTCTACATATAATAATTTAAATAGAAAAAGTAATATAATGTAACGCATGAGCCAAGTGTGAATCCTTTATCTAGATGTTCATGAATCAAAATAAATAATAAGACTAGTATTTGACCCTCTCTAATTTGACCCATGTACTATGTAATGATTTTACCAACTAAAGTAATTTTTGCATATTTTAAGTCCAAAACATAGCACCTATCTACTTATTAAGAAAAAAATAGCATCTATCTAAAACATGTTCAATTTGACATTTCAATATTTTCACTAAGTGTATTCATAAGTAAAGACTATTTCTTGCTCATATTCCTTTTGGAAGTTATAGGGATTTGATTTCACTGAATTTTCCTTTTTCTCGTAGTTGGTTATAAGTACAACGGATCTATATATTACTAAAAGCTGAAACGTAGCAATTAATGTTGCTATGCTCAGGTTGAGCCACATCAGCTGTCATGTTATTACCATTCTTTTTCCTGAATTTGTCTTACAATTTAAAATTAGTTTTCTTAAATTTAAACATACTAATAAAAAGAAAATAACTCCCAACCCTTTGTGTTTCACTTTAGATGGCAACCCTTTGTGTTCTACAGTTACAATTTTAAACAGCAACCCTTTGTGTTCCACGGTTACAATCTCAAACGGCAACCCTTTAACTTCCTAACGCCAGACTTTGGCTTTCTAACTCCTTCATCTTTTCTTCTTCTCACACTATATTAATACTGAAAAGTTGGATGATTCAGTTTAGGTATCTCTAAATCTCAGTTGCTCGACCTCTATTCTTGTGGCTGCTTGCATAATAGTTCAATGTAAGAATTAGATTAATAGTGTTGTTCTTTTTTATTGCTGTTTTTTTTTTTTCTTTTTTAATTTTGTTACTACCTTTTTTCTGTTGTGGGTCATATATGCGTTTTTATGTATTTAGGTTGGGTATTTGTCTGATATATGATTGTTTGTTTCTATGTTTAAAATTGATTTGGTTTTTTTTTTTTTTTTTTTTTAATGTTTGAGACGGTAACATTATTTGTTTATTTTGTGTAATTCATGTAATAGAGTTTTAGTAGTTAGAAAATTGAATGATGGAGTTTTAGTAGTAATCGTGTCTACAGAAATTCAATTGAATGATGCAATTCGTACCTGCAAAAATTCAATTTGCTAAGGTATTTTAGTAGTTAGCAAATTGAATTATGGAGTTTTAAAGTCAATACTATACTCAGAACATGATACTTCTCCTTTTTTCTTGGTCTCCTCATTTAAGTGAATCCATCCTTAATCATTGAAATCAATTTAAAATTCATTCTATTAGCTTTGATTGTACTCTTGGCTATATCATAAAAGACTATTTTTTTTATATAATCTTTTTATGGTAATTATTGTCATTTTTGTTGTAGTTGAATCAATATAAGATTATGATAGATATGCATGATTAGTAGTTGTTGCATCTTCATTATTATCACAAGTTTAAGATAGAGATTACCCAAATCAATAGTTGCTGCGTCTTCTTCATTGCCAAATTCGATCATCTTGACAAATCTTTTATTTATCTGATTGTACAACATGTATTTATTTACTTATGGATTCTATTTGATTGTAAGATTTTTATGTCTTTTGGCATAAATTAACTAGCTAGTAAGCTAGCCAAACCGCTTGCTTCTTCAGTTTTTTTAATCTTTTACTTTGCCTCCAACACTATCGTAATTTTGTCTCTTTAATGGCATGTTTTGTCTCCATCGCTATATATATATATATATATATATATATTGTTTTGTAGGATCCAAGCAAGAAAGAGTTTAAGATGATTGCTATATTATTCTCTCAAATTTTTTACGGCATGAACAACTTGCTGTATTGAAGTAATTAGTAATTATAGAATATTTTATATTAATAGTTATTTGTTAATAGGAGTTTGACAACTTTAGAATATGAAAAGTTTTAGGTTAAATGGGTAACAATTTTAATTTTGTTAATTTTTGCTTTCTAAATTACTAAAATCAATAGTAGCAGGTTTCTATTTGTTAATGTTGCTATGCTTAGGTTGAACCACATCAGCTGCTATGTTATTACCATTCTTTTTCCTGAATTTGTCCTACACTTAAAACTAATTTTCTTAAATTTAAAAATATTAATAAAAAGAAAATAATTCCTAACCCTTTGTGTTCCACAGTTGTAATTTTTGATGGCAAACTTTTGTGTTCTACGGTTACAATTTTAAACAGCAACCCTTTGTGTTCCACAGTTACAATCTCTAAGAATAACGACATGGGTAACAACTTTAATTTTGTTAATTTTTGCTTTCTAAATTACTAATAGTGATTTATCATGTTAAATTGATAGTTTATTTGTATATTATTCAGCTACAATGTTGTAATGTTATTATTTTTCTTTCTAATTTGTGAGGTTTAATTTAAAGTATTTCGAATAAGTCATCTGAAATAAAATTCAATACAAAAAGAAATATTGTTAGGGACTCTGTAAGGCTAAGGGGAGCTTGAAGATAATATAAGTTTTGGCCTCATATAACATACTTGTATTGTGAGCTTCAGTTGCTACAAGTAGTATTATAGTAACTTAGATATGAAACTCTAGATGTAATACAAACAGCTAAGGGTAATGACATTCACTAATATTTGTCTTTTAATTTAAATGGTATTTTGCATAATTGCTTTGCATTCATTTGATTTTAATTTCAGTAAATTTTCCGTGCATCGCACGGGTTAGCGACTAGTTTTGTATTAAATTTCAGTCCAAATTTATACTATTTCTACTCCTAGAATCCCTCATAGTCTTTGTCATCAAATCAATCATTTCGTTTTTTATTTATACTTTTTTTTAGAAGATCAAATAGCATACACTAAGATTGTTGTTAGATTACCATAACATGAACAGTATCTAATAACCATCTCTCAAAACTGAATAATGTCAAAACTTGGAACACAAATAGGACATAAAACAAACACATACACAGAACAAAAACACACATAGATTGTTAACTCATGAATCGAGATTCCAAAAGCTCAAACATGTAAAATCCACCAAAATAAACATCACAAATTAATGCATAAAACCATGAAAGCAAAAACTCCAAACTCTTATGAGTCTGAACTAAAAAGCATCCAAAACACCACAAGGAGCAATGAAGTCTAGAAACACAGCATGTCATCAAAATATATTATATACATCAGTACAAAAGACTTTCCTACCCAAAGTAGGTTACAAACTGTCACGTTTTACAATCAAAATTTATTGCAAGTTGGACTACAAATTTGGGTATACATAACAAAGTATGTTTTCTTATATGTTCACAAACTTATATACTTCTTCAAGAAAATATTCAAATATTAAAATGTCATTAAAATGTATAACAATAAAGAACATTAGATCCAGACGAAGTTTACATATAAAAAGAACTTAAGTAATACATGAATATTAACAGAAGTTCAAAACCCTATAAAAACTCAAATATATTAAAACAATACACCAATATAAGAAGTTCAAGTGGTTTGTTCTATCTGGGTACAAAGTTAAAAATAACCTCCAACTTTTTATAGCTTATCTATACCTTCAGGTGCTTTAATTTGTCCAGAAGTCTCTCATCGAGCTCTCTGGTCCGTTCAACCTCACCCTTTAATATTTCAAAATTAATGTATGTCTATCATTAAACAAATAAATGTATTATTATTACCAATTTTCTCAAAATCAACATAGTCAACATTCTTTAAAAAAAATGCCAAAGCTTTATTACAATCTAGTCAAATTGTAATATTAGTAACCTTAAATATGGTCATCACATCTACAAAATTTTGATATATAAAGTGACAAAATTAATCAAACTATAAGACGGCCCCTATATAGGTCACAAAAATAAATTAAAGAAGGAATATATGTTGTACATTTTGAGTACTTTGTTTTTTGTGAAATTTGAAAGAGAGATGAGAGTAAGATAATGGAATATCCAGTTGTGGTCTGTAATCAACCATAGAAACAAATATTAGAGTATAGAATCAATCTTATCAGAAGATAAGTTTTCACTTATGCAAACTTGAACACAAAGACCAAGTACAAGTTCAGTACCATTGCCACCGCCAAATCAGTAAAAATCTCCGATGTAAGACCACATTCATGGAACTGCAATTTTTGTTTATTTATTTTTTTACGAATATGCTTTTAAAAACACCAAGTCACCTCTAAATCAAACTCAAATTCACTGAACCAACAATTCATTCTCGATTATAAATTAAAAATTTGATGAGAAAATCCCAAACTCTAATCTCAATGCACAAACCCACCAGGAAATGAATTGTAAACAAACCAAACCTACTTATCAGTTTCCCCTAAACTTTCAAATACATAATCTTAAAGGTCATTGTAGTTCAATTTTATAGAGAAAAATATAGAAGGATTCCAACTTGGTTTATATTAGAATCTACAAATCCCAAATGGAGCCCTATAAGAATTAGAGTCTAAAACTTTCTGTTAAGATTAAGTTTCATATTCTTCCAAGGTTAGAAAAAGTTATTTTATGAGGAGATAGAAATAGGGATTTACCACCAAACTTTCTATAGGTTACCCAGCCAAACTGTCATGGATTTCAATAATAACTTTTTCTGTTTTATCTACAAAGAAACTATATTGGATTTGCTGGAATTCTCATTTAAGTTCATCCAACGGAGATGGTGTGGTTGAACAAAAACATACAACACAGATATTACCCAACATATACTCAATGCTGCGACTCTAACAACAAAAACAAATCAAGAATTATTTTTTTTTTTAACAAAAATACTCACCCCATCTTCATCACCGGGGCAGTATAACCTAGGATAGTATGCAATATAACCTAGGTAGTACAATTTTTTTTTTTCAATTTCAATTTCAAAGAGATGGAGAGTCATACTTGCATCAACAAAAAACTTTAAAAAAAATCAAAATTTTAGAATTAAGATATAAAAGAAAACAATTAGTGTAGAAAGAAAAAGCATGATACAAAGAATCAAAGGTAAAAAATAGGTTCATGGATCAATGTCTACACAGGAACTTAAAAAACAAAAACAAAAACAGAGAATTTAAATTGTCAATTTAATTGACTGTGAAAAAGAGAAAGAAAATCTCTATGTTCTAATTAAATCATTTATTGTTGCAGGGAAGAGAATGTCTTAGATGGGAGGAGATTGCAAAACTGTGTTTGTTTCAAAATAAAAAATAAAATACAATACAAATTAATGATGTGGAAAATTGTGGAGCTTGCAAAGCTAACGTGTCAAAATTTTAAAAAATCAACAAAAAGTCAAAGATTTTGGATAAATTATACACTTATTTGCCACTATTATTAACAGTTTATTCTTTCTTTTTCTCCCTCGTTTTTTTTTGGGGGGTGGGGTTGGGGGTGGGGGTAGGGGTTTGGGGTCCTTCTACTTTCTCTCATTCCTGCATAAATAGATATTGGTTGATGGTGTAAATATAGTTCTAAATGTTACATGTCTACAGAATATTCCATTTTAATTTTAATTTTTTTTTTTTTATAAATGTTTTGGGCTTAATCATTCTGTGTCTTTTACAGGTGAAATCATGCATGGTCTACAACTGGTACGAGTTGATGTATGTTATACAACTTGAAGATTTTGATTGCACAGATTCATTAAACATATTCTTTGATGCCAGTGTGTAGTGACGTAAAGAATTGTTTGTTTGGTGATGGTACTTTGTATTGATGTAAACAATTGGTATGGGCTTAATCATACTATTTTTTTTCTTTTTTGGGTCCTTCTACTTTCTTTTCATTCCTAAAGCATAAATATATTGGTTGATGGTGTAAATATAGTTCTAAATGTTACTTTAATGAATTCATGTCTACATAATATTTAATTTCATTTTAATTAGTTTTGAGCTTAATCATTCTGCTTCGGTTTTTTGGCAGGTGAAATCATCCATGGTCAGCAATCGGTACGGGTTGGTGTCAGTTATACAATTTAAAGGATATGATTGCACAGACTCATTAAACATATTCTCTAATGCCTATGTGTAGTGATGTAAGGAATTGTTTGTTTGGTGATAGTACTCTATATTGTGATATTTTGTTGGGTGGTTGTTTGCATTAGTGTGTTTTTTTTAGTGTTGCTTTCTTGTTTTGCTTTGTTGGCTTTGCTATTATTGCACTCTTTGTATTTTGTTGAATAAAAGAAAACCAATGTATTATTGGATGAGAAAATAATTCTTTATTTAATCTGGGATTTCTCATATTTCTTCAGGATATGTTTATCTCATAGTATTTTAGATGTATGTTGCTTATAGTGAAGCTAATTAAGTCTATCCTTTTGTTAAGCAGTAGCATAGTATCTTATTAAGCAAGGAATATCAATTAGCATGGATGGAAATTGCTGGTTGATAATCGGAACACTATAAATTCAACATCATTCATAATCAAAGTAATTATTATGAAGGAATTCAATCGTTCTTATAATAGTTTATATAGTTCTAGTTTATGTGAATTTGAGCTGTAAAATGCTTCTTGTAAACTAGAAGATGAGGTTCTTATACTATTGTGATTAGTGGGGTATCATATCCATTGCATATGGAGGACACTTTTTTATTATTTTTTTGTTGAGAGTAGTATCAAATGATTAATTATGTTATCAATTTCTCAATATACCCATAATTAATGTTTTAGGCAAGCCTTGCACTGATAACTATATTGGAGTTCTATTTCTTTGCAAACATTTGTGTTTTTAACTTTATTAGAGTCTTGTATCTCAACTAGTTGACACTTTCTAGTGTGTCCATGATATCAAGGGTTCAAATCCCCCCCTCCTTGTTGTAACTATCGAGTTATCATTTTAGTGTTTATAACTTGAACAACTCAGCAAGAGTTGCACATCACCCTCAAGGACTGTAGAACTTTCTATGCCTCAGTTAGCAATGAGGAGAGTGCTAGATTTTAGCTCATGGTAGGTATTTTTGGACTATAATGGTCCCACAAGATTGTACATGGGGCAGCAGAATTGTGCTAAAACTTAGAAATGAGGTTAGGAGGTTCATAATGTTTAATTTTTGGGATGGTAGAATTTTTTCTCATGACATGATAATTGGGATCCTATTAGGATCCTTTTCATGAAGTATAGCTTTAGGATTATCCATGATGCAGCAACTAAATCTAACGCAAATGTGCATTTTGTTTTGAAGAAAAAAAAAGGAGTAGTTTTGGATTTGAGAGTAGTCATTCTTAGGGGGAGAGTTAGTATAGGACCATTTTGTTAGGAGGAATGTTGATGTTTTGAGGGATGTAGTGAGGATAGTATGTATCTTTTCTTTTCTTTCTTTTTAGGATACATTACTCTTGTACATGAGGTTTTGTGACCATTTATAGAGATACATTGTACTTATCTCTTTCTTTATATCGATGTATGTTTTTCTTTCACTTATCCCTTCATGTGTTGTTTCTTTTCTCCCTTAATACACATTTTTTTTATACTTGTATGCAATCTATTATTTCTACTTTACACAAGATGTCTTGATGAGTTTTGTCTAAAGTGTATCAGAAATACAGATTGTCAAAGTCTACTTCCATAAACTCTCTTCTTACAAAGTTTTTCAAGAGTTTGTGTTAGGATAGATTTTATTGTATTCAACAAGTGAATATGAGTTGAGTGTTTTATGACTTCTCTCATATGTTCATTTGATTGTTGTGGTTTTGTCACGGATCGCTGAAGGGGGAGATTGTTAGGACATATGTGTTTCACATGTTAAGAACATATGTTATGATGTTAAGTAATTGACTTATCCTTCGACAAAATGCACTTTACTTGTATATGGGTAGATTTAGGATGTGTTTAAATACTTCAAGAAACCATGTTTCAAGATCAAATATTGAAACCTTCAAGTCTGTTCAAGAAAACAAGTTGATAGTGCAAATTCATTAAAACTTGACAGCTGGCTTGACAGCTACATCCATCGAGTTTAAGAAAGCTGTTCAAAGTTCGGTATGCTCGACACCTGCATGACACCTCCTACTTGTTGAGATTTAAGATTTTCAGAATTCTCATATGATTTTCTTGAGATCCGTGAATGTGTATTTATTTTCCGCTGCATTAGTTTATTGGTGATTTGTTTGTGCTATCACGCGTTTGCATGATAAATTGATTAATTAATAATTTGACTAATTAATTAATTAATTTATCTCACAAGAGGTCATTTAGTTTGTGGCCTATCAATTAGAACTAAATTCCAAATATCATTTCTGAATAATATTCTTTGCCATAAATTGTAGGGATGGCAATTTAAATTCGACTTGCGGATACCCGGTCCGACCCGACCCTAATGGGTCGGATTTTACCCGGCCTGATAAAGAATAGGGTCGGGTATGAGTTAAAAAAAAAAACCCGAAATGGGTCCACGTCGGGTTCGGATTTTATTTAAAAAATCCGAAACTCGGCCCGAAACCCGGTTATATATATAATTACTAAAATATCCTCCTATATATGCATAATTATAAACCCTAATATTTCCCATTCCTCATTTCATTTCAGCATTCAACTCCTTCGCCTCTCCTCTTCAGCTCACCTCCGCCTCTCATTTCTTCAGCTCACCTCCGCCTCTCATTTCTTCAGCTCACAATCTCACTCACTCCCAATCTCACTGCCGGCCCAACTGCTCTACCTCTCTCCACTGCTCTAGCTCTCATTGCCGTCCCAAGCTGTCTTAGCTCTCTCACTCACTGTCTCACATGGCCGCTTCTCCCTCTTCATCTCTCAGTTCTCTTACTCACACGGCCACAGGCCCACAAGTAGTCAAGCACAGGCACAGCTCTGTTTCGTCCTCGTCGTTGCTGATCTCACTCCACCTCGTTCTCCATTTTTTTTTGGGTTCAGTTCGTGTCAAATTCTCAATCTTGTGAGTTTGTGTTTGTGTTTGTGATTATGAAAGGGAAAATCATAGATCTAAAATTTGTGTTTGGTTTGTGATTTTTAAAGGGAAAATCGAAGCTTCTCGCCGCAATTTTGTGGTTTTTGATCACTGGCTTCATTGGTGGGTCTCTCTCATAATTTTTTTTTTTGATTAAAATATGTGAAACCCATTTTGTATTTGGGGACCTTCGGATTTGTGTTTGTATTTTTTTTATATTAAAATATGTGAGTTCTCACCGCAATTTTTGGTTGTTGATGGTTGCAAGGAAACGTTTTTATCGGCTTTGTTTGTTTATTTATTTTATTGTTTAGCTGTTGGGTTAAGGATCTTCTGTTCGGAGCATTTTGGTTGATTGCCATTTGTTTTGGTTTTTAGGTAGTTTCTATTTTTTGGGTTACATGTTTTGCAAAAGAATCCCATTATTCCATTCCATTTTGGTTAGTAATGAACAGTCTATAATGAGGAAAGCCATTTCATTCTTTTCCAGGTTGTTTTGAATCTTTTGATTGTCCATTGATGATTCAAAATCTTGCCTCCAATATTTTGTTGCAGGCATATGCATTGATTCTTTTTTCTCAGGAAAACAATTTTTTTTTTAATTGATTGGGCCACGGATTGGGCCACTGTTAGGGGCTGAAGATTGGGCCATGAAGTGGCCTAGCTGAGCGGGGCCTGGCATGGGCGGGTCTGGGCCCCGGGAAAAAAATCCGTTTAGTAAACGGGTCGGGTCCGGGCTACAGGCTAAGACTCGCGGGTCGGGTCCGGGTATGGAAAACCCGGCCCGAACCCGACCCATTTCCATTCCTAATAAATTGTTTTGTTTTGGTGCTCTGCTTTAGTGTAAATGCTTACCTAATTTGTAAGAATCTGGTCTCTCGAGAGATGTTTTGGGTTTAAAGAGCCTCTGTTGTATTCTTTAGCCTAGGGTTCACTCTTCCATGTTTCTGTAGTTCGCCTTGCATTATTAATTAAAATTCTCAAATTCTAGAAATGGTTGGAGCAGTCATGCTTGCCATTAATGCTCTGTGAATATTGGGGCCCTGATGACTATTTGTGTTTTGTTCTTTTCTCTTTTTCATATTTTTGTAAACCACTAGGCATAAGACTCAAAGTAGGTTGAATTTCGATTTAAAAAAAAAAAAAATTAGATAAGTTAAAAAAACTTAGACTGGTGGACCACAGCCATCCGGCACAAATGATTTGGTGTTTACCTCAACCTAATGATTTGTCTCTACTTTAGATTGAAACAAATGATTCGGATATCTTTCTCTAAATGATTCATAGCAAGTCTGTCTACCATGTTAAAGGCATGATTAAAGTCTCGTGGCAAAGATGAAAGCAAACTAAGGTTTTTTTTATAGAAAATCATGTCTATTCTCATTGTGTTTTTTTCAGCTTTTTTCTGGTGAAAAATGGTTAGATGGTAGATGGCAATATTTTTTGGTATTTGGTTTTTCTTATAAAGGGGATTGTTAAAATGGACAATGATGTATCTCATAGGTTATGGAATCCACATCAACAATAACGCATTTGTACCCTCATAGATACTTGATATATTAGCAACAAAGACGTAGTTGTATTCAACATTTGAATAATAAAGAATCTGTAAATTGGAAGGGGACAATAATCTAGCAAAAGGTAAGTTTAAAAATTTTTCCATCCTAAAATCATTAATGAAGTTATGAAGAAAGTAACTGGCATAAAAATCTTTGAAAAAATCTGGATCTTGTTTCTTGATTAAATGTGTTACGATTTCCAATTAGTTTATGCTCCCATTTTGGATTACAATTTTTAAACCGTTATGTCAAGTGTGAGTAAATAGGGAACTCACACTGTCACGCAAACACCCAACCCTTATCCTCACAATTCATAATACTAGCAATGGACTCGTGCGATGCGCGGATAATACTGTTATTTACTATGTGAGAAGATTATATAGAGTATTCAAAATATTTTAAAATAATAACATGAAGTAGTGTTGCAATAATATGAAGAGGTTTCTGTTTAATTAATGATGTGATACAAAATTAAGGGGATGAAGGATTTAGACTATAGATTAAATGTCATATAAATTAGAAATTAGTTATTATGTGGGGCCAAAATGGCCAAATACCACCATTTTTAGAAATTTTTAGCAAAAAAGCACTGTTTCGGAAATTATTAGGGAAATACCACTTTTATGAAACTCGAGTTCCTAGAAATTTTGCCATCGTGGTACTGCTGAGGTGGAAATTGGGTGATTAAAAAAAATAATGTGGTACTCGAGCTTCGTATACTTGAGTACCATGCAACACAATACTCGAGTAAACTAGGCTCGAGAACCTTTCATTTGTCGATAAACCCAAAAAAAAAAAAAAGTTACAAGGTACTCGAGTTTGTTGAGCTCGAGTACCTTGTAATTTTTTTTTTTTTGGGTTATCGACAATTAAACATAAACATAAACATAAAAATAAGTAGCTTTTTTATGTTTTTATTTATTTAAATAGAAGCATTATAAAATATAGAGATTTTAATTTCAAAATTTGAATTTAATTTCTACATGAAGTAAAACTATTCAATGTTTTCTCATAAAAATTGTTCACTGTTTTCTGCATAAACTATTTCTAGTATTCTGCATAAAATTATTTTTTGTTCAGCATTATTTAAAAATTTGTTCACTCTCTTTTCTGCATAAATTATTTTCTGTTCATTATTTAAAAAATTGTTCCCTGTTTTCTCATAAAACACCTAGTGAAATCGAGTTTTCTAAATTTAAACGCCAAATCTGAATGCTTTTTCATATTTGAATTTCACAATAATCGAATCTATTTGTCTGCATTGATAAAATCTATTTCTGCATTAATAAAATTTGCTCTCTGCACATCATGTTTACTGTATATTCGAATCTGCTTGCTGCATTCATAAAATCTGTTTTCTGTATTAATTAAAACTACTCACTGTTTTCTCATAAAAATTGTTCACTGTTTTATGCATATACTGTTTTTAGCACTGGCATAAAATTATTTTCTGTTAAGCATTATTTAAAAAATTGTTCACTTTCTTTTCTGCGTAAATTATTTTCTGTTCACTATTTAAAATATTGTTCACTGTTTTCTCATAAAACATCTAGTGAAATCGTGTTTTCTAAATTTAAACACCAAATCTGAATGCTTTTTCATGTTTGAATTTCACAATAATCGAATCTATTTTTTTGCATTGATAAAATCAGTTTTCAAATTAATAAAATTTGCTCTCTGCACATCATGTTTACTGTATATTCGAATCTGCTTACTGCATTCATAAAATTTTTTTTCTACATTAATTAAAACTGTTCATTGTTTTCTCATAAAAATTGTTCACTGTTTTTTACATAAACTGTTTTTAGCATTGGCATACAATTATATTCTGTTCAGCATTACTTAAAAAATTGTTCACTGTCTTTTCTGCGTAAATTATTTTCTGTTCACTATTTAAAAAATTGTTCCCTGTTTTCTCATAAAACACCTAGTGAAATCGTGTTTTCTAAATTTAAGCGCCAAATCTGAATGCTTTTTCATGTTTGAATTTAACAATAATTGAATCTATTTTTCTGCATTAATCTATTTTTCTGCATTAATAAAATCTGTTTCTACATTAATAAAATTTGCTCTCTACACATCATGTTTACTGTATATTCGAATCTGCTTACTGCATTCATAAAATCTGTTTTCTGCATTAATTAAAATTGTTCACTGTTTTCTCATAAAAATTGTTCACTGTTTTCTGCATAAACTATTTCTAGCATTCTGCATAAAATTATTTTATGTTCAGCATTATTTGAAAAATTGTTCACTGTCTTTTCTGAGTAAATTATTTTCTGTTCACTATTTAAAAAATTGTTCCCTGTTTTCTCATAAAATACCTAGTGAAATCGTGTTTTCTAAATTTAAACGCCAAATCTGAATGCTTTTTCACGTTTGAATTTCACAATAATCGAATCTATTTTTCTGCATTGATAAAATCTATTTCTACATTAATAAAATTTGCTCTTTGCACGTCATGTTTACTGTATATTCGAATCAGCTTAACGCATTCATAAAATCTGTTTTCCGCATTAATTAAAGCTGTTCACTATTTTCTGCATAAACTGTTTTTAGCATTGGCATGAAATTATGTTCTGTTCAACATTATTTAAAAAATTATTCACTCTCTTTTCTGCGTAAATTATTTTCTGTTCACTATTTTACTGTATATTCGAATTTGCTTACTGCATTCTTAAAATCTATTTTCTGCATTAATTAAAATTGTTCACTGTTTTTTGCATAAACTATTTCTAGCATTCTGCATAAAATTATTTTTTGTTCACTATTTAAAAAATTGTTCACTGTTTTCTCATAAAACACCTAGTGAAATCGTGTTTTCTAAATTTAATCGCCAAATCTGAATGTTTTTTCATGTTTGAATTTCACAATAATCGAATCTATTTTTTTGCATTGATAAAATTTGTTTCCACATTAATAAAATTTGCTCTCTGCACATCATGTTTACTGTATATTCGAATTTGCTTACTGCATTCATAAAATCTGTTTTCTACATTAATTAAAATTGTTCATTGTTTTCTGCATAAACTATTTCTAGCATTTTGCATAAAATTATTTTTTGTTCACTATTTAAAAAATTGTTCACTATTTTCTCATAAAACACCTAGTGAAATCGGGTTTTCTAAATTTAAACGCCAAATCTGAACGCTTTTTCATGTTTGAATTTCACAATAATCGAATCTATTTTTCTTCATTGATAAAATCTGTTTCTACATTAATAAAATTTGCTCACTGCACATCATGCTTACTATATATTTGAATCTGCTTGCAATTCATTTTTCTGCATTGATAAAATATGTGTGTAACATTTCAAATTACACAAACAGAATATTGGAAACATCAACATATCTAACTGGAGGCATTTCATTTCCTAAGGTATTTCCTACATCACAAAGCAGATGACATTATCCAACCAAAGCACAAGAATCATTTGTAGTAACAAAGAACAGTAGGGAAAAAATGAGCAAGTGATTTCATATAAACTTATCCAAAACTAATAAATAGTTAATCTTTAGATTTGTAAAAGTTGAATGTACATAATCATTAGTTGTTAGACATTAACAACAACATTTTGTATTGCATAGAATGTGTAGACATGAACAACAACGTCTAATGTTCGTAGGTAGAAATTTCTGGAAATCATCATTACTTGAATCTGAGAAGTCTGAAATATCTCTTTCATCATCTAACGCAGAAACTTCATTAATAGACTTGATGGCTCGCTCTTGTGCCTTCCCCTTTAGATGCTTCCTAGCTTTTTGGATTGCATGAAAACGGTCCAATCGTCTTTGCATTTGATTGTTCTCTTGTTCAAGATGAGTAAGTATGTTGGCAGGTTCATCATTAGGAAACTCGGCTGAGCGTGCCTTAGGAACTCGTAACCCATGCCATCGACAATACACCTCTAACTCACACCTCTTCTCGTATAGAATTAACCATGGTGGTTCTGCTACGGTGTACTCTATTGCGGTGGTATCTGTACTTAGTTTTGTAGGTTTGCCAACCATGATGTGCCCGACGCTTCCAAGACTCTCGTATGTGTATATTGGCATATTAAGGAAATCTCTCTTCTTTCCAACCCATTTCCCTCCATAGTGGTCTGTGTATGTCTGTAGTTGTTGATCTGTTGGAACTTGTGATAATCCATTTGTTGAAGTAGATCCAAACTTGTTTCGTATTGTACGATTTGATGTTGAGGTGTTGCGACTTATAGCTTAGTCAATCTACAGAGTTAGTGTGGTAGAATTAAGATCATTATTGTGGTGCATTTATAACCTCATTTCATGTTTCGAGCATTATAATTTCAGTTATTAGGGCTTGTCATGTCAATGCAGGCTAGAAAAACACTACATGAACAGGATTTTAAATTTTCCTAATGTCACAGTGAGATTTGAAGATGTGGGTGGTAGTTGTAGTGTTCTTGAACAGAGCATCATATTTAATTGACACAGTGCTATGTCCCTCGCACCAGGGTATGATTATTCATATATTTAAGTATTCACATGAATGTGGATGATATGACTGGATAGTGTGTGAAATTGTGCCGAGCTGTTGAGCCGCACGTGTGAAACAGTGGCGTCTGTTGGCGCATGTGGTTCGTATGACTACAATTGGTGCTATAGCAGCGGGCTGGTGATGAGTCTTCAAAAAACTACTCATGCCACAGTTGGTGCTACATCATGTTTACTATATATTCAAATCTACTTATTGCATTCATAAAATCTGTTTTCTGCATTAATTAAAACTGTTCATTGTTTTCTCATAAAAATTGTTCACTGTTTTCTGCATAAACTATTTTTAGCATTTTGCATAAAATTATTTACTGTTCAGCATTATTTAAAAATTTGTTCACTCTCTTTTCTGCGTTAATTATTTTCTGTTCACTATTTAAAAATTTTTTCCCTGTTTTCTCATAAAACACCTAGTGAAATCGGGTTTTCTAAATTTAAATGCCAAATCTGAATGCTTTTTCATGTTTGAATTTCACAATAATCGAATCTATTTTTTTGCATTGATAAAATCTATTTCTGCATTAATAAAATTTGCTCTCTGCACATCATGCTTACTGTATATTCGAATCTTCTTACAATTCATTTTTCTACATTGATAAAATATTTGTGTAACATTTCAAATTATACAAGCAGAATATTGGAAACATCAACATATCTAACTGGAGGCATTTCACTTCCTAAGGTGTTTCGTACATTACAAAGTAGAGGACATTGTCCAAGCAAAGCACAAGAATTATTAGTATTGCACAACTGCATTGTACAAACACTAGGAATTGCACATTTTTAATTACATTATTATGCCATTCTCATAATTTTTTTAAAGTATTTTTCATGTGTATTATTTTCATACTAAGCTACATTGTATTTCTACAAAATTTAATGCAACACAAGTGCTAAATGTCTCTTTTAGATTTCTACTACCTATTGCTTCCATGCTTTAGAAACCTAAAGATTTTCTAGCTGATTGCTGAATGGGGAACAGTACACAATATTTGGTCCAATCAGAGTCCACTCACATAGGCTTAATTTATGCAGTAATCTTCCAATCAAAAGTACGAGTTAACATTAGAATGTAACCATTAGTAGAGGAAAGTCAATTAAATTTGAAACAGAGGTATAGAAAAAGTCATGTTTCTTTAGCAATTTTAAGAAACAAAGTCTAACAAGACACATAGCTATAGTTAACACTGAATTAAATAAATTGTCTATTTCACGAGGAATAAGAACTTGGAGACAATGTCACTTTGCAAGAAATAGAAGTGGTATCAACTAAAAACATAACAAAAGTGAAATGTCCTATGATATTTAAAAGATTTTTGTTTTTCATAAAAAAAAAAAGATATTTGTTTTGTGATGCGTTTGGATGGCTATCAAACTATCTATCATTTTGCCATTTTGGAAGGAATGTAATAGAATGATTATATATATACAGAAGGATTCGTTCAAAATTTAAATTGAATGAAATGAATGAAATGATACCCTTAAAAGTGTGATGAAATGTTTTATAATGCTTAAATTTATAAAAGATACTAGTGAAAGTTCCATGCGTTGCATGGCTTTAATCCTGAATTTTCTTTATATATTTTTTTGAGAAATTATAACTAAATGAGTTATTATTACATAATTTTAGAATTATTTTCTAACTAAATGAATGATTATTATAATATAACATGCATAATTTTATATATTTGTCCTTATATATAATATCCATAATTAAGATTATCAATAAAAACCTTTCTAATTTTTTTTTATAACTCCTTATTTATTAATGAAGGAGATGATTTGAACTCAAGCAATTAAATCTTTTATAATACTTGCATATTATTGTTACTTGCAGATGTGTAAGTTGCAACTAAAAAAAAAAAAAAAAAAACAAAAATGTGGGGTGAAAGAGAGATTCTATGGCAAGACTATTGGTGAATGTATATAAGTTTTAAAATTTTGATAGGGAGGTGGGTTACGGAATAGTAACGGAGTGAAATCCAAGTGGGTTCAGTGTCAAAAATGAAACCACCGACAGATTCTCGAGATTTGAAAGATTCCCGAGATCTGAAAGATTCCCAGACAGACGCAAACAGACTATTACTCATCAATACTAATTTCCATACCACCGACAGATTAACTTGAGTTAAATTTACCTACTTAGGTTACTTTACCATGGTTCATTTCACTTATAAAAGAGATGGACTACGAAGACAAAAGACAAGTTTCTAAGTTTCTAAGATTCTAAGATTCTAAGCTTTTAAGTTCCAAGTTTTAGAAAGCCTCTTGTAATAGCGTTCCCTTTCCCTCAGAAAGACTTTTGTACTCTCTCCCCATCTCGTAATCTTGTAACCTTTCTCTTTAGACAGTTTTATTTTCAAGCTTGTATGTTTGTTTTCAAGTTTATCAAAGACTGAAGTTTATATTTAAGTAAGATTTTACTAGTTTCTGTTTTCATATTCCATACTTCATTTTAACCTTATTTTGAATATATCTGTTTTGCTATTTACTTCTTTATTATCTATTTTATAATTGTTTAAGCTTCCATATTACTGTTGTGCTCTCTTCTGGGTAGTCATTGGTATTAGAGCATCCGGATCATAAAACACCTAATGAATAGTGAATAATTTATGCAGAAAAATAGTGAACTATTTTTCAAATAATGCTGAACAGTAAATAATTTTATGCAGAATGCTAAAATAGTTTATGCAAAAAACAGTGAACAATTTTTATGAGAAAATAGTGAACAGTTTTAATTAATGCAGAAAACAGATTTTATGAATGCTGTAAGCAGATTTGAATATACAGTAAACATGATGTAGCACCAACTGTGGCATGAGTAGTTTTTTGAAGACACATCACCAGCCCGCTGTTGTAGCACCAACTGTAGTCGTACAAACCACATGTGCCAACAGACGCCACTGTTTCACACATGCTGCTCAGCAGCTTGGCACGATTTCACACACTGTCCAGTCATATCATCCACATTCATGTGAATACTTAAATATATGAATAATTGTACCCTGGTGCTAGGGATATAGCATTGTGTCAATTAAATATGATGCTCTGTTCAAGAACACTACAACTACCGCCCACATCTTCAAATCTCACTGTGACATTAGGAACATTTAAAATCCTGTTCATGTAGTGTTTTTCCAGCATGTATTGACATGACAAGCCCTAATAATTGAAATTATAATGGTTGGAACATGAAATGAGGTTATAAATGCACCACAATAATGATCTTATTTCTACCCCACTAACTTCATAGATTGACTAAGCTATTAGTTGCAACACCTCAACATCAAATCATACAATACGAAACAAGTTTGGATCTACTTCAACAAATGAATTATCACAAGTTCCAGCAGATCAACAACTACAGACATACACAGACCACTATGGAGGGAAATGGGTTGGAAAGAAGAGAGACTTCCTTAATATGCCAATATACATGTATGAGAGTCTTTGAAGCGTCGGGCACATCATGGTCGGCAAACCTACAAAACTAGGTACAAATACCACCATAATAGAGTTCACCATAGCAGAACCACCATGGTCAACCTTATACGAGAAGAGGTGTGAGTTGGAGGTGTATTGTCGATGGCATAGGTTATGAGTTCCTAAGGCACGCTCAACCGAGTTACCTAGAGATGAACCTGCCAACATACTTGCTCGTCTTGAACAAGAGAACAATCAAATGCAAAGGTGATTGGACTATTTTCATGCAATCCAAAAAGTTAGGAAGCATCTAAAGGGGAAGGCGCAAGAGCGAGCCATCAAGTCTATTAATGAAGTTACTGTGTTAGATGATTCAAGAGATATTTCAGACTTCTCAGATTCAAGTAATGATGATTTCTAAAAATTTCTACTTACAAACATTAGACGTTGTTGTTAATGTTTACACGTTCTGTGCAATACAAAATGTTGTTGTTAATGTCTGACAATTGATGATTATGTACATTCAACTTTTGCAAATCTACAGATTAACTATTCATTAGTTTTGGCTAAGTTTATAAGAAATCACTTGCTCATTTTTTCCCTGCTGTTCTTTGTTACTACAAATGATTCTTGTGCTTTGGTTGGACAATGTCCTCTGCTTTGTAATGTAGGAAACACCTTTATGCCAATGAAATGCCTCTAGTTAGATATGTTGATGTTTCCAATATTTTGTTTATGTAATTTGAAATGTTACACATATATTTTACAATGCAGAAAAATGAATTGTAAGCAGATTCGAATATACAGTAAGCATGATGTGCAGAGAGCAAATTTTATTAATGTAGAAACAGATTTTATCAATGTAGAAAAATAGATTCGATTATTGTGAAATTGAAACATGAAAAAGCATTCAGATTTGGCGTTTAAATTAGAAAACACGATTTCACTAGGTGTTTTATGAGAAAACATGGAACAATTTTTTAAATAGTGAACAGAAAATAATTTATGCAGAAAAGAGGGTGAACAATTTTTTAAATAATGCTAAACAGAAAATAATTTTATGCCAATGCTAAAAACAGTTTATGCAGAAAACAGTGAACAATTTTTATGAGAAAATAGTGAACAATTTTAATTAATGCAAAAAACAGATTTTATGAATGTAGTAAGTAGATTCGAATATACAGTAAAGATGATGTGTAGAGAGAAAATTTTATTAATGTGGAAACAGATTTTATCAATGCAGAAAAATAGATTCGATTATTGTGAAATTCAAACATGAAAAAGCATTCAGATTTGGCGTTTAAATTTAGAAAACACGATTTCACTAGGTGTTTTATGAGAAAACAGGGAACAATTTTTTGAAAAGTGAACAGAAAGTAATTTATGCAGAAAAGAGAGTGAACAAATTTTTAAATAATACTGAACATAAAATAATTTTATACAGAATGCTAGAAATAGTTTATGCAGAAAACAGGGAACAATTTTTATGAGAAAACAGTGAACATTTTTACTTAATGTAGAAATTAAATTCATATTTTGAAATTAAAATCTCTATATTTTACAATGCTTCTATTTAAATAAATAAGAACATAAAAAAGCCACTTATTTTTATGTTTATGTTTATTTGTTGATAATCCTAAAAAAAAAAAAAAAAGTTACAAGGTACTCAAGCTCAAATTAAAATCTCTATATTTTACAATAATTCTATTTAAATAAATAAAAACATAAAAAAGATACTTATTTTTATGTTTATGTTTATTTGTCGATAATCCCAAAAAAAAAAAAAAAAAGGTTACAAGGTACTCGAGTTTACCAAGCTCGAGTACCTTGTAGCTTTTTTTTTATTTTTTTATTTTTATTTTTATTATCGACAAATAAAAGGTACTCGAGCCTGGTATACTCGAGTATTGTGTTGCATGGTACTCGAGTATTCCAAGCTCGAGTACCATATTATTTTTTTTAATCGCTCAATTTCCACCTCAGCAGTGCCACAGTGGCAAAACTTCGAGGAACTCAAATTTCTTGAACTCGAGTACCATTTGGAGCTTGAGTTTATGAAACTCGAGTTCTAGAAAAGTGGTATTTCCTTATATAGTTCCGAAACAATGTTTTTTTGCTATTATTTCTGAAAATTGTGGTATTTGGCCATTCTGGCCTATTATGTGGTGTAACTAATAAGTTGATTGTTTGTTTAATCATAGTTTTTGTTTTTTCAATGCATTGGAGTTAGTATACAATTTTTGTAATATCATGTTAATATTTAGTTGGCTTATGGAAATATTATAGAAAATTTATGATGTCATGTTTATGTTATTAAAGTATGATTGTGGTAGGTTTTTTTTTTTTTTTTTTTTTTTTGTTTTTTTGAGAGGGAGAGAGTGAGAGTTTCAATCTATAGCATCTACTTCTGATGATAGCTCTTTATTATCAAACCAAGACACCAATTGGTTTTTGGTATAGGTGGGGATTGAACCTCATATCTCTTATTCAACTATAAAAATTTTTACCAGTTGAGCTAACCAGAACCCACATGATAGTAGCAGGTTAAACACTCACTGGAAATCTTAATATCCTACTAATAGAATTTTATTATAATCCAAAATATGTAAAGAATGTGAGGTGGAAATTAAATGAAAAATTACTCTAACAAAGCGTCACATTGTAGAACCATGGTTTTGAAATCTAGACCGGACTGTACAGTCGGATTGGAATAACCGGGAACCGTTCATCATTCAGGTTTTTTAAACTTATAGAACCATAAATTATACTTTTGCTATGAACCTCTCGAACCGTAGTCAAACCGTGTGGTTTTCTAAACCGGAAGTGGATTTTTCAGTTTCTTCTTCCTAGAAAATTTCAATAAAAATGGCAAAAAGTAGTTTGGGTCTTCGTATAGAGTAGCTACCTGTTAGCTAGATTTGTTCTTTAGAGAAGAAAGAGTGAGGAGGGGAGAGAAAGAGGTAGAATTAGTGAAGGCCAAAGCTGTGACAGAGAGATAATTTGTTTCTTTACTCTATGTTTGAGAAATTGAGGAAGACGATGAGAGTGTAGTGTAGACTGAAAATTGAGGAGAGAAGGAGATGAAGATTGAGAAGTATATGTTGGGTAGGAGAGCTAATAAAAGACTGGAAGAAGCTATCAGATTCAGATTGCTTGGGAAACATGACATGGGTGGTGCTAGATGTATTTTAGGGGGTTCAAATGAACCCCCTAACTTTTTATTAAAAAAATATTATATATATATAATATCTTTTTACCTGTTTAATCTATAATTAAAGATAATTTTGCACACTATAGCTTAAATCTTGCACGCCCTAATCACATATTAACTTTACTATTTTTTTTTCCTCAAATCACTAACTTTATAACAAAAAATTATTATAACATGATAACAATACACATGCATGTATTGAATCCTCTGTATTTCTTGATTATTAAATTATATTAAATTATATTATATTTACACTATACATGCACATATTCACACACATCACAATTCACACAAATTACTTTATAACAAAAAAATAAAAATAAAATAATAATAATAATAATAGTGCACATATCAAACACATACACACAACTAACAAACACTTACTCTTTACTCTTAGAATTAGAGATATTGAGATAGTCAAATAGTGAAGAGAGATGAGATGAGATGAGATTCACGAAAGAGATTCAAGCATTGGATTAGTTAAGTAGACACTTAGTGTATTATTGATGTATGGATGTGTGTGGTTTTGTTAGTCAATAATTCATACAGTGCAAGTGGGATGAGTTTTGCCATTTAGTTTAAAATATTTTTATAAAAATAATTACAAATAGATAGTAACAATTGCATAAAAATAAAAATTTTATACAAACTCAATAAAATGGTCATATCTACTCATAGTGATAATATATAATAATGATTGATAATGAATTATCATGTAATGATTTCAAAATATGAAAACTCATAGAAGGATATTGTAACATTTTATGTATTTGCAATTGTTTTTCTTTTTTTGGTCGATAACTAAATATATTTAAGTTTTCTTTTTATTTTTTTTTAATTTAACTTTCTAAGTGAGTTTCCTAAAAATAAAATTTCTGGAGCCGCCACTGAGATGTGATAGTGGGAATGAGTTAGCTTTCTCTTTATTTATTTAAATTATTTTCAAACTTAAAAAGTCTAGTCTTTTCTCATTATTTGTTTAAATTATTTTTAAACTTAAAAAGCCAAGTCTAAGGCTTGGCCTGCTGGCCTAGTGGCGTGCTCACTGCTCAGTGAGATCTTAGTTCTCATGAGTTGTGAATTTTAGACATTTTTTTTATATATTATCTTAAGGACTTATTTACTTGAAAGTATTATATAAAATATAATAATAATAAAACATACCAATAAAATAAGTAAATCTTTGTATTTCTTTTTATTTTTTTTAGAATCAAAACGTAAGTCATTATAACTATTTACTTGAAAGATTAATTGTAATTTTAATTTAGTGTTTTATGCTTTATTATTTTTTATTTAAAAATTGAGATAATATACTTGAAAGTTATTTAATTTCTTTATATTTTAAAATCAAGATTACTCATTTTTATAGTTTTTTTTTTTCATATTATTTTTTTTATTATTAAATGATTTATGACGTCATCACTGTTCAACCTCGGTTCAACCTCTGTTCGACCTCAAAAACCTTGAACATTTCCTTTTTCCAGTTCTATGAATGGTCCGGGTTTCAAAATCATGGCTGCATAATCTCTTACATGAGATTTTTGCTTTCTTATATAAATTGTTTATAAAAAAAAAAGTTAAAAAAACTGATATATATATCTATAATATTAGTGCACACCTATAGATAATTAATGTGTATTTGTTAGGACATATGTGATTCACTTGTTAGGAACATATGTCACTATTTTATGTAATTGGTTAATCCTTTGACAAAACACACTTTACTTGTAATTGGGTAGATCTAGGATGCGTTTGATACTTCAAGAAATCTTGTTTCAAGTTCAAGTGTTAAAGCCATGCAAGTCTGTCCAAGATTCAAGTCTGAAAAGTGCCTATCATTAAAGCTCGACAACTAGCATCTATCGAGACCTGTAGAGCTATTCCAGCCCGTGGCTCGATAGCTGCTTGACAAATAGGCATCTGCTGAGGTTTATGAAAAATAGAGTTTCAATTCTGTTTTGACTCCAATCCATGATTGTATGTTTAGGCTTTCTTCTCTCACAACCCTAGACATATAAAAGGATTATTTTAAGGGCCGTCAAAGGTGACACAAGTTGCACAAGCGTTGAGCAAAGTTTGTTCAAGCAAATTGTGACCGGAGATAGAATTTTCCCTAGTTTATCTTTCTTGTGAAGAAGCTGCTGTGTTTGTGCACCGTAGGGTTTTGTAACCAAGGAGCTTCTTGATCTTCATCATGTGATGAATTGAAGAACTTTGCAGCCAACAACCTTCTCTAGTTGGTGATTGAAGTTGCGTACTGGGATCCGTGCGATTGGTTAGTCTCGTACTGGGAGCCGTACATTACACGGAGAGATTGTCACTATAGAACAAATCCAATTGGGTATTGGGGTAAGGGTTCAACTGTAGATTGGTATAAGATACTCGGATTCCTTTACTTGTAACCACTTGTTGTGATAATAGTGGATTCTCAGGAGTGATGACCTTAAAATCACTCGGTGGGGTTTTTGCCGTGTAGGTTTTCCCCATTTGTAAACAAATCATCGTGTCAATTTATTTGCCGCTGCATACTTAGTTAAATTAGTGATTTGTTTGTGCTACCACACGTTTGCATGTTAATTTGATTAATTAATATACTTGGCTAATTAATCAATTAATTCATCACAAGGGGTCAATACATTTTTGGCCTATAAAGTGGTATCAGAGCAGGCACACTTTGATTAGGGTTAATCTTTGCTGTGTGATCCATTGACCCCTGTTTGTCATGGATAGAGGACAGTCACTTATTATACCTCCTTTATTTGATGGCACTAACTATGCATACTGGAAAGTACACATGAGAGCTTTCTTGCACTCTTTAGATGAGAAAGTGTGGCAGGCTGTGGAGATAGGCTGGACTAAGCTTATAGAAGCACCGGCCGATTGGGATGATGCCAAGATCAAGGCGGTAAACTTCAACATTAGGGTATTGAATGCCTTATTCAGTGCGGTCACTAATGAGGAGTTCAAGAAGATATCCTCCACTGAAACTGATAAGGAAGCATGGACCATTCTCTAGACAACCTATGAGGGAACCAAGGCTGTCAAGGATTCAAAACTTCAGAGGCTCACTACAAGCTTTGAAGAGATCAAGATGGAGGAGGGTGAGTCATTTGATGAGTTCTATGCCAAGCTCAAGGACATAGTAAACTCAGCCTTCAATCTTGGGGAAACCATTCCAGAACCCAAGATTGTGAGAAAGGTGCTCAGATCTCTACCCGAGAGATTTCATGCTAAGATTACCGCAATAGAAGAATCGAAGGACATTGACAAGATTCCTTTGACAGAGCTGGTTGGTAATCTGCAGACCTATAAGTTAGGTTTAACAAGAATTGGTAAATCGGGTAAGAGCAAGAGTAT
Source organism: Quercus lobata (assembly GCF_001633185.2). Taxonomy (NCBI): domain Eukaryota; kingdom Viridiplantae; phylum Streptophyta; class Magnoliopsida; order Fagales; family Fagaceae; genus Quercus; species Quercus lobata. The sequence goes on along the minus strand of NC_044914.1, from coordinate 47,201,458 downwards.
GGCACTGAAGGTCAAGAGCAGTGACACGGATGAGTCTTCAGATGATGAAGATTCTAAAATGAAGTCCTACATTACCAGGCAATTCAAGAAGAAGAATGCAAATGGAAGAGCTTCAACAAGGACCGTAGGCAATCCAGTTCTTTTCAGTTCAAGAGCCAAGACAAAGGGAAAAAGTATGCTAGGGATGGTGGTCAGTATACTGTTCCCTCAGGACCAAAGTGTTTTGGGTGTCAAGGCTTTAGACATATGAAACAAGATTGTCCCACATATCTCAAGACCATTGGAAAGGGCAAGGCACTTGCTGTTACATTGAGCGACATTGAGCCTGAGGATGATTCCGACAATGAGGATGATGAAATCCTGAATGCCTTTACTACCACTGTAAATCCTACTGAGGGGATTGTTGAAGATGTGGATGAAGAAGAGGATTTGGTAGATTCTAATTTTGAAAATATGGATGATCAAGATGATATCCATATAGCCTATGAGAAACTGTACAAGTTTTTTGAGAAGCATGAGAAACTTTATAGGCTGGCCACCAAGAAGCTCAGTGATGTGGAACTTGATCGTGAAGAGCTTTCCACAAAGTTTGATGAAGCCAATTAGACTATTGGAGTACTGAGGTTTGAAAATAATTTCTTGGCTGAGAAGACCAAGAAGCTTGAAGCGGAGCTGTTTCAAGTTAGAGCTGAATTGGAGAGGACTTCAAGTGCAAAACTTGATGAGATGCTCAGTATTCATAAATTTGCTTCTGATTGAACCGGTTTATGGTATGATTTCTCTTCTTCTAGTATTGCTTTTGCTAGTACTACTATTTTTGTTTCTCCTGCTAATAATGTTAAAATTGAGAACAATGATGTTAAAATTGAATTAGCTAGTGAGAACTTAGACAAAGGTAAATCTATCTTAGGAGCACCACCTAAGCTTGATAAGAAAGAATTAAAAAACCCTAGGGCTAAGAAGGCTAACTCTCAAAAGTCTAAACAAAAGAAGCGGCATCTCTGTCATCACTGTGGAGCAGCCGGTCATACTCGACCTAATTGCTATAAGTGGTTAGCCACTCAAAAGAGCAACGACATGATAGCATCGGGAAACTAGAATTAGTTTCCATCCTCTTTTGCTCCTCTTGGAGATCTTTTCAAAACCCTCATGTTCCTTTTGCATTTGAATGGTTTCAATTCTTCCCCTTCACCGCTGGTTCAAGGGTTTACTCAAAGAAAATGTTCTTCTAAGGTGTGGAAGGAAAAAGGTTCCAAGTGATTATGTCACTTTTTCTCTCTCCTCTTTTTTTTTTTGTTCGCATTACTTGAGTGTTTTGCTTTACTGTTTTGAGTCAGTCTAGTTTTATGCTTAGCATATTTGTTGTTTTTAGTTTTGTTTATTTTGTTTTTCATATAAAAATAAAAAAATTAAAAAAATTTTGAAAAATTGAAAAATACAAAAATAGTGTGTGTATGTGTACATTGGTACTTGTGTACTTTGGATGGCCATTGAAACAAAATTTTCTAAACTTTGTATCTTTTGTAGCTTAGATGAGCATCTCTATGCACAACTAAGCAAGTGAGTTTTGTGGCTCTTGTTTGTGATGAGTAAGATTAAGTAATTTCTTGTACTTAACGCTCGTATCACTCTTTTTGATGGGAAGGACTAGAAAATCCTAAGAGAAAGGCATAAATAACCATCTCACCACTATTGCCCGCCAATCATGAAATGACATCTGTATGCTTCGGCATAGCAAAAATTCAATGTCAATGACATTTGTATGCTTCGGCATAGCAAAATTGGAATGTCAAATGCTTAACATCATTGGGTATTTCTTTTCTTTCTCTTATATACCCATGCATGATATTCTTATTAAAAGAAAAATATGCAAAGAAAAATAAAAAGCAAAAAGATCAAAATGCTTTATATATGATTGTAAGCGTGTATTCTAGGAAATGTGGGAGTTATAGGATGTACCTCAAAGGTGATAGTCTCCATCAAACAATTATGATTGTGTGTGAGTTAAAGTGATTTTCTCATATCTCAAATCATCATAACATGTATACACTTATGCAATCTTGCGATGTTTTTCACACACAACACGTAATATTCTTTGCTACTCTTGATACATGTGCAGGTACAATGTGATTTGGTCATCACAAGGTTTACATGTGTTCATGTATGCTTACTAAACTATCTTAACTTGTTTTTGAAATATAAAGTTGGTTAGACTTGTTTAGTGTGTGTGTGTGTGTTTTTGGGATCTATGTGCTTATTTTTTGTAGGTTGAGAGATGATTTTGAGTGTTTAAAATGCTGTTTGGATCATTGGTTGAGTTGCCTGCTTCATTGTATTCATGTCTGTGTTTTTCTCTTCTTGAAAAATTGTTTTTAAGCAATCTCGACACCTCCTTGACACCTCTCGATACCTGGCTTATTTGTTGAGCTCTTCAGTTGCTTTTTATCGCAATCTTGACACCTTTCAATAACTAGGTGGATCGATCGAGAAACCTTCTGTCCCCTCGATAGATCCTTGATAGAAACCTCGATCCATCAAGTTTCGCCTTGCCTTGGATACATGCTTGATAGCAGCTTTTATTGAACTCTTTAAAGCTTGACAGATCCTCGGCACCTCTTGATCTGTCTAGATTTATTGAGGTGCTATATAAGGGGTTCTCTCGATCTATCCGTGTCCTTTCACCTCCAAAATCTCTCTCTCTCACTTTAAACCTCTTTCTCAAGGATTCCAAGACCCTAATCAAGTTTTCTTCACTTGGTAAGTGTCTAAATCCCTCATTTTCATGCATTTCATGCTTTTTAACCTAAGTTTTTGGGATTTTTGAAAATTTTGGGGTTTTTCAAAATCAAAGAGGTTTTTGCAAAATTTTTGGGATGGGTTTTGAAGATTTGATCTTAAAAACGTCATGCATTGCATCTCATGAGCATTATAACTGTATTTTCATGCATTTAGATGTGTGCTATATTTGTTATCTGCTTATGTGTTGGTAGTTTTGGATTGGGCTGAGCCCATGATGTTCTTTCTATTGCATGTCACATGTTCATGCATTCTCATGCATACACTCTTTCTTTTCAATATATCTTGATATATTTGAACTGCTTGGGACTTTTTTGATTGTCTTTTCTCTCTCTCCCTCTCTTCGTTTACATTAGTCTACTTCTATGGCACCCAAACGTAAATCTGCTCCGTCCCGGAACCCTCTTCGTTCCAGGGGCATCTTCTTCTGCTGACACTACCCCTTTCTCTGTCTGGTTCCGTGAAGAAAAGGCCATATTAGACTTCTTTGAGAACTTTTCCCAATGAGGCATTCATTTGGAACGCCACGTCGTCTTGTCGGACTTCTCCGACATTGACCTTCCCACTGTCATCTACAGTCGAGGTTGGGAGTCACTATGTGACGTCCCGGTCACATGTCCATCCATGATGGTCCAGGAGTTCTACTCCAACATGCATGGATTCAATTTTTTAGTACCTCATTTCATTACTCGCGTTCGAGGTACGCATTTTGTTGTCACACCGGAGATTGTCTCCGATGTGCTCCGTGTCCCTAGGGTAGAGCATCCTGACTACCTTGGTTGTGATTGTCTTAAGACAGTGTCTAAAGACGAGCTCATTTTTGCCTTCTATGAGCGTCCATCTGATTGGGGTGATCGTCAGTTTACTTCTTGTATTGGCTTTGATAAAAGCCCTCGTTTTCTTAACATGGTCATGACTTTTGTACTTCACCCTCTTTCTAATTATAACTCTATTACTAAGCCCCGTGCTCGACTTTTGCTTTCTTTGATAGACCATCTTACTATAGATTTTCCCTCTCATTTCATTCTTTCTATCATAGATGTCTATAAGGATACAGCGACCGTGATAAGCTCATCTTCCCTTCAGCTATCACGAGGCTTTTACTCCATTTTGATGTTCCTTTTCCTTCTTCCGAGCCCTTCCATGTCATGGGTGCTATAGATGCTGGTACCGTTAAATGTAGCGAGGCACAGTTTCATTTGAGGCGTTCTGGTACGGCAACTCCTCCCACTCCTCCAACTCCATCCACCTCCGCTCCCTCTACTTCAACGAGAGGTGTGACTCTGGATGCGATCATGGCGCAGCTTCAGCGCATGGATGCTCGCCTTGATACACTTTCTACTGAGTTGTATCAGGTGAACACCCGTGTCAGCCGTATTGCTAGACAGCAGGTTTGCCTTGGTGGCTTTGTGGAGTCTCCCTCTACTCATCCCGAGGCATTTGAGACATCTGAGGACGATGATGATTCTGATGACAACGATGATGATAAGGATGGCGATGCTAGCTCTTCCGGCACTGACGAGATGTCTACTTGACACTTTTATCCTTTGTCACTCTTGACAAAAAGGGAGAGTAGTTTTTGTTAGTCATAGTCAGGGGGAGGGTTAGTATGAGAGATTTTTGACAAGGGGAGTGTTTATATGAGGGATGTAGTGAGGATTTGATGTATTTTTTTTTCTTTTCTCCATTTTAGATATATTATATCTTGTACATAGGTCTTGTGACCATTATTGACATACATTGTTCTTATATTTCTTTTATAATGATGTATGTTTTTCTTTTCACCTATCTCTCCATGTGTTGTTTCTTTTCTTTATTTGTACACATGTTTCTTATATCTTGTATGCAATCTATTATTTCTATTTCACACAAAGATGCCTTGATGAGTTTTGTTTAAAGTGTTTCAGAAATACAGGTTGTCAAAGTCTTTCTTGCTATAGACTCTCTTCTTGCAAAGTTTTTTAAGAGTTTGTGTTAGGATAGATTTTATTGTATTCAACAAGTGAATATGAGTTGAGTGATTTATGACTTCTCTCATATGTTCATTTGATTGTTGTGGTTTTGTCATGGATTGCCAAAGGGGGAGATTGTTAGGATATATGTAATTCACTTGTTAGGAACATATGTCACTATTTACTTGTAATTGGGTAGATTTAAAATATGTTTGATACTTCAAGAAACCTTATTTCAAGTTCAAGTGTTAAAGCCATGCAAGTCTGTCCAAGATTCAAGTCTGAAAAGTGCCTGTCATTAAAACTCAACAGCTAGCTCGACAGCTAGCATCTATCGAGACCTGTAGAGCTGTTCCAGCCTGTGGCTCGACAGCAGCTCGATAGATAGGCATCTGTTGAGGTTTATGAAAAACAGAGTTTTAGTTCTGTTTTGACTCTAATCCGTGATTGTATGTTTAGGCTTTCTTTTCTCACAACCCTAGACATATAAAAGGATTATTTTATGGGCTATCAAAGGTGACACAAGTTGCACAAGTTTTGAGTAAAGTTTGTTTAAGCAAATTATGATCGGAGACAGAATTTGTCCTAGTTCATCTTTCTTATGAAGAAGCTACTTTGTTTGTGCACCGTAGGGTTTTGTAACCAAGGAGCTTCTTGATCTTTATCGTGTGATGAACTGAAGAACTTTGCAGCCAACAACCTTCTCTAGTTGGTGATTGAAGTCGCATATTGGGATCCATGCAATTAGTTAGTCACGTATTGGGAGTCGTGCATTACAAGGAGAGATTGTCACTATAGAACAAGTCCAATTGGGTATTAGGGTAAGGGTTCAACTATAGGTTGGTATAAGGTACTGAGATTCCTATACTTGTAATCGCTTGTTGTGATAATAGTGTGTTGGGTTCTAAGACTTTAGGTTTAAATGTATTAAAACTTTAATTTGTAATGTTGGCAAACCATGATCAAAATGTTTAGTCTTGTTTTAGACTTGCTCAAAATATGTTTTTATGTAAAGTTGGAATCAAGTGAACTGCAGAATTTACTGTGTAAATTTGTTTGGCTCGATCGATTGAAGCTCGTGTAGATTTTTTTTTGTAGAATTTTCCAACTCAGCCCAAGCCCGTTTGATGTGTAGGGTTTTATGTTTTGTCCTAAGTATAAAAGGGAAAACCCTAGCCACGTTTTGAGGTTGCTCTTTATGCTGTGTGTGTGAATCTGTTGTAAGATCTAGAGGTGTTTGCCTTCACATACACTTAGGGTTATCAAGATCTAGATTGATGTCAAGAGCTTGGTGATCAATTCAGTCGTAGATTCAAGAGCTTAAAGATATACAAGCGGGAGTGCTTGTGCTTGCTGGGAATCCAAGAAAGAAGTAGTCCATGGCCTCGGAGCTGTCACGTGGTCATGGTAGTAAGTTTCCTACTCGAGGTAGTAATAAGATGTTAGTGTTCTAAGTCGTTATTGTGTAAACTTCAGTTCTTTCATAGAGGATTTGTTTTACCTTGAGGATAGCTAGGCTAAATCCTCCCCAGGTTTTTTATCGGTTTGGTTTTCCTAGGTTATCATATCGTTGTGTTCATTATTTTCCACACTTTACAATGATATGATATTTTTTTGTTAACCTAGATTTGTTTAATTTGACTAAGTAATCACTTGACTAATTAACTTGGTTAATCTGGTTGTGTTTTAAGGGGTCTAAAAACGTACAAGTGGTATCAGAGCAAGTAGCTCTTTTGTTGTAGATCCTTTGATCTAAGAGTTGATCCTTAACTTCGGTTGTCATGGAACACGGACATTCTCTTGTTATTCCACCTCACTTTGATGGGAATAATTATGCTTATTGGAAAGTAAGGACGAAAGCATTCCTGAAATCTATTGATGAGAGAGTTTGGAACTCCGTTGAATACGGATGCGAGAAGCCCACTACTCCTGTTAGTGAGTGGCAAACTTCTCAAAAAGAAGCAGCCATTTTTAATAGCAAAGCTATGAATGCTATATGTAATGATTTTTTTATGGAGGAATTTAAGAGAATTTCTAATGTTGAGATTGCTCATATTGCTTGGAATATCCTCTAGATTGTGCATGAAGGCATAAAGGCAGTTAAAATCAATAAGTTGCAGCAATTAACTACTAGATTTGAAAGCATTAGGATGTTTAATGATGAAAGTTTTAATGAATTCTATGCTAAACTTAATGATATTATTAATTCTGCTTATAACTTAGGTGAAATCTATGATCAACCTAAAATTGTTAGGAAGATACTTAGATCTTTGACTGAGGATTTTAGACCCAAAGTAACTGCCATCACAGAAAGCAAGGATGTGGATTCCATCCCTGTTGATGAACTTGTAGGATCTCTTCAGTCCTATGAGTTGGACCTACCTAAGACAAGCAAATCCAAATCAATGGCTTTTAAGTCTGTTGATGATGTTGATGTGAATGGATTTGATGATGAACTCTCTCCTACAGAGATTTCCTATCATGCCTAGAACTTTAGAAACTTTTTTAGAAACAACAATAAAAGGGCAAGAGGTAAGAACAATGCTGAACCTAGAAATTTTAGGAGGAATGATCCCACTAAGGTGAACAACACTGAAAAACCTAAAGAGAAGTAGGTCAACTTTCTAATAATTCTATGGGTCAACAATGTTTTGGGTGTTAAAGGTATGGTCATGTAAAATCTGAATGTCCTACATACTTGAGGTCTAAGGGTAAGGCTATGGCTGTAACCCTTAATGATGATAAAGTGTCTGGCAATGAGTCTGGTAGTGATGAGGATGGAAACTTCATGACTTTCACTACTACTGCTGTAGTTGATGAAAGTGTTGTTGTTGAAGAGAACCCTTCTGATGGGGAACTCTTTGAGGATGCAGATTTACAAGAAGCCTATAATAAACTTTGCAAAGTTGCTGCAAAGGATGCTATGAGTGTTGATCTAGGCTTAAAGAAAATTGCATCTCTTGAACTTGATAAGAAGAATTTGCTTGTGAAACTGTTTAATACTAATGAATTGCTGAATAATGTGAAGACAGAGAACATGCTTTTGCTTGATAAAGTTAAGAATTTGGAATATGAATTATCTGTTGCTAGAGAACAAAAAAATAGGTCTGCTAGTTCCAAATTTGATCATATGCTGAGTGTTCAAAAGTCTCATTCAGAAAAAATTGGCTTAGGTTTTGTAAAAAGCATCTCTGTGCCTAAACCCCATTCCACAAACTTTAGGTGTCAAGGGTATGGTCATGTGAAATCAGAATGTCCTATATTCTTGAAATCAAAGGGTAAGGCTATGGCTGTAACCCTTAGTGATGATGAAGTTTCTGATCATGAGTCTGGTACTGATGAGGATGGAAACTTCATTGCTTTCATAGCTACTGCTGTTGTTGATGAAAGTGTTGTGGTTGATGAGAACCCTTTTGATGGGGAACTCTCTGAGAATGCTGATTTGCAAGAAGCCTATAATAAGCTTTGCAAGGTTGCTGCAAAGGATGCTGTGAATGTTGATTTAGGTTTATAGAAAATTGCTTCTCTTGAACTTGATAAGAAAAATTTACTCTTGAAATTGTTTTATGCTAATGAATTGCTTGATATGCTAAAGACTAAGAACATGTTATTGCTTGATAGAGTGAAGAATTTGGAGCTTGAATTATCTATTGCTAGAGAACAAACAAATAGGTCTGCTAGTTCCAAACTTGAATACATGTTGAGTATTCAGAAGTCTCCCTTAGACAAAATTGGTCTAGGTTTTGAAGATAGCATCTCTGTGCCTAGGACTTATTCCACAAACTTTGTGTCTTCTTTTGACCCTTTAGTGAGTGAGATTGTCAAACCAATAGAAGTTACACCTCCTAGGAGGATTAGGGTTGATCTTAAAGAGTCTAAGTCTAAGAATTCCACCCTTCTTAAGGATAAGTTGCATGATAGACCTGTATGGGTTTGTCATTTTTGTGGAAATTCTGGGTATATTCGTCCAAACTGTTTCAAGTTGCAAGCTGCTAAGCGAGCAAATAAGCCAAAAGTACCTGTGCCTCAAGCAAAAGATCCCATGGTACTTATTGGTGAGTTGGTAAAGGCTTTAAACCTTTATTTCAATCCTGGAGTTGCTCATCATTCTAATATGAATAATAACTCCAATGCAAAAGTTGCATCTAAAAAGTTTTGAACACAAAAGGCTCGATCTAATTGAGTCTTTCTGACATGGTCTTTGTACTTCATCTCTCTATTCTTTGTGACCATTCTTCTTTACTATTTTTTGTTTTCTTTGTTTCTAGGATTTGCATTGCATAACATTCATGCATTTCATGCTAGGTCGTTTTTGTTATTTTTTTCAAAAATTAAAAAAAAAAAAAACAAAAAAAAAGGAGGAAAATGAAAGAAAAATGTGTTTTGCATTATTTTTCTTGGATTTGTAACCAAGGTTGGCCATATTATCTTTACATAACATGTTTATGTACCTTGTTTAACTTGGATGAGCTTATTTTATTGCACTTTACTAGTTTGAGCTTTATAGTGCATGTTGTGTGGGAGTTGTTTCTAGTTTTTGATCACATGATCTTGATCTTGAAGTCACATGCTTTTGATTGTAAGGAACAAAAAATCCTAAGAGAAAGGCATAGATAACCATCTCACCACTGTTTACTAGCCAATCATGAACACCTTAGTGCATATCATATGATTTTGTGCTTGAGAAAGTGTAGCACATACACAAAAAGAACATAAGGTGTAGCCTCAGCTTATAATAAAATTCAAATTGAAATAAAATTGGTGTGTACATTATCTTGGCTATCTTAATATGTTTCAAATAAAATAAAATTGGTGTATACATTATGAGGCAAATCAAGAAACTTACATGATTGCAAACTTGTTTTCTAGGAGATGTGGGAGTTATATGATGTAACTCTTTAGGTGATAGTCACTTTCAAACTTATGTGATGAATTTTGTAGAAATTGTGATTAATTACTATCTACATATCACCTCACATGTATTACAAGCTATTGCTAGTTGCACACACTACACAAGTTACTCTTTGCTAAACTTCGTACATTATATTGTGTGTGATCTTATTGTGGCCATCCAAGATTAAAACTTCCTTGATTTTAATGCAAAATATGTTAAAAGTTTGAGATTTGAGGACAAATTGATTTATAGTCTTGTTTTTGGAAGATCTGGGTTAAATTCAAGGGTTTTTGAAAATTTTTTCATCTCATACTCATGCATTCCATTCATAAAACATTGTGCTTTGAGGAGTTTTTGCATTAAAATGCTATGTTTTTCAAAAAAATTGATTTTTCCAGATTTTTGATTGATCAAACCTGTTGCTCAACCGATTGAAATTGCTTTAAAAAACTTGGTTTGAATCTGCCTGGCTTGATCGCTGCTTGATTGATGCTGGATCGATCGAATGTGATTTTTGATCAATCAAATCTATTTTTCGACCGATCGAAAATCGGTTACTGAGTTTTTAAAAAGGTTTTTCTCTGACGTGTTCATCACACTGTTCATACCTTTTTCAAAAGTTCTTTGACTTCTCTTGCTCGACCGATCCAATCTTAGCATTTTTTGTCGCTTTCTTCCTAAATTCTTGCAAGGTTTTTGTCTTCTTGTGCCTGTAAGACATTTCTACCCCTTCTTTTTAATTTTATTCACATATTTCATGCATTTTTTCATGCATTTCAGGTGTAATTTTTGGACTTAATGCTTTTTGGGGTTTTTGATTTTTGAGTTGGTTTCTGTCCAAATTGATTCATGGGTTTTTGTCTCTAGATGCTGTTAACTTGATTCTCATGCTTTAATTTGATTAAAATTGTGTTTTGGGAAAAATTTGAAATTCTAGGGCTTGAAACTACACAAATTTGGGGATTTTGTCCAATTGAGCTTAATTTGGTAAAATTGACTTGTGAAATTGATTGATTATGTCATTATATGATGATTTCTATCTAGTGTAATGATTAATTACTCAATTTGGTTAAATTTTTGAAATTGGGTTTTCAAAATATGGGGTTTTTGTTATAAACTCTGTTCAAGTCATTTCTTGGGTTTTAAAGTATAATTGGACTGTTCTCAATGCATTAGAGCATGCAACATGTGTTTATTCTGTACATGCATCATATAAAGTGATATTTTGAATTGTTGTTTTCTCTCTAACCTTGTCTAATGCTATCTGCCCTTGGTTTTCTTTGTTTTCTTTCTTTGGTTTCTTTTTTTGTCTATCCTTTCCAACCCTTAGCATCATGGTTACGAAGATTAGAGCCCATAGGACATCCACCTCCTCCTCTACTCTAGCCTTTGACAATGATAGGTTTCGAATTGAGAAAAACCAAGAAACCTATGAGAAGCTAAACATCTTTAGATTAGTTTGGGCTGAGAGGAAGGTAGTATTAAATGAGCTTGATCCTAAGATTAGAAGGAACTTTGAGCGTAGGGGTTGGCTTCATTTGTTAGATATCTCTCATCCTCCTCCGGCTACCCTTATTAGAGAGTTCTACTCAAACCTCTCTGTCCATTCCGATGGTTCCAACACTCAGTTTGTGAAGAGTTGGATATGGGGTGAAAAGTATGTCATTAATCCTTCGGTAGTGGCCTCTGCTCTTAGGGTGCCTAAGGTATAGCAGCCTATGTACCCTTATGATGATCCCTCTCCTCTTGATGACATTATGTCATATCTCACTAGTACTTCCATTCAGTGGGGTACTGATTCTCGGATTACCTTTCATGAGTTGACCGAGATTCATTGCTTGTTTTTCCGAATTTCTTGTCATTCCATCTGGCCCATCTCTCACTTGCACACCATTCCTATTGAGAGAGGTGCATTTTTGTATGCCTTTGTGACAGATGCTCTATGAGTTTTCCTACTCTTTTCATTCAATCCTTTGTTGAGGTTCATAGAAGTAGTTCTACTGCACATGGTCTTTTATACATCGAATTTTGTTACATCTAGGATTAGATGAGTTTCTTGCATTTGAGTCCGTACACATTATAGCTCCCATAGGTGCTACCTTCCTTCAGTAGAGAGCCATTCAGATGACAGCTAGCTCTAAACGCCCTTGTGTAGAGTCTTCTTTGGGTGTTGCACCTCCTCCTCCTCCTTTTTCAGGTGTTACACCTCCTCCTCCTCCTTCTTCAGGTGATCCTATAGCTAAGGAGTACATTGATCCGACGGCCGCTGTTTATCCTCCGTCTTCTACTTTAGGTGATTCTAGCATTCAGAGTATGTTGAACATTGTCATGACCGTTCAGGCGGCTCATGGTCAGCTTTTGGTGGATGTGCTTACAGAGCTTCAGGCCCTACGAGTGGATTTGGTGAGCATTAGACGGACACCTCCACCACCTCCTTTTGATGATGAGTCTTGATTGCCCTTTGGCAATTTGTCACAAAAAGGGGGAATACATATGGATGGAGATAGGGGAGATTTTTGAGTTTTTGGAGTTTTAGATTGTATCTAGGTGCTTCATCTTGTATTTATTTTTTGGCTCATGATGTATTTATCTTGATGTAATTATTTTTATGTGATGTATATGTTAGGGGGAGACATTATTTTTTATTTCTGTGTCTTGTTTCACATTGTGCTACATTGACTATTGATTTATATTATGAGGTTATTCATGATATATGTCTTTTATTTTATGTTTTGTAAAATCAAGAATTTATTTTGTTTTACTTGTATTTTCCACACATGCGTTTATGTGTTTGTTGAGTGTTTCAGGAATATACAGATTGATTCAGTCATGCAGCTGTCTACACTTGTAACTGATAGATAGTAGTTAGGTTGAATTGTTTTTGGTTGGACAATTTTTTTGTAATGGGCTGTTTCTGTAACTTTGAGCACTTTGTTTTATTATGTGTTTTGTCATGGATTGCCAAAGGGGGAGTTTGTTAGGTTCTAAGGATTTAGGATCTAAATGTTTTAGAACTTCAATATGTAATATTAGAAAACCATGATAAAAACTTAGAGTCTAGATTTAGGCTGCTCAAAGTATGTTTATTATGAAGTTGGAATCGAGTAATTGCAGAAAACTGTTCACTCTCTGCAAGGCTCAATCAATCGAAAATTAGACTCGATCGATCGAAGCTCGTGTAGAATGTTTTTCGGCAGAATTTTCCAACTCAGCCCAAGCCCATATGATGTGTAGGGTTTTATGTTTTGCCTTAAGTATAAAAGGAAAAACCCTAGCCACGTTTTCTGGTTGTTGTTTATGCTATGTGTGTGAATCTCTTATGAGATCTAGAGGTGTTTGCCTTCATACACACTTAGGGTTATCAAGATCAAGATTGATGTCGAGAGCTTGGTGATTGTTTCAGTTGCTGCATTAAGAGCTTAAAGAAAAACACAAGTGGGAGTACTTGTAGTTGCTGTGAATCCAAGAAAGAAGTAGTCCATGGACTCGAAGCTATCACGTGGTCGTAGTAGTAAGTTTTCTACTTGAGGTAGCAATAGGATGTTAGTGGTCTAAGTTACTATTGTAAAACTTCAATTCTTTCATAGTGGATTTGTTTTACCTTGAGGATAGCTAGATTAAATCCTCCCCAGGTTTTTTACCGGTTTGATTTTCCTGGGTTATCATATCATTGTGTTCTTTATTTTCCACATTGTTTACATAATATGATTGTTTTGTTTTGACCTAGATCTGAATAATTTACCTAAGTAATCACTTGGCTAAATAATTAGGTTAATCAACTTGTGTTTTAAGGGGTCTATAAACATACACATACTCATACAAAATCAAAATAGCTCATGCACTCAGTTATGTAACACATACTTTCTATGTTTCTCCACAATGTCAAGTATGTTCTAAATCAAGAGAGAGATATCATAATTCATGTAATTGTTGTTCTATTTAGACCCCTTGAAAACAAATTGGTTTAACCTAATGAATTAGCCAAGTTGATATTTAGGTTTATTATTCAGTTCTAGGTTAAACAGTAATAAATCATATCATGCACAGCAAAAGAGTAAATAACACAACGATATGATTACCTAGAAAAACCAATAAAACCAACCATTTCAAGGTAAAAATATGGGGAGGATTTAATCTAGCTATCCTTAAGGTAAACAAATCCACTATGATAGAATGAAATATTACAATAGATTTAAACCCTAAATCTAAAGCTACCTCTTGTAGAACTCACTAACACGATCACGTGTAGCTCCGACTCCAAGGACTCTTCTATCTTGGATTCAATGAACTCAAACTTTAACGCTTGAGACTTTGAGATCCCACCCAATGGTTTTAGATCACCATCAGAAGTTGATCTTTTGCAGCAACTTTAGATCTACTGGTTCTAATGATATGAGAATGATTTCCGGTAGTGACTTTGAAAGGAGAAGACGCTGCACCTTTTTAATCTCACAAGAGCACCTCCAAAGTCCTCAGAAAACGTGCCTTAGGGTTTCCTTTAAATACTATGTGAAATAGATCTGAAACTCTAATTACTTAATGGGCTTATGGACTCTTAGGCTGAAATTAAAATCTGCGGAATTCGCATCTCGATTGATCGACCCATAGTATCAATTGGTCGAACCTGGCATGTTTCCGAATTCTTCTTTCTGCAACTTCATTTTTCTTGTATTTTGACTTGCAGCACCTTGAGTATTGTCTAATATATCCTATAGACTCTAAGATCTATAACTAGACAAGTTTGTGTTCATGGTTTGCCAATTGTTCTAAATTTTTAGAACCTAACAAAATGTTATGTCGACAATACTTTCACAACAAATCATATGTAGTAGGTTGTTATTGGTTAGCAAAAAAGTAATTTTAGTGATAGGTTTAAATTAGAACCGACAACAACTTACCAACTATGACTTGTTGTGAAAACATTGTAGACGTAGTTCTTCTCGAAAATTAAACAATTTCTAAAATTATTTTTCATCTCAATATCTCTACACATAAAAATATATCATTCTATTATTTTTGGGTGTATTTGATTGATATTTATCCAATTTTTAGGAGGTTCATATTCCTCTGTACTATGTTATAGTGCGTTATGTTTTCCTAATTTGGGTTTTTAGTTTTAGATTGTGCTATTTTTTTCAACAACTTGATTTTCTATTTAGAATTTTCCTGTCTTGAATATCTATAATACAACTAAACTTTTTAACTAAGTATTAGCTCAAACAAAAATTAAATCAAACAATAAGAAGGAGAGAGAGGACTTGTGATAGAAAACTCAATTCAATTCAATTGGTCTTCTTCATTTTTTATCCAAATTCAATTTCTTCACATATCCAAGCATACATCTTTGTGGAATTTCTCACATCTAGTTGGTCTTCGTGGATTTTGAGGCTTTGTCCAAACTTGGAAAATCTTTCACCCCAGTCTTTTTTTTGGTTGTCTATTGTTGCCTTATATAGTTTCATACAGGTCCTTTGATTTAGTTTTCTTTCCATTGACTTCAAATTCTACAATTTTGGCAAAAGTCTCATAACAAAGGCATCCCATAATAATATTTAAATTTGTTATAAAAAAAAAAAGAGAACTAATATGTACGTACAATAGAATTGATTTATGCTACGCATATACAAAGAGAATTATGCATCATAGAAATGCACATAAGAGCTATCCCATCAGTGGAAAAAAAAAAACTCATCTATGATTAACGACCACATAAGCTATAGTAGTAAGACCCCATTGCGATTCTTTTAATGTATTCTTCACCATGGCTTTGAGATTTTTTTGGTTGGTTTATGGCAACCAATGATGTTGGCACCTGAGATCTCCGATGGCACATTACTAACAAAATTAATTCAGAAAACTTGAAGAATATGGGGAAGAAGGGGGAAAAAAAAATAAAAACTTCACTTTAGAGGGACTTTCCAAATTTGCAGGAGTAAGGTAGAGCAATTGCAAATTTATATATTGACAAAAAATCAGTAGGTTTTTTTTTTTTTTTTTTGGTGGTGAAATTGTAATAGAGTGGCAATTGAACAGTTTTCATAACTACTTGATTGGGGAGAGGGAGTCATAGAGTTGAAGGAAGTTTGATTTTATTTTTATTTTTTATGGAGTTCTTTTTTTTTTTTTTTAAATTTTTAATTTTAATGTGATTGGGAAAATTTTAATTTGCAAAACGAAGGAAAAGAAAAAGAAAAAGAAAGTTAGTGGGACCGATGATGTGGCCGCTGATGCAGCTCAACAGGAGTGTAGTAACAATAAATGCTACGCTTCAACTTTTAGATATATAGATTGATGTAAAATCCAAATTTATTCACTTATTCTCCTGCTGCATCAATCCTTTTTTTTTTTTTTTCACAAAAGAATCACATAACTATCCCTGTTGTATGCATATACACAAATTAGGTAGTATGCATGGACTGCCTCGTTTCCTTATGTTGTGTTCACTAAAGAATAAAAAATTTTAAGGTATGCAGTGAGCACATATGCTCCAATAAGGGTAGTCTGTCTTTTGACCCTTATACTATTAAATTTAAAGACTATGGATTTGTTCAAATTAAAGAAATGAATGATAAATAATGTTTTGACTAGATGACAAACTCTTGCCAAGTCTACGCAGTGTCTTTGTGCCAGAATCATTTAGTCTTGACAGGATAGAAAGACTTAGTCCTAATAATTGCCAATCGACCTTTGAGTAGCCCAAAACATTGCTCTATGACATTTCTAGCTGAGGAGTGCTTCATATTGAAATACTCCCGTGGACTGTTAGGCTGCTGCCCTTGCCTCCACTCATTCAAATGATAACGTTCCGCTTTATATGGTGCAAGAAATCCTTATCCATTGGTATATCCCACATCATAAAGGTAATAATAGCCTATATATAATACATTATAAAGTTTAATATGGGATATAGTAATAAATTTTGATAGGCCAACGTATTGACCTCTTGTGATGAATTAATTGATTAATTAGCCAAGTTTATTAATTAATCAAATTAACATGCAATTGTACGTGGCAGTACAAACAAATCACCAATTAACTAAAGTAGGCAGTGGAAAATAAATTGACACGGTGATTTGTTTACGAATGGGGAAAACCTACACAGCAAAAACCCCACCAGGTGATTTTAAGGTCACCACTCCCGAGAATCCACTATTATCAAAACAAGCGGTTACAAGTAAAGGAATCCCAGTACCTTATACCAACCTACAGTTGAACCCTTAGCCCAATACCCAATTGGACTTGTTCTGTATTGACAATCTCTCATTTTCAATGCACAGCTCCCAGTACGTGACTAACCAATTGCGCGGATCCCAGTATGCGACTTGATCACCAACTTAAGAAGGATGTTGGTTGCAAAGTTCTTCTGTTCATCACACGATGAAGATCATGAAGTTGCTTGGTCACAAAACCCTATGGTGCACACATACAACAGCTTCTTCAAGAGAAAGAAGAACTAGGGCAAATTAGGTTTCCGGTCACACTTTTCTTCACACTCTTGGAATTGTGCTCTTGTGCAACTTTCATCACCTTTTACGGCTCTTAAAATAATCTTTATATATGTTTAGGGTTGTAAGAAAAGAAAGTTCAAACATACATTCACAGATTGGATGAAAATAAACTTAAAAAACTGAACTTCATAAACCTTGACAGATACCCTATCTGTCGAGCAGCTGTCAAGCCTTGAGTTGAAATAGCTCTTTTAAACCTCAATAGATACTAGCTATCGAGCTAGTTGTCGAGATTTAATGAACAACACTTCTTCACTTGATTCTTGGACAGACTTGCATGACTTTAACACTTGAACTTGAAACTTTGTTTCTTGAAGCATTAAACACATTCTAGATCTACCCAATTACAAATACAACAGCTTCTTCAAGAGAAAGAAGAACTAGGGCAAATTAGGTTTCTGGTCACACTTTTCTTCACACTCTTGGAATTGTGCTCTTGTGCAACTTTCATCACCTTTTACGGCTCTTAAAATAATCTTTATATATGTTTAGGGTTGTAAGAAAAGAAAGTTCAAACATACATTCACAGATTGGATGAAAATAAACTTAAAAAATTGAACTTCATAAACCTTGACAGATACCCTATCTGTCGAGCAGCTGTCAAGCCTTGGGTTGAAATAGCTCTTTTAAACCTCAATAAATACTAGCTATCGAGCTAGTTGTCGAGATTTAATGAACAACACTTCTTCACTTGATTCTTGGACAGACTTGCATGACTTTAACACTTGAACTTGAAACTTTGTTTCTTGAAACATTAAACACATTCTAGATCTACCCAATTACAAATAAGTGCGTTTTGTCAAAGGATTAGCCAATTACATAATATGTTGACATATGTTCCTAACATGAATCACATATGTCCTAACAATCTCCCCCTTTGGCAATTCGTGACAAAATCACAACAAAAAAAATGAACTTATGAGAGAAGTCATAAATCACTCAACTCATACTCACTTGTTGAATACAATAAAATCTATCCTAACACAAATTCTTGAAAAACTTTGCAAGAAGAGGGTTTATGGCAAGTAGACTTTGACAACCTGTATTTCTGAAACACTTTAAATAAAACTCATTAAGGCATCTTAGTGTGAAACAGAAATATAAGATTGCATACAAGATATAAGAAGTATGTGCATAAAGAGAGAAAAGAAACAATACATGTAAAGATAAGTGAAAGAACTGTAACAACAACCTCAAATGTATATATATCAACAAGTAAAAGGTTTGCTATAACAACATGATCACAAGATCTAAGGTACATGACCAATGTATCTAAAATAGAGAGAAAAGAAAAAGATACATAAAATCCTTATTACATCCCTTAAAATATTAACACTCGTCCTAACAAAAATCTCCTATACTAACCCTCCCCCTATGAGTATGACTACTCTTATATCCAAAACTACTCTCCTTTTTTGTCATGAGTGACAAAGGGTAAGAGTATCAAGTAGACATCTCGTCAGCACTGGAAGAACTAGAATCATCATCCTTATTAGCATCAGAAGCATTAGCATAACCATCATCATCCTCATCCTCAGATGCCAGTGGAGAAGGAGAAGAAGTAGCAATGTAACAAACCATGGCAGCCTGGCATCGTGCAATACGACCAACACGAGTGTTCACCTGACACAACTCATCACTGAGAGTGTCGAGGCAAGCATCCATGCACACAAGCTATGCCATGATTTCCTCAAGAGTCACACTGCCTGTAGAAGAAGAGGGAGCAGATATGGATAGAGCTGTAGAAGCTGGAGGAATTGCTGTCTCGGACAGCCTCGAATGAAGCTACGCCTCGCTCTGTTTAATGGTAGTGGCATCTATGGCACACATGACATGGAAGTGGTCGGAAATGGGAAAGGGGATAGAAAAATGGCGTAAAATCCTTATGATAGCCGAAGGGAAAATGAGCTTATCACGGGCTGCCGTATCCCTAAATACATCTATATGGAACAAATAAAATGAGAGGGAAAATCTCTAGTAAGATGCTCTAAAAAGGAAAGCAAAAATCGAGCATGGGGCTCGGTAATGGAGTTATAATGAGATAAAGGATGCAAAAAAAAAGTCATAACTATGTTAAGAAACCTAGGACCTTTAGCAAAGGCCGAACAAGAAGTGAACTGATGATTACCCCAATCAGAAGGACGCTCACAAAAAAAAGGATATAAGCTTGTCTTTAGACACGGTCTTAAGACAATCATAACCAGGGTAGTCAGGATGCACTACCCTTAGGACACGGAGCACGTCGGATACAATATCCGGAGTGACCACGATACGCGTACCTCGAACGCGAGTAACAAAGAGAGGTACTGAATAATCAAATCCATGCATGTTAGAGTAGAACTCTTGTATAAGCACTGATGGACAAGTGACCAAGACGTCACACAGTGACTCCCAACCCCTTACTGTGAATGACAGTGGGTAGGTCAGTGTTGGAGAGGTCCGACAAAATGACTTGGCATTCCGAATGAATGCCTCGTCTAGAAAAGTTCTCAAAGAAGTCCGATTTGGCCTTCTCATCACAGAACTGAACATGAGAGGGAGTAGGATCAGAAGAAGAAGATGCCCCGGAATGAAGTGGGTTTCGGGATGGAGTAGATTTTCGTTTAGGTGCCACAGAGAAACTAACCGAAAGAAGGAGAGAGAGAGAAAGACACGCAGAAAAGCACCAATCACAATCAATATATAAGAATATAGAGAATGTAAGGTATGTATGCATGAAAATGCATGAGCATGTGATATGCAATAGTAAAAACATCATGGGCTCAGCACAATCCAATCCAACCAGCACACAATCATTTCAACAAAGTAACCACACATCTAAAATGCATGAAACAGTGTTATAATGCAAATGTGATGCAATATATGATGATTAAAAGCCATTTCACAAAGCCTATCCCAAAAATTTCACAAAAACTCCATTAATTTTGAAAAACCCCAGAGTTTATCAAAAATCCCAAAAGTTAGGTCAGAAAACATGAAATGCATGATAGAATGAGTGAAAAAGATCATACCAGATGAAAGAAGATGATCTTTAGGCCGAAAATCTCTTGGGAATGAAGTATTGAGTGAGAAAAAAGTTTTTGGGAGGTGAAAAGACACAAAAGTATCGAAAGAGATTGAGAGAAGTGAGTCTAAAATAGCACGGACCCTATATATAGAACCTTTTAAATCTCGACAGATTGAGAGGTGTCGAGGTTTAAATTTCGACAGATGCATCTATCAAGCGGCTATCCAGAGGTGTCCACAGCAAAAACAAGCTCGATGGATCGAGGAGCTATCGAGCATCTATAGAGGAGACATAAAGTTTCTTGATGGATCGAGGAGCTATTGAGAAGTTATTGAGATTGTGATAAAAAGAAGCTAAAGAGCTTGATAGATAGCCTAGCTGTCGAGAGGTGTTGAGGTTGCTGAAAAACAGTTTTTCAAGAAGAGAAAAACACAGCCATGAATGCAATCAAACATGCAACTCAACCAAGGATCCAAATAACATTTTAATCTCTCAAAAATATCTCTCAACAAGAAAAGTGTTAAGCACATAGATCCAAAACACACACACACACACACACACACACACACTAAACACGTCTAACCAATTTTATATTTCAAAAACAAGTTAAGACAGTTTAGTGAGCATACATTAACATATGTAAACCTTGTGATGGCCAAATCACATTGTACCTGCACATGTATCAAAAGTATCAAAGAATATTGCATGTTGTGTGTGAAAAACATTGCAAGATTGCATAAGTGTCTACATGTTATGACGATTAGAGATATGAGAAAATCATTTTAACTTACACACAATCATAACTGTTTGATGGGGACTATCACCTTCGAGGTACATCCTATAACTCCCACATTTCCTAGAATACACACTTGCAATCATATATAAAGCATTTTGATCTTTTTGCTTTTATTTTTCTTTGCATATTTTTCTTTTTAAGCAAACCATGCATGGGCACATAAGAGAGAGAAAAGAAATATCCAATTATGTTAAGCATTTGACATTCCACTTTTGCTATGCCGAAGCATACAAATGTCATTTCATGATTGGCGGGTAATAGTGGTGAGATGATTATTTATGCCTTTCTCTTAGGATTTTCTAGTCATTTTCGTCAAAAAGAGTGATACGAGTGTTAAGTGCAAGAGATTACTTAATCTTACTCATCACAAACATGAGCAACAAAGCTCACTTGCTTAGTTGTGCATAGAGATGCTCATCTAAGCTACAAAAGATACAAAGTTTAGAAAAATTTGTTTCAATGGCCATCCAAGGTACACAAGTACCAATGTACACAAACACACATTGTTTTTGTATTTTTCTGATTTTTCAATTTTCAAACACACACAAGTCACCAATTCTCTCCAAATCTATCCAAGTTGACTTTATCGGGGACTAAACTTGAGGAAGACCCAATGGAAACGTTAGAGAATTTACCCAACTTAAAAATCCTTTGCTTCCGTCGTGCGTTAGAGAAGTCACCTGACTCAAACCACCAATACGTTGGACATGGGAGCTTTAATGGGTAGAATATGGTTTGTTCTGAAAGAGGATTTCCTTTGCTTCAATCTCTTCTCCTTTCTAACTTGTACTACTTAGAGGAGTGGAAGGTGGAGCAAGGAGCCATGCCCAGTATCTTTTGTTTGGAAATTGAATTTTGTGATAGTTTGAAGATGATTCCTGATGGATTGAGGTTCATCACAACCCTCCAGGAATTGAAGATCAAAAACATGACAAAGTCATTCACAGATAGGCTTCACGAAGGAGGACTAGATTTTGACAAAGTCAAACATGTGCGTTCCCTTGTATTCCAATCTTAAGACAAAGAATGATAATCGTTAGCAGCTAACAAGGTACACCAATGAATTCTTGCACTTGCATTTTTTATAAATTTTTACGGGCTTCTTTTCTTCTAAATCTCTCTCCAATTAATTCAATTTCCACCCGATAATATTTAGCAAAATTTTCCCTAATGTAAGAGTAATTCTTCTAAATCTATTCTTTTCCCCCCTTAATTTATACACTTTTTTATTAGCTTCTGAACCCATAACCTATCTCTTCATTATATTTACACACTTATTTGCCATTGTTATTTATAGTTTCTTCTTTCTTTTTCTCCCCCTTTTTAGGTTCTTCTACTTACTTTTCATTCCTACAGCATAAATATATATTGGTTGATGGTGTGAATATAGCTCTAAATCTTACATGTCTACAACATATTTCCTTTTAATTCGTTTTTGATGTTTTTTTGTAGGTGAAATCGTCCATGGTCTGATATGCTTGCACAAATTCATCAAACATATTCTTTGATGCCTATGTGTAGTGATGTAAATAATTGTGATATTTTCTTGGGTGGTTTTTTTTTTTTTTTTGCATTGTATTGTATTTGTTTTAGTGTTGCTTGTTTGTTTTGGTTTTCTGCTCTGCTACACTCTTCATGTATTCTGTTAAAAATAAAAAAACCTATGTATCATTCAAGTTATGTTTTATCTCACTGCGTTTAGATGTATATTGTTTATAGTGAAGCTGGGAATATGAATTAGCATGGGCAAAAATCATTGCTTTTTCAGTATCAATATAGTAACTAAAACACTAAAATAAAAAATTATGCAGAAAAATTATGTTAGATGGAATTTCTATTCCTTTTAGATTTTATGCCATAGTTGGAACTCTATAAATTCAACATCATACATAATTAGAGTAATAATTAAGATGCAATTTGGTTGAGATGATAACCATATGGGAGTTTTATTTCTTTGCAAACATTTTAGAATTTATAACTTGGACAGCTTAACATAGTTTCACTTCACTTCAACCTCAAGGATTGTTGAACTTTCTATGCCTCCATTGGCATTGAGAGGAGTGCTAGATTTTACCTCATGGCAAAAAGTTTTGGACTATAAAGATCCCACAAGATTTTAAATGGGGCCACAGAGCTGTGCTAAAATTTAGAAGTGAGGTTAGGAGGTTCATAAAGTTTGATGTTGGGGATGGTAGAAGGTTTTCTAATGACATGATAGTTGGAATCCTACTAGGATCCTTTTCATGAAGTATAGCTTTAGGATTATGCATGGTGCAGCAACTAAATCTGAGGCAAAGGTTGATTAAGTTTTGAAAAACAAAATATGGGTTTGGAAACCTGCATTTACCAAAAAATTAATCACCATTCAATGCCTATTGTGTTTGGTTAAGCTTAAAGATGGAGATAAAGCTAGGTGGTCTGCGACTAGATCAGGATGGTTGCTCTTGTGCAGCCATCTGCGATGAACATAAAGCTAAGGTAGATGAGGTGGGATGGTGGAGACTGTGGTGGTTTAACCTTGCTATCTCCTGGTTGCCTTTATTGGTTGATTAGGAATAAAAAACAAACTGACAATTAGTTTTCTGGGTCATTCTATTTTCTTTTTATTCCTACTGCATAAATATATTGGTTGGTGTAAATATAGTTCTAAATATTATTTTAATGAGTTTATGTTACAAAATATTTCATTTTAATTCGTTTTTGATGTTTTGAGCTTAATCATTCTCCTTCGGTTTTTTTGTAGGTGAAATCATCCATGGTCTGCTACTGGTACGGGATAGTGTTAGTTATACAATTTCAAGGATATGATTGCACCGACTCATTAAACATATTCTCTGATGCCTATGTGTAGTGATGTAAAGAATTGTTTGTTTGGTGATGGTACTCTGCGTTGTGATATTTTGTTGGGTGGTTTGTTTGCATTTATTTGCATTGGTGTGTTTGTTTTAGTGTTTCTTTCTTGCTCCACTTTGCTGCTTTGCTATGATTGCGCTCTTTGTTCATGTATTATGTTGTATAAGAGAAACCAATGTATCATTGGAGGAGAAAAATAATTCTTCATTTAATGTGGGATTCCTCATATTTCTTCAAGTTATGCTTATCTCACAGCATTTTAGTTGCCTGTTGTTTATATTGAAGCTAGTTCAGTCTGTCCTTGTGTTATGCTGTAGCACTGTATCTTATTGAGCTGGGAATATCAATTAGCATGGATGGAAATCTCTGCCTTTTCCGTATCAATATAGTAACTAAAATATTAGTTATGTGCAATTGAGAAATAAACCATTATGCAAGAAAAATATATTTGATGGAGTTTTTATTCCTTTTAGATTTTATGCCATAATTGGAATTCTATAAATTCAACATCGTACATGAGCTGAATAGTGTTGGGTGAATATGAGCTATTCTATAATCATTTTTAGAAGGAATTTGGTTGTTCTTAATAAGAATTTAAATAGTCCTAGTTGAATAGTGCTGGGTGAATATGAGCTGTAAACTGCTTCTTGTAAATTGGAAGATGAGGTCGTTAATCTTTAGGTTTTTATTTTATTGTGCCGAGCTCTATAATGTACTAATGTGAGCTTGTAACCCAAGTGGGGGCATAAATGTGATGGGACTTTGGTCCAAACTAGTTGGTCGAATTTCAACGAGGCTTTCAATTTGGCCTGCCCGTTCCAAGCGAAGAGATGAGCCAATGGACTTGAGCTAAGGCTCTGGGTTCAGTGGTTCCTAAAGATGAGGGCAATGCATGAGGCTGGTTTCATAGAGCAGCGACAACCTCCCACTCTTTGCAGTGTAAGGATAATGGGCCAGTGCCAATTGGATCCAACATGGTCCATTGGGTTGAACCCAACTGAACCATCACTTTTTCATTTCATTTTCATGACCAAAATAACTTTTCCTCTTACGTATTGAGGACAATTGAAACAACATTTCTTTTAGAAGAATCTAAAACAAATATGTCCAAGATATTAACTATCTAATCTAAAAAAAGGGTTTTTACACTATTGTGATTAGTGGGGAATTGCTTATGTATGACAATTATTTGAAATTATTTTGTTGAGTGTAGTATCAAATGATTATTTATGATTTCCATTTCTCGGATTACCCACAATTGATGTTTTAGGCAAGCCTTGAATTGATAACCATACAGGAGTTCAATTTCTTTCCAAACATTTTAGAGTTTATAACTTGGACCGCTCTGTAGTAGTTGTACTTCAACCTCAAGGATTGTAGAATTTTCTGCCTCCAATGGCAATGAGAGGAGTTCTAGATTTTACCTCATGGCATTAGTTATCTTTTCTGCTTAGTTTGTCAAATTTATAAATAAAACCAAGTATAAAGGCAGGGGTTTTGGACTTTAAAGACCTCATAGGATTGTACATGGGGCTGGTGAGCAATCCTAAAACTAAGAAGTGAGGCTAGGAAGTCCATAAAGTTTGACGTAGGGGGATGGTAAAAGGATTTTCTTATGACATGGTAATTGAGATCCTATTAGGATCCTTTTCATGCAGTATGGCTTTAGGGTTATCCATGATGTAGCATGTAAACCTAAGGTGAACGTGAATTCTGTTTGAAGAACAAAACATGGGTTTGGAAACCTGCAAGGTCTGAAGACAATCATCATACAAAGCGAGTGTTGTGTTTGGTTGAGCTTAGAGATTAAAGATGAAGATAAAGCTAGGTGGTTTGCTACTAGATCAGGCTTCTAGTCTTGTGCAGCCATCGGCAATGAACTTGGAGCTGAGGCAGATGAGGTGGATAGGTGGAGAATGTTGTTGTTTAGCCTTGCTATTCCTTGTCTACCTTTACAGGTTGGTTGGAAATAAAAAATAAACTGACAACTAGAGAAAGATTAGCTCAGTGGGGCTATACAGCCTATACTAGTGGCTGCTTGTGTGTGTTTTGTAGAGACTGCATTGAGAGCAGAGATCATATTTTCTTAGAATGTTCTCTTGCCAAGAGAATCTAGGTGTTGGAAAATTTAGACCCCAGTTGATAAGTCCAATTCGGTATTGGGGTAAGGGTTCAACTATAGGTTGGTTAGGTATTTGTGATTCCTTTACTTGTAACCGCTTGTTGTGATAATAGTGGAGTTTTGGGAGTGGTGACTTGAAAATCACCCGGTGGGGTTTTTTTTTACCGTTAGGTTGTCCTCATTTGTAAACAAATCACTGTGTTATTTATTTTTCGCTGCATAATTAGTTTATTGGTGATTTGTTTGTGCTACCATGTTTTTGCATGATAAATTGATTAATTAATAACTTGGCTAATTAATTAATTAATTTCTATCACAAGGAGTCATTTAATTTGTGGCCTATCAAACTAGTTTCACAGTAAAAAACCTGGGGGGAAACCTTCCCGAAAAGCAATCCACTATAGTAAAGAGAAGTTTCAGATCTAGTACAAAACCTTTGTCCCTAGATTCTACAATCCCCGTAGATAAACTTACAACAAAAACCTTCTACCGCTTCAGAACCTCTAAACTCTTCAATATATGAACGCCACCCTTTGTAATGCATGGATCCCAGTACGTGACTAACCAATGATGCACGACTCCTAATACGTGACTAACTCACCAACTTGAAGAAGATGTTGGCTGCAAAGTTCTTCACTTCATCAACAACAAAGATCAAGAAGCACTTGGTAACAAAACCCTAAGGCGCAAAAGACACAGTAGCTTCTTTAAGAAAGAATAAGGCATCGGTCACCTTTTGCATATGTTCTCTTTGTATTCTCTTATGTGACGGCCTCTAAAATAAGCCTTATATAGGTCTAGGGTTGTGAGAAAAGAAACCTTGTTGGGAAATTTAGACCCCGGTTGATAGAATTAACAAATTTTAAACACAAGTTGTTAATTAAATTTATTGTGAATAAAACTTGTTAAAACAAACAAGCATCAATATCATGTCAAAATCATGTATCGGAAAAATAAATAAGACAAAATATGATAACCCAGGAAAACCAATGAAACAAACTAGTTTCACAGTAAAATATCTAGGGGAAACCTTCCTGAAAAGCAATCCATTATAGTAAAGAGAAATTTCAGATCTAGTACAAAACCTTTGTCCTTAGATTTTACAATCCTCGTAGATGAACTTACAGCAGAAACCTTCTACTGCTTCAGAACCTCTGAACTCTTCAATATATGAACGCCACCGTTTTTGATGCACAGACCTTAATACGTGACTAACCAATGATGCACGACTCCCAATACGTGACTAACTCACCAACTTGAAGAAGATGTTGGCTGCAAAGTTCTTCATTTCAACAACAATGAAGATTAAGAAGCACTTGGTTACAAAACCCTAAGGCGCAAAAGACGCAGTAGCTTCTTTCAAAGAGAATAAGGCATCGGTCACCTTTTGCATATGTTCTCCTTGTATTCTCTTATGTGACTGCCTCTAAAATAAGCCTTATATAGGTCTAGGGTTGTGAGAAAAGAAACCTTACATATACATGTTAGCATGGGCCGAAAATAAGATCTGGAAATCTGAATTTCATAATTCTCAGTAATTCTCGATCGATCGAGGAGGTGTCGAGCTTATATATTGTGAGCTATCGAGAGCTATCGAGGGGACAGAAAATTGCTCGATCGATCGACCTAGCTATCGAGGGGTGTCGAGATTACGATAACAATCAACTGAAGAACTCGATAGATAGCCTAGCTGTTGAGAGGTGTCGAACAGCTATCGAGCTTTAAAAATTAGCACTTTCTCACTTGATTCTTGGACAGACTTGCATGACTTTAATACTTGAACTTGAAACAAGGTTTCTTGAAGCATCAAACACATCCTAAATCTGCCCAAATACAAGTAAAGTGCATTTTTCAAAGGATTAACCAATTACATAAAATAGTGACATATGTTCCTAATAAGTGAATCACATATATCCTAAAATTCTCCCCCTTTGGCAATCCGTGACAAAACCACAACAAACAAATGAACATATGGGAGAAGTCATAAATCACTCAAATCATATTCACTTGTTAAATACAATAAAATCTATCATAACACAAACTCTTGAAAAACTTTGCAAGAAGAGAGTTTATGGCAAGTAGACTTTGACAACCTGTATTTTTGAAACACTTTAAACAAAACTCATCAAGGCATCTTAGTGTGAAACAGAAATAATAGATTGCATACACGTAAAGAAACATGTGTAAAAAGAGAGAAAAGAAAGAATACATGTAAGGATAGGTGAAAGAAACATACATCAACATATAAAGAAAAATAAGTATAATGTATGTCAACATGGTCACAAGACCGGTGTACAAGAAGAAGGAGGAAAGCACTCCCCCTAACAAGATGAAACACATCTCCCCCTTACAGAGGCATGTATTTCTTCCCCTAACATGAAGGATCTTAAAAATGGAACCACAATTTCTCCACAATTTCTCTCCCTTTTTGTCATGATTGACAAAGGGTACAAGAAGCTAGAAAGCTTCACCCGACAAATATAAAGATGATCAAGGGGGCACAAGAAATCCATATAAATGCATGAATGTAATGAAACGAGATGCTATGAATGACAAGATAATAGGAAGATGCAAAACATGCAAAAAACAAAACTCTCAACAAGAAAAATGTTAAGCACATAGATCCCAAAACACACACACACATTAAACAAGTCTAACCAATTTTATATTTCAAAAAAACAAGACAGTTTAGTGAGTATACATTAACACATGTATTCCTTGTGATGGCCAAATCACAATGTACCTGCATATGTATCAAGAGTAGTAAAGAATATTGCGTGATGTGTGTGAAAAATATCGCAAGATTGCATAAATGTATACATGTTATGACGATTTGAGATATGAGAAAATGACTTTAACTCACACACAATCATAACTGTTTGATGGAGACTATCACCTTCAAGGTACATCCTATAACTCCCATTTCTCTTAGAATACATGTTTGCAATCATATAAAGCATTTTTATTCTTTTTGCTTTTTATTTTTCTTTGCATATTTTTCTTTTAAGTAAATCATGCATGGGCATATAAGACATAGAAAAGAAATACCCAATGATGTTAAGTTTTTGACATTCCAATTTTGCTATGCCAAAGCACACAAATGTCATTGACATTGTACTTTTGCTATGCTGAAGCATATAGATGTCATTTCATGATTGACAGGCAACAGTGGTGAGATGGTTATTTATGCTTTTCCATTAGGATTTTCTAGTCCTTCTTGTCAAAAAGAGTGATACGAGTGTTAAGTATAAGAGATAACTTAATCTTACTCATCACAAACAAGAACCACAAAGCTCATTTTCTTAGTTGTGCATAGAGATGCTCATCTAAGGTACAAAAGATACAAAGTTTAGAAAACTTTGTTTCAATGGCTATCCAAGGTACACAAGTACCAATGTACACAAACACACACTATTTTTGTATTTTTCTAATTTTTCCTTTTTATTTTTATTTTGAAAACAAAACAAAATAAAAACAAAACAAAATAAAAAATAAACAACCAAACAAAAACAGACAAACAACATGAAAGCATGAAAGAAAGATGCATATGCATGAAGGCATGATAGAAGGGTGCAGATGCATGAAAGCATGATTCCAAAACAGATAAGAAATCAAGCAAAGAGAGTCCTACTTTAGATTGAAAGAATTAAAGTAGAGGACAAACAGAAAATACAATTAAGTCTTAGACTCCTTTCTCACTCACACAGCACGAGTCTTTGGCCGTGAAGATGAAAAGGCATGTCCTAATATGTCTACTAAAGGACATAGAAGAATTAGAATTCTCCTGAAATTGAGTTAAAAAGTTCAAAACTTTTAATAACTCTCTAAACAAAGGTGTAGGTCCTTGAGAGGAAACCTGTGATCGTTTGGACAATTGCTTATGAGAATACAACTTAAAGCAATTATGAACACCACAATGGTGACAAACATGAGGTCTAATAAAAGATTTAGAATTAGACAAATCAGTTTTGAGTTTCATACCTTTATCACCTTTCTCAGATTGGGGCACAGAGATAATCCTTGATCCAGAAGCCGTGGAAGAGAAGGGGCCAAAGGAAACAACATATCTAAGCCAGTCTTATCAGAACTAGGCTTTTGAGCACTCAATACCTCATCAAGCTTTGCACTAGACATCCTCTCTGTTTGAGTTCTAACTTGACTAAGCTCAACTGTAAGATTCACCTTCTCTTCTAATGAGGTATTCTCCATAACAAGAGTCTCAACTAACCTTGTAGTCTCATCTAGTTTGATTAATAGATCAGCTTTTTTAGTTTTTACCTCATTAAGCTCTTTCCTACAAAGATGAGAAGTTGTTTTAGATTTTATGAATTCAGTGCATAGCTTATCATAGGCTTTCTGAAGGGTCATCTTCTTGGGTGCTTCATCATCAGAAGAATCCTCACTATCACTAGCACTCTCCACAATCACCTTATCAGTTGAGGCAGCAAAGGCCATAATGTGACTACATTCATCCACACACTCATCAGAAGAGTCATTCTCAGTATCACTCCAAGTAGCAACCAACCATTTATCTCTTGACTCCTTGGTCTTTTCCTTCATGAGGTAGTTTGGGCATTCTATCCTCATATGACCAAAACTTTTGCACTCATGGCATTGGATGAGGGGTTTCTCATTCTTGCCCTTCCTTGAGGATTTAGATTTCCTAGGGGGTTTGCCTTTATCCTTTTTCCTGAATTGAAGAAGCTTGATAATCTCATCAGTTATGAAGGTTAGATCCTCATCCTCATCCTCATCATCATCTTTATCATCATCTTCATCTTCAAAGTCCTCAATATCTTCCTCTATACCCTTAAAAGCCAATTTTTTACTCTTTCCACCTTTTCCCATTGAGCCTAATCCCATCTCATAGGTTTAAAGGTTCCCTACAAGCTCAGTCAAAGGAATTTGATCAATGTCCTTTACTTCTTCAATGGTAGTGATCTTGGCATGGAATCTTTCAGGTAAGGACTTAAGGATTTTCCTAACAATTTTGGATTCCACAATAGATTTTCCAAGATTGAAAGCAGAATTCACAATATCCTTGAGTTTAGCATAGAACTCATCAAAGGTCTCATCCTCCTCCATCCTTATTTCTTCAAAACTACTGGTGAGTCTTTGAAGTTTCACAATCTTTACTGCCTTGGTACCTTCATAGGTGGTCTCAAGAATGGTCCATCCTTCCTTGGCAACTTCTGTGGATGATATTCTCTTGAATTTCTCATTGGTCACCCCACAAAACAAAGCATTCAAGGCCCTACTGTTGAAATTTGCCACTATGATTGTTTTTTTATCTCAATCCACTAGCGCTTCTTTAGGCTTAATCCAGCCAACTTCAACAGCTTGCCATACCTGTTCACCTAGAGCCTGTAAAAAGACTTTCATACGAACTTTCCAGTATGCATAATTAGTTCCATCAAATAAATGAGGAATTAAAAGAGATTGTGCACGATCCATGACAACAGGGGTCAAGAATCACACTTAGGAAATTAATCCAATCGGAGTGTACCTGCTCTAATACCACTTGTTGGGAAATTTAGACCCCAGTTGATAGAATTAACAAGTTTTAAACCTAAGTTGTTAATTAGATTTATTGTGAATAAAACTTGTTAAAACAAACAAACATCAATATCATGTCAAAATCATGCAGCGGAAAAATAAATAAGACAAGATATGATAACCTAGGAAAACCAATTAAACAAACTAGTTTCATAGTAAAAAATTTGGGGGGAAACCTTCCCGAAAAGCAATCCACTATAGTAAAGAAAAGTTTCAGATCTAGTACAAAACCTTTGTCCCTAGATTCTACAATCCCCATAGATGAACTTACAGCAAAAACCTTCTACCGCTTTAGAACCTTTGAGCTCTTCAATATATGAATGCCACACTTTTTGATGCACAGACCCCAATACGTGACTAACCAATGATGCGCAACTCCCAATACATGACTAACTCACCAACTTGAAGAAGATATTGGCTGCAAAGTTCTTCACTTCATCAACAATGAAGATCAAGAAGCACTTGGTTACAAAACCCTAAGGTGCAAAAGACGCAGTAGCTTCTTTCAGAGAGAATAAGGCATCGGTCACCTTTTGTATATGTTCACCTTGTATTCTCTTATATGACGACCTCTAAAATAAGCCTTATATAGGTCTAGGGTTGTGAGAAAAGAAACCTTACACATACATGTCAGCATAGGCTGAAAATAAGATCTGGAAATTTGAATTTCATAATTTTCAGTAATTCTCGATTGATTGAGGAGGTGTCGAGCCTATCTGTTGCGAGCTATTGAGGAGCTATTGAGGGGATAGAAAATTGCTCGATCGATCGATCTAGCTATCGAGGGGTGTCAAGATTGCGATAACAATCAACTGAAGAGCTCGATAGATAGCCTAGCTGTTGAGAGGTGTTGAGCAGCAATCGAGCTTTAAAAATCAGCACTTTCTCACTTGATTCTTGGATAGACTTGCATGGCTTTAACACTTGAACTTGAAACAAGGTTTCTTGAAGCATCAAACACATCCTAGATCTACCCAAATACAAGTAAAGTGCGTTTTGTCAAAGGATTAGCCAATTACATAAAGTAGTGACATATATTCCTGTTTGTTTTTAGACCCCTTAAAACACAATTGGATTAACCTAGTTAACAAGCCAAGTTATTACTTAGTCCAAATTTCAGATCTAGGTTAACACAATCATATAATCATATCAATGTAAAGTGCGGAATATAAAGAACACAAAGATATGATCACCCAGGAAAACCAAACCGGTAAAAAACCTGGGGAGGATTTAACCTAGCTATCCTTAAGGTAAAACTGAATCCATTATGAAAGAATCGAAGTTTTACAATAGCGACTTAGACCACTAATATCCTATTGCTACCTCATATAGAAAACTTACTGACACGACCACGTGCAAGCTCGGAGACCACAGACTCCTTCTTTCTTGGATTCTCCAGCAAGTACAAGCAGTCCCGCTTGTGTATCTTTAAATTCTTTAGTGTAGCAATTGAATGATCATCAAGCTCTCAATGAAATCTCCTTCTTGATAATCCTAAGTATGTGTGAAGGCAACCACCTCTCAGATCTCACAAGAGATTCACACACACAGCAAAAGAGCAACCTCAAAAACATGGCTAGGGTTTCTCTTTTATACCTAGGGCAAAACATAAAATCCTACACGTCATATGGGTTTAGGGCTGAGTTGGAAATTCTGTAGAAAAAACATTTTGCCTAACTTTCGATCGCTCGACTCTAATTCTCGATCGATCGAGCTAGACCGAATTACACAATGAATTCTGCAGCAACTCGATTCCAACTTTATATAAAACACATACTTTGAGCAAGTCTAAAACAAGACTAAAAACCTGTTTTGATCATGGTTTGCCAATAATACAAATTAGAGTTCTAATACATTAGTTCCTAAGTACTTAGAACCTAACAGTTCCTAACAAGTGAATCACATATGTCCTAACACTGGGAAACTCTCATTGGTTATTGCTTAGTTTCAGAGGCTTAGTGCAACTGGCATGATCTAATGAGCTAGGGTATTACCAACTTGAGAGGGAAAATCCTGAGATCATCTTTTTAATGGCTTGCTCATTGGCCACTGTGTCTTATGTTTAGTCCCAGAGAAATGCCATTATACATAATTGGTCATTGCGGTCTGAAGAGCAGATTTTGAGAAGAATTATGAAGAATATTAAGAGGTAGATTAGAGTCCTGAACCAAATTCCAAATATAATAAGCGAACAATATTCTCTACTATAAGCCTATAACTGGGGGGATAGATTCTAAATATCATTTAGAGGTGGACTGTTTTGGTGTAAAAGTTTCTGTAATCTGTTCTTAAATGTGTCTCTTGTTTTAATTTGTAAAAATATAGTCTCTTGGGATGAGTTTTGGGCTTAAATTGCCTCTGTTGTATGCTTTAGCCTGGGCTTCACAATCCCTTATTTCTGTAGTTGGCCTTGTTTTGTATTCTCTGTTCTCCATTAATAAATTCTTTAATTTTTTTTGCTGAAAATAATTTCTTTAATGACTCATCAAAGAAAAGAAAAAAAAAAACCCCCAGATTAACTGCATTATGTAGTCGTTCTTAATATAAAATTTTGCATTATAAATTTATATTGTCAAATTCTTGAAATTGTTGGAGCAGTCATATGCTTCCTTTTAAAGACATGTGAACTATTGGGGTCTTCTATCTTCTTTTGCTTCTATCTTATTGAGTAACCAACCTTATTGCTCCCAAACTTCTCTTGGTTGCCTTTGCAGCCCTAACAGATGTGTGTTTTCTTCTTTCTCCTTTTCATATTTCCATAAACCACGAAGCATAAGACTCATGGGTCATGAAGTCTACATTGACGATAACACATTTTGTACCCTCATAGATACTTAATAAATTAGGAACAAAGGCGTACTTGTATTCAATATTTGATTAATAAAAATCTGCATTTAAAAAGGAAAAATACTCCAGCAAAAGAGAAATTTGAAAAAGTTTGCATCCTAGACAGGTTATAAAGAAGGTGATTATGGTGGACTGCCTTGCTTCCTTCTGTTATGTTTACTGGTGAATAAACGTTAAGGTTTGCAGTGAGAAAAGATGCTCCAATATAGGTAGTTTGTATTGACCTTTACACTATTAAATCTAAAGACCATGGACTAGTTCAAATTAAAGAAATGTAACAAAAATTTGAGAGTAGTATCAAATGATAAAGATGAACTGGATGAGTTTGAAAATACATTTGGGTTGTGAAGTAAGAGAATTTCAAGTGCAACAAAAAAATAAGGCCCTGATACCATTATAATTAGTAAGGGTTTATTAGCCATTACATATGAAAGACAGATGTACAAAAATTTATTTTGTGAGAATTGTATCAAATGATAATTCATCTTTTCTGTTAGTGGCAGTGATTAATGAGAGTGTTACTAGAACAAAAGATCTTTCACACACCCTTCCCCCTTTCATCTTTAGATATATATACCTATCGTTGACATTACTCTAGGCATTGAAATATTGAATTAATAACTGTGAGGAAGTTTAATTTCAATCAAAAAATAAGACATACAGACACTATTTGACAGTGTTTGATACTAGGAGACTCTGCAGTAGTTGTATTTCAACCTGTGCATCACTTCTTCATCCAAAGGTTGTAGAAATTCTTATGACTCTCATGTTAAAAGGAGTGCTACATTTTTATTCTCAGGGCAGTAGTTGCATAGAATTTAAAAATCTCTTTTCTGCTTCTAATAGTTTCTCATATTTCTACATAATCCAGGTATACATTTTCTTTAATCTCATATTGATAGGCCACAAACTGAATGACCCATTGTGATAGTAATTAATTAATTAATTCATTAGCCAAGTTATTAATTAATCAATTTATCATGCAAACGCGTGGTAGCACAAACAAATCACCAATAAACTAATAATGCAGCGGAAAATAAATAACATGGTGATTTGTTTATGAATGGGGAAAACCTAACGGCAAAAACCCCACCGGGTGATTTTCAGGTCGCCACTCCTGAAACTCTACTATTATCACAACAAGCGGTTACAAGTAAAGGAATCCAAGTACCTTACCAACCTACAGTTGAACCCTTACCCCAATACCCAATTGGACTTGTTCTGTAGCGACAGTTCCCCTTTCAGATGCACGACTCCCAATACTTGACTAACCAATTGCGCGGATCCCAGTACGCAACTTCAATCACCAACTAAGAAGGTTGTTGGTTGTAAAGTTTTTCAGTTCATCCAAACGATGAAGATCAAGAAGATGCTTGGTCACAAAACCCTACGATGCACATACACAACAACTTCTTCAAGAGAAAGAGATGAACTAGGGCAAGAACTTCGTCTCCGGTCACAATTTGCTTGAACAAAGTTTGCTCAAAGCTTGCGCAACTTGTGAACACTTTGACGGCCCTTAAACTGATCCTTTTACATGTCTAGGGTTAGGAGAAAAGAAAGCGCAAAGACACATTCACGGATCCCAAGAAAATAAGATTGAAATTCTGAAAATCCTAAACCTTGATAGATAGCAAGTGTCGAACAGGTGTCGAGCACACCGAATGAAGAACAGCTTCCTTAAGCTCGATAGATGCAGCCGTCGAGCCAGCTGTCGAGTTTTAATGATTTTTCATTCTGAACTTGTTTTCTTGAACAAACTTGAAAGCTTCAATATGTGATCTTGAAACAAGGTTTCTTGAAGTATTTAAAATATCCTAAATCTACCCAAATACAAGTAAAGTACGTTTTGTCAAAGGATAGGTCAATTACATAAAATCATGACATATGTTCTTAACAAGTGAAGCACATATGTCCTAATAATCTCCCCTTTTGGCAATCCATGACAAAACCACAACAAACAAATGAACATATGAGAGAAGTCATAAATCACTCAACTCATATTCACTTGTTGAATACAATAAAATCTATTCTAACACAAACTCTTGAAAAACTTTATAAGAAGAAAGTTTATGGCAAGTAGACTTTGACAACCTGTATTTCTGAGACACTTTAAACAAAACTCATCAAGACATCTTTGTATGAAATAGAAATAATAGATTGCATACAAGTATAAGAAACATGTGTATGAAGAGAGAAAAGAAACAACACATGAAGGGGTAGGTGAAAGAAAAACATACATCAATATAAAGAAGGAGATAAGTACAATGTATGTCTATAATGGTCACAAGACCTCATGTACAAGAGTAATGTATCTAAAAAGAAAGAAAAGAAAAGATACATACTATCCTTACTACATCTCTCAAAAAGTATCAACACTCCCCCTATCAAAATGGTCCTATATTAACTCTCCCCCTAAGATGGACTACTCTCATACCAAAACTACTTCCCCTTTTTGTCACGAATGACAAAGGGTAAGAGTGTCAAGCAGACATCTCATCGGCAGAGCTAGCATCTCCATCAGCATTATCTGAAGCATCATCGTCATCACCATCATCATCATCCTCATCCTCAGAAGCAGAAGCCACCGGATAAGGTGGTGAAGGAGTAGCCTCAGGAGTAAAGCCACTTATAGACGCCTGTCATCGTGCAATACGACCGACATGAACGTTCACCTGATACAACTCCATAGAGAGTGTATCGAGGTGAGTATCCATGCACTGTAGCTGCGCCATGATATCTCCTAGAGACACATCGCCCGAAGAAGAAGGAGGAGCCGATGTGGATGGAGCCGAACGGGATGGAGCGGAACGGGAGGAAGGAGCTGCTGAATCTGACTGCCGCGACCGAAGTTGGGCCTCGCTACATTTAACGGTAGCGTAATCTATGGCACACATTACGGTAAAGTGGTCGGAAGAGGGAAAAGGAACAGAAAAATGGCATAGAATCCTTGTGATAGTGGAAGGAAAGATGAGCTTATCACGGGACGCCGAATCTAGATGAACATCTATAATAGACAGAATGAAATGAGAAGGGAAGTCTATGGTAAGATGCTCAAGAAGAGACAACAAAAATCGAGCACGAGGCTCTGTGATGGAGTTATAGTGAGAAAGGAGATGCAAAACAAAAGTCATCACCATGTTCATGAATCTAAGACCTTTAGCAAAAGGTCGACATGGTGTAAAAAGACGCTCACCCTAAGAAGAGGGGCGCTCACAAAAAGCAGACATGAGTTCATCCCTAGACATAGTCCTCAGACGCTCACAACTAGGATAGTCAGGAAACTCTATCCTAGGGACCCGAAGCACATCTGTAACCAACTGTGGTGTGATAGGAATGTGCGTACCCCGAACGCGAGTGAAGAAAAGAGATACTGACCGATCAATCCCGTGCATATTGGAGTAGAACTCTTGGATAAGCACGAGAGGACAGGTGACCGGAATGTCACACAGTGACTCCCATCCCCTACTGTGAATGACAGAGGGAAGGTCAGTGTCTGCAAAATCCATCAAGATGACTTAGCATTCCGAATGAATGCCTCGTCTAGAAAAGTTCTCCGAAAATGCCTTAAAGGCATCATCATCACGGAACCGGATATGAGATAGGGTAGGATCAGACGAAGAAGAAGCACCGGAACGAAGAGGGTTTCGGGCTGGAGTGGATTTACGCTTAGGTGCGATAGACACGACTAACGTAAACTAATAGAGAGGGAGAGAAACAATGACAATCAGAAAAGTCCCAAACATTTTAAAATATATCAAATATATTGAAAAGAAGTACGTATGAATGGGAAATGCATGAACATGTGACATGCAAAGGAAATTGCATCATGGGCTCAGCCCAATCCAAATCTATCAGCACATAAACATATAGCACACATCTAAATGCATGGCAATACCATTATAATGCTAATGTGATGCAATGTATGAGGTTTTAAACACATTTAAGTGAAAACCCAACTCAAAATTTCAATGAAATCTCATCAATTTTGAAAAAACCCCAAATCCTAGGTTTCAAAACATGAAATGCATGAATGAGAAAGGATTAGAAGCTTACCAAGTGAAGAAAAACTTGAAAAACCTTGTAAAATCCTTGAGAACCAAGATAGGAGTGAGATTGGAGTGTTTTTGGGAGAGAAACAGAGAAGTATCGAGAGAGAGATCGATGGAAATGAGAAGCGGATCGCGCAGAGGCTTTATATAGGAAAGCCAGTAAATCTCGACAAATGCAGGTATCGAGAGGTATCGAGCGATCTGTCGAGGAGGTGTCGAGGAAATGCTCATCGACAGTTGAGGTGTCGAGGATCAACACACCAGAATTAAGAACAGAAGCTCGATCGATCCACTAGGTATCGAGAAGCTGTCGAGCATACAGACCCAATCTCGATAAATCCACCAGGTATCGAGGTGTAGGGGAGATTGCGATAAGAAAAAACTTTAGGAAGCTCGACAGATAGCCAGCTATCGAGGAGGTATTGAGGAGGTGTCGAGCTAGCTTTTAAAAACAGTTTTTCGAGATGTGAAAAACACAGACATGAATGCAATCCAACATGCAACTCAACCAACGATCCAATCAACATATTAAGCTCTCAAAAACATTTCTCAAATGAAAATTTAAGCACATGGATCTTCAAAAACACACACACACACACTAAACAAGTCTAACCAATTTTATATTTCAAAAACAAGTCTTAGACAGTTTAGTGAGTATACATTAATACATGTAAAACCTCATGATGGCCAAATCACATTGTACTTGCACATGTATCAAGAATAGCAAAGAATATTGCATGTTGTGTGTGAAAAACATCGCAAGATTGCATAAGTGTATGCATGTTATGACGATTTGAGATATGAGAAAATCACTTTCACTCACACACAATCATAACTGCTTGATGGGGACTATCACCTCTGAGGTACATCCTATAACTCCCACATCTCTTAGAATACACGCTTGCAATCATGTTTAAAGCATTTTTGATCTTTTTGCATTTGATTCTTTGCATATTTTTCTTTTAAGTATATCATGCATGGGCATATTAGAGAAAGAAAAGAAACACCCAATGATATTTGACATTCTAATTTTGCTATGCCTAAGCACACAAATGTCATTGACACTGCATTTTTGCTATGCCGAAGCATACAGGTGTCAAATTATGATTGGCGGACAACAGTGGTGATATGCATGTTAAGTTTAAGAGACAACTTAATCGTACTCATCACAAACACAAGCCACAAAGCTCACTTGCTTAGTTGTACATAGAGATGCTCATCTAAGCTACAAATGATACAAAGTTTAGAAGACTTTGTTTCAATGGCCATCCAAGGTACACAAGTACCAAAGTACACAAAACACACACTGTTTTTGTATTTTCTGATTTTTCAATTTTTTTTTATTTTTATATGAAAAAAAAAAAAAAAAACAGAACAAGCAAAAACTGAAAAAAAAAAACCAAACAAGAACATGTTAAACAACCAAAGCATAAAAACTAGACTGACTCAAAACATGAAAGCAAAACACATAAGTAATGCACACACAAAAACAAGAAGAGAGAGAGAGAAAAGTGACAGAATCACTTAGAGCCCTTTTTCTTCCACATCTTGGAAGAACCTTTCCATCTAGCAAACCCTTGAACCGGCGGTGAAGGGGAAGAATTAAAACAGTTCAAGTTCGAAAGGAACATGAGCGCTTTGAGAAGATCACCAAGGGGAGTGAGAGAGGATTGAAGCTGATTTTGGTTGCCAGATGCTATCATACCGTTGTTCAGTTGAGTGGTAAGCCACTTGTAGCAATTTGGTCGAGTACGACCGGCAGCTCCACAATGATGACAGAGATGCTGCTTCTTTTGTTTAGGCTTTTGAGAGTTAGCCTTCTTAGCCTTAGGGTTTTTAGTATCTTTTTTCTCAAGCTTAGGGGGTGCTCCTAAGATAGATTTACCCTTGTCTATGTTCTCACTAGCTAATTCAGTTTTAATCTTATTGTTCTCAGTTTTAACATTATTAGCAGGAGGAACAAAAATAGTAGTACTAGAAGAAGTAGTATTAGAGGAAGAAAGTCTATACCCTAAACCTGTTCGATCTGAAGCAGATTTCTGAATGCTTAGCATCTCATCCAGCTTTGCGCTTGAAGTCCTCTCCAATTGAGCTCTGACTTGAAATAGCTTCGCTTCAAGCTTTTTGGTCTTCTCAGCCAAGAAATTGTTCTCGAATCTCAGTGCTCCAATAGTCTGATTAGCCTCATCAAACTTTGTGGAAAGCTCCTCACGTTCAAGTTCCACATCACTGAGCTTCTTGGTGGTTAGCCTATATAATTTCTCATGCTTCTCAGAAAGCTTATACAGCTTCTCATAGGCTGTATGGATGTCATCTTGATCATCCATCTTCTCAAACTTGGATTCCACCAATTCCTCTTTTTCAACCACATCTTCAACAATCCCATCAGTAGGATTAACAGTGGCCGTGAAGGCATTTAAGATTCCTTCATCCTCATTGTCGGAATCATCCTCAGGCTTAGTGTCGCTTAAGGTAACAGCAAGTGCCTTGCTCTTCCCAATGCTCTTGAGGCATGTAGGACACTCATACTTCATGTGACCTAAGCCTTGACACCTAAAGCACTTAGGTCCTGAGGGAACAGTGTACTGACCACCTTCCTTAGCATCCTTCTTCCCTTTGTCTTAGCCTTTTAACTGAGAAGAACTGGATTGCCTGCGGTCCTTGTCGAAACCCTTTCCATTGGTGTTCTTCATAAACTTTTTGAACTGCCTAGTGATGTAGGACTTCATCTTAGAATCTTCATCATCAGAAGATTCATCTGTTTCATTGCTTTTAGCCTTCAGTTCCATACTTTTGCTTTTACCCGACTTGCCTATTCTTGTTAACCCTAGCTCATAGGCCTGCAAGTTTCCAACCAGCTCAATTAGAGGAATCTTGTCAATATCCTTTGATTCCTCTATTGCCGTAATCTTGGCATGAAATCTCTCGGGCAGAGATCTGAGCACTTTCCTCACAATCTTGGGTTCAGGAATGGTTTCCCCAAGATTGAAGGTTGAGTTCACTATGTCCTTTAGCTTGGCATAGAACTCATCAAAAGACTCATCCTCTTCCATCTTTATCTCTTCAAAGCTTGTAGTGAGCCTATGAAACTTTGAGTCCTTGATAGCCTTAATACCCTCATAGGTTGTCTGGAGAATGGTCCAAGCCTCCTTGGCAGTTTTAGTGGAGGATATCTTTTTGAACTCCTTATTGATGATAGCACTGAACAATGCATTCAAAGCTCTGCTGTTGAAGTTTGCCGCCTTAATCTTGGCATCATCCTAGTCGGTTGGCGCTTCTGTAGGCTTAGTCCAGCCTATCTCCACAGCTTGCCATACTTTCTCATCTAAAGACTGCAAGAAAGCTCTCATGCGTACTTTCTAGTATGCATAGTTAGTGCCATCAAATAAAGGAGGTATGATTAATGACTGTCCTCTATCCATGACAAACAGGGGTCAATGGATCAACACAGTAAAGATTAAACCCTAATTAGAGTGTGCCTGCTCTGATACCACTTGATAGGCCACAAGCTGAATGACCCCTTGTGATAGTAATTAATTAATTAATTAATCAATTTATCATGCAAACGAGTGGTAGCACAAACAAATCACTAATAAACTAATAATGCAGCTGAAAATAAATAACACGGTGATTTGTTTACGAATGGGGAAAACCTAACGGCAAAAACCCCACTGGGTGATTTTTAGGTCACCACTCCTGAAACTCCACTCTTATCACAACAAGCGGTTACAAGTAAAGGAATCCAAGTACCTTACCAACCTACAATTGAACCCTTACCCCAATACCCAATTGGACTTGTTCTATAGTGACAGTTCCCCTTTCAGATGCACGACTCCCAGTACGTGACTAACCAATTGCGCGGATCCCAGTATGTGACTTCAATCACCAACTAAGAAGGTTGTTGGTTGCAAAGTTCTTCAGTTCATCCAAACGATGAAGATCAAGAAGATACTTGGTCACAAAATGCTATGGTGCACATACATAGCAACTTCTTCAAGAGAAAGAGATGAACTAGGGTAAGAACTTCATCTCCGGTTACAATTTGCTTGAACAAAGTTTGCTCAAAACTTGCGCAACTTGTGAACACTTTGACGGCCCTTAAACTGATCTTTTTATATGTCTAGGGTTAGGAGAAAAGAAAGCCCAAAGACACATTCACGGATCCCAAGAAAATCAGATTGAAATTCTAAAAATCCTAAACCTCAATAGATAGCAGGTGTCGAGCACACCGAATGAAGAACAGCTTCCTTAAGCTCGATAAATGCAGCTGTCGAGCCAGTTGTCGAGCTTTAATGATTTTGCACTCTGAACTTATTTTCTTGAACAGACTTGAAAGCTTCAATACTTGATCTTGAAACAAGGTTTCTTGAAGTATTTAAAACATCATAAATCTACCCAAATACAAGTAAAGTGCGTTTTGTCAAAGGATAAACCAATTACATAAAATCATGACATATGTTCTTAACAAGTGAAACACATATGTCCTAACACAAATTAACAGCATTATCTGATCATTCTTAAATATTTCTGCATTACGAGCTTACATTCTCAAATTTTTGACATTACAAGACAGGTTATGTTTAATATCATTGTCTTGTGAACTTATTGGGGTCTGCCATATTCATTTGCATCTTTCTCTTTGTCAGATTGTGTTAACTTGGTTTTGTTTATGTGTAGAAGTTGAAATTTATTTGTTAGAATTTTGTCTCCCTGGATGTCTCCTCCTTAATTTGGTCTACAAGGAGAGATCAAGGGAGTAAAGACTTAAGATTGCCTCCCACAACAGTCAACTGATTAAGGTTTGTTCATTTACACTGAATGGTGGGACTTCACTGAGAAGGAATTATATATGAGTCACTAAGTAAGA
Organism: Quercus lobata; assembly: GCF_001633185.2. Lineage (NCBI taxonomy): Eukaryota > Viridiplantae > Streptophyta > Magnoliopsida > Fagales > Fagaceae > Quercus > Quercus lobata. Next base: position 47,158,208 of record NC_044914.1, on the reverse strand, counting down.
CACTTATTAATTTTTGTTAGTTTTTAGACCCCTTAAAACACAATTGATTTAACCTAGGTAATTAGCCAAGTCGTTACTTAGTCCAATTTAACAAATCTAGGTTATCACAATCACAAAGATCATAACATGCAAAGCAGCGGAAAATAAATAACACAAGATATGATCACCCAGGAAACCAAACCGATAAAAACCTGGGGAGGATTTGATCTAGCTATCCTCAAGGTAAAAAGCAAATGCACTAGAAAGAATCGAAGTTCATACAATAAGACTTACAAGCCCGCCCGCTTGACTTCTTATTGCTACCCACCAGTAGAACTTACTGACACGACCACGTGCAAGCTCCGAATCCATGGACTCCTTCTTTCTTTGGCCTTTGCAAAACACAAACACCCCCGTTTGTGACTTTGAGATCCCACTCAAAGGTTTAGCAACACAAACTCTCCTGTTTGTGACTCCAAGACCACCCTTGAAGGTTTAGATCATCAGCACCTTTGATGACTAGAGAAGGCAGCAACTTCTACAATACCAGATCTTGAGATTCTTCAAGGAATAGTACCGGTAGAAGACATAAGAGAGCTTTTTAGGAACAAAACCCTAAATACAAAAGAGGCACACTCTTTTCTCTCTGAAAAGCCTCATAAAAACGTGCTTAGGGTTTCCTTTATATACTGGGAGAAGTAGATTAGAAACCCTAATCCTAAATGGGCTTGAACTGCTGTTTGGGTTTAATTAAAATTCTGCAGATACGACTTTCGATCGGTCGAGCCTGTCTTTCGATCGATCGAACCAGACAGATTATGAAATCTTCTTCCTGCAGCTTATATATTCTTGAATCTTGACTTGAATCACCTTGAGCATTGTCTAATAAAACCTATAGACTCTAAGATCTATATCTTAGACAAGTTTGTGTTCACAATTTGCCAATTGTTCTAAACATTTAGAACCTAACAATTTTTATCACCTTCAGGCCTGAATGTTCAAGTCATTCTTTATCTTCATCTTGCCAAATAGCCAAAATATTTGTTCTCACCCAAATTGTAGGAAGCTAATTGTATCCAATGTTCTGTCTCACCTACACATTTGGTAGCCATGTGTTGGAACTTTGGAACATGAGAGCTCTCGAAAAGAGTAAGTCTTGAGAACTAGTTAACTCGCCTGCAGAAGATCTTTGGTAAATATTGAGGCATCAGAAACTTATGGTGGAACTCTCTAGGACTCACAATCTGATATTGTGTGCATGTTTAACATAGAGTCAGTTTATGCATTCCTTGACGAAGGATATATACATACTAAATTGAAAGAAATTCAAAATGCAATTAACTTTAATGACCATCCAGCCGTTTTAAAAATTGCACAGTGCAGAGGCATCACTTGAGATGAAATTGAAGAGGACTTTGTTAACTACACTGGCCAAAAATGCTTTAAAATTTCAGAGTAGGACTTCAATTATTCTTGTCATGTTTTATCATAAGTAAAGCTTGATGCAAAATATAAATAAAATATCAAAATGGACTATGGACTGACCTTCAATGAAACAGATATTCTCTTTTTAAGTTATTAACTCTTTCCCTTTAAAAAAATATTTTTTTAGAAGAAAAAAAAAGTTATTAAGTACTCTAAATAAGCAAAATTTTACTTTAGCAAACAATATTGATGTATACGAATGGAATTTAAGAAGAAAAAAAAAAAACTTTAATCCTTTAAAATTGGATCCATTTTTATTTTAGTCATTGAAATTTTAACAGTTCATTTTTAATTCTAATGTATTGACTTAGTGTGCGTTTGGATTTGGATAAAAATTATAAATTATTTTACTATTCAGCTTATTTTTGCTACTATTCATGGGTCCCACTGCACTTTTTGGTACTATTCATGGGCTCCGCTGTACTATTTCAACTAACTTTTACATTTATCTACAATACTTTTAGCAATAAGTTTTCAGTTACAGCAAAATAAGTGGTATCCAAACAGACCCTAGTGTGAGTTTGGCATACTTAATTTTTCCTGCTTATTTTACTATTCAGCTTATTTTTGCATTCATGGGTCCCACTGCACTTTTTGGTACTATTTATGGGTTCCACTGTATTATTTTAGCTAATTTTTACTTTTATCTACCGTACTTTCAGCAAAAAGTTTTCAATTTCAGCAAAATAAGCGGATCCCAAACAGACCCTGTCCTTCCATAATTTTAGCCTTGTAATTTTTTGCTTATGTGGCAAAAATTCAATGAAGTCGCATGATTTTAAAAATCTACAAATTCAACAAAGTCACTTCGTCACATATTATGATTAGCAGTGTCAATTTCACACCGCTATTACACACAACATATACACATTTTAATTTTTAAACTCAAATTGTGACTTCAAATCATAATTTCAACTCAAAAAATTCACTTAGTCACATGATTGATTCATTGATACTGTCCATTACCCCTTTCCTCACTTTTGAATTAAAAAAAAAAAAAAAAAAACTCTCTCTTTCTCTCTGTCTCTAAAAGTTTAAGATAATAGTAGTATGGGTTCCAAAGTATCTCACTTTCCTTACACTCTTACAACAAAATTTACTTGAATACTTTCTGTTTGTTTTTAGACCCCTTAAACAATTGAATTAACCTAGGTAATTAGCCAAGTTGTTACTTAGTCCAATTAAACAAGTCTAGGTTATCACAATAATAAAGATCAAATCATGCAAAGCAGCGGAAAATAAATAACACAAGATATGATCACCCAGGAAACCAAACCGGTAAAAACTTGGGGAGGATTTGACCTAGCTATCCTCAAGGTAAAAAGCAAATCCACTAGAAAGAATCGAAGTTCATACAATTAGACTTACAAGCCCCCACGCTCGACTTCTTATTGCTACCCACTAGTAGAACTTACTGACATGACCACGTGCAAGCTCCGAATTCACAGACTCCTTCTTTCTTGGATTCCCACCAGCTACAAGTACCCCCGCTTGTGTATTCTTTAAGCTTTAATGGCAGCAACTGAATTGATCATCAAGGTGTAGAAAATATCTCCTCCTTGAAAACCCTAAGTTTGTGTAAAGAAAAGCTCATCTAGATCTCACAAGAGATTTACACAAACCGCAATATGAGCAACACTAAAATGTGGCTAGGGTTTGCCTTTTATACTTAGGACAAATAAGAAACCCTAAAAACGTTTTAAAACACTTAGGGTTGAGTTGGAAAATTCTGCAGAAAAGCGATCTGCCCGATCTTCGATCGGTCGAGCCTAAGCTTCGATCGATCGAGCCAGGCCGAAAGCCACAGTGCTTTCTGCATTAAACTCGATTCCAACTTTACATTGACATACAACTTTGAGCTAGCTTTAAACACTTCTAAACACATTGTTTTGATCATGGTTTGCCAACAATACAAATTAGAGTTCTAAATACATAAAGTCCTAAACTTTAGAACCTAACACTTTCATTTGTCTCTCCATGCTTAGTTTCATCTTAATTATGACCATATTATATAATAGTACCCTAGGTAACTAGCCAGTTATATGCGCTATCACACACTCACCCCAATCGTGACTAGTGAGTCAATTCCCTCATTGCCGGTTATGATAATTTCTCAATGGATTTTTGTGTGTTGCATTACATTAATTCATAATGATAAGATAATATATATATATATATATATATATATATATACAGGGGCATAGTCAGAAATTTTTGGGGACCAACTTATGGTACTAATTTATTAGCTTATACAAACTTTTGTAATCATGCACAAACACAAATATCTATACACACATATAACTTAGTATTCTTCATAGTGAATATCCTTAAAGTTTTCATTTTTAATATAAGTTACCAAATTGTCTACCAAAGTGAGTAAAAGAATATCAATTGAACTAATGAAGTATTCAAAGATATGAATGATCTAAAACTTTAATAGACACAAGAACACATTTTACAATAAAAATGAATATGAGATAAAAAATTCTCTATAACTACTAAATCAATTGGACAATTTTTTTAAGATCATAATTTGACTAGCTCAAATATTTGGGAGAGCAGAGTCACATTTTTGTAGACAAATAATTAAAATGTTAAATATTATACGTGTAGCTCTGCCCTATATATATATCATTTCACCGGTTTTTAGCAATTGGTGTAGCTTGCTTGGTTCCATTTGGATTTTGGACACAAAAAGGATATTACTCAACCCTTTAATATTGATTCAGAATTAATCATCTTAAGTCAGTCACATGTTTGTCACATGCTTCAGTTAATGTAAGGATTAGTTTAGACACATGGTTTATCTTAATTGGTTTTAACTAATTAATGAGTTAATTGTAACAAAGCAGTGAGCATCACAGATGGTAAATTTGTAATTATGCTCTCTATTTTTTATCAATATGAGAAAAACTATTTTATTTAGACCTTTTTAGATAAATCAATCTTATCATATTCTATCATAAGGTAAAACTTGATGCACAGTATTAATTAAAAAAGATCAAAATGGGCTATGGACAGCACTGATGTTCAATGAAACAAATATTCTCTTTCAGTTATTACTCAATTTTTATTTTTATTTTTATAAGACTCTAAAATTTAATTGTAAATAACCTCAGCACATTTTCTAAAAATATAAAGTTTTCCTAACACAAAAAAGCCCTAACTCCTACTACTACTTTGATTCCAGTACTACTGCATTTAAATAATCTTTCCTAAACAAAACATTGATGTATAAGGAACAAGTACTCACAGTTTCCACATAAATGAGCATGTTGCCAAAGAATGAGGAATAAATATTCTCAACCAAATTTAACAATTAACAATAAAATGAGAAGGAAGAATAATTAATTATTACTTTTGAATTATATGTTGAAATTGTGAATTCTAATGGTAAACAACTCATAAAAAATTAAATTTATAAATTTGACTTTAAAATACAAAGATTAAAACCACAAATAAAAATAAAGTTAAAAAAAAAAAAATTAGTGTGATAAATGAGAAAAGATTGCAGAATAAGATAATTCTTGAATTTATTCATCATCCTAGAACACACGCAAAAGAAAAGAGATGAATGAGAATGCATGGAGTATCCAAGTAGGGTATCACAACCGTTAAACGAACAAGACAAGATATGTTAAAACGGTGAAAGAGGAGTAAAGTTCAGAAAACAATTTATTTATGGAAGAAACTTCTTGCTTGGGCATCTCTATTGTACAATGGTGTCGTATTTTGCATATGACCAAATGCCTAAGACTAAACGATGTAGTCACACTAAAGAGCCCACTGAAAACATTGTTGTAGCGAACTGATCAGTAATCCAGTTAAGAGTGCATTTGGATTGGGCGTTTTCACCCAATCCTGCGTCTGCGTTTTTCATTTTTTTTTTTTTTTTTTCACGCGTTTTGGGTTTGCGGCTACTGTTCATGCACTGTTCAATGAACAGTAGCCGCAAACTTTGACTTTTCAAATTTTTTTGGACCAATCACAGCACATCGTGTACTGTTCACGGACCCACAAATTTCACTTTTCAGCAACTTTTTCATTAAAAATGGGTCCCACGATACTATTCACACATTTAAAAATTATTTCGCTACAGTGTTTTCAGTTTTCAGTTTCAGTTTTCAGTTTTCAGCTGTATCCAAACGGACCCTAAGTCAATCACGCCTATAAAAAAAACATGAAAGTTAAGTCAATCACGTGTTCGTCACATGCTTTAGTTAATTGAAGGATTTGCTTAGACAGGTGTTTTATCTTGATTGGTTGTAATTGATGATTAATGGGTTTGTTGTAATTAAGCTTTCTATTTTTTATCAATGAGAAAAACCGTTTTATTTAGAGCGTTTTGATAAAATGCAATTAATCTTCAGTATATAAATTTGAGTCTTGTTAAAGTAGGGAGTCTTTGTTAAATTACCAATTTTTTTAAAGGTTTAAGTTGTCTATTTTAATAATATGTTAAATTATAATTCTCTCAAAATATTGAACTTATGGAAAATAGTAGATTTAATTATTTAACCTCATAATTCTAACAAATATTATCATAAGGTAAAATTTGAAGCAATATATTAATAAAAGATCAAACGGGCCTTGGACTGATGATGTTCAATGAAACAAATTTCTTCTTTCAGTTATTATTATTATTATTTTATAGTGGAGAATCGTTATTACACTAAATTTAGTTGAAAATAACCTCAGCACATTGTCTAAGCAGATAAAAGCTTTCCTAACCCAACAAAGCCTTAACTCTTACTAATACTTTAATTACAGTACTAATGCATGTTAAAAAATAAAATAAAAAAAAAAAAAAAAAACTTTAGTAAACAAAAAATTGATGTACAAGGAACAAGTATACACAGTTGCCGCATATTATGAATGAGCATAAGGCCAAAGAATGAAAAATAAACATTCTTAAGTCTTAACCCAATTTAACAATTAACAATAATATGGGTACAAAGAATAATTAATTATTTTTTGAATTATATGTTGAAATTATGAATTTTAATGATAAACGACTCATAAATTAAATTTATAAATTTGAATGTTAATAGAAAGAAGGCTAAAACCACAAATAAAAGTAAAGTTAAAAAAAAAAATTAATATGATAATAAGAAATATTTCAGAATTAGATATTTCTTGAATTTGTTCTCCTCCAAGGACACATGCAAAAGAAAAGAGATGTACGATAATGGAGTATCAAAGTAAGGTATCACAACCGTTAAACGAACAAGACAAGAAATGTAAAAATGGAGAAAGAGGAGTAAAGTTTAGAAAACAATTTGTAGTGAGATACTCGAGCGAGAGAGAAAGAGATCGCTTATTCCTTCCGTTCCCAACTCCCCATCACAATCATCTTCTTCTTTCTTTTTTTTTTTTTTTTCTTCAAGTTGTTTTCAATATTCAATTTATAAGCTCCACAATTTCCTCTCTGTCTCCATCTTCTCCTTCATAGGCATCTGCTGCTTTCAAATCATCTCTCACTTGTCCTCATTTAGTAAAAGAGAAATGGCTGAGCCTGTTGTTTCCGGTGTCTTGACAAGGATTGGTGACTTGCTCATACAAGAATCAAACTTCTTGTACGGGGTGAGTGACCAAGTTGAGCTGCTACAAACTGAGCTCAAACTGATGCAAGGCTTATTAAAGGATGCAGATGCGAGGCAGGATGAATCAGATATTCTAAGGCAGTGGGTTGTTGAAACAAGAGATCTTGCTTATGATGCAGAAGATATCATTGTGACATATGCCCTCAAAGTTGCATCCAGAAAGGAAGGAAGCGTCCTCAAGAGGTGCGCTTGCATCTTGTATGAAGGAATTACAGTGCACAGGGGCGGAGCTAGGAATTTCGATTTGGGGGGCAAGGTTAAACTATCTCGTAGTGAGTCACAATTCAAGAAAAACTCAAAATGCTACATATATGTTTTTGTGCATTAGTTTAATCAATGTCCCATTTTTGGCGTGTATATGTCTTTTTTCTTATTAGCACTTAACAAAACTAAATGACCAATTAAGTATCTTAAGTTCATTTTCCCTTCTAAGTTTCTCTTAGTCCTTTTAACAAACCATAAGTTCAAACCATTCCAGAAATTAAATATAAATATAACAACTACATCTATAAGAAGATATAATATTTTTAGAAAATAAAAATAACAAAATCCTTAGAAAGCCAATATGAAATTATATATAAAAATACAAGATGACTTTCACATTTGGCTGTTTGAGTAGAATAGGAGCCAAAAATGAAATTTTGAATAAAGCTTATTGATTGGTTTATTATAAAATAAAAAAAATAAAAAATGAAGGAGAAGAATACTCTAGTACTTCTCAAGATCTTAAAGTCATTTTTGCTAGTTCCAAATAAGCTCAGCACTCTTTTTTGAGACAAAATTATAAATTTTATGCAAAGAAAATAAAGAATACAAAGCCAAAAGAATGGCCATAGCAAAATAGAGCAGGAAAAATAGCAATAGGTATATTCAGTAACATAGAGCAACATTTACTAGCAAGTAGCAATAGATGCGGCCAACAATATCAGCTTCCAACATAGAGCAATATAATAACAATATAGAACAATATCAGCTTAGATTAGATCAAGAAAAATATATTGAAGCTTGGGAATTGAAAAAGTAAAACTTCTAATCAAGCCTATAGTCTGACATTTGAAGGAGTTTCAACAGTAAAGACTAACAATAAATGAGGGAAAATATTAAAAGATGAAAAGCAAATTTGGAAGGAACACTAAACATGGACAAATGGGGGGGCCAGAATTTTTTTCATGTGGAGGCCAGTTCTTAGAAAAATGGTTCAAGTATACAATTTTACCTACTCTAAAATGTCAAGGCGAAAATTGGGTCCAGTTGTAAATATCAAGGCGAAAATTTCTATTTTGAAAACTAGTTTCCGAGACTATGGCATAAGAGAATCTATAATACAAGGAGGCGGGTCCAGTTCTTTGAATGAGAGGCAACGAGAGCAAAGGGAAACTTACTCTTACCTTGAAGATGATGTTGTTGGGTTTGAAAATGATGTAAAAAAATTGATGAAGTTCATGCTGAAAGAAGAAGAAGGCAATAGAATTGCTTCCATATGTGGTATGTGTAAAGTTGTTATTTACAACTATGTGTTTTGTTGGTTTATATTCCGTGCCAAATTTGATTGTAATTTCATTCAATCTTTTGTACTTTGTATTTATTGTGGGATTTGATTGTAAGGGGTGTGTGATAGAGAGAGAGAGAGAGTGTGTGAAGACTTAAGCAATTGAAGACTGAAGTGTTTTCGCGGGTATCTTGCAACTAAGCATCCCGCGAAGTGACACATGTGACTTGCACATGCTGGAATGCGAAGAGTCAGGCCAGGATGAAGACAGCTATGTTTCACGAGTATCTCGCAGGTAAGGCCTTCCTGCAAGATACCCGCGAGACATTCTGTTCTGCCAGATTGTCCATTCTGATACATACTTTTTGTGCCCACACTATATATACTCACATTACCCACAAAAGTTAAGGAGTGCTTCTGAGAGAAAACCCTAGCCAAACACCTTGAGAGTTAGAGATTGTTATACCCACAATTCTCTACACATTTGATTGCGGAATTTCCTCAACTCCTACCTCTCAATTTCCATACTATTGAGAGGTTGATAGCCCAAACACTTACCACACCCTTTCAGAGTGTCAAGTGAAGTTTTGGTGTTGCTGGGAAGCATTGGAAGAAGCCAAGGATGGCAAATGCAACATGGAGCTTGTTGCAGGATTCGGAAAGCTAGACAAGACACGGTTCCGAGAAGCCTTGTTGGAGTAGGAGCTTGGAGGGCTTAGGTACCTCGGGTAGATTAGGCTTGGAGGGGCTCTTGCTAACCTATGTATCCCAATTGATTGTCTAGTGGATCAATTTCCGCTTGGAGGGCGGTGGAGAGTTTTTTCACCGAGTTCTTCGATTTCCTCTTCGATAATACATCGGCGTCTTATCTTGTGTTTGCATCTTTCTTCCCTACTCTTTTATATTCCATTTTACTACTGTGTTGCTATGATTATGGATTAGAGTAGCTTGTTTGTTTATCTGCTCGCATTTACATTATTCCGCACTTAGTATTAAGTTAGTGTAAAATCTATCGAGCTGTAACTTTAATTTGGGGGTCTAAATAGCTCTTGTGTTTTCAACACATTTTCGAGCTTTCAATTGGTATCAGAGCAGGTACACTCGCTGTGGTTTAAATACCTGAGTGTGATCCTTGACCCCGTATTAAGATGGATCGGTCTTAATCTTTAAATGTTCCACCATATTTTGATGGTAGTAATTATGCTTTTTGGAAAGTTCGAATGAGGGCATTCTTGTGTTCTATTGATGATACTGTTTGGGAGCGGATAGTCCATCCACTTGGGATAAGGCAGCTTTTACGGTAGCTAATACTAACAGTAAAGCTTTGAATGCAATTTTCTGTGGTGTGTCTCTAGATGAATTCCATAGGATCTCTCACATAACAGTTGCCAAGGAAGCTTGGGAGATATTGGAGACCACCTATGAAGGAACAAAGAAAGTGAAAGATACTGTTAGGTTCTAAAGACTTTGGATTTTATGTATTTAGAACTCTAATTTGTATTGTTGGCAAACCATGATCAAAACAATGTGTTTAGAAGTGTTTTAGTCTAGCTCAAAGTTGTGCATTTATGTAAAGTTGAAATCGAGTTAAAGCAGGAAAGCATTGTGCCTTTTGGCTTGGCTCGATCGATCGAAGCTCGGGCAGAATGATTTTCTGCAGAATTTTCCAACTCAGCCCTAGTTGTTTTAAAACATTTTTAGGGTTTCTTATTTGTCCTAAGTATAAAAGGCAAACCCTAGCCACGTTTTATTGTTGCTCATATTGCGGTTTGTGTAAATCTCTTGTGAGATCTAGAGGAGCTTTCCTTTACACAAACTTAGGGTTTTTAAGGAGAAGATTTATCTAAACCTTGATGATCAACTCAGTTGCTGCCATTGAAGCTTAAAGAAAACACAAGCGGGTGTGCTTGTATCTGGTGGTGAATCCAAGAAAGAAGGAGTTCGTGGATTCGGAGTTTGCACATGGTCGTGTCAGTAAGTTCTACTGTTGGGTAGCAATAAGAAGTCGAGCATGGGGGCTTGTAAGTCTTATTGTATGAACTTTGATTCTTTCAAGATAGTGGATTCAAGTTTACCTTGAGGATAGCTAGGTCAAATCCTCCCCAGGTTTTTACCGGTTTGGTTTCCTGGGTGATCATATCTTGTGTAATTTATTTTCCGCTGCTTTGCATGATATGATCTTTATTATTGTGATAACCTAGTTTTTATTAAATTGGACTAAGTAACAACTTGGCTAATTACCTAGGTTAAATCAATTGTGTTTTTAAGGGGTCTAAAAACCATCAAGTGGTATCAGAGAAAGCAGCTCTTTTGTTGTTGATTTTTTTATCACTGAGCTAATCCTTAACCCCTGTTGTCATGGAATACGGACACTCTCTAGTTATTCCTCCTCACTTTGATGGGAATAATTATGCTTATTGGAATGTAAGGATGAAAGCATTCCTGAAATCTATTGATGAGAGAGTGTGGAACTCCATTGAATACGGATGGGAGAAGCCCACTACTCCTGTTAGTGAGTGGCAAACTTCTCAAAAAGAAGCAGCCTCGTTCAATAGCAAGGTTATGAATGCTATTTTTAACGCTGTTTCTATGGAGGAATTTAAGAGAATCTCTAATGTTGAGGTTGCTCATACTGCTTGGAATATCCTCTAGACTGTGCATGAAGGCACGAAGGCTGTCAAAATCAATAAATTGTAACAATTGACTTCTAAATTTGAAAGCATTAGGATGTCTGATGATGAATCTTTTGATGAATTCTATGCTAAATTGAATGATATTGTTAATTCTGCTTTTAACTTGGGTGAAATCTATGATCAACCTAAAATTGTTAGGAAGATTCTTAGATCTTTGACTGAAGACTTTAGACGCAAGGTGATTGCCATTACCGAAAGCAAGGATGTGGACTCCATCCCTGTTGATGAACTTGTAGGATTTCTTCAATCTTATGAGTTGGATCTACCCAAAACTACCAAATCCAAATCAATGGCTCTTAAGTCTGTTGATGATGTTAAATGTGGTAGATTTGATGAAGAGCTCTCTACTATAGAGATTGCTTACCTTGCCAAGAACTTTAGAAACTTTCTCAGGAATAGTAACAGAAAGGCAAGAGGTACGAACACTGCTGAACCTAGAAAATTTAGGAAGTATGATCCCACTAAGGTTAACAATAATGATAAACCTAGAGAAAAACTAGGTCAATCTCCTAATAATTCTATGGGTCCTCAGTGTTTTGGATGTCAAGGGTATGGTCACATGAAATCTGAATGTCCTACCTATTTGAAGTCTAAGGGTAAGGCTATGGCTGTAGCCCTTAGTGATGGTGAAGTTTCTGATAATGAGTCTGATTGTGATGAGGATGGAAACTTCATTGCTTTCACTGCCACTGTTGTAGTCGATGAGAGCATATCTTTTGAAGAGAACCCTTCTGATGGGGAACTCTCTGAAGATGCAGATCTTCAAGAGGCCTATAATAAACTTTGCAAAGTTGCTACAAAGGATGCTATGAATGTTGAACTTGGCCTGAAGAAAATTGAATCTCTTGAGCTTGAAAATAAGAATTTGTTTGTTAAACTGTTTGATGCTAATGAACTTTTGAACAATGTGAAAACTGAGAATATGCTTTTGCTTGATAAAGTTAAATCTTTGGAACTTGATTTATCTGTTGCTAGATCTGCTAATTCTAAACTTGATCAAATGTTGAGTGTTCAAAAGTCTTCTCCTGACAAAACAGTATTAGGATATGTTGAAAGCATTTCTGTCTGCTCCCCATTCCACAAAGTTTGTTCCTTCATCTTCTTCTTCTGAACCTTCTGTGAGTGAGATAGTGAGTGAAACTGTCAAACCCCCTGTGAGTGAAACTGTCAAACCCCCTGTGAGTGAGGTTGTTAAACCCATAGAAGTTTCATCATCTAGGAAGATTAGGGTTGATCTGAAGGAGTCTAAGTCTAAGAAGCCTACCCTATCTAAGGACAAGACACATGATAAGCCTGCATGGGTTTGTCACTTTTCTGGAAAGTCTGGACACATACGTCCTAACTGTTACAAGCTGCAAGCTGCAAAGAGAGCAAACAAACCAAAAGTACTTGTGCCTCAAGCACAAGATCCTATGGTACTTATTGGTGAATTGGTAAAGGTTTTAAACCTTTATTCCAATCCTGGAGTTGGTAATCATTCCCATGTGAATAAGAACTCCAATGCTTATGGTGTATCTAAAAGGTTTTGGATGCAAAAGATTCGAACTAACTGAGTTTTTCTGACATGGTCCTTGTGCTTCATTGCTCTACCCTTTGTGACCATTGTTCTTTGGTTTTGTTTTTTGTTCTTTGTTTTCTAGGATTTGCATTGCATTGCATAACATTTATGCATTTCATTCTAGGTGTTTTTTTTTAATAATAAAAAAAATAAAAAAAAGGAAGAAAAAGGAAGCAAATTGTACTTTGTACTATTCTTCTTGGTTTTTGAGAACAAGGTTGGTCAATTTATTTTCACATAACATGTCTTTTGTACCTTGTTTAGCTTTGATGAGCTTACTTATGGCACTTTACTAGTTAAAGCCTTGTAGTGCATGTTGTGTGGGAAAGATGTTTATGGTTTTTTGATTACTCTGTCTTAATCTTGAAGTCACATGTTTTTTACTGTCGGACTTGATCCTTTTTGATAAAGGCATAAATAACCATCTCACCACTGTTCACTAGCCAATCATGAATACCTTAGTGCATATCATAAGATTTTGTGCTCGAGAAAGTGTAGCACATGCACAAAAAGAACATAAGGTGAAGCCTCGGTTTAAATTGCTTAATTCTTAAAATTAAAATTGGTGTGTATTATTAGGCTTTATGCCAAACTCGCATGACTTAAAATTGGTATGTATATTATGAGGCATAAATACAAGAAACCTACATGATTGCAAGCTTATGATCTAGGAGATTTGGGAGTTATATGATGTAACACTTTAGGTGATAGTCTCTTTTAAATTCTTTGTGATGAATTTTGTAGACTTTGTGATTGATTGTTATTCACATATCACCTCACATGTATCTCAAGCTTTTGCTAGTTGCACACACTACACGAGTTACTCTTTGCTAAACTTTGTACATGTTATTGTGTGTGTTTATGGTCTGACCAACCAAGTTTTGCAAATACTTTGAATTTTGTGCAAAATTAATTTGTGGCTTGAAAATTTGTGGAGAATGCAAGAAATTTTGTTTTTTTTGGAATTTGGGCTTAAAATTCTTGTTTTGAAAATCATATCATCACATACTCATGCATTTAGTTCTTAAATTTCAATGCTTTGAGTTGATTCTAAATTTTTTCAAAAAAAACTGTGTTTCTTTTTTTCTTAAATTTAGTGAGCCTCAGCCCATTTCGTTCGATCCATTCTATTTTTTGATCGATCAAAATTTTTTAAAATATGTTCGAGAGAGCTTCTATCTGTTTCGATCGATCGATACTGTTTTTCGATCGATTGAACTCTTTTGAAAATTCTTAATAGAGTCTCTGTCGAGGCTGTTTTTCGATCGATTGAAACTCGTGAAACATCTTTTTTAAAAAGGTCTGAATGTCTTTTTCAAAAGGTACTTTTTCAAAAATTTTCAACCTTTCCTCTCTCTCCGACTTGGCTAAGGCTCCACCAAAGATTTTTTGTCGTTTTCCTCCGGAATTTTTGCAAGGTTTTTGTCTTTCAAAGCCGGTAAGTCCCTTATGCCCTTCCTTTTGCATTTTATTTCTTGATTTCATGCATTTTTTCATGCATATTCACTGGGTATTTTCGGCACTTTCTATATATTGGGGGTTTTTGATGATTCAAATATTTTTTGGTGAAATTGATCAATGGGTTTTTGTTCTAGGATGTTATTATCATGATTCTTGTAGTTTAATTTGATCAATTTTGTGGTTTTGAAAAATTGAAAATTATAGGGTTTGAAATTGATCCGAATTGGGGATTTTGTCAAAATTGAGTTAAATTAATGAAATTGGCTTGTTAAATTGATGTATTTGGTCATTATTTTTTATACTCTACCATGTCTAATGATCAATTCGTCAATATCTTTCAAATTGAACAAGTGGTTTTCAAAATTTTGAGGTTTTTGTGTAAATACCTCTATGTTCAAGCCAATTTTGTGAATTTGAACTTTTTGGACTTAATTGCACTGCATTAGGACATGCATCATATTATTTATTTTGTTCATGCATCATATAGATTTTTTTTTTCTATATTTTTTTTGAGCTAACTTGCAGTCTGCCCTTGGTTTTGGTTTTTGTGTTTTTTTTGTTCTTTTACTCTGTGTTTTGGTCCTTATTCTAGCACCATGCCTAGGAAAACTAGAGCCTATAGGACCCCTTCCACTTCATCTGAGTCTCCCTCTAGGAGTGAGTTGTTTAAGATATGGGCTGAGCGAGTTGTTGTGTTAGATGAGCTTGATCTAGCCATTAGGGCTAACTTCGAGTCTAGAGGTTGGTTGTCTCTCTTAGCGATAGATCATCCACCTCCGACCGCCCTGATTAGAGAGTTCTTCTCGAACCTCTCTTGTCACGTCTATGATGCCAACACCCTTGTTCGGAGTTGGATACGAGGTGTTTCGTTCACCATTACTCCTCGGGTAGTGGCTGAGGCTCTTGGGGTTCCTATTGTTCGGGAACTTGACTATCCCTATAATGAGTCACCCTCTTTAGATGTTGTCATGTCATACATCACTGAGTCATCTATCCAGTGGGGTTCTGATCCTCGGATCATGTTCGTTGAGCTTACCGAGACTGCCTATCTTTTCTTTCGGATAGCGTGTCATTCGTTGTGGCCTATTTCTCACTTCCACACCATCCCTTTAGAGTGATGTGTGTTTTTGTATGCCTTTGTTTTTGGAGCATCTATCAGTTTTCCTCACTTGTTCCTTTGTTCTTTGAACGAGGTTCATAGGAGTTCTGCCGTAGGGCATGCGCTTATTCATCCTATTTTCATTCATAGGATTCTGCTGTTTTTAGGGCTAGATGATTTCCCGTCTGGTGAGCCTGTGCATGTTGTTGCTCCCATAGGTGCCTCCTTTCTTCGACAGAGGGCTGCTCACCTTAGAATTGCTCCTTCTCGTCCTAGAGGTGCATCATCTAGTGGTGTTCCCCCTCCTCCCTCTTCTATAGGTGTTGATGTTGCTGAGACATCACGTGCTGCTGCTGATGATGATGTTCCTCCACTGACTGCTTCGGATGATTCCAACATTCGTCGTACATTGGATCATGTCTTGACCATTCAGGTGGCTAATGGATAGATTTTGGTGGACATGCTCGATGAGATCCGTGCCTTGTGTGCGGCATTAGCGCAGTTTAGACTACCTCCCTTTTGATGATGGATTTCTGTTTGCCCTTTGGCATTTCGTCACAAAAAGGGGAAGTACTTTGTAGAGTTTTTGCTTTCAGGGGGAGTATATGTTTTTGGTTGGAGCTTGTGGAGTTTAGATTGTATCTAGATGCTTCACTTTGTACTTTACATTTTTTTGCTCTTGCCATATGTTTGATGGGATATTCATGTTAAGGGGAGTATTATTTTTCTTGGTACTTTATATGTTTCTTGTTTCAAACTGTTTATTGATTTATATTTATGAGTTTTTCATTGATATATGTCTCTATTGTGTGTTGTTTGAAATTAAGAATTTAATTTGTTTACTTGTATTATTTCCACACATGCGGTTATGCATTTTGTTTAGTGTTTCAGGAAATATACAGGTTGATTCAATTGAGCTGCTCTCTATACTTGCAACTGATGGATAGTAGTTAGGATTGAATTAGTTTTATGAGCATTATTTTCTAAAGGGCTTTTTAGTTTGTAAACTTTGAGCTTCTAGTGTGTTTTGTCACGGATTGCCAAAGGGGGAGTTTGTTAGGTTCTAAAGACTTAGGATTTTATATTTTTAGAACTCTAATTTATATTGTTGGCAAACCATGATCAAAACAATGTGTTTAGAAGTGTTTTAGTCTAGCTCAAAGTTGTGCATTTATGTAAAGCTGGAATCGAGTTAAAGTAGGAAAGCATTATGCCTTTCGGCCTGGCTCGATCGATTGAAGTTCGGGCAGAATGATTTTCTGCAGAATTTTCCAACTCAGCCCTAGTTGTTTTAAAACGTTTTTAGGGTTTCTTATTTGTCCTAAGTATAAAAGGTAAACCCTAGCCACGTTTTATTGTTGCTCATATTGCGGTTTGTGTAAATCTCTTGTGAGATCTAGAGGAGTTTTCCTTCACACAAACTTGGGGTTTTCAAGGAGAAGATTTATCTACACCTTGATGATCAACTCAGTTGCTGCCATTGAAGCTTAAAAAAAACACAAGCGGGTGTGCTTGTATCTGGTGGTGAATCCAAGAAAGAAGGAGTCCGTGGATTCGGAGCTTGCACGTGGTCGTGTCAGTAAGTTCTACTGGTGGATAACAATAAGAAGTCGAGCGTGGGGGCTTGTAAGTCTTATTGTATGAACTTCGATTCTTTCAAGATAGTGGATTCAAGTTTACCTTGAGGATAGCTAAGTCAAATCCTCCCCAGGTTTTTACCGGTTTGGTTTCCTGGGTGATCATATCTTGTGTTATTTATTTTCCGCTGCTTTGCATGATATGATCTTTATTATTGTGATAACCTAGTTTTTGTTAAATTGGACTAAGTAACAACTTGACTAATTACCTAGGTTAAATCAATTGTGTTTTTAAGGGGTCTAAAAACCATTAGATACAAAGCTGCAGATACTTACCACCAAATTTGAAGAGCTCAAGATGGGTGATGATGAACCTTTTGATTCATTCTATGGAAAGCTCAACGAAATTGTAATTGCTAAACTCAGTCTTGGTGAGAAGATTGAAGATACTAAGGTGGTGAGAAAAATTTTGAGGTCCTTGCTGGAAAGCTTTCGAGTAAAAGTCACTGCTATAGAAGAGAGTAAAGACTTGGATGAGATCGAAATCCAAGAGCTCATTGGGTCTCTCCAAACATATAAGCTGGGTTGCCTTCTCATAAGTCGAGTAAATCTCTTGCTCTTAAAACCATCACCGAAAAATGGATGATTCCTCTGAAGAAGATGGTGTGGAGAAGGAGGTAGCATTTCTTGCGAAGAACTTCCGAAAATTCCTGAAGATGAAGAACAGTGGGAAACAGTTCAGCAGAGGGAAGTCTTCATCCTCCAAAGGTGATAGGAAAGAGTTTAAGAAGAAAGAAGGGAAGAACTCTCAATCTCCTTAAGGCATTGTGTGTTATGAATGCAATGACCATGGACATCTAAAGAAGGAGTGTCCCAATTTTCTAAGAGGAAAGGGCAGGGCTTATGCCACAACTCTTAGTGACTCAGACTCATCCAATTCTGATTCTAAGGAAAGTTGTGATGGAGAAGGGAATTGCTCCACTTTTACGACTATTGATCATGTTGAGTCATCGGAGGACTTGAATTTGCTTGTACAAGAGCTTGGGAAGCATAGTGATGAGGAATCAATGGGAATAGTAGAAGAATCTGATGCTGAAAAAGATGAAAATGCTATGGGTCTTCAAGAAAACTACAATTCCCTACTTGAGAAGTCAGGGGAATATACAAGGGTGGCCAAGGCAGTAGTTAAAAAGATGAAGAAGGTGGAGGAGGACTATAGAAGTCTCTTAGTCCGATATAAGGAGGCCAAATAGAGACGCTAAATGAAGAGCTGACAGAAGCCTACTCAAAGATAAGATTCCTTGAGCTTGAGGTGGTTTAAGCAAATGCCAAGGTAGAGAGGGTCTCCACCAAGAAGCTAAATGATGTCATTTCCTCTCAAAAACAATTCTCAGACAAATTCGGATTAGGATATACTAGAAAGAGTAGTGTAGCTGTGAATGTCTCCAAGGAAGTGAAGTTTGTGAAGGCCAAAGAGTAGGTTGTAGTTGCCCTTACTGTGGAAAAGGCAAAGGTTGAAAAGAAGAAGAATGTGGCTGACCAAAGGGTGTTGAATAAGCCCCAAACCCAATCTGTGGTCAAATTTGAAGCCAAAGGGAGATCTCTTCCAAGATCACAAAGAGGTCCAAGAACCAACTACTTTTGCCATCATTGTGGTCTTCAAGGACACACCAGACCCAATTGTCATAAGCTTAAAGCATTGAAGAATGCAACTGATCAAAGGTCAAGAGGACCAAGAAATGACAAGAGGACTTGAGTTGTTGATTCATCAAGAGGTCAAAATGGTGATCTAGGTGTGATGGACGTGATGAAGATGATCGGTGCATTCACCACTTGCTTGGAAAGTTTCTCCAGAAGGTTTGAAAGTCCTAACTCTCGTACCCAATCCTATATGGATATCACCCCAAACGCACATGCCGTGTGGTTGAAAAGGGGTACTCATGCATAAGAATTACAACATGTCCATGCACTAATATTTCCGATGTTTAGGGACATTTGTTCATGCATCATATCATGCCTTGATTTCAGTTTTAGAATGTTTCTTTTACTTGTTTTGGTTTTGTACCTGATTTTGTTATCTTACTTTGTTTTTGAGTGTGTTCAAAAAATTCAAAAACCCATAAAAATTGAAAAATCTTCAAAAAGTTTGATCGCTTGTGTTGTGTTTATCACATGTGAGTTTGACCTAGTACCTTCGTACTAATGGCGTAGTGCATTTACGAGCTTAGCTTGTTCTGTATGCACATTTATCTGTGTGAAAGAAATCTTGAAAACTATGTGTGATTTTTGTAAATAGATCTTCAAGCTTGTCATGAATGATTGTCCAATAGTCTTGATACTTGCATAGACTTGTGTCTATATCTCTTCCTACTTTCTTTTTTATGTTTTTGCAATTGAGCTCACCAAATGTAAATCTCCAAATGAAAAGAGATATTGAGCTGCAAAAGCCTGTTGCACATACTAGTATTTGACTAGGAAAAAGGGAAAGCGACTCTTATAATGAAATGTATGGTGCTCAAAAAGCCAAAGGCTAACTCTCAATGTTGAAATATCAAAAATTTCAAGCACCGATCTCAAAAAGGAGATGTATTATCCAAAAAGGATCAAATGTTATGATTTATGTAGAAGCCAAATGAAAAGCTTTTAAGTTATGTAATCATTCTCTTGTGGGAGGTCATATATGCTCATGTCTATAATTGAGATAGTCCACTTGACTTAGTGCTAGTTGTGTATGACTTGATTGAATTGATCATTGAAACTTCACTCTGGTCTAAGGACTCTTCCACTTTGGTACTCACACACAACACACAAGACTTTGATTCAATTAATGCTTATCTCATTTGTGTGATTGTACATGTTCAAATGTGATGTGTATCCTCAAGTACTTGTTGATCAAACCCAAAAAGATTTTTGAGTGTTTTATAAGTTTTCGAAAGTGATTTTATACTTTCCTGTCTTTAGTTTTTGTTCAAAATGCATTTTTGTGTTTTTCTTCAAAAACTAGTTCAGAGATTGTTTCGCGAGAAGCTCGCAACTTAGAGCTTCCCGCAAAAAGTGCTTAAGGGAAATATTTTTTTTGTCATTTCACACAGAGACTCTCGCGACTGTCTCGCGAGTATATTGCGACTAATAGCTTCTCGCGAAATGAGTTTTAGGCAAAAACTGGAATTTCTTCAAATTTAAACAGAAACTCTCGTGACTGTCTCGCGACTAATTTGTGACTTAAAGCTTCTTGCGAAAGCTTTTGTGCTTCAGTGGCCATTCTTGTGACTATCTCGCGACTGTCTAACCCGTGAAAAATGCGTGTTTTCAGTTTTTATGTAGCAGATGTGACAGTTTTTCAAACACTTAAACTTTCCCTTGCTAAGCCTCTCTCGAACCATTCTCAACCCAAAATCAAATTTTACTCAAACCCCATCATTCTCAAATATATTTTCTGCATTTCCAACTTCAAGGTATGTTTTCTAAAACATTTTCTTCGTGTTTTTATAAGATTATGCAGAAATTTATGTTAGGGTTTGAAAATTTGGGGATTTTTTGAAAATGGGTTGGGGTTTTCAATTTGGTGAAAATTTTTCCAAAATCTTTGATTGGGCTGAGTTCCATTTGCTGTTTGTGTATCTATGTTGGCCCCTTGTGGCAATTTTGCATGTATTGAGGCAAGATTTCATCATGTTCATGCATTATTCATATGTGGATTACTATGTTGCATGTTAGGTGTTTGACAAAATGTTTGAATGACATTTTTGTGTTGAATTGGACCCAAATGAATTTCAATTCTTAGGTTTCCTTTTGTTTGATCAGGTTTACCATGCTTTGGTCAATGGCTGTGTGTTTCACACATTTTGCCCGTTTTGTGCCTCAATGCCATGCCATGCACACACCTAGGCACTCTTTAGGCACACCTCATGCATCACATGCTGCATCATCATGCATCAACACGTGCACACATATGCAAACACATGCACAACTACTTATTTTCATACATTGTGTTTATGTTTACTTGTTTTATCTGTTTTAGCATGTTGTTTGAGTTGGTTATGCTCTGTCTTAGGCTGATTTGCCTTTGTTTTGGAACTAACTTGAATCTAATCAAGTTTTGTGTTCTGTTTTGTGTTTTTGCACTTGTGTCTTTCCTTGGTTTTGTGTAATTGTGCAGATGTCTCCTACCAAACATTCTGTGACCAAGAAATCCACAAAACGCTCTCGCATTGATTCTGACAACTTCCGGTTTGCTGAAGCTGATATGAAATACAATGACTGCTACAAAAGAGCAACGATTATCATGGAGAGAGTGGTACAACTAGAAAACCTTGAGGACACCTTCATCCCTGAGGTGTTCAAAGAAAGGACTGGGACCAAGCTGTTGAACCTAGTTGGGGTTGTGTACTCAGAGATCATACGAGAATTTTTCTCTAATGCTATTGTTAAGGGAGATACCATAAACTGCTGGGTAAGGCACAAGGAATTTGTCATCACTAGGGACAGCATTCAAGAGTTCTTAGAAGTTCGTCCCCCCTCTCAGCCAATCTTAGTCCAATATGAAGATAGATTAGGCTCTACTGAGGAGATGGTGAAGATACTTGATGGTACACCGAAGAAGTCATCCATGAATACAATCCCATTCTCTCCAGAGATGAGGGCTTTGGCATATGTGATGATCCATAACCTATACCCGGTCACCAACCTCACTACACCATCTGCTCCAAGGACAAGATTTCTGTACGATCTCTTCACCCACAAGGAGATAGATATTTGTGGACATATTTTCCACATTCTGAAGAAGAGCATTGAGAAGTAAAATTCTAGAACAGTCATGCCTTTTCCAACACTAATTATGGGACTAATTGCTAAGACAAAGCTGAAACTTCCGAGTGGTCTTACTATGGTTCATAAGGACTATCCCATTGGTGCACACACAGTCACTAGGAGCACAGCTCACATCAAGGGCTCCAAAACAGGTGTGCATATGATACTACAAGATCGCGTTGAGGACGAGGGTGGAGATACAGAGGAGGAGATTGATCGATTCACTTCTACCCCAAAGACTTCAGCATAGCCATCCTTTTCAGCACCTACTCGAGGACATGACAGACTTGATCGCCTTCTTGATAGAGTGGATCAGATGTTTATCATGCTAAACTCCCATGTGCAGCACACTACGACACAGTTTGCCTACATCCAGGGACAATCACTGCATTGTCTTCACAGATCTTTGGCCATTCCGATCAAAAAGGGGGAGAAAATTTTGAGGGGAGCTTGCACATTTTGAAGGGGAGCAGAGCATAGACATAGCCTAGGCATAGGTTCTTTGGTTCATACAAGCGGTTTAGTTTTATTTATGTTTTGGTTTAGACTATTTCAGCCTTTATATCTTTTGTTTACAGTTTTTACTGTTACTACTTTTGTTTAAAGCATAAATACTCTGTTTTTAATTTCAGTTTATATTTAGTATTTGTGTTTATCTCTATGCTTTGTAGCATTTTTTTGTGTACTTTTAAGATATTGCTAATATGTCTTAAGTATCTCACTCTTGTGCCCTAGTAGGATTTTGTATCCTAGATGCAAATACTTCATGTATTTTGCATTGGTTGAGTGTTGGACATGCGATTGATCCTTGGGATTGTTCTTCATTGCATTGCGTGTCCGGATGAGCATTTACTTGCTAAATGTTCATTGTAGTCATTCTTTAATGACTATATTTGTATGATCAAGATATGCTTACATGTTTTATAGTGTTTACAAACTTGATCGAACTTTATTTGCTCATGTATGTACCTTGTGTTCAACTTGTCATAAGCTTAATGAAAGTTTTGTTTGTGTACAAGTGTTTTGGGTTACAGGTATATACGAGTAAGTGCTTCATAGCTTCTAGATTAGGTATGAGTGAGTTTTGCAATTGTTCCCAAACTCACATTTAAGTCTAGAGTCTATTTTAGGGGTTTTGTCATGGAATAGCCAAAGGGGGAGAATGTAAAGTTGTTATTTACAACTATGTGTTTTGTTGGCTTATATTCCATGCCAAATTTGATTGTAATTTCATTCAATCTTTTGTACCCTGTATTTATTGTGGGATTTGATTGTAATGGGTGTGTGATACAGAAAGAGAGTGTGAAAACTCAAGCAATTGAAGACTAAAGTGTTTTCATAGGTATCTCGCGACTAAGCATCCCGCAAAGTGACACATGTGACTTGCACATGCTGGAATGCGAAGAGTCAGGCCAGGCCAAGATGGAGACAGCTATGTTTCGTGAGTATCTCGTGGGTAAGGCCTTCCCGCGAGACACCCGCGAGACTTTCTGTTCTGCCAGACTGTCCATTCTGATACACACTTTCTGTGCCCACACTATATATACCCACATTACCCACAAAATTTGAGGACTGCTTCTGAGAGAAAACCCTAGCCAAACACCTTGAGAATTAGAGATTGTTATACCCACAATTCTCTACACATTTGCTTGCGAAATTTCCTCAACTCCTACCTCTCCGTTTCCATACCATTGAGAGGTTGATAGCCCAAACACTTACCACACCCTTTCAGAGTGTCAAGTGAAGTTTTGGTGCTACTAGGAAGCATTGGAAGAAGCCAAGGATGGTAGATGCAGTATGGAGCTTGTTGCGGGATCCGGAGAGCTAGACAAGACACGGTTCCAAGAAGCCTTGTTGGAGAAGGAGCTTTCTTGGAGAGCTTAGGTACATCGGGTAGATTAGGCTTGGAGGGTCTCTTGCTAACTTGTGTATCCCAACTGATTGTCTAGTGGATCGATTTCTGTTTGGAGGGCGGCAGTGAGGTTTTTCGCCGAGTTCTTCTATTCCTTTTCGATAACACATTGACGTGTTATCTTGTGTTTGCATCTTTTTTTCCTACTCTTTTATATTCCATTTTACTGCTGTGTTGCTATGATTATGGATTAGAGTAGCTTGTTTGTTTATCCGCTCACATTTATATTATTCCGCACTTAGTATTAAGTTAGTGTAAAATCTATCGAGCCGTAACTTTAATTTGGGGGTCTAAACAGTTCTTGTGTTTTCAACACATTTTTGAGCTTTTAGTATGGATGGTCTAGGAAAGACCACTCTTGCCAAGATGGTTTACAATCACCACATAGTTGAGTGACACTTTTGTTAGGACATATGTGTTTCACTTGTTAAGAACATATGTCATTCTTTTATGTAATTGGCTAATCCTTTGACAAAACGCACTCTACTTGTAATTGAGTAGTTCTAGTTATTTTTAATACTTCAAGAAACAAGGTTTCCAGATCAAGTGTTGAAGTCATCAAGTCTGTCCAAGAAACATGCTGAAGAAGTGCACATTCATTAAATCTCGACAGCTGGTTCGACGGCTGCATGTGTCGAGGTTTAAGAAGCTGTCTTAAGCCCGTGGCTTGACACTTGCTTAACAGTTGCTCAACACCTTCTATCTGTCGAGGTTTATGAATTTCAGAATTCTGATATGATTTTCTTGGGATCCGTGAATGTGTCATTGGGCTTCCTTTTCTTTTAACCCTAGACATATAAAATGATTATTTTAAGGGCCATCAAAGTATTCACAAGTTGCACAAGTATTGAGCAAACTCTGTTCAAGCAAATTGTGACCGGAGACGAAGTTCTTACCCTAGTTCATCTCTTTCTCTTGAAGAAGTTGCTGTGTATGTGCACCATTGGGTTTTGTGACCAAGCATCTTCTTGATCTTCATCGTGTGGATGAATTGAAGAACTTTACAGCCAACAACCTTTCTTAGTTAGCGATTGAAGTTGTGTACTGGGATCCGGGCAAATTGACTAGTCACGTACTTGGGAGTCGTGCATCAAAAGGGGAAACTGTCACTACAGAACAAGTCCAATTGGGTATTGGGGTAAGGGTTCAACTGTAGGTTGGTAAGGTACTTGGGATTCCTTTACTTATAACTGCTTGTTGTGATAATAGTGGAGTTTCGGGAGTGGTGACTTATAAATCACCCAGTGGGGTTTTTGCTGTTAGGTTTTCCCCATTCGTAAATAAATCACCGTGTTATTTATTTTCCACTACATTATTAGTTTATTGGTGATTTGTTTGTAATACCACGTGTTTGCATGATAAATTGATTAATTAATAACTTGGCTATTTAATTAATTAAATTCTATCTCAAAGGGTCAATTCGTTTTTGGCCTATCAAGTGGTATCAGAGCAGGCACACTCTGATTAGGGTTAATCTTTGCTGTGTTTGATCCATTGACCCCTGTTTGTCATGGATAGAGGATAGTCGTTAATTATACCTCCTTTATTTGATGGCATTAACTATGCATACTAGAAAGTATGCATGAGAGCTTTCTTGCAGTCTTTAGATGAGAAAGTGTGGCAAGCTGCGGAGATAGGCTGGACTAAGCCTACAGAAGCGTCGGCTAATTGGGATGATGCCAAGATCAAGGTGGCAAACTTCAACAGCAAAGCGTTGAATGCCTTATTCAGTGCGGTTACCAATGAGGAGTTTAAGAAGATATCCTCAACTGAAACTGCTAAGGAGGCTTGGACCATTCTCCAGACAACCTATGAGGGAACAAGGACTGTTAAGGATTCAAAATTTCGGAGGCTCACTACAAGTTTTGAAGAGATAAAGATGGAGGATGATGAGTCGTTTGATGAGTTCTATGCCAAGCTTAAGGACATAGTGAACTCAGCCTTCAATCTTGGGGAAACTATTCCTGAACCCAAGATTGTGAGGAAGGTGCTCAGATATCTGCCCGAGAGATTCCATGCCAAGATTACAGCGATGGAGGAATCAAAGGATATTGACAAGATTCATTTGACTGAGCTGGTTGGAAACTTGCAAACCTACAAGCTAGGGCTAACAAGGATTGGAAAGTTGGGCAAGAGCAAGAGCATGGCTTTGAAGGCCAAGAGCAGTGACACAGATGAGTTTTCCGATGATGAAGATTCCAAGATAAAGTCCTACATCACTAGGCAGTTCAAAAATTTTATGAAGAATGCCAATGGAAAGGGCTTCGACAAGGACCGTAGGCAATCCAGTTCTTCTCAATTCAAGAACCAAGATAAAGGGAAGAAGGATGCAAGGGATGGCGGTCTGTACACTGTTCCCGCAGGACCTAAGTGCTTTGGGTTTCAAGGCTTTGGTCACATGAAACATAAGTGTCCTACATATCTCAAGAGCATTGGGAAGAGCAAGGCACTTGTTGCTACTTTGAGCAACACCGAGCCTGAGGATGATTCCGACAATGAGGATGACGGAATCCTGAATACCTTCACTGCCACTGTCAATCCTACTGATGGGATTGTTAAAGATGTGGATGAAGAAGAAGAATTGGTGGAATCCAAATTTGAGAAGATGGATGATCAACATGATATCCATACAGTCTATGAGAAATTGTACAAAGTTTCTGAAAAGCATGAGAAACTCTATAGGCTGGCCACCAAGAAACTCAATGATGTGGAACTTGACCGTGAAGAGTTGTCCACAAAGTTTGATGAGGCTAATCAGACTATTGGAGTATTGAGGTTTGAGAACAATTTCTTGGCTGAGAAGACCAAGAAGCTTGAAGCAGGGCTGTTTCAAGTTAGAGCTCAATTGGAGACGACTTCAAGTGCGAAGCTTGATGAGATGCTCAGCATTCAAAAATCTTCTTCAGATCAAGTAGGTTTAGGGTAAGGTCTCTCTTCCTCTAATATTGCTTCTACTAGTACTACTGTTTTTGTTCCTCCTGCTAATAATGTTAAAATTGAGAACAATGAAATTAAAACTGAATTAGCTAGTGAGAACTTAGACAAGGGTAAATCTATCTTAGAAGCACCCCCTAAGCTTGAGATGAAAGATGTTAAAAACCCTAGGGCTAAGAAGGCGAACTCTCAAAAGCCTAAACAGAAGAAGCAGCATCTCTGTCATCATTGTGGAGCTGCCGGTCATACTCAACCAAATCACTATAAGTGGCTAACCACTCAATAGAGCAACGGTATGATAGCATCTAGAAGCCAGAATCAGCTTCAATCCTCTCTTGCTCCTCTTTGAGATATTCTCAAAGCCCTCATGTTCCTTTCGAACTTGAACGGTTTTAATTCTTCCCCCTCACCGCCGGTTCAAGGATTTGCTAGACGGAAAGGTTTTCCAAGGTGTGGAAGGAAAAAGGTTCCAAGTGATTCTACCACTTTCTTCTCTCTTTTCTTGTTTTTGTTTGCATTACTTGTGTGTTTTGCTTTCTAGTTTTGAGTCAGTCTAGTTTTATACTTTGCTTTGTTTAACATGTTTTTGTTTGTTTGTTTTCAGTTTTGCTTATTTTGTTTTTAATAAAAATAAAAAAAATTGAAAAATCAGAAAAATACAAAAACAGTGTGTGTTTTGTGTACATTGGTACTTGTGTACCTTAGATGGCCATTGAAACAAAGTTTTCTAAACTTTATATCTCTTGTAGCTTAGATGAGCATCTCTATGCACAACTAAACAAGTGAGCTTTGTGGCTCTTGTTTGTAATGAGTAAGATTAAGTTATCTCTTGTACTTAACACTCATATCACTCTTTTTGACGGGTAGGACTAGAAAATCCTAAGAGAAAGACATAAATAACCATCTCACCACTGTCGCCCGCCAATCATAATATGACACCTGTATGCTTCGGCATAGCAAAAGTGCAGTGTCAATGACATTTGTGTGCTTAGGCATAGCAAAATTGGAATGTCAAATATCATTGGGTATTTTTTCTCTCTCTCTTATATGCCCATGCATGATATGCTTAAAAAGAAAAATATGCAAAGAAAATAAAAAGCAAAAAGATCAAAAATGCTTTTAAAAATGATTGCAAGCGTGTTTTCTAGGAGATGTGGGAGTTATAGGATGTACCTCGAAGGTGATAGTTCCCATCAAACAAGTTATAATTGTGTGTGATTTAAAGCAATTTTCTCATATCTCAAAACGTCATAACATGTATACACTTATGCAATCTTGTGATGTTTTTTACACACAACACGCAATATTCTTTGCTACTCTTGATACATGTGCAGGTACAATGTGATTTGGCCATCACAAGGTTTACATGTGTTTATGTATGCTTACTAAACTATCTTGACTTGTTTTTGAAATATAAAATTGGTTAGACTTGTTTAGTGTGTGTGTATGTTTTTGAGGATCCATGTGCTTAAAATTTTTGTTGAGAGATGATTTTTAAGAGCTTAATATGTTGATTGGATCATTGGTTGAGTTGCATGTTGGATTGCATTCATGTCTATGTTTTTCACTTCTCGAAAAATTGTTTTTAAAAGCTAGCTAAACACCTCCTCGATACCTAGCTATCTGTCGAGCTTTTTAAGCTTTTTCTTATCGCAATCTCGACACCTGATAGATCGATCGAGAAAGTTTCTGCCTCCTCGATAGCTTCTGCCTCCTTGATAGCTTCTTGACACCTGGTGGATCAATCGAGCTCTCTTCTTGTGTATGATGTTTTGTTCCTCAATACCTCCTCGACACTTGAATCTGTCGAAGGCCATTTTCTCGACACCTACCTTGACAGATGGTTCGACACCTCTCGACACCTCATCTATCGAGATTTACTAAGGGTTCTATATAAGCCTCCTCGTGCAATCCGAACCTTATTTCACTTGATATCTCTCTCGATAGCTCTCTATTTTCTCTCCCAAACACTCTCATCTCACTCTAATCTTGATCCTTAAGGGTTTCTTCAAGTTTTTCTTCACTTGGTAAGCTTCTAATCTCGCATTCTTCATGCATTTCATGTTTTGAAACCTAGGTTTTGGGGTTTTTCAAAATTGATGAGTTATTGTTGAAATTTTGGGATGAATTTTCACTTAAATGAGTTTAAAATCTCATGCATTGCATCATATTAGCATTATAATAGTATTTTTATGCATTTAGATGTGTGCAATATGTTTGTGTGCTGGTAGGATTGGATTGGGCTGAGCCCATGATGCAATTTCTTTTGCATGTCACATGCTCATGCATTTCCCATGCATACGTACTCTCTTTTCAATATTCTTGTTATATTTGAATTGCTTGGGACTTTTCTGATTGTCTTTCTTTCTCTCCTTCTCTTTCTGTTTACGTTAGTTGTGTCTATCGCACCTAAACGTAAGTCTGCTCCGTCCCAGAACCCTCTGCGTTCTAGGACATTTTCGTCTTCTGATCCTACTCCTTCTAACATTCGATTCCGTGATGAGGATGCTCGTAAGGCTTTCTCGGAGAACTTTTCTAGACGAAGTGTTCATTCGGAACGCCAAGTCATTTTAGCGGACTTCACCGACACCGACCTTCCCTCTGTCATTCACAGTTGGGGATGGGAGTCACCGTGTGACGTCCTGGTCACTTGTCCTCTCATGCATATTCAGGAGTTTTACTCCAACATACACGGGTTTGATCATTCAATACCTCTTTTCTTCACTCATGTTCGAGGTATGCGCATTCCTATCACACCGCAACTTGTTGTGGATGTGCTTTAGGTTCCTAGGATAGAGTTTCCTGACTATCCTAGTTGTGAGCATCTGTGGACTGTGTCCAAAGATGAGCTCACGGCTGCTTTCTATGAGCGCCCTACTGATTGGGGTAAGCGTTAGTTTACACCATGTAAGCCTTTTGCTAAAGGCCCTCGCTTCATAAACATGGTGATGACTTTTGTACTCCATCCACTCTCTCACTACAACTCCATCATAGAGCCTCGTGCTCGGTTTTTGTTGTCTCTACTTGAGCATCTTATTATAGACTTCCCTTCTCATTTCATTCTCTCTATTATAGATGTTCATCTAGATTTGGTGTCTCGTGATAAGCTTATCTTTCCTTCCGCTATCACGAGGATCTTACGCCATTTTTCTGTCCCTTTTCCTGTGTCCGACCACTTCACACACATTTATGCCATAGACGCCGCTACCATAAAACGTAGTAAGGTGCAGTTTAGGTCGCCACAGTCGGATTCCACTCCTCCCTCCCGTCCGACTCCATCTCGTTTTGCTCGATCCACATTCGCTCCCTCCTCTTCTACGAGCGATGTATCACTTGGAGACATCATGGCACAGCTGCAGCACATGGATGCTCGCCTTGATACACTCTCTACTGAGTTGTATCAGGTGAACATTCGTGTCAGTAGTATTGCACGATGGCAGGCAGCTATGGGTGGCTATGCTTCTGAGGCTTCTCCTTCACCACCTCCTCTAGTGGCTTTTGAGTTTGAGGATGATGCTGATGATGGTGATGTCGATGATGCTTCGGATGATGATGATGGAGATGCTAGCTCTACTGATGAGATGTCTACTTGACTCTTACCCTTTATCACTCATGACAAAAAGGGCGAGTAGTTTTAGGAGTTTTGGATATGAGAGTAGTCATTCTTAGGAGAGAGAGTTAGTATAGGACATTTTGTTAGGGGCAAAGTGTTGATATATGAGGGATGTAATGAGGATATGATGTATCTTTTTCTTTTCCTTCTTTTATAGATACATTGTTCTTGTACATTGGGTCTTCTGACCATTTTTACACATACATTGTACTTATCTTCTCTATATGTGGATGTATGTTTCTTTCGCCTACCTCTACATGTGTTGTTTCTTTTCTCTCTTTATACACATGTTTCTTTATTTGTATACAATCTATTATTTCTATTTCACACTAAGATGCCTTGATGAGTTTTGTTTAAAGTGTTTCAGAAATACAGGTTGTCAAAGTCTACTTGCCATAAACTCTCTTCTTGCAAAGTTTTTCAAGAGTTTGTGTTAGGATAGATTTTATTGTATTCAACAAGTAAATGTGAGTTGAGTGATTTATGACTTCTCTTATGTGTTCATTTGTTTGTTGTGGTTTTGTCACGGATTGCCAAAAGGAGAGATTGTTAGGACATATGTGTTTCACTTGTTAAGACCATATGTCATTCTTTTATATAATTGGTTAATCCTTTGACAAAACGCACTCTACTTGTAATTGGGTAGTTCTAGTGTTTTTAATACTTCAAGAAACAAGGTTTCCAGATCAAGTGTTGAAGTCATCAAGTCTGTCCAAGAAACAAGTTGAAGAATTGCACATTCATTAAATCTCGACAGCTGCTCGACAACTAGTTCGACGGCTGCATGTGTCGAGGTTTAAGAAGTTGTCTCAAGCCTGTGGCTCGACACCTGCTCGACACTTCTATCTGTCGAGGTTTATGAATTTTAGAATTCTGATATGATTTTCTTGGGATCTGTGAATGTGTCTTTGGGCTTCCTTTTCTCCTAACTCTGTTCAAGCAAATGGTGACCGAAGACGAAGTTCTTGCCCTAGTTCATCTCTTTCTCTTGAAGAAGTTGCTGTGTATGTGCACCATTGGGTTTTGTAACCAAGCATCTTCTTGATCTTCATCGTGTGGATGAATTGAAGAACTTTGCAGCCAACAACCTTTCTTAGTTGGTGATTGAAGTTGTGTACTGGGATCCGCGCAAATTGGTTAGTCACGTACTTGGGAGCCGTGCATTAAAAGGAGAAACTGTCACTACAGAACAAGTCCAATTGGGTATTGGGGTAAGGGTTCAACTGTAGGTTAGTAACGTACTTGGGATTCCTTTACTTGTAACCACTTGTTGTGATAATAATGGAGTTTCGGGAGTGGTGACCTGAAAATCACACGGTGGGATTTTTGCTGTTAGGTTTTCCCCATTCGTAAACAAATCACCGTGTTATTTATTTTTGGCTGCATTATTAGTTTATTGGTGATTTGTTTGTGCTACCACGTGTTTGCATGATAAATTGATTAATTAATAACTTGACTAATTAATTAATTAAATTCTATCACAAGGGGTCAATTCGTTTTTGGCCTATCAACTTTGATTGCCTTAGGTATATGTTTCTCAACAATGTCAAAGAAGACATGTTTGGGAAGAAATTCTTATTAGTCTTCAATCTAAAGATCGACGGGATGAAATTAAAAAAATGAGCGACGCGGAACTCGTTGAGGAACTCCATCAAGTTCAACAAAAGCAAAAGTGTTTGGTGATTTTAGATGATATTTGGACAATTGAGGCTTGGAATAGTTTATGTGAAGCCTTCCCAAAGAAGAATACGGGCAGCAAAATATTGCTTACCTCTCGTAATAAAGATGTGTCTTTGCATGCAGATCCTAAAGGGTTCCTTTATGAATTGCAGCATCTAAATGATAAATGGAGTTTGGAATTACTTAAGATAATATCTCATAGAAAAGGTACAAGTAATATTTAGTCTTACTTTATTAATTTTTCCTTTTAGGTAGTTAATTTGAAGAAAATTTTCTTATTTTTTGTAATTAAATTGAAGGTAAGGAAGAGTAGATAAAAATGTTACACGCATAAAACATATTTAGTGTGAACTCTCTAACATAATTAATTAATAAAAATAATTTAAAAGACACAATAACTAATAACATGTAAATAATAAAGTTTTTCTAGACATGATTTTTTATGTATGTGTGTGAACCACTCTTTTGAACCAAACGTTTACCTCAAGAAGAATGGGCTTATTTTAATTTGTCTTTTTACACTTAACTAATATTTAACTACATCGTTTGGAGTTAGGGTTTTATTTTTTATTTTTTATTTTTTCTAATTTTTTTATTAACATTTTTTTAAAATTAAGAAATAAATAATTAAATAAAATTTAAAATCATTCCAAAACGGCATCATTTTGGGGGTGTTGACGGTAGAAATGGATGGTTGTTTAATGGATGATTGAATTGAGGAGTTTTGAAATTTAGAGGGCTAAAATGACCAAATGCAAATTTAGAGGACAAAAATAAAAGTGGTAAAACTTAAAGAGTGTGTTTTGTATTTTGACCTATTTTATTTTATGCTATTTACCTTAGTTAATAAGGGCTTTAGGAAAGAACTATGTGGAGGACCTTTTTAGGTGTGGAGTTTAACCTCTATATTCTTCTCAAGAAATTGAGCATAAAGCATAAAAAAATAAAAATAAAACAAAAAAAGGAAATAAAAAAATATATATCCTCAATAATTTGAAAGAATTAAATACTGACTATTTAAATCACACTCACTTAGAAAAATCTTTTTTCACCCACACAACACAAAATTTTGGCTTTGCATTGTAGGCGCAAAATCATGAAAAACATAGTGTATTTGGGGGAAAATCAAAATTCATTTGAGAATGACTTGGGGTACAATCTGAAATTTTTTAAGAAGTTGACTACACAATTTTTTT
The DNA here is from genome assembly GCF_001633185.2 of Quercus lobata. Classification (NCBI taxonomy): domain Eukaryota; kingdom Viridiplantae; phylum Streptophyta; class Magnoliopsida; order Fagales; family Fagaceae; genus Quercus; species Quercus lobata. The sequence continues at coordinate 47,125,120 of NC_044914.1, read as the reverse complement.
GGTCTTGTGACTTGGGATACATGATCTCTTGTCCTAGATTGAGACACACCATTCTTAGATTTTAATTTGAAATAATTTGGACAAATTAGTCTAGCAATACCACAATGGTGATAGGTAGAAACAAACTTTGAGCATTTTTCTTTTTAAGCATTCTACGTTCACAACATTTTTACAATAATTCATAGATAGTAAATTGTTATTGGTTCTAATTTGAACCCACCATTGAAATTACTTTTTTATCTACCAGTAACAATCAATAAAAACCTGTCACTTATGATTTGTTATGAAAATGTTGTGGATATAACATATTTTTTTTAAGGATAGACACAACTCACAAACCACATGTCAAGCAAGGACTCACAACACTATCCACACATGATGCTTCCATTTGTCCAAGAATTGTTGTTATCCATCATCATCATCATATGTGTTCATGCACTACCAATGACAATTTTCTTCCGCATTTCCTAATTGATCATGACATTCAAAATCTCATAATACACCTTAGATATATATTATGGCATAAGAAGCTTAAACATATTCTAGGCCCATGTACTTGTAAAGCAAGCATAATAATCATAATTTAGTCTAGTGGCAATTCAAGACCCCATCGCATAAAAAAGAGCTAAAATTGTAGAGTGATATTAGGGATATCACAAATTTTACAATATGGAGCTTAAAGAGTGATGTGTTATCAATCATTAAAAAAAAAAAAATAATCATTCATTTATTATTTGGTTGAAACCGACCAATTACATTTGTTGTCATATTAGGTTGTATGATTTGTGTAGTGAAATTTGCAGTACTTTTGCAATTTCCAAAATCGTATTAAGTGGTTAAAAAAAAAGGCCACGCAGTGTTTTTCTCACCTTCAAAAAGGTCTCCAAAATATTAGACTAATAGAAACTTAACCTGTGATGCCCCAATTTGATTGATTGTGTGATGTGTGTGGGTGTGTGATGAGTCCCACATCGGGTATTTATTGGGTTGAACTGGGCTTTATTAACAACTACAAGGAGCTTCAATTGTGACTAGTCCTTTTGAGGTATAGCGCAGATGTGGCTAGCGCTTTTCCTTGGGTCGTTACATATGGTATTAGAGCCGGCCCGGTAACCCCGTGTGGGCTCAGAGACACTACCCCACAAAGTGGGCCCTAACGAGGACGTTAGGGATTTAAGTGGGGGAGATTGTGATGCCCCAATTTGATTGATTGTGTGATGTGTGTGGATGTGTGATGAGTCCCACATCGGGTATTTACTGGGTTGAACTGGGCTTTATTAACAACTACAAGGAGCTTCAATTGTGACTAGTCCTTTTGAGGTATAGCGCAGATGTGGCTAGCGCTTTTTCTTGGGTCGTTACATAACCTAATTGAAAATTATAATTGGGACAGTGTTTACAAGAGCTAGTGCAGAGGTGTATGGTTCAGGTGGGGAAAATTGGCTGACTTGGAAGGATCAAAGCTTGTCAAATCCATGATCTTATGCATGACTTTTGCATAGCAAAAGCCCAAAGGGAAAATTTTCTCCTAATCACCAATATTCATTCATTGGGACTAAGTGAAGAGCATATTGGTAAAATTCGAAGACTTGCTATCAACTGGAAATCAAGTGATGAATGCCTTCAGGGAATCAAATTAAAAAAATATCCTTACCTTAGGTCTCTTCTCTACTTTGTGCCTCATCTTAATCATGTGTATGTAAAAGAACTTTGTTTCAAGAATTTCAAGTTGCTTAGAGTCTTGAATCTAGAAAATTACACCAGAAACTTACCTGAAGACATTGGATTGCTCATCCACTTGAAATTTTTATCTATCAAAAATAGCACTATGACAAGCTTGCCATCATCCTTGGGCAATTTGAGGTGCTTGCAAACACTAGATTTGAGGTCTCATGAAATGAGTGTGCCAAATGTGTTTAAGAAGATGGAACAATTGAGGCATCTATACTTACCCAGTAAATACAAAGTAGGTGAGAAGTTGGAACAGGCTAATCTTTGTTATTTGCAGAAACTGGAGAATGTTTAGCCCAAAACCATCCAAATGGCCACAAGTTTCAGATTAAACTGTCTTCGGGTTCTAGGCGTGTGGCATTGTTATAAGGAAGCAGCCCAAGATACAATACAAATAGTATCAAGTTGTCCTCATATACATAAGCTAAGCCTACGCATGATAATAAATAAGCTCCCAGAAGTTCACCAATTCTCTCCAAATCTTGCCAAGTTAACCTTGCGCAACACTCGGCTCAACGTTGACCCAATGGCAACATTTGAGAATTTGCCCAACTTAAAAATCCTCAGCCTTTTACATAAGACCTTCTCAGGGGACACTATGGTTTGTTCTAAAGGAGGATTTCCTCTGCTTCAATCTCTTGTCATTTGTCGTTTAGACAAATTAAAGGAGTGGAGGGTGGAGAAAGGAGCCATGCCCGGTCTCTACCATTTGGAAATTGTAGCATGCATGTGTAGCATGCATGTGTTTAAACACGATTCCAGATGCACTAAGATTCATCAAAAACCTCCGGGAATTGGAGATCAGATGTGTTAGGTTCTAAATGTTTAGAACAATTGGCAAATTGTGAACACAAACTTGTCTAGATATAGATCTTAGAGTCTATAGGTTTTATTAGACAACGCTCAAGGTGATTCAAGTCAAGATTCAAGAACATACAAGCTGCAGGAAGAAGATTTCATAATCTATCTAGTTCGATCGATCGAAAGACAGGCTCGATCGATCAAAAGTCATATCTACAGAATTTTAATTAAACCCAAACAGTAGTTCAAACCAATTAAGGATTAGGGTTTCTAATCTACTTCTCCCAGTATATAAAGGAAACCCTAAGCACGTTTTTATGAGGCTTTTCAGAGAGAAAAGAGTGTGCCTCTTTTGTATTTAGGGTTTTATTCCTAAAAAGCTCTCTTATGTCTTCTACTGGTGCTATTCCTTGAAGAATCTCAAGATCCGGTATTGTAGAAGTTGCTGCCTTCTCTAGTCATCAAAGGTGCTGATGATCTAAACCTTCAAGGGTGGTCTTGGAGTCACAAACAGGAGAGTTTGTGTTGCTAAACCTTTGAGTGGGATCTAAAAGTCACAAATGTGGGTGTTTGTGTTTTGCAAAGGCCAAAGAAAGAAGGAGTCCGTGGATTTGGAGTTTGCATGTGGTCGTGTCAATAAGTTCTACTGGTGGGTAGCAATAAGAAGTCGAGCGTGGGGGCTTGTAAGTCTTATTGTATGAATTTCGATTCTTTCTAGTGGATTTGCTTTTTACCTTGAGGATAACTAGGTTAAATCCTCCCTAGGTTTTTTACCGGTTTGGTTTCCTGGGTGATCATATCTTGTGTTATTTATTTTCCGCTGCTTTGCATGATATGATCTTTATTATTGTGATAACCTAGTTTTTGTTAAATTGGACTAAGTAAGAACTTGGCTAATTACCTAGGTTAAATCAATTGTGTTTTTAAGGGGTCTAAAAACTATCAAGGATGCCAAAGTCATTCAAAGATAGGCTTATCAAAGGAGGAACCGATTTTTACAAAGTCCAGCACGTGCCTTCCCTAGTATTTCAATGGTGTATCTTATAACCAACATTAGCTAACAAGGTATAGCCTTGAATACTTGAACTTGCATTTTTGGCAACTCAAACACTTCTTTTCTTTCAAATCTCTTCCTCTCCAATTAAATCAAAAAAAAAAAAAAAAAATTCCTATAATAATATTTACCAAATTTAATTGCTTTCTTCTTGTGTCTGTTAATTTAAGAGTACTTCTTCTTTTGATTAGAATGAAGGTCGTATCCACTCTTCCACCCCTCCCACCTTTTAATTTACTTTGACGAGGTCATTTCTGTAGCATATTTCATTTTAATTTGTTTTAAATGTTTTGGCCTGAATCGTTTTAGTTGCTTGTCTCCCTCTTCATTCTTTGCAGGTGAAAATCATCCATGGTGCAGAAGTTTCGACCTGCTTTGAAAAAAAAAATCAACAAAATATTTTCATTGGTCTGCAACTTGTATGGGTTGGTGTTAGTTATGCAATTTAAAGAATTTGATTCCAGAAACTCATTAAACATATTCTTTGGTGCCTATGTGTAGTAGTATTAATAGTTGTTTATTTGGTGATGGTACTCTGCGGTGTACTATTTTGTTGCATTGTTTGTTTTAGTGCTGCTTTTTTGTTCCTCTTTGATGGTTTACTATGATTCCACTCTTTGATCATGTATTCTTTTGAATAAAAGAAACCAATGTATTATTTGAGGAGATATATAATTCTTCATATAATGTGGGATTTTCATATTTCTTTAAGTTATGTTTATCTCAAGGCAGTTTAGATATATATAGTTTATAGTGAAGCTAGTTCAGTCAGTCTGTGTGCTAAGAAGTTGTAGTTGATCTTATTGAATTGGGAATATCGTCACTAATATCACTAATAACAATTAGAACAAAGGATGATGAAATATGGTCTTATTAAATTTTCCACTTAATATTATATCTAAATGTGTGTTGCTTTCACCATCATACTGAGTATCCATTGAAATGGTTCTTTTACTCACCTCTAAGTGCAAGCAAACTATATCCTTGGATGGACTATCAATTAGCATGGATAGTATCGTTGCCTTTCCATATCAATACAGTTACTAAAACACGAGTTATGTGATTTTGAGAAATAAACAATCTTGCAGACAAATTTTGTTTGATGAAACTTTTATTCCATTTGGATTTCATGCCATAATTGGAATTCATTAAACAAAATCATACTTAATTAAAGTAATCATTAAGAAGGAATTTGGATGTTCTTAAATATTAATTAAAATAGTTATAGTCGAATATAATGTTAGGTGAATATGAACTGTAAAATGCAACTTGTAAGCTAGAAGCCCAGAGTTGAGGGCCATCTAGGCAATAATACTGAGCTTGGTATTAGTTAGTATGGAAATAGTATGTAAAAAGCATATTATAGTGTGCAACTTTCCAAATATCAAATTTATTTTCTTCTGCTTTCGTCAATCTTGTTCTCTCTTTCTTCACTCAAGAACCACACTTTCCAGCCCTGTTGCATGACATATACTATTTTAAGCACTGTGCATATGTTTACCTTGTTTTATTCCCACAGGAGCATTTCTGCTCTCTCCTCAGAAGCTTATAAATAGCACCCTTGTAATTCTGTAAAGGCAAGAGTGAAGCAAGAAAGAAATCCCTTAGAAACCTTGTAAGATCACCAGTCCCTGTAAAATGTTCCTCTGTATCTTCAATGTCTAATGTAAAAAAGTTGTTGAATCTAATAATATCTTCCAGTTTGTTGTATCTTGTGTTGTGCTCAATCCCATATTTTCATGTTCTTTTTTACATTTCCTTACTAGTTTATATTATAACCCAACTTCCGTATTCCATAATCTTCTTACACCCCTCCCTTTCCTCTTTCCTCTTTTTGTTATACATAGTTGGTATCAGAGCCCTGTCATTAGTTTCCATCTCCTTTGATTAGTACACTTTGATTATTGTCTTGATTAGTATGCTTTGTGGTTTGCAGTTGCCACATTCCGTGGATCCTCTGTATTAACCACATCAGAACACTGGATTTGATAATCAAGTAGAACACTAAGGAGTTTGCTCTCAGAAGTCCTTAAAGAATTCTATTTGCCATAGTCTCCTTGTGGACGTCTAAGCCTAAAGTTGGTGTTTTAAGTCCTGACAGGTCTTTGGTAAATAGTTCTTTTTATCAGAAACTATAATGGCAAGTTCATCTTTGGAAGTAACTGATACCACTAAATCTGTTTTTGATCTTTCTCTACGAAAGTCTACTGCAAATAGGCTAGACTATTTGTATGAAATTTCTCATGTACCTGAGGATAGTAAAATCCCTATTACTAATTTTCCTATTGTAAATCCTTATACTGTGTTTGATAAACCCCAAGTCTCTTTCAAAAAATCCATAAAAAAATTGCTAGGTCCCACTCAGTCTTCTACTGTAAAGGAGTATGTCCAAGCCTCTAAGTTTGACCAATATAATATTCCAGCAAGTGAAACAGAAAACTTCATCACCCTTGCCCTCCCCAGAGAATTTGTAATCCCATGGCAAAAACAAGGATACACACATCTCCATTTTGGAGCAGTAAGGTTGGCTCTAACTTTCCATGGAAGAAAGGGACTCCCTGTGGTCTCTAGAATTTCACTTCTTGATTCCAGATTTCTGGAATATCAAAATGCTGTCATAGGAACGGTCCAAACTACTTTAAATGTAGGAACAATTTTTGTTACCCTTTTTCCAAACTTCAATATGTCCCTAAAGGACCCTTATCTTTGTGATGCTCTTAAAGTACAAGTCCAAATTACAGGAGCCTCTCAAGTGCAGGATACGTTTGCTGCCACCCTTCACTATTAGCTCGCCTATAGGCTCCAGAATCATGCTTTTGACATGGCGGTTCCAGACATAACTCAAGTTAATGATGCGTTGTTGATCCAAGTTTATCCTAGAATGACACCTATGTGTACGTTTGTCCCAAGACAACTTAGCAAAGATCAGATGGCTTTGCTTTTCCCAGAAACGTGGATTACGAAATATGAGATGCTTCATCAAGCAACCAAACCAATCCAGTCAAAAGATCCTCTCTTCATAAGGAAAGCAAATGGTGAAGTAGAGACGAAATTCCTGATAGAACCACCAGAAAAGAAAGATGTAACGGTCTTCCCAACCCAAATCGCCATGTTGCAACCAGTATCTTATGTTGGAGAAGATAGTCTCCAAATCAAAGCATTCCGAGAAGATGGAAAGCCTTGCTATGAAGGAAAATCACCCTTTGGACACATATGGTGGGACATTTGTGATTGTGTTGACTGCCAGGAGGAAGAAGCTTTTGAAGAAGATTATCCCAAGAGAAAGAAAAAATCTTCTTAACAAAAACTCAAAGAAAGATATGAAGCAGGAGATCCAGAAGTTGATCTTCTAGGAGAACCCTCTGAAAAATTTGATTACTATGTTCTTTATCCTAGAACCAGAAGACAAGCCTCTCCCTCTCCCTCACCATGTAAAGAAAATCATGACCACACCCAGAAAGCTCCGTTAATCCCATATTACCAAAAAGTCCTTTCCCAAAACCCAAAATGTCAACCCCTCCCTACTGAACAAACCCAAAAACAAGAGCCTTCTCCCTGTTACATGTTTGACCACCCCCAAACCAATACCAAACATGTTTGGAAGATTAAAAATCCTGTTGGAACTAATTCAGATGGCACCAAAAAACAGGTCTCTTCGGCAGAAGCAGCTTTGAACTGGCAAGCGGAGAATGCTGTGGCACAAAACAAAGTCCTTTCAAGAATTTTGGATAACCAGCAAAGGATGGCTGAAGCAGTCACTCATACATTTTCATCCTCCAATTCTCTTATTGAGGATTTGAAGAAGAAAATCAAAGCAGTGGAACAAGAATTGACAATTATCGCCTCCACAGTTAAAGATTTGTTTGTCTTCTTTCCACTCATTGGACAAAAAGAAAAAGAGAAAAAGCAGTTGCTATTACAACTCCAATCTATGGAAGACTCACAGAAAGAAGCTACTCAAACTCTCCCAATGCATGTCCATACACCTTACCAGCCTCGGCAACTATTATATAAAGACCTGGCCATGCCTCTGACCTCACCATTTTTACCAACCTCTCCTTTTCAAAACCCACAACCATTAGCCATGACACATCCTACCCATAATCCTTTCAGAACAAGTGGAATTTTCCCCAGTATTACAAATACAGTTCCACTCCAACCAGACCCACAAGCCAGCCCTCAAAATAACATTTCTAGGAAAAGAGACAAAGAACAGGTATACCAATCCCCAGACCCAACTGTTGGTGCTTCTTCTAGACCCCCAGACATGAACATGTTGGCTGTAGATCCTGATCCCCCAAATCCTATCTCATCATTCCTAAGAACCCTCACTTTTGATGATCCAAGAGAACCTCTAGTGCTTCCAATAATTGAAGATAATGAGCTAGATTTATCTGACCTTGGCCTGGAAGAAGTGTTTATGACGAATGAGGAACCAAAAGAAGAAGAAGATGATGTTCTTCGTCCTAACAGGCCTCCATCCCCTCCACCAATTTTTCCTCCACCACCTTTTATTCCAGAATACCAAACAAGGTTGTCTTATTCTCCAACTACAGACTCAAAGCATTTGTTCACCCTAGATAATGCTCCTCCTTCCAGATGGCATGACGAGATCTTCAGCATGTATTCCTGGTGCATTGCTGAGCTTCAAGCTCCAAATGCAACTATTGCCCAGACGATTGCTAAATTTGTAGCAAGGATTACAGGAAGATTAAGAGAATGGTGGATCAATCTAGGAGAATATAGACAAAGACAGGCAGCCCAATGCAAAACGCTGGAAGATTTTTTCACAATTGTCCATAATGAATTTCTGGGCTCGGCGACTCATTACACAGAGGTGGCTCGAGAAGAATTCCTCTTGATGAAATGTTGTTCTTTTGAAAGGAAAGATTTGGAGAAGCACTTTGACAGGATGTCAAGGAGATACTACTCTTTTAATGGCATGGATGATGTTAACGCCAAGCATACTTTTCTCAACTCCCTTCCTGAACCATTTGGAGATGAAACTCTCCGTATGATGAACCTCCAAAAAATAACTTTGCAACAATCCTCCTTGGGAGAAATCTACCAGCATGTGCTAATTGCCCTAGAAAATCTTTGTAATCAGAGGAAATTCCTTTCCGAAATTGACAAGGTCCATAGCAAGCTAAAAGACAATTGTAGGAGAAAAGACTTGCAGATAAAGTGCTATGAGAAAAATTGTGCCTGTCCACAGAAAAAAAGAAACCATTTCAAAAAATATTTTGGGAAGAAAAGACATTATGCAGGAAAAAAAAAAAACCTTTTGGGAAGAAGAAATGGAAGTTTCTCAGAAGAAAGCAGTTTAAAGGAAAGACTTCGAAAGTCTGCTTTGTATGCAGAAGACCAGGACATTTTGCAAAAAATTGCCCGAAAAAAGAAAAGGCAGCAAAGCTTCTTGAACAAGCCCAAATCCATGCAGAAGATATTCCTTTCTCTGATGTAGAGTCACTCTTCTCCCTAGATGATGACTACTCCCCCCAAGCTTTGGCGGTCATGGCCTATTCCACTTCCGAAGAAGACTCAGAGCTAGATAGTGAATATGATTCAGACCCAGAAATCCAAGCCATTTTCACATCCCAGCCAATCATAGCCCCCTCGACCAATCCAACACCTATAGCTCAAGTACACCTTCTCCTTGATACCTACTCTAGACCTATTCCGGTGATAGCCTTATTTGATACAGGAGCAGCAGCAACAATTCTTCATCCCAAAATTCTACTTGAAGAATGTTGGCTACCCCATCACCAAATGTTTAGGGCAGCAAATGGAGAAACATTCCTTATAACCCTAAAAAGTAAACCCATCCTCATCAGAATCTTTCCAACCCTGACCACTAAACACCAAGTTCTTGGATCCCCTCTTACAGGCAGAGACCTTCTCATAGGATTTGATCTCCTTCATCAGATACCAAGCCTCAGATGGTCTTCAAAAGGACTCATGCATAAACAACATCTTCTCACCTGGACCCAAGTACCCCATTTGTTTACTATTGACCCCTTTGATTCTCTGAAATTCCAGATTACCAAAGACTGTTGTGCAAACAGCCATTCTGAATTCCTCCTTAAAAATCCAAACCCTTTGTGGAAAAACCCAAAATTTTTCATATCCCTCCCATTCAAGAAAAATGAAGACGTCAACCCCACAAGAGCCAGTCACAGAGGAATGAATCCAGAACATTTAGCCCTGGCCACTCAAGAACTATCCACTCTCCTGTCCGAAGGCCTCATTGAACCCACGACTTCTCCATGGGCATGTGAAGCCTTTTATGTTAATAAGCATGCCGAACAAGTTCGAGGTAAACTCAGATTGGTAATCAATTACCAGGATCTCAATCACTTTCTTGCAGAAGACAAATTTCCTTTGCCAAACAAGAGTGCTCTTTTTCAGCATCTTTCAAATGCAAAAGTATTTTCAAAGTTTGATCTCAAAGCAGGATTTTGGCAATTAGGCATCCATCCAAAAGAAAGATATAAGACGGCCTTTTGCATTCCAGATCACCATTATCAATGGACTGTGATGCCTTTTGGTATCAAAAATGCTCCCTCTCAATTCCAAAAAGCAATGGTAATGTTGTTCCAGCCACTTTTGACCAATGCACTAATCTATGTGGACGATATCCTTTTGTTCTCAAAAGATGAAGAATCCCATGCCAAGTTGCTCACTGAATTTTATAATTTAGTAAAATCTCAAGGAGTAATGCTTTCAGAGAAGAAAATGGTTATAGGATAGTCTTCTATAGACTTTTTGGGAGTAAATATCTCGGATGGAAAGTATACTTTACAGCCTCACATAGCTACCTCTTTGAGTGAATTCCCAGACAAGCTCACAAGTGCCAAATAGATACAACAGTTCCTTGGAATTGTAAATTACATGTCAGATTTCATTCCAAAAGTCTCCAGATACAGGAATTGTTTGGCCCAGTTGTTAAAGAAATCTCCTCCTGAATGGAATTCTGCTCACACTGAAGCGGTTCAACAATTGAAAAAGTTATCAGAAAAGCTTCCTCCCTTACAGATTCCAGGATCAGGCAAACGAATATTGCAGACAGATGCAAGTGATGAATATTGGGCAGCAGCTCTTTTTGAAGAAATTAATGGTAAAAGGAGTATTTGTGGCTATAAAAGTGGTGCATTCAAGCCTTCAGAACTTCATTATCACTCTACTTTCAAAGAAATTCTTACAGTCAAACATGGAATTGAAAAATTCTAGTTCCACCTTCTTGGACATAATTTTCTTGTAGAAATGGACATGTCTTCCTTCCCCAAAATGCTCTAGTTCAAGAGAAAAATGCTCCCACATCCCCAGTTACTCAGATGGGCAAATTGGTTTTCACAATGGTCTTTTCAGGTCAAGCATATCAAGGGAAAAGATAACCTCGTCATTGATTATCTCTCAAGAAAACCTCTAGCCCTTAACACCACAATCCTCTCTCCACCCTTATGCGTATATCCTGTTACAGATCCATCCTCATCCACAAGCCTTTCTCCCATAGTCCCTAATGATATCCTTAGCATGATTGAAGACCTTCCCCCAGAAATAAAAGACCACATAAAGACCCTTACTCTAAAAGCCAGAACCCAAAGAATCATTAAGGCCCTCCATGATTACCTCAAAAGGTGCCAGCCCCATTTTCTAGCCATTTTCCCAGATATAGACCAACCATGGAAAACTCCTTTTGCTTTTTGGATAACAAATTGGACGGTTGCACATTACCTTTATATGTGGTATTTACTCAATGAATATCACTTATGCCTCCATTTCGAGCCAGAATTTTATGCATATATTTTCCCACGAGAAAACAGATATTTTCATAAATTCTGGTTTGAAAATCTGAAAAATGATGCTCATGATAGACAGTGGATAAGGTACCCTACCACAAAACATCCAAGATTTGGAAGCAAGATTACTTCAACATGTGTGATTGTTAAGCTTAATTCCAAAAATGACATCCGTACAGACGAAATTTTCCATCCAACAGAAATCCATTGGGTAATTAATCCAGATGGCACTCCACACACACATCGAGACCCATCTTGGGTATCCTGTTACCATACTCACATAATGACAGAATCCCTAAACAAAGGAATCTTCCCTGAAATAGTACCCATGGATCCAAAAGTTTATAGACAGCAATGGCCACATGAAGATCACTGGGAAATGCCCAATCCTCTCATTGGGAATGATGACCCCTATTATCATAACCATGATCTAGATGTCAATACTGATGTTGATGAAGAATGGTTTCAAGGAAGAGATGGATGGGACTAGTTATCTCTGACACTTAAAAAAAAATAAATAAATAAAAAATCTAGAATCATCTTTAGACGTGGCATCCTTATCCACAACAGGAGCATTTCTGCTCTCTCCTCAGAAGCTTATCCAAGTATAGATCACTTCTTCATCCAAAATGGACACTTGTTCACCAGCTCCAGCTCCAATCCTACTACATCTGAAACCTATCTTGGCATGCATAATTATGATGATGGCAGAGCCCAATCCGGCCCCTACCATTTTGCCACATGTAGACTACATATTTTGGCCTCTACTCTCTACTGAAATAAATATTGTATATTATCTCTAAGCTTTGTATTCTATAAATAGCACCCTTGTAATTCTGTAAAGGCAAGAGTGAAGCAAGAAAGAAATCCCTTAGAAACCTTGTAAGATCACCAGTCCCTGTAAAATGTTCCTCTGTATCTTCAATGTCTAATATAAAAAAGTTGTTGAATCTAATAATATCTTCCAGTTTGTTGTATCTTGTGTTGTGCTTAATCCCATATTTTCATGTTCTTTTTTACATCTCCTTACTAGTTTATATTATAACCCAGCTTCCATAATTTTCCTACTTCTGTATTCCATAATCTTCTTACACCCCTCCCTTTCCTCTTTCCTCCCAATGCATGTCCATACACCTTACCAGCCTCGATAGGAACGGTCCAAATTACTTTAAATGCGGGAACAATTTTTGTTACCCTTTTTCCAAACTTCAATATGTCCCTAAAGGACCTCCTTGGGAGAAATCTACCAGCATGTGCTAATTGCCCTGGAAAAGCTCTGTAATCAGAGGAAATGTTGGCTATAGATCCTGATCCCCCAAATCCTATCTCATCATTCCCAATGAGAGGATTGGGCATTTCCCAGTGATCTTCATGTGGCCATTGTTGTCTACGAACTTCTGGATCCATGAGTACTATTTCAAGGAAGATTCCTTTGTTTAGGGATTCTGTCATTGTGAGAGCATGGTAACAGGATACCCAAGATGGGTCTCAATGTGTGTGTGGAGTGCCATCTGGATTAATTACCCAATGGATTTCTGCCGGATGGAAAATTTCGTCTGTACGGATGTCATTTTTGGAATTAAGCTTAACAATCACACATGCTGAAGTAATCTTGCTTCCAAATCTTGGATGTTCTATGGTAGGGTACCTTATCCACTGTTCATCATGAGCATCATTTTTCAGATTTTCAAACCAGAATTTATGAAAATATCTGTTTTCTCGTGGGAAAATATATGCATAAAATTCTGGCTCGAAATGGAGGCATAAGTGATATTCATTGAGTAAATACCACATGTAAAGGTAATGTGCAACCGTCCAATTTGTTATCCAAAAAGCAAAAGGAGTTTTCCATGGTTGGTCTATATCTGGGAAAATGGCTAGAAAATGGGGCTGGCACCTTTTGAGGTAATCATGGAGGGCTTTAATGATTCTTTGGGTTCTGGCTTTTAGAGTCAGGGTCTTTATGTGGTCTTTTATTTCTGGGGGAAGGTCTTCAATCATGCTAAGGATATCATTAGGGACTATGGGAGAAAGGCTTGTGGATGAGGATGGATCTGTAACAGGATATACGCATAAGGGTGGAGAGAGGATTGTGGTGTTAAGGGCTGGAGGTTTTCTTGAGAGATAATCAATGACGAGGTTATCTTTTCCCTTGATATGCTTGACCTGAAAAGACCATTGTGAAAACCAATTTGCCCATCTGAGTAACTGGGGATGTGGGAGCATTTTTCTCTTGAACTGGAGCATTTTGGGGAAGGAAGACATGTCCATTTCTACAAGAAAATTATGTCCAAGAAGGTGGAACTAGAATTTTTCAATTCCATGTTTGACTGCAAGAATTTCTTTGAAAGTAGAGTGATAATGAAGTCCTGAAAGCTTGAATGCACCACTTTTATAGCCACAAATACTCCTTTTACCATTAATTTCTTCAAAAAGAGCTGCTGCCCAATATTCATCACTTGCATCTGTCTGCAATATTCGTTTGCCTGATCCTAAAATCTGTAAGAGAGGAAGCTTTTCTGATAACCTTTTCAATTGTTGAACCACTTTAGTGTGAGCAGAATTCCATTCAGGAGGAGATTTCTTTAACAACTGGGCCAAACAATTCCTATATCTGGAGACTTTTGGAATGAAATCTGACATGTAATTTACAATTCCAAGGAACTGTTGTATCTGTTTGGCACTTGTGAGCTTGTCTGGGAATTCACTCAAAGAGGTAGCTATGTGAGGCTGCAAAGTATACTTTCCATCCGAGATATTTACTCCCAAAAATACCCATTATTGATGTTTTAATAATTGTTTAGTTGATAATTATATGGTCGTTTAATTTCACATTTGTGTGTTTATAACTTGGACAGCTCTGCAGTATTTGTACTACAATCTTGGTGCATCATCTCTTCCTACAAAGTATTGTACAACTTGCTATGCCTCCTATGGCAATGAGAGGCTTATATGTGGCTGTCCAACAAGCTAATTATAACTGCCAAATCCCAGGCAAGCAGCTCTAATTATAAAATTGCCCAAGCCAGTAAGAAATTCCAAATCCCCAATCCATTTTCTTTACCTCTTTCAAGAAAATATGAGATGGCAAAATGGCTAACATTCAACTTATACTGCATTCATATAAGAAAAAAAGAGATTACTGTGACTATTTTAACATTCAAGTACACTGTGGACCAAATATCTTCCTCAATGCTCATGAACTATTGAACACGAGACTATATCAACAGAAAACACCTATGTACTTTAACCCTAAGGTGTTGCTTTAGTGGTTCCTGAAGCATCATGATATTCATGAGATCCTGGGTTCAAAACCTCTTGCTAGCATCTTGAGGCCACCCCCATGGGATTCCTTCCTGTAATAATCCAATGTGTGTGAGATGGGGAGATTGCACATGCCCAAGGGAATAGTCTGATACTCGAAGAGGTCTAGATACCCTTGTTTATCAAAAAACAAAAAAAACAAAAAACAAAAGTCCATATCCTTATCACAATAATTGAACATGAATATAAGTTATATATTTAAGAAATTATAACCTACAAAGAGGAATTATAATACAACAGTAGATGGTTCATCTAGAATTCCTAGATATTGAAGGTTCATCTATGATTCTCTTCTAAAATAAATTTCTATAGTTCAAAATCCCAATTGACACCAACTGGTATGGGTTGGTGTCAGTTATACAATTTAAAGGATATGTGTAGTGATGTAAATAATTGTTTGTTTTGTGATGGTACTCTATGTTGTGATATTTTCTTGGGTAGTTTGTTTGCATTGTATTTTTTTTTTTTTTTGTTTTTGTTTTTGTTTTAGTGTTGCTTTCTTGTTCTAGTTTTCTACTCTGCTATAATTGCACTCTTCGTGTATTCTATTGAAAATATATGTTGTTTAGAGTGAAGCTATTTCGGAATATCCTTGTGTTAAGCAGTAACACTGTATCTTATTGAGCTAGGAATATGAATTAGCATGGATGAAAATCGCTACTTTTTCCATATCAATATAGTAACTAAAACACTAAAATAAAAAAATTATGCAAACAAATTATGTTAGATGGAACTTCTATTCCTTTTAGATTTTATGCCATAGTTGGAACTTTATAAATTCAACACCATACATAATCAGAGTGAATAATTAAGATGCAATTTGGTTGTTCTTAACAGTAATTTAAATAGTTCTAGTTGAATAGAGTGTTGGGTAATATGAGCTGTAAAATGCTTATTGTAAACTAGAAGATGAGGTTCTTACGTAGTTATACTACTGTGATTACTAGGGAATCATAGCCATTGCATGTGAATTTTCTATTGAGAGCAGTATCAAATGTTTATTTATGTTTTCCATTCTCAGTATACCTACAATTAATGTTTTTGTGAGCCTTGGGTTGATAACCATATGAGAGTTTTATTTCTTTGTAAACATTTTAGAATTTATAACTTGGACAGCTCTGCATAGTTTCACTTCACTTCAACCTCAAGGATTTTTGAACTTTCTATGCCTCCATTGGCACTGAGAGGAGTGCTAGGTTTTACCGCATGGAAAATATTTTGGGACTATAAAGGTCCCACAACATTGTACATGGGACCGCAGAGCTATCCTAAAATTTAGAAGTGAGGTTAGGAGGTTCATAAAGTTTGATGTTGGGGATGGTAGAAGGTTTTCTTATGACATGATAATTGGGATCCTACTAGGATCCTTTTCATGAAGTATAGCTTTAGGATTATCCATGGTGCAACAACTAAATCTGAGGCAAAGGTTGATTCAATTTTGAAGAACAAAATAAAGGTTTGGACACCTGCAAGTTCCAAAAAATTAATCACCATTCAATGCTTGTTGTGATTGGTTGAGCATAAAGATGGAGATAAAGCTAGGTGGTCTATGACTAGATCAGGATGGCTGCTCTAGTGAGCCATCTGCAATGAACATAAGGATAAGGCAAATGAGGTGTAATGGAGGAAATTGTGGTGGTTTAACCTTGCTATCCCCTGGTTACCTTTATTGGTTGATTATGAATAAAAAAACAAACTGACAACTCGAGAAAGATTAGCTCAGTGGGGCTACATTGGTGGCTTCTTGTCTGTGTTTTGGGTCCTTCTACTTTCTTTTCATTCCTATGGCATAAATATGTTGGTTGATGGTGTAAATATAGTTCTAAATGTTATTTTAATGAATATTACATTTTAATTCATTTTTTGATGTTTTGGGCTTAATCATTCTCCTTTGGTTTTTTTGCAGGTGAAATCATCCACGGTCTACTACTGGTCTACTACTGGTACGGCTTGGTGTCAGTTATACAATTTGAAGGATATGATTGCACAGACTCATTAAACATATTCTCTAATGCCTATGTATATTGATGTAAAGAATTGTTTGTTTGGTGATGGGTACTCTGCGATGTGATATTTTGTTGGGTGGTTCATTTGCATTAGTGTGTTTGTTTTAGTGTTGCTTTCTTGCTCCGCTTTGCTGCTTTGCTATGATTGCACTCTTTGTTCATGTATTCTGTTGTATAAAAGAAACCAATGTATCATTGGAGGAGAAAAATAATTCTTCATTTAATGTGGGATTCCTTATATTTCTTTAAGTTATGTTTATCTCACAGTATTTTAGTTGTTTATAGTCTATAACGAAACTAGTTTACTCTGTCCCTGTATTATGCAGTAGCACTGTATCTTATTGAGTTGGGAATATCAATTAGCATGGATGGAAATCTAGGCTTTTTCCGTATCAATATAGTAACTAAAACATTAGTCATGTGCAATTGAGAAATAAACTAATATGCAAAAAAAAATATGTTTGATAGAGTTTTTATTGCTTATAGATTTCATGCCATAATTGGAATTCTATAAATTCAACATCATGCATAATCACAGTAATCTTTTTTAGAAGGAATTTGATTGTTCTTAATAATAATTTAAATAGTTCTAGTTGAATAGTGTTGGGTGAATATGAGTTGCAAACAGCTTCTTGTAAACTAGAAGATGAGGTCTTTAGGTCTTTATACTATTGTGATTAGTGGGGAATCATAGCCATTGTATACGTATGACAATTGTTTGAAATTTTTTTGTTGAGCATAGTATCAAATGATTATTTATGTTTTACATTTCTCAGATTACCCATAATTGATGTTTTAGGCAAGCCTTGTATTGATAACCATAGAGGAGTTCAATTTCTTTCCAAACATTTTAGAGTTTATAAATTAAACAGCTCTGTTGTAGTTGTACTTCAACCTCAAGGATTGTAAAACTTTCTATGCCTTCCATGGCAATGAGAGGAGTTCTAGATTTTACCTCATGGCATTAGTTATCTTTTCTGCTTAGTTTGTCATATTTATAAATAAAACCAAGTATAAAGGCAGGTGTTTTGGACTATAAAGGTCCATTAAGATTGTACATGGGGCTGGTGAGCAATCCTAAAACTAAGAAGTGAGGCTAGGAAGTCCATGAAATTTGATGTGGTGGGATGGTAAATGGATTTTCTTATGACATGATTGTAACGACCCAAGGAAAAGCGCTAGCCACATCTGCGCTATACCTCAAAAGGACTAGTCACAATTGAGACTCCTTGCAGTTGTTAATAAAGCCCAGTTCAACCCAGTAAATACCCGATGTGGGACTTATCACACACCCACACACATCACACAATCAATCAAATTGGGGTATCACAATCTCCCCTACTTAAATCCCTAACGTCCTCGCTAGGGCCCACTTTGTGGGGTAGTGTCTTTGAGCCCACATGGGATTACCGGGCCGGCTCTAATACCATATGTAACGACCCAAGGAAAAGCGCTAGCCACATCTGCACTATACCTCAAAAGGATTAGTCACAATTGAGACTCCTTGCAGTTGTTAATAAAGCCCAGTTCAACCCAGTAAATACCCGATGTGGGACTCATCACACACCCACACACATCACACAATCAATCAAATTGGGGTATCACAATGGATGTAACAACCGTCTCACTTAAAATTATTTTAATTACTTCTAAAGTGGAGTTGATGAATTATTTAATTTATTTTCATGGTGACATTATTTAAAAAAAAAAAGGGGGCTAACGTGTATAGTTATTTTGTATGGATTATTCATATTTAACTTTTAGTCTCCTTATTGTTTTAGGACTAGGATAAGAGACTAAAACCTATTTGGATTAGGAGTTTAAGTGTTACTGAAATTCTTTAGAGTCCTAGCCTATGTAAACAAGTTTAATATGAGTTTTAGTGGGTTTTTAATTTGAGCCCAAGTGAAAACAGTTTTTACGTGTAAGTAAGTTAGGGTTTTCCTGCTGAAAGACATAGAGAGAGAGACGGCAAAAGTACAGAAACAAAATCCTGCATCGGTGTGGTGGTGTGGTCAGGTATATCTCTCTCAAACCCTCATGGAAATAACCCTGTTGCTAGAGTTTACGCATGGTAGTGGGGCTGGACTTTTGAATCTTGTAATCTATATCGTGGTCAAGTTCTAACTTTTTCAATGCATGCTTCAACTCACTACGTCCTATGGGTAGGAATTTATTGGTATATAATCCATTGTGTTCCTTCTATGGCTTACGGGTAGGATAGATCCTTGAATATTATATATATATATATATATATTTATTTATATCTTAGATAAACTCTCTAACACTCAGTACATATTATAGTCACTATGTCCTACGGGTAGAATTTTAAGTGAATGATATATATATTATTTTGGGTTAATATGATCTATAAGCATGTGATCATTAGAATTGTTTATAGGTATTGATTTTGGAGTATTTGATAAAGCAATTGAGTACTAGATTAGCTATAGTTTTAGAATAAGTAGTGAGATACGAATTTTATGAGTGAAATTTATATTTTGTTGCTGCCTTAGTGTATCTATTCTTATTGAGTCGTCTTGTGTTTATTTAGGTTCTAATTGATATTGTTTCAGACCGTTGAGGTGAAGCTTGGTTTAACAACTAGAGGTAAGTGGACTTCAGAACATGACGTCTCTCAAGACGTGTATATTTATATATATTTTTGGTAAAAATATATTTATATACATATATACATAATTGCAAAAGTGAAGTTTTCATAAACTTATACTATTATCAATGCTTTGTACGCATACTTGAATTTTATTATTTCTTAAGTGTTACCTCGAAGTTGTATATGTTAAGAATGATTCAAAACTATATTTTTGAGAAGGTATTTGTTATATGATATATGATTGGTATTGACAATATTGTAATAACGTAAGAATGTTTTCAAATAGTCAGTTAGACAGTCTGCAACCTTTGCCAACACAGGGTTAAGTGTTGGCCTTCGGCCGATGTAGTGTTATTGTGGTGTGGTGCAGTGTCATTGTTTGCTCTTTAGAGCCAGTGTTGCCTCTTTGAGGTTAGTGTTATTGTTCCCTATGGGAATCACCCACCGAGTGTTTAGCAGCTTATGTCTTTGTCTGACTAATGTTTTCCATATCGAATTACTATTTTATTGTTACTGATCTTTATAAGTGGAAAAAGATTGTTTATTGTTATAATATATTGTTTCTACCTATTTAGTGTATTTTGGCTAACTAAAGTGGTTATTATTTTATTTAATGATTACAGCATTATAGTGAAATGTTTTATTCTTGACAGTTTTATAGAATATATTATATTACTATTGAAAGCTAGTTGTAATTGTTTTATAAAGACTATGCTTTGTCAATGAGACTAATGGTTGTTTTGAAAGACATCCTCATGTTATGTTGTCTCTTATTGGGCTTCTAGCTCACCCCCCTTCTTTCCATCCTTTCAGATTAGAGTAATGGTATATCTTTTGTTGGTAGATCAGTGGAGCCTTAGATTGACGACTTCTTTTGGAGCTATGTTAGTTGGTGAACTATTTTGATATTTTTTTGGATAGTGAGTTTGACATTTGTGGAACTATTTGAGATTGTATTTGGAGACTTTATTGTTAAGGTTTTTTTTTTTGTTTTTATGGATCTCATGGGAAAGATATTGATTATTTGAAGATTATTTGTGGATATTTAATTACGCTCTGTTCCATTATATTATTGTTGAATATTTCTAAGATAGGTTATGCTTTTAAATCCTGTGTATGGGGGTGTTACAGTTATGGTATCAGAGCATAGGTTTATGATTCTGTAGACTTATAGGTTTAATCTAAAGTTTGTTTTGGAACAAGAGTGTGATTGTAAGAAATTTTAGGGTTAGAATTATTTGATCTTTCATAGTGATATATATATATATATATATATATATTTTTTAGAACGTGTAGGAATGATTGTTGTACTATCTGTGTGTTTGGTTTTGACCCTTAGGAATATTTAAAATCTTTACTTATGATATCTTGTTGTATTGCTTAGAGAGAGATGGCTCCACCAAGGAGGAACCCAGGGAATTGTTAACAGAATGCTAATGGAACCACTAATCTTCAAGCTATTATTGAAGCCATTGGGAGCTTAACCAATATAGTGCAACATCAAGTAGGAGCCACCAATCCAACTAGTGCTTTGGAGAAATTTAGAAAGCTTGACCCTCCTGCTTTCAAGGGTACAAAGGATCCAATAGAGGCTGACAACTGGCTTAAAGAGATAGAAAGGCTCTTTAGAGCAATGGAAGTTAGTGATGAGCAACGAGTTATCCTTGCTGTTTTTGTACTGAAAGGTGATGCATTGGAATGGTGGGAGTCCAAAGAGAGGACACATGGAAGAGAAGTTATAACTTGGCAGCATTTTGTTGAGCTCTTTCGTAAGAGGTACTTTCCTGATAGTCTGATGGTGCAAAAGGAAGCTAAATTCATTCGCATAGCACAAGGTACTCAATCAGTGTATGAGTATGAGCGGAATTTTGCTGAATTATCCCGCTTTGCTCCACACATGGTTAACACAGAAGCAAGGAAGGCTAGGCATTTTGAAAGGGGTTTAAGGGAGGAAATTCAGGGACCGGTTTCCATGTTCAAATTGGAAACATATGTAGAGGTGGTAGATCGAGCTCTCATAGCAGAGAGAAATTGCAATCGTCTCTCAAAGGTCAATGACCAGGAGAGGAAGCCAAATCAGAGTAATTTTCTTAAGGGAAGGTCTAGTGGAAGTTCATTCAAGAAGCAAGGGGTGCCTAATTCAAATAAGAAGGCATATAAGACTTGTCCAAGATGTGGAAAGGCTCATAGTGGAACATGTTATTTGGAGTCAGGGGCGTGTTTTAAATGTGGCAAGATTGGACACTTCATCAAGGATTGCCCAAATTTGCGAGCTGAACAAACTACCAATACAAGTGGGAGCCAACAAAAACCCAAGGTTCAAGGTCGAGTTTTTGCTTTGACTAAACAGGACGCTGAGGCATCCCCATCAGTGGTTTCAGGTACACTTCTTGTTTCTGGTCAACATGCACAAGTGTTATTTGATTCTGGTTCAACCCATTCTTTCATCTCACATAGACTTGCACAAAGGCTAAACATGGAACCTGAGAATTTAAATTATGAATTGTGTGTTGCTACACCTTCTGGACAACAAATGAATACCCATAAAGTGTATAAGTCTTGTAATATTTTAGTCTCTGGGAGGGAATTAGAAGCAAATCTTATGTTGCTGGACATGTTTGAGTTTGATGTGATTTTAGGGATGGATTGGTTATCTACTTTTTATGCTTCCATAGAGTGTTTTGGGAAGAAGGTAGTATTTAGAATTCCTGGGGAGCTAGAATTCTTCTTTAAGGGAGATCATGTGGTGAAACCACCTTTATTGGTTTTAGCGATGCAGGCAAGACGATTGCTTAGGAAGGGTTGTGAAGGGTTCCTTGTTTGTGCTTTGAAGGGTGATAAAATAGAATTAAAAGTTGAAGACATCCCAGTGGTGAAAGAGTTTCCAGATGTGTTCTTTGAGGACTTACCTGGATTACCCCCTGACAGGGAGGTTGAGTTCACTATTGACCTAGTACCTGGCATTGGCCCAATTTCCAAGGCACCTTATAGAATGGCCCCTACAGAGCTCAAAGAATTGAAGGAGCAATTGCAAGACCTGCTTGATAAAGGCTTTATTCGACCTAGTGCTTCCCCTTGGGGTGCTCCGGTGTTGTTTGTTAAGAAGAAGGATGGTAGTATGCGGTTGTGCATTGACTATAGGGAGTTGAATAAGGTAACCATAAGAAACAAATACCCTTTGCCATGAATTGATGATTTGTTTGATCAGCTTCAAGGCGCTCAAGTCTTCTCAAAAATTGACTTGAGATCGGGTTATCATCAGTTGAGAGTTAAGGAGGATGACATACCAAAGACAGCTTTTCGAACTAGGTATGGTCATTATGAGTTCTTAGTGATGCCTTTTGGTCTGACTAATGCTCCAGCTGTTTTTATGGATTTGATGAATAGGGTATTTCATGAGTTTTTGGATCGGTTTGTTATTGTTTTCATTGATGACATCTTGGTTTACTCTAAAAGCCAAGAAGAGCATGAGGAACACTTGAGAATGGTTTTGCAAATTTTAAGAGACAAGAAGTTGTATGCTAAATTGAAGAAGTGTGAATTCTGGTTAAATCAAGTGGTGTTCTTAGGACATGTGATCTCTAGAGATGGAATTACAGTGGACCCTAGTAAGATTGAAGCTGTAGTTAATTGGACTGTCCCTACTAATGTTAGTGAGGTAAGAAGTTTTTTGGGCCTTGCAGGTTATTATAGAAGATTTGTGGAAGGATTCTCTAGTATTGCAACTCCTTTGACTCGATTAACTCGAAAAAATGCAAAGTTTGACTGGACAAAAGAATGTGAAAGAAGTTTCCAAGAGTTGAAGCAACGGTTGGTTTCTGCACCAGTATTGACTATTCCATCTGGTTTTGGTGGTTTTGTGATATATAGTGATGCATCTCATAAGGGTCTTGGTTGTGTTCTAATGCAGCATGGGAAGGTGGTTGCTTATGCCTCTCAACAACTAAAGAATTATGAATAGAATTATCCAACTCATGATTTGGAATTGGCAGCAGTGGTTTTTGCATTGAAAATTTGGAGGCATTACTTATATGGTGAGGGATGTGAAATATACACTGACCATAAAAGTTTGAAGTACATATACACTCAGAAAGAACTAAATTTGAGGCAAAGGAGATGGCTAGAATTAATTAAAGACTATGATTGTTCTATAAATTACCATCCTAGTAAAGCCAATGTTGTGGCTGATGCACTTAGTCGAAAGTCATATGGCTTCTCAGCTGCATTATTAACTACTCAGAAGCATATTATTGTTGATCTTCAGAAACTTAGAGTAGACATAGTGACTGGAGACTCCCAATCCTACCTGGCAAGTTTAAGTGTACAACCAACTCTAATTGATAAGATCAAAGCTGCTCAAAGTGGTGACCCTCAAATGTTGAAGATCATGGAACAAGTACGTGGTGGAAGTAGACTTGATTTTAATATCTCTAATGATGGTGTTTTGAGGTTTGGTAATAGGCTTTGTGTGCCTAATGATTCATTGATTGAGAGAGAAATATTGGAGAAGGCCCGTCGTTCACCTTATACAATGCATCCGGGTAGTACCAAGATGTATCATGACCTTCGAGAAGTTTATTGGTGGAACAACATGAAAAGAGAAATTGCTCAATTTGTGGAACAATGCTTGATTTGCCAGCAAGTCAAAGTGGAACATCAGAGGCCATCAGGGTTGCTATAACCTCTGTCTATACCTGAGAGGAAGTGGGAGTATATCACCATGGACTTTGTGTGTGGGTTACCAAGATCACCTAAGAATCATGATGCTATATGGGTGGTAGTGGATAGGTTGACTAAATCTGCCCACTTCATTCCAATTAGAATGAACTACTCTCTTGACAAACTGGCTGAACTTTATATTAATGAGATTGTGAGGTTACATGGAGTGCCAACTTCTATTGTATCTGATAGAGATTCGAGATTCACTTCAGGGTTCTGGGATAGCTTGCAGAAAGCCTTGGGTACTAAGTTGAACTTTAGTACTGCTTGCCAGCCTCAGACAGATGGACAGTCTGAGAGAACTCTCCAAACTTTAGAAGACATGTTGAGAGCTTGTGCCTTGGATTTCAAGGGTAGTTGGAATGACTATTTGACTTTGGTGGAGTTTGCTTATAACAATAGCTATCACTCCAGTAATAAGATGGCACCTTATGAGGCTTTGTATGGGAGAAACTGTAGATCCCCAGTTTGTTGGGATGAGGTTGGAGAGAGAAGAATCTTGGGTCATGAGATTGTTCAAAGGACCAGTGAAAAGATTGATGTAATTCGGGAAAGATTGCGGGCAGCTCAAGGTAGACAGAAAAGTTATGCTGATCCACGAAGAAGAGAAGTGGAATTTGAAATAGGAGACATGGTTTTTATTCGGGTGGCACCTATGAAAGGAGTTATGAGGTTTGGCAAGAAGGGCAAGTTAAGCCCTAGATATGTGGGGCCCTTTGAAATTTTGGAGAGAGTTGGTTCTGTTGCTTACCGGCTTGCTTTACCACCGGCTCTGTCAAGGTTACATAACGTTTTCCATGTATCCATGTTGAGAAGGTATGTCCCTGATCCTTCTCATATTCTAAATTATGAGCCCCTTCAAGTCAAAGAGAATTTGTCCTATGAGGAAGTTCCAATTCAGATTTTAGATCATAAAGAGCAAGTGCTACGTAATAAGACTATAAATTTGGTCAAAGTATTATGGAGGAATCATTCCATAGAAGAAGCTTCATGGGAGCGTAAAGATGTAATGCAATCCAAATATCCCCAGCTATTTCAAAATTGAGGTATGTTTTGAATTTTCGATGACGAAAATTTTATAAGAGGGGGAGAATGTAACAACCGTCTCACTTAAAATTATTTTAATTACTTCTAAAGTGGAGTTGATGAATTATTTAATTTATTTTCATGGTGACATTATTTAAAAAAAAAAAAGGGCTAACGTGTATAGTTATTTTGTATGGATTATTCATATTTAACTTTTAGTCTCCTTATTGTTTTAGGACTAGGATAAGAGACTAAAACCTATTTGGATTAGGATTTTAAGTGTTACTGAAATTCTTTAGAGTCCTAGCCTATGTAAACAAGCTTAATATGAGTTTTAGTGGGTTTTTAATTTGAGCCCAAGTGAAAACAGTTTTTACGTGTAAGTAAGTTAGGGTTTTCCTGCTGAAAGACATAGAGAGAGAGACGGCAAAAGTACAGAAACAAAATCCTGCATCGGTGTGGTGGTGTGGTCAGGTATATCTCTCTCAAACCCTCATGGAAATAACCCTGTTGCTAGAGTTTACGCATGGTAGCGGGGCTGGACTTTTGAATCTTGTAATCTATATCGTGGTCAAGTTCTAACTTTTTCAATGCATGCTTCAACTCACTACGTCCTATGGGTAGGAATTTATTGGTATATAATCCATTGTGTTCCTTCTATGGCTTACGGGTAGGATAGATCCTTGAATATTATATATATATATATATATTTATATCTTAGATAAACTCTCTAACACTCAGTACATATTATAGTCACTATGTCCTACGGGTAGAATTTTAAGTGAATGATATATATATTATTTTGGGTTAATATGATCTATAAGCATGTGATCATTTGGAAGCCAACTTGTACTATGAGAATTTAATGGCATAGAGATTTACATATTTGGCTCATTAGAATTGTTTATAGGTATTGATTTTGGAGTACTTGATAAAGCAATTGAGTACTAGATTAGCTATAGTTTTAGAATAAGTAGTGAGATACGAATTTTATGAGTGAAATTTATATTTTGTTGCTGCCTTAGTGTATCCATTCTTATTGAGTCGTCTTGTGTTTATTTAGGTTCTAATTGATATTGTTTCAGACCGTTGAGGTGAAGCTTGGTTTAACAACTAGAGGTAAGTGGACTTCAGAACATGACGTCTCTCAAGACGTGTATATTTATATATATTTTTGGTAAAAATATATTTATATATATATATATATATATACATAATTGCAAAAGTGAAGTTTTCATAAACTTATACTATTATCAATGCTTTGTACGCATACTTGAATTTTATTATTTCTTAAGTGTTACCTCGAAGTTGTATATGTTAAGAATGATTCAAAACTATATTTTTGAGAAGGTATTTGTTATATGATATATGATTGGTATTGACAATATTGTAATAACGTAAGAATGTTTTCAAATAGTCGGTTAGACAGTCTGCAACCTTTGCCAACACAGGGTTAAGTGTTGGCCTTCGGCCGATGTAGTGTTATTGTGGTGTGGTGCAGTGTTATTGTTTGCTCTTTAGAGCCAGTGTTGCCTCTTTGAGGTTAGTGTTATTGTTCCCTATGGGAATCACCCACCGAGTGTTTAGCAGCTTATGTCTTTGTCTGACTAATGTTTTCCATATCGAATTACTATTTTATTGTTACTGATCTTTATAAGTGGAAAAAGATTGTTTATTGTTATAATATATTGTTTCTACCTATTTAGTGTATTTTGGCTAACTAAAGTGGTTATTATTTTATTTAATGATTACAGCATTATAGTGAAATGTTTTATTCTTGACAGTTTTATAGAATATATTATATTACTATTGAAAGCTAGTTGTAATTGTTTTATAAAGACTATGCTTTGTCAATGAGACTAATGGTTGTTTTGAAAGACATCCTCATGTTATGTTGTCTCTTATTGGGCTTCTAGCTCACCCCCCTTCTTTCCATCCTTTCAGATTAGAGTAATGGTATATCTTTTGTTGGTAGATCAGTGGAGCCTTAGATTGACGACTTCTTTTGGAGCTATGTTAGTTGGTGAACTATTTTGATATTTTTTTGGATAGTGAGTTTGACATTTGTGGAACTATTTGAGATTGTATTTGGAGACTTTATTGTTAAGGTTTTTTTTTTTGTTTTTATGGATCTCATGGGAAAGATATTGATTATTTGAAGATTATTTGTGGATATTTAATTACGCTCTGTTCCATTATATTATTGTTGAATATTTCTAAGATAGGTTATGCTTTTAAATCCTGTGTATGGGTTTGGGGTGTTACAGCGCCAGTAGCCTTCTCCGCAGCGATGCGAGACTAAACCTCAGTATGCAGGTCTTCACGAGCCTTTTTGGCCCACTCCTCAGCTACAAAAATTTGTTAAGTGACCTGCATGGGAGTAATGGAAAATTGATTAAAAGAAAATAACAAATAGACAGGTGCAGTATGAAGAAGCTGAATAGGGAAGAGTCTTAGTTCACCATGGCCATATCTCTCTTCAGCGACATAAAGAGATCTGGCTACCGAGTAGCCCAGAGCCCCTCCATGTCACGGGGCAGGAGAAGGGGCTGCTGCAAAGCCTCAGCCAGATAGGATGCCTGTCCTCGTTGGGACTCCCACCGAGTCGCGTCCTACGAGATAGGGGCGTCATCCAACTCTAAGCGTAGGGACCAAGTCCGCTGCTCCCTCCTCATAGCCGCCTCGTCTCGGCTATCAAGGGATTTTGTTCTTTTTTCTTTGGGCTCTTTGCCCTTCTTCTGCTGCTTGGCCTTCTCGGGGCCGACCTCGCCCTCCTCCAGCTCTTCCACTGGCCTCTTCCGCCTCAAATTAGGAAGAGGTTGTAGCGCTGGGTCAATTGTGGAAGGAAGAGGAGGAGGAAGTTTGGATGTAGCCTGCTCCTTGGGGGCATCCCTGGAAGATTGCCCCTTATTTCTATTAGACAGAAGGCCCCTAAGACCAGACCTTGGCTTCAAGTCCATGCTTTCTTCTTCAACCTCTTGACTAGTGTCAACTTGTACAATTACCAAGCCAAGGGTGGGTGCCACCGAGGAACGGTCTATGTCAGAGTCAGAGTCCAAGAGCTCTACAGGCCTGGCTGATACCTCTCCTTCCTCGGCGAAGCGGAATTGGTCAATTTGATCCTCAAGAGATGAGTGCGAGGAATCAGCTCCTTCTCCTGGGACAATCACCTCGGGAAGAATGCGTTGAGCAGGCAATTGGACGGGAGGTAAGTCTCTCCGAGCAAGAAAGCCTGGTATAGAGACGTCGATGCGAGCTAATCGGGGACTTCCAGCCCTGATGGCTTGACTGGCGTCTACTAAAGCACGTGAAAGGGGCTCGTAGTCCAAAATAAGAGGAGCAGCACACAGTTGCCCGTCCTTGCTCACAAAGATTTCAGACCTTAGGAGGAAGTTAAGAGCCTGGACGTTGACCAAACTTAGCCGAGGAGTTGTTCGTTCCTTGTCTGCAAAACCCAAAGGAAGGGTTACGTTAGTCCGAGGAGGCAAATAATCAAAGCTAAAACTGAAATAAGGAAAAGAAAACTCAAGGCTAAGATCCCCTCCGAGGAGTCTGACCCTACAGTACCCCACCAGGTGTTCCTGCCCTAACGGGGCAGTGAATACCGTCGTGCCATGCTCTGGAGATAATCAAAATGTCGTCCTTCAAGCCTTTGTTGGACTTGGGAAGGCAGGATATCAGCCTCACCATGTTGGACCTGGATTTCAGGTAATACGACTCGTTGAGGCTATGACATTCATATAGGTAAACTACGTCGTGCCTTGAGAGGCCGAGGTTCATCTGTTCATTTAGAACGTCTATGCACCCCAGGATCTGAAACATGTTCGCAAGGCACTGGTGGGGGACCAACCTATGACCACGCAAATAATCCCTAGTTATTCTCCCCATAGGGATCGTCATTCCTCCCTCCACAAAGGCTATCATTGGAATGGCGACCTGCCCCGTCTTTCTCTTGATCAAGACCTCTTCTAAAGAGCAATATTCTAGACCTACTCCCGGCGGGATACAGTATTTAGCCCTAAAACCTTCCAAACCGGCCGGAGAGTCTACCAGTTTCTTAAGCTTACCTATCCCACTAACCCTAGGCAATGCGAAGAATATTTACTTAAGGAAGAAAGCCGAGAAAGGCAACGGAAGGGAAATGAGCACTTACGGGTAAGGAACTCGCTGGGAATCTTCGAGGGAGTATATGTGGAGTTTCAAATGCTTTGTAAAAGGAAATGCCGAAGTGCTCTGGGACGCTTGAGTGCTTTTTCAAAAAATGGAAGTAAGTCTCTTTGGAAATCTTATAAAGCGGGGAGAAACTGAACAGGCTTATTCCCGCCCAGAGAAATGGGAAAAATATCAACCGTTGATCTAGCGCCCCACCGTTGGATTAGAAGGACATAAATCCGTCAAGCACAATAATTAGTGCCTCGTGAGTTACGAAATGCCATTAGCAGTAGTGAGGCACGTGGGGCCATACCTCCACACGGGTGAAACAAGAATTTACAATAAATGACCCTATAAATGTCAAAATCCCGCCTTTTTTCCTCAGATAAGAGGGAAAGAACTGGAATTTTGAGGGGCTATTGTAGGGGTAAAGTCCCCAGATCAAACAATGGGCCTTGAGCCCCATATAGAGTTCAACCACGTTCGAGGAGAAAGTGTGGGCGCCAAAAGGGCTCCTGGCCCAATTCTTATGGGTCCAAACTTATTTAAAGGGCGGTCCGAGGAGGAATGTCTCATCGGACGTGCCAAGTATGGCTCAAACATGCATCCTACCAGCAATAAAGAATCACTCCAACGAGTATTAGTAACAGGGATGAGTCCCACAAGCCTGGGAGAGGGAAGAGAGTATAAGATGTCAAGGGAGAGACTACAGCTGCCACATTAAATGCAGGGCAGCTACTTTTCTGGCCGCATTAATGTGGAGAGGACAAGTGAACAGTGTTACCTTGGCCACTACAACTCACAGAAAGATAGGGGAGATGTCCGATGGGATGGGCACTCAAGTGAAGGTCCAGATGATCAACAAGTGTAAGGTTCTGATGACTTCAAGGGGGGCTATATAAGAGAAGGGAATCCCCATGAAGAAGGGGATCGGAAAAAAGAGGAAGGAAGAGTAGAAGAAAGAGAGAAAGACCATAGCCTTTGATCAGGAACAAAGGTACACCCACACGTCTCCTCGGACCTAATATCCAGTGGACATGAAGGAGATATTCTTATGTTCAATTGTTGT
Source organism: Quercus lobata (assembly GCF_001633185.2). Classification (NCBI taxonomy): domain Eukaryota; kingdom Viridiplantae; phylum Streptophyta; class Magnoliopsida; order Fagales; family Fagaceae; genus Quercus; species Quercus lobata. Next base: position 47,094,825 of record NC_044914.1, on the reverse strand, counting down.
ATGGCCCAAAGTTAACTAATATCACTTCGTTAGGGCCTAGTTCTGTAACCCGCTCTCTACAAATTCATTGTCTAGGGCTCCTTAGGCCAAAACCACCTACTTATTGGGCCTGGGCCCTAAAACGAGGCCTTACAGTGTATTTTAAAGACTATCAAATATTTAATTATCAATTAGCTAGGAATGCACATTTTAATAAAAATAAGATACATTTTGTTTATACATTGCTTGCACAGGGAGATAGTTTTTTTTTTTTTTTTTTTTTTTTTTTAAGAAAAGTACAGGGAGATAGTTATTATGTATACCTTTTTTTAAATTCGGGAAAAAAAAATTACAAACTCTATCTCTTATGTAGGACAATATTCTATTTGAGGCTAAGTTTACAATATTCTATTTGAGGCTAAGTTTGATAAAATGTTTATAGGTTTCATCCAATTTCCTTTTATTTATTTATTTATTTATTTTTATTTTTTTGAGAAGAGATAGAGTTTGTAATTGATACGCTCATTGAAATAGATAGTCAGCTATTGTGTGAAACTCAAAATTCCACTCTCAAAACAAGTTAATATTAATCTAAAACTAAAAGCAAAATAAAGTGATAAAAGAGAGATGTCTTATGATTGAAAAATCAAAACGCCAAAACATGCATAAACCAGAACAGATTTACCAAAACAGCAAAATGCATTAGCTCAAAATATGGTTAACTAATATTTGAAGACAAGAATAAAACATAGAGAAAGATTTCTCTAAATTTTAGCAAAAGTAAATTGTTGAATGTTTCCAAATTATTTAAATAAAATATTACCGCACATAAAACGAAATTAAAACTTGTGATTTAAATTAAATTCCATTTTAAATATTTTAACTAAATTTAAAACTGAACAAGATTAAGAGTTAAAAGCCATATATTAGTACAGTCCATATGCATGGAGAAAATTTCTTCAAGTGGTTCATCTCTAGCCTTTCAAGTCTTAAAATATACTTTCATTTTATTATTTAGTTGCTGATGTTGTGGTTCTCATTGTCCAAGAAAAAAAATGATATTATTTTGTTTGTTGGCTTTTTAGACCCTGTGACCAAAACTTACATGGAGAAGTTTGGAAAGGAAATGATTGGATATTGTGGGGGGTTTGCCATTGGCCATCACTGTACTTGGAGGTCTTTTAGTAGCAAAGCAAACACAGGAAGAATGGGAGGATGTGCTTAGACATATCAAATCATACCTTCATGCAGAACAAAACTTAAGAGTCAACAAAGTTTTAGCTTTAAGTTATAATGATTTACCATGTCACTTGAAACCATGCTTTCTATATTTAGGTCATTTTCCAGAGGATTTTGAGATACCGACAAAAGAATTGATTCGAATGTGGATGGGAGAAGGATTTGTATCAGAAATTCAGCACAATAGAGGAAGAGAGGATACAATGGATGATGTGGGACACCGATATTTAAGGGAGCTAGTGCAAAGATGCATGGTTCTGGTGGGGAAAATGGGCTCACTTGGAAAGATTAAAACTTGTCGAATGCATGATCTTATGCGAGACTTTTGCGTATCAAAAGCCCAAGAAGAAAATTTTCTCCATATTAATAATATTCTTTCCTTGAAATTGTGTGAAGTGCAAAACAATAAAGTTCGAAGACTTGCTGTCATTTTGGAATCAGATGAAAATTACATCGAGGGAGTTAAATTCAATGAATATCCTTACCTCAGGTCTCTTCTCTACCTTCTGCCTTATCGAAGTTATTCTTATTTTAAAGAGTCATGTTTCAAGAAATTCAAGTTGGTTAGAGTCTTACATCTGAAAAATTTTCAAAAACACAGCCGCAAATTACCTAAAGACATTGGATGTCTCATCCACTTGAGATATTTATCTCTCAGAAATAGCAATATAAATAAGGTGTCATCATCTATTGGCAATTTAAGGTGCCTGGAGACACTAGATTTGCGGATCTTCTCCAAACCAAGAGTGCCAAATGTGTTCAAGTATATGAAACAATTGAAACACCTTTATTTACCTTGCAGTTATAGAGTATGTTGTAAGTTGGAACTGGGTAATCTTAATTATTTGCAAACATTGGTGAATGTTCGGCCCAAAACCATCCAAATTCCCACATGGTTCAAATTTAACCTTCTTCAGGTTCTTAAAGTGAGGAATAAAAAAGGGGCCCAAGATGCAATACAAATGCTAATATCAAGGTGTCCACTTATAGAAAAGCTACATCTCTATGGACATTTAAAGAAGCTTCCAGAAGCTCACCAATTCTCTCCAAATCTCGCCAAGTTGACTTTATCGGGGACTAAACTTGAGGAAGACCCAATGGAAACGTTAAAGAAGTTACCCAACTTAAAAATCCTCTGCTTCCGTCAAGCGTTTGAGAAGATATCCAAATACGAATCCGTTGGACGTGCGAGCTTTAATGGGAAGAATATGGTTTGTTCTAAAGGAGGATTTCCTTTGCTTCAGTATCTTTTCCTTGGGACGTTGTACTACTTAGAGGAGTGGAGGGTGGAGGAAGGAGCCATGCCTAGTCTCTGTCGTTTGGAAATTGAATTTTGCTCGAGATTGAAGATGATCCCCGATGGATTGAGGTTTATCGCAACCCTCCAGGAATTGAAGATCATAGACATGCCAAAGCCATTCATAGATAGTCTTAACGAAGGAGGACCAGATTTTGACAAAGTCAAACATGTGCATTCCCTTGTATTAAAATCTTTTTGCCAGAGAATGATAATCGTTAGCAGCTAACAAGGTACACCAATGAATTCTTGCACTTGCATTTTTTTATAAATTTTTACGGGCTTCTTTTCTGCTAAATCTCTCTCCAATTAATTCAATTTCCACCCGATAATATTTTGCAAAATTTTCCCTAATGTAAGAGTAATTCTTCTAAATCTATTCTTTCCCCCTCAATTTACACCTTGTTTATTAGCTTCTGAACCCATAACCTATCTCTTCATTATATTTACACACTTATTTGCCACTGTTATTAACAGTTTCTTCTTTCTTTTTCTCCCCTTTTTTAGGTTCTTCTACTTACTTTTCATTCCTACAGCATAAATATATATTGGTTGATGGTGTGAATATAGCTCTAAAGCTTACATGTCTACAACATAATTCATTTTAATTAGTTTTTGATTTTTTTTTTTTTTTTTTTTTTTTTGTAGGTGAAATTGTCCATGGTTTGATATGCTTGCACAGATTCATCAAACATATTCTCCGATGCCTATGTGTAGTGATGTAAATAATTGTGATATTTTCTTGGGGTTTTTTTTTTTTTTTGCATTGTGTTGTATTTTTTTGTTTTTAGACCTCTTAAAACACAATTAGATTAACCTAATTAATTAGCCAAGTAATTACTTAGACAAATTAATTAGATCTAGGTTAACGCATATATATCATATCAATGTAAAGTGCGGAAAATAAAGAATACAAAGATATGATGACCCAGGAAACTAAACCGTTAATAACTTGGGGAGGATTTAACCTAACTATCCTCATGGTAAACCTAAATCTACTATGAAAGAATTGAAGTTTACACAATAGCGACTTAAACCACTAACATCCTATTGCTACCTCAAGTAGGAAACTTACTACCACGACCACGTGACAGCTCCGAGTCCACGAACTACTTCTTTCTTGGATTCACAGCAAGTATAAGCACTCCCGATTGTGTATCTTTAAGCTCTTATTGCAGCAACTGAATTGATCACCAAGTTCTTGACATAATCTTGAATCTTGGAAACGCTAAGTATGTGTGAAGGTAAACACTTCTTGATCTCACAAAAGATTCACACACACAACATAAGGAGCATTCTAAAATGTGGCTAGGGTTTTTTGTTTTATACTTAAGACAAAACATAAAACCCTACACGTTAAATGGGCTTGGGCTGAGTTGGAAAAAAATTTGTAGAAAAAAAATCTACACGAGCTTTGATTGATCGAGCCTAATTTTCGAATGATCGGGCCAGGCAGATTTACATAATAAATCCTGCAGTTACTCGATTCCAACTTTACATACAAAAACATACTTTGAGCAAGTCTAAAACAAGACTAAACGTTTTGATCATGGTTTGCCAACAATACAAATTGAAGTTCTAATACATTTAAACCTAAAGTCTTAGAACCTAGCAATATTTGTTTTAGTGTTGCTTGCTTGTTCTAGTTTTCTGCTCTACTACTCTTCGTGTATTCTGTTGAAAATAAAAAGCCTATGTATCATTCAAGTTATGTTTTATCTCACTGCATTTTAGATATATATTGTTTATAGTGAAGCTAGTTCAGAATATCCTTGTGTTAAGCAGTAACACTGTATCTTATTGAGCTGGGAATATGAATTTGCATGGGCGAAAATTGCTGCTTTTTCCATATCAATATAGTAACTAAAACACTAAAATAAAAAATTATGTAGACAAATTATGTTAGATGGAACTTCTATTCCTTTTAGATTTTATGCCATAGTTGGAACTTTATAAATTCAACATCATACATAATCAGAGTAATAATTAAGATGCAATTTGGTTGTTCTTAACAGTAATTTAAATAGTTCTAGTTGAATAGAGTGTTGGGTAAATATGAGCTGTAAAATGCTTATTGTAAACTAGAAGGTGAGGTTCTTATGTAGTTATACTATTGTGATTACTACGGAATCATAGCCATTGCATATGTAAGATATATTTTTTTGAAAATTTTCTATTAAGGGTAGAATCAAATGATTATTTATGTTTTCCATTCTCAGTATACCCATAATTAATGTTTTTGCGAGCCTTGAGTTGATAACCATATGGGAGTTTTATTTCTTTGCAAACAGTTTAGAATTTATAACTTGGACAGCTCAACATAGTTTCACTTCACTTCACCTCAGGGATTGTTGAACTTTCTATGCCTCCATTGGCACTGAGAGGAGTGCTAGATTTTACCTCATGGCCAAAAAAAATTGGACTATAAAGGTCCCACAACATTGTGCATGGGGCCACAGAGCTATCCTAAAATTTACTCTGTCCTTGTGCTATGCAGTGGCACTGTATCTTATTGAGTTGGGAATATCAATTAGCATGGATGGAAATCTATGCTTTTTCCGTATCAATATAGTAACTAAAAAATTTGTTATATGCAATTTAGAAATAAACCATTATGCAGAAAAATTATGTTTGATGAAGTTTTTATTACTTTTAGATTTTATGCCATAATTGGAATTCTATAAATTCAACATCATGCATAATCACAGTAATCAATTTTAGAAGGAATTTGATTGTTCTTAATAATAATTTGAATAGTTCTAGTTGAATAGTGCTGGGTGAAAATGAACTGTAAACTGTTTCTTGTAAACTAGAAGATGAGGTCTTTTGGTCTTTATTCACTAGTGGGGAATCATAGCCATTGCATACATTTGACAATTGTTTGAAAATTTTTTGTTGAGCGTAGTATCAAATGATTATTTATGTTTTACATTTCTCAGATTACTTGTAATTGATGTTTTAGACAAGCCTTGTATTGATAACCATACAAGAGTTCAATTTCTTTTCCAACATTTTAAAGTTTATAATTTGGATAGCTCTGTAGTAGTTGTACTTCAACCTCAAGGATTGTAGAACTTTCTATGCCTCCCATGGCAATGAGAGGAGTTCTAGATTTTACCTCATGGCATTAGTTATCTTTTCTGCTTAGTTTGTCATATTTATAAATAAAACCATTTATAAAGGCAGGTGTTTTGGACTATAAAGGTCCCATAAGATTGTACATGGTGCTGGTGAGCAATCCTAAAAATAAGAAGTGAGGCTAGGAAGTCCATAAAGTTTGATGTGGGGGGATGGTAAAAGGATTTTCTTATGACATGATAATTGAGATCCTATTGGATCCTTTTCATGCAGTATGGCTTTAGGGTTATCCATGATGTAGCATGTAAACCTAAGGCTAAAGTGAATTTTGTTTGAAGAACAAAACATGGGTTTGGAAACCTGCAAGGCCAGTATTGTGTTTGGTTGAGATTAGAGATTAAAGATGAAGATAAAGCTAGGTGGTCTGCTACTAGATTAGGCTGCTGCTCTTGTGCAGCCACCGGCAATGAACTTAGAGTTGAGGCAGATGAGGTGGATGGTGGAGAATATTGTGGTTTAACCTTGCTATCCCTTGTCTAGCTTTACAGGTTGGATGGAAATAAAAAATAAACTGATAGCTAGATAAAGATTAGCTCAGTGGGGCTGCTTGTGTGTGTTTTTAGATACTGCATTGAGATATTTTCTTAGAATGTTCTTTTGCCAAGAGAATCTGGGAAACTGTCATTGGGTATTGCATAGTTTCAGAAGCTAAGTGCGACTGGCATGATCTAATGAGCTAGGTATTACCAACTTGAGAGGGAAAGTCTTGGGATAATCTTTTTGTTAGCTCGCTCATTGGGCCATTGTGTCTTATGTTTAGTCCCAGAGAAATGCCATTATACATAATTGGTCATTGTGGTTTGAAGAGCAGATTTTGAAAAGAATTAAGAAGAATGTTGAGGTAGATTAGAGTCCTGAACGAAATTCCAAATATCATTTCTGAACAATATTCTCTACTATATTAAGCCTGTAGCTGGGGGATTAATTCCAAATAGCATTAGGAGGTGTCCTATTTTGTTGTAGAAGTTTTTGTAATCTGTTCTTACATGTGTGTCTCACTGTCTCTTATTTCTGTACTTGGCCTTGTTTTGTATTCTTTGTTCTCCACTAATAAATTCTTTAATGACTCATCAAAGAAAGAAAAAAAAAACCCTCAAATTAACTGCATTTTGTAGTCGTTCTTAATATAAAATTTTGCATTATAAATTTACATTGTCAAATTCTTGAAATTGTTGGAGCAGTCATGCTTCCTTTGTAAAGACCTATGAACTATTGGGGTCTTCTATCTTCTTTTGCATCTATGTTATTGAGCAACCAACTCCTAGACTTCTCTTGGTTGCCTTTATGGCCCTGACAATTGTGTGTTTTCTTCTTTCTCATTTTCACATTTCCATAAACTGCTAAGCATAAGACACACGGGTCATGGAGTCCTTATCAACAATGACACATTTTGTACCCTCATAGATACTTGATAAATTTGGAACAGACTTACTTGTATTCAACATTCGATTATTAAAATAATTTGCAATTAAAAAGGGAAAAATACTTTAGTAGAAGAGAAATTTGGAAATTTTTGCATCCTAGAATCATTATTGAGGTTATAAAGAATGTGATTGGTATAAAAATATTTGAGAAAATCTAGATCCCTTTCCTTGATGTAAAATTTTAAGATTTCCAATTAGTCAATCTTCCCATTTTGGATTAGAATTTTGTAACTTTGATGTTAAGTAGGAGTAAAAATGGAACTCAAACTATCATATAGATATCCAACCCTTATCTCCACAATTCATAATATGTTTAAATCCAAATTTATTCACTTATACTCCTGCTTCATCAACCTGTTCTCACTTTGTTCACTAAAGAATCAAATAACTAGTGGTACTGTATGCACATGCAACAAATTAGGCAGTGTGTGTGTGGACTGCCTTGCTTCCTTTTGTTATGTTTACTGATGAATAAATGTTAAGGTTTGCAGTGAGAAAGATGCTCCAATATGGGTAGTCTGTATGGACCCTTACACTGTTAAATCTAAAGACCATCGACTAGTTCAAATTAAAGAAATGAAACAAAAATTTGAGAATAGTATCAAATGATGAAGATGAAGTGGTTGAATTTGAAAATACATTTGGTTGCGAAGCAAGAGAATTTCAAGTGCGAGAAAAAAATGAGGCCCTTATACTATTGTAATTACTAATTAGTAAGGGTTTGTTAGACATTACATATGAATTGACAGATGTACAAAATTTATCTTGTGAGAATTGTATCAAATGATAATTCATCTTTTTTGTTAGTGGAAGTGATTAATGAGTGCTACTAGAACTAAATATATTTCACAAACTCCTCCCCCTTTCATCTTTTGACATACCTATGGTTGACATTACTGCAAGCATTGGATTAATAACTATGAGTAAGTTTAATTTCTTTCCAAAAATTTGATATACAGACATGCTATTTAACTGTGTTTGATACTAGGAGACTACAGTAGTTGCATTTCAAGTTTTCAACCTGTGCATCGCTTCTTCATCCAAAGGTTGTAGAACTTCTTATGACTCTCATGTTAAAAGGAGTGCTACATTTTTACTCTCAGGGCAATAGTTGCATAGAATTTAAATGTCTTTTCGGCTTTCAGTAGTTTCTCATATTTTTGCATAATCCAGGTATGCATTTTCTTTAATCTCAGATTAACAACATTATCTGATCATTCTTAAATATTTCTGCATTATAAATTGTTAGTACATTTTAAATTAAATATGTTAAAACTCAAAATAACTGAAGATGAATAAAGAGATGAGTTATAATAAAAGTTGTTAAAGAAAGAGTTGTTAAAGAAAGAGTTACTTGTATGTAAGTTAGATTAATTAAGAGAAGTTTTCTAAATTAATAAATAACATATAGGTTATGTGAAGGGTTGGAAGACTATATATACGGCTATGCTATGGACTAATTTCATATCAAGAGTGAATGAAGAAAATAGTTAAAAGCAAAGTGTATTGTGTGAGAGAGTGAATTCTATAATATTCCTAAATACTTAAGAAATTTCGGGCCAAAGAAAGGTGTTCTTCTGATGGAGCTTTGGGCTTGAACACTTTGTGCAGAAGTTGTTCTAGCCATACAACATTTGTTGGGCTATTGTATCCTAGGGGAGACAAGTCAGAGAAGGTCTGCACCAGTTACAAAGTTTAGCCAACCAAGGGCTTGAATCTCCTTAAAGAGAGCGAGTGCCGCGCCTCAGTCCAAATAGTGTTGTGTAATTTTTCTCATTGAATTAATAATATTCAGAAGTACTATTCAGTTTCTCATTGTGTTATTTCCATTATTATTGTGTTTGCACCAACAATTTTAAGGAGATTCAACACATGGAGCCTACACAAGAGAAACCAAATAAACCTGTTGGAGATCTCAACAAGCCCTTTCGCTTTAAGGGAGCCCACTTCAAGAGGTGGAAAGGAAAGGTCCTCTTCTACTTGAGTCTTCTCAAAGTCGCCTACATTCTCACTGACAAGAATCCATCAAAAGTTTCTACCGATGAGATGAGTGAGGAAGAATATATTCTCCATCAAGAAAAAATAGATAAGTATACAAAAGATGAATATAATTGTCGCTCTTATCTATTGAATTGTCTTGCCGATCATTTCTATGATTATTATGATACAACTTACAATTCTGCCAAGAAAATTTGGAAAGCTTTACAAAGCAAGTATGATACCGAGGATGCTGGTGCAAAGAAGTATGTTACTAGTAGATTTTTCCGTTACCAAATGATGGATGGAAAATCGGTGGTGGATCAAGCACAAGACTTCCAAATGATTGTAGCAGAATTGAGATCCGAAGGCATAAAAATTGGAGACAATTTGGTGGTAGCTGGCATAATTGATAAACTACCACAATCTTGGAGGGAGTTCCAAAAGACTTTGCGGCACAAACAAAAGGAGACATCTTTAGAGACTTTGATCACACGCATCCGTGTGGAGGAGGAGGCTAGAGGACAAGATGCACTCATGACACAAGAGAGCAATGGTAATTCCACCACAAAGGTAAACCTTATTTCAACCAATAATAATATGCCCAAAAATCATTTTCCTAGAAATGTTCAATTGAAGCCTAAAAAAAGAGCCTTTAAAAATAATAATAGACCTCAAGGAAGGGGAAACCCAAATAAAAATTACAATAAGAACCAAGGACCCCCTTCACAAGATCAATTTAATAGATCTTGTTTTGTCTGTGGCAAGAGTGGGCATATTGCTCGATTTTGCAAATTTCGGAAACGTGAATCTGTCCTACAGGTTAACGTAACCGAAGAGCCTTTAGTGGCTATAATTACAGACATCAATATGGTGCAATATGTTGAAGGGTGGTGGGCAGATTCTGGTGCTAATAGGCACGTCTGTTATGACAAAAATTGGTTCAAATTGTACACTCCTTTTGAAGAAGAAAAAACTGTTATGCTTGGTGATTCTAGCAAAACCAAGGTTCTTGGGAGTGGTGAGGTTGAATTGAAATTCACTTCTGGACGTGTGCTAACATTGAAAGATGTTCTTTACACTCCGTCCATGAGGAAGAATTTGATGTCAAGTTTTTTGCTTAACAAGGCTGGCTTCAAGCAAACTATGGAATCTGATAATTATGTAATCACTAAAAAGGGATTATTTGTGGGCAAGGGTTATGCTTGTGATGGAATGTTTAAATTGAATGTTGAGAATAATAAAGCATCCACCAGTTCAGTTTATATGCTTTCTTCTATTAATTTTTGGCATGCTCGTTTATGTCATATAAATAGTAGATATGTGGGAATCATGAGTAGTTTAGGATTAATTCCTAGATTGTCAAAAGATTTTGAAAAATGTGAAACTTGTAGTCAAGCTAAGATTACAAAAAAGCCTCATAAAAGTGTTGTAAGAAATACCGAATTGCTTGAGTTAATTCACTCCGATTTATGTGAATTTGAGGGAATTTTAACTCGTGGAGGAAATAGATATATTATCACTTTTATTGATGATTTCTCAAAATATACAACTATTTATTTGTTGAAAAATAAAAGTGATGCTTTTGAAAAATTTCAAGATTTTTTAAAAGAAGTTGAAAATCAATTCGGTAGAAAAATAAAAAGAATAAGAAGTGATAGAGGCCGTGAGTATGAATCAAGTGCATTCAACTCATTTGTTCAGTCTTTGGGAATTATCCATGAAACTACTGCACCATATTCACCTGCTTCTAATGGTGTGGCTGAAAGAAGAAATAGAACTTTAATTGAGTTAACAAATGTCATGTTAATTGAATCTGGTACACCTTTACATTTTTGGGGTGAAGCTATTTTAACTGCATGTCATGTTTTGAATAGGGTGCCACATAAAAAGTCACATACCACACCTTTTGAGATGTGGAAAGGACATAAGCCAAATTTGGGATATTTGAGAGTATGGGGTTGTCTTGCTTATGTAAGGCTTACTGACCCTAAAATACCTAAATTAGGTATAAGAGCTACTACCTGTGCTTTTCTTGGTTATGCGATTAATAGTGCAGCCTATAGATTTTTTGATCTTGAAAACAAAATAATTTTTGAATCTGGTGATGCAATTTTTCATGAAGAAAAATTTCCTTTTAAATTGAAAAATAGTGGGGGTGAAGAAAATATTTTGTCACAACCTAGTTCTTCTACATCACATTTACAAAATCAAGAAAATTTTGAAATGGAACCTAGAAGAAGTAAAAGAGCTAGAGTTGAAAAGGATTTTGGTCCTGATTATTATGTTTTTAACATTGAGGAAAATCCCCAAAATTTAAAAGAGGCTTTAACATCATCTGATGCTATATTTTGGAAAGAGGCTGTAAATGATGAGATGGAATCTCTAATTTCTAATAGAACTTGGAAATTAGTAGATCTTCCACCGGGTTGTAAGACCATAGGTTGTAAATGGGTCCTTAGAAAAAAGTTGAAACCGGATGGATCAATAGATAAGTTTAAAGCTAGACTTGTTGCAAAAGGCTTTAAACAAAAAGCTGATCTTGATTTCTTTGATACATTTTCTCTGGTAACAAGAATTACATCTATTAGATTGTTAATTGCTATTGCTGCAATTTTTTATTTGAAAATTCATCAAATGGATGTAAAAACTGCTTTTCTAAATGGGGACCTAGAGGAAGAGATTTATATGGACCAACCTGAAGGCTTTGTAGAGCCTGAACAAGAAAGCAAGGTATGTAAGCTAACTAAATCCCTCTATGGCTTAAAACAAGCACCTAAGCAGTGGCATGAAAAGTTTGATTCCTGCATGATTGAGAATGGTTATAAATCAAATGAATGTGATAAATGTATTTATTCTAAATCATGGAATAATCTACATGTTATTATTAGCCTCTATGTGGATGATATGTTGATTTTTGGCTCAAATATGCATGTTATAAATGAGACAAAAATTATGCTTAAAAGCCATTTTGATATGAAAGATCTTGGTGAGGCTAATTTTATTTTGGGTATGAAAATTACAAAAACATGTGATGGAATATATCTTGATCAATCACATTATGTTGAGAAAATATTGAGAAAATATAATTTTCATAATCACAAAAGTGTAGCTACTCCTTTTGATTCTAGTGTTCATTTATTTCCTGTGAATAATGATGATGAGATTTTTAATCAAAAGGATTATGCTAGTATCATTGGTAGTTTGCGTTATGCTACTGATTGTACTAGACCTGACATTGCATATGCAGTAGGAGTGCTTAGTAGATTTACTAGCAAGCCTAGTAAAGATCATTGGCTAGCTATTAAGCGAGTCATGAGATATTTAATTGGTACCAAAAACTATGGCATATTTTATAAAAAGTACCCTGCTGTGATTGAAGCTTTTAGTGATGCCGATTGGAATACTTTGTCAAGAGATTCTCTCTCTAGTACTGGTTATATTTTTACCTTAGGTAGTGGTGCTATTTGTTGGAAATCTAAAAAGCAAACAATAATTGCTAATTCAACAATGGAAGCTGAATTAATAGCATTAGCTTCAGCTAGTGAAGAGGCAAATTGGCTTAGAGATTTGTTATATGAAATTCCACTTTGGGAAAAGCCAATTCCACCTATATTAATTCATTGTGATCGCACTGCCGCAATTGGTAGAGTTAAAAACCGTTACTACAACGGTAAATCCAGACCTATAAGAAGAAAGCACAGCACCGTGCGATCTTATTTAAGTAGTGGCATCATAACTGTGGATTATATTAAATCTAATGATAATCTTGTAGATCCATTTACCAAGGCCTTGGCAAAAGATAGAGTCTGGAATACATCGAGGGGGATGGGACTAAAGTCCATAGAATCATGAGCCATGTATGAGGATACCCAACCCAAGGACCAGAGATCCTGAGAATTGGGTTCAATGGGAAAAACGAATCATACGATGGTCGTAAGAAATGCACTATTCATTTTTTTTAATTATTTATTTTATAAATAATTTTTAATTGTTCATCCCTATGATGTAAGTGCATTTATCCTGTAATGTGGAGAGGTTGAGTAAAAAACTCTTAATGAAATTTGTAGCTCGTATGAGTGGGGTGTCAAAATTACAGGAGCACCCTTGACAAAATTTCACCTATATGAGTGTGGGGGTGGGGCCGCTCTCTATGAGATTTGGACTTAATCTCAAATACACTCATGAAACTGGGATCAACACACGGCCGTAAAGTGCTAGCTATAAAAGCTCATGTCAACACCTGGATCATTATGTGTGAGCATCAATACTTTATTTCCCTTAAGTAGTCATAGTTCAAGTCGGAGACCACTACTGACTCTGGAGTAGAGATTGTTGTTTCACTAAGTGAAGGTTCAATGCAGAGCACACCTTCATGATGCATAATAATCCCTCTTTGCCCGGTAATCTCTCATTTTCCAAATTTAATATTAAAATGAGTGGGGGAATGTTAGTACATTTTAAATTAAATATGTTAAAACTCAAAATAACTGAAGATGAATAAAGAGATGAGTTATAATAAAAGTTGTTAAAGAAAGAGTTGTTAAAGAAAGAGTTACTTGTATGTAAGTTAGATTAAATAAATTAAGAGAAGTTTTCTAAATTAATAAATAACATGTAGGTTATGTGAAGGGTTGGAAGACTATATATACGGCTATGCTATGGACTAATTTCATATCAAGAGTGAATGAAGAAAATAGTTAAAAGCAAAGTGTATTGTGTGAGAGAGTGAATTCTATAATATTCCTAAATACTTGAGAAATTTCGGGCCAAAGAAAGGTGTTCTTCTGGTGGAGCTTTGGGCTTGAACACTTTGTGCAGAAGTTGTTCTAGCCATACAACATTTGTTGGGCTGTTGTATCCTGGGGGAGACAAGTCAGAGAAGGTCTGCACCGGTTACAAAGTTTAGCCAACCAAGGGCTTGAATCTCCTTAAAGAGAGCGAGTGCCGCGCCTCAGTCCAAATAGTATTGTGTAATTTTTCTCATTGAATTAATAATATTCAGAAGTACTATTCAGTTTCTCATTGTGTTATTTCCATTATTATTGTGTTTGCACCAACATAAATTTACATTCTCAAATTGTTGACATTGCAGGACGGGTCATGTTTATTATCGTTGTCCTCTGAATTTATTGGGGTCTGCCATATTCATTTGAATCTATTTTATTGAATGACCAAAACGCCATTAGGATTTCTTGCTTATATACTTCTCATGGTACCCTTTAGGGCCTTTATGTATTACCGTCTTTGACAGTCAGCGCATATTTAGCTGCTGAATCTGTCTCTCTTTCATTTTGCGTTAACTTGGTTTTGCTTAAAGTATTATAAGGTTTGTTCATTTACACTAAATGGTGGGGCTCCATAGAGAAGGAATTATATATGACAGTGACTAAGAGTTAGCTACAAATATTTATCACCTCCAGGCCCAAATGTCCAAGTCATTCTTTATCTTGTGAAGATTTTACTTTTTTCTGCTTGTATCTTCATCTTAATGCCAAATAGGCAAATAGCCAAGTATTTGTATAAAAGGCTTTGCCTCACCTTAATTGTTGGAAGCCAATTGTGTCCAGTAATGTCTCACCCACACATTTGGAAGCGTGTCCAATGCAATCTGCAGAAGAATTCTGATATTGTGTGCATGGTCGACATAAAGTTGATTTATGCATTCCTGACAAATCTATACACTTTATACTAAAATGAAAGCTATTTTAAATGCAGTTTAGCTTTAATGACCATCCAGCCATTTAAATAAATTGCACAATGCATAACCAGTGGCAGGAAGAAGGTGCAGTTTAGAAGCAACAATTAAATATGAAAGCCAAGAGGACTTCGTGAACTACACTGGCCAAAAATTCTTTTAAATTTTTTAGTCTCTTGTTTTATCATGATTAAAAGCTTCATACAAAGTGTTCATTTAAAAAGAGTTTATTTAACTTTTTGTTGAAAACTTATTGTTGAAAGTGTGTTAAAGTATCTACTTTGGAAAAAATTTTAAAGAGAAAAAAAAAAATGCTAAAGTATAGATAAAAGATCAATATCATATTACAAATGCTAATTCTTTTCAAAATATATATATATAATTACAAATGCTGAGAACAAAAACACCGAGAACTTTAAAGAGAATTAAGAGAAAATCAGATTCTATTGACACTAATGAATTCCTAAACTGAAAAACTAACTAACTAACCCTACAACTAATCAAAGCTGTACACGATTTTACAGAAAACCACGTGCTAAACACGCGGGTAATTAAGCACGCTGGGATCCTGAACATTGTCCCCAATACGACACCGTTCATTTTAAATGAAACGGTACACTTTGCCGCTTTAGTGATACAACCTCGTTTCAGCTAGTTGGACATCTCTTCTCTCAAAACGATGTCGTTGTTATCATCTCCGAAAACTTACAAAGATAGAGCTTGAGGCTTTGATGGTTAGAGAGAGTCGTATTTTCTGAGCCTAACAGTACGTACCATGCACATTCATTGTAAAAAGTGATCGGTGAAGAAATTTATAAGGGATTAAATGTGGACAAAGGACCGAGACGGTTCACGGTAGGTGGAGAAATAATGAAAAGTAAAAACAAAGAGTTATAGAGAAAGTAATGGCGGGGAAGGAAGATCTTGCTTTTATGATGCAGAAGATATCATTGCAAAATATGCTCTCAAATTTGGATCGAGATAAGGAGGAGGCGTACAAAAGGCCCACAAGAGGGTGTGCTTGCATCTAGGAGTGAGCAATGGACCCGGCCCACCCGAAAATCCGACCCGACCCGAAAGTTTTTGGGTCTTATTTTGGGTTATTTTCGGGTTCGGGTCGGTATCGGGTCGGGCGTCGGGTCATATAAATATATAAGTCTGAACCGATTTTTCTTTTGAAAAAACCCTACTCTGTCCACCTCCCTCAGCTCTCTCTTTATTCCTCAAACCTCATCCCCATTCGCTCAGTTTAAAGCTTTGTCTCTGTGTAAGTTGAATAAATAGCTAAACCTGTTTCTTGTTATCCCTGTTTCTTGTTAATTTAGTTGGGTTTTTAATACTTTCAGATTTTGGGGTTTTTTTCTATTTGAATATCCTCTTTGGGTTTGATTTTTTTGCGTTTTGTGATGTGGGTTTGGCTTGAATCGTTTTTTTTAGGACCCATTTCGATTTTTTTTTCAAGTTTTTAACATAATCGTTTTTTTTTTTTTTCAGGTTTTGTGATGTGGGAACTGATAAGAGCTATTCTCTTCTACCTCTCTCAATGAGTTCTCTCTATGTATGTAACAGTGTAAGTCATCCACTCATCCTTCTCTTTGTTGGGTTTTTTTTCTTCTTCTTAATTTCCTTGTCTTAGTCTCTGATTTTGGGAGTTTTTACATCTTTTAGGAACAACCCTTTTCATATTGATGAAAAAGAACTACTTTGGATCTGATGGGTTGGTGGGGTTTTGTGTTTCCTGTGATGTTATGTTGTTTTATTGTGTTATTTTTCTTAGCATGCAAACAGGGACTAATGGGTTTGTGTTGTTAGTGTCTGTTTTTTATTTTAGTTTTTATATTTTAAAGTTTACTAGTTAAGGCAGCACGTGCAAGGCACGTGCTAGCCATGGAAAAAAAAAAAAAGAGTGGTTATGATCTATTTTAAATTTTATTTGTATCACAAAATAAAAAGAGACATTAATTTTAAAATTTTTGATAATTATGTTATAAAAAGTTAATCTCATTCGTATAAGACCGTTGCAGATCCCAGTTTAATATTTTATTATTTTATTTTGACCTATAACTTATACCTCAATAGTTGTAAATATATTGTAATAACAACAATATGTCACAACATTTTTAGTTGTGCTAGATCTCGGTATGATATTTTATTATTTTATCTTATTTTATTTTGACCCATAAGGAATTGACACATGCGTCACAACATTTTCACAATATCTCTATGTATACATTGTACTTAATTACAATGTAAATTTATATTGTAGATACAAAAAAATTGGCAAATTAAATTTGTACAATATTTACCATTTTTTGTGCAAATGTGTATATTATTAACCACTTTTGTGTATTTACAATGTAAACTTGCATTGCAAGTACAAAGTAAACATATAAAGATCTTAAAAAAAAAAAAAAAAAAAAAAAAAAAAAAAAACAAAAAACAAAAACAAAACTTAAACCAACTGGCATACTTGAAGGAAAAAAGAAAAAAGAAAAAAAAGGAAAAAAAGAAAACAAAACAAAAAGTGCACCTCACTAATTAATAAACCAAAAAAACACTATTCATGAACCTTTGGCTCTATTTATATAGTTAATAGAAATAGATATGTCAGCTTACATAAATATTTAAAAAAAAAAAAAAAAAAAACAAAACCAATAAAAAAAAAAAAAAAAAACTTTAGGTATTGTAAAAATTAATGTTAAAATGTTGTGTACTTAGCATTTTGTTATTTGATCTATAAAAAACTGAGATCTCAACAATTGTGAAAATATTGTAATAACAATAAGTGTTGTAATATTTTCTCAAAACATTTATTTTTAGTTGTGGTTAATCACAGTCTCATATTTTATTATTTTATTTCGACTTGTAAAAATTGACACGTCAATAATTGTAAACAGGGGCGGAACTACAGTGGGGCAGGGGGGGGCCATTGCCCCCCACCCCCACCCCCAAAAAAAAAAAAAAAAAAAAAGCTAGTATATATATATATATATATATGTATGTATATGTTGAAATTTTAAATTTTGGTCCTAATAGACCCCCCAGTTAAAAAAAAAAAAATAAAATAAAAAAAAATAAAAAAAAACTGGTATACATATGTAATTTGAAAAATTAAGATTTGCCCTTAAATATATATTTTTGGATCTCCTTTGAAATAGTGCCGAGTTCCATTTTGATAAACGTGTTGAAATGTTTAAGAAACACTTATTTTATATGTAGTATTTTGTTGAATATGAAATAGATATTAGTTTTTATTTTTATAAAAAAAAAAAAAAATTGTTTTAAGCTTTGCCCCCCTCGATTCGAATCCTGGTTCCGTCCCTGATTGTAAAATTTGTTATGTCAATATAACAATATATATACTAGCTTACAATATAATATATTTAAAAAAAAAAAAAAAAAAAAAAAACACAAACCAATTACTGGAAAAAAAAAATTAAGCACTGTAACTATCGTGCCAGTTGAATAAACCAAAAGCACTGCACAATAAGGTTGTAACATTTTCTCAAAACATTTATTTTTAGTTGTGGTTGGTCACAATATCATATTTTATTATTTTATTTCGACTTGTAAGAAATTGACACGTTAATAATTGTGAAAATATTGTGAAATTTGTTATGTCAATATAGCAATATATATACCAGCTTACATAAATATCTAAAAGGGGAAAAAAAAAAAACATAAACCGATTACCGGGAAAAAAAAAACTTTAGGCACTGTAGCTATAATGCCAGTTGAATAAAGTAAAAGCACTGCACAATAAGTTTTGTAACATGTGGGGCCCAAATAATTTATGGGTCAGGCCCATTTACCCGTAGGGAGTCCAAAGGCCCAAGCTGAGGAGGGCTATGGCCCAAGTTTGATAATATAAAGCACAAAATGGCCTCGGGTTACAGTCGAGGACAGTTCAGTCCTCGGCAGACCCAAAGTCCCACCGAAGAGAGGGGCAAAAACGGTATAGAACTAAACTTGAAAGAAAATCTAAAATATCCAGGGAAAGCTGCCCTTACTGCCATTCAATACTCTGCACCTGACAGAGCCGTATTCTTCAGCTTTTACAACCACCCCCAACGACTTTGGGTATGGGCTGATGGGACAAGTATCAATCTTGGAAAGTTTGACCCTATACGTGGACGAAGGACAGTGAACGTAGGCGAGTATAAAAGGAAAAAGGAGTAATCTAGAGCGGTGGCTGGGAAAAATGGCCAAAAACCAGAGCCTCCCAGCCCACCTCCAGGAGAAAGACTCTAGGGGTGAAGGAAACTTTACCATGTATGAACACTACGAAAGACCCACCGTCTGGTGACCAAGGCCTAGCCTTTCAAACCCACGCTATACAAATGATATTGTTTGGGCCTTTTTACGCGCGAACCCAACACTGTTACGGTCCGCCACGAATCGTGTCCTTACAATTGGCGCCGTTTGTGGGGAAGGCTTGTGTGTTGGCATAGGCGGTAGGTCGAGAGAGTTCCTTTGTCGTTTTTAACCACTGGTTATAAAGTTTTAGTGTAAAGTTCCGCTAGGGGCTACGCTTCTTGACTAGGGGTTACACTAGGTGGCGTTAATCGCGTGGATAACTCTAGGGGCTTGGCCGAGGAGCTAACTCCCCTAAGGCGAAGGTCCCATGCAAAGAGAAAACTAAGTTTTGGACAGAACCAAGGCATTGCATGGTCCTCGGACTCAAGCCTATGGGGAAACCAACTACTTGGATGAGAAAACTGGGTTTTGGACAGAACCAAGGAAAAGCCTATGGGGTACTTGGATGAGAAAACTGGGTTTTAGAACCAAGGCATTGCATGGTCCTCGGACAAAGCCTATGGGGAATCAACTACTGGATGAGAAAACTGGGTTTTGGACAGAACCAAGGCATTGCATGGTCCTCGGACTCAAGCCTATGGGGAAACCAACTACTTGGATGAGAAAACTGGTTTTGGACAGAACCAAGGCATTGCATGGTCCTCGGACTCAAGCCTATGGGAAACCAACTACTTGGATGAGAAAACTGGGTTTTGGACAGAACTAAGGCATTGCATGGTCCTCGGACTCAAGCCTATGGGGAAATCAACTACTTGGATGAGAAAACTGGGTTTTGGACAGAACCAAGGCATTGCATGGTCCTCGGACTCAAGCCTATGGAGAAACCAACTACTTGGATGAGAAAACTGGGTTTTGGACAGAACCAAGGCATTGCATGGTCCTCGGACTCAAGCCTATGGGGAAACCAACTACTTGGATGAGAAAACTGGGTTTTGGACAGAACCAAGGCATTGCATGGTTCTCGGACTCAAGCCTATGGGGAAACCAACTACTTTGATGAGAAAAAGATTGAGCTTTGTAAAGTTGGCTACTTAATAATAATTCTAAGTTACTCAATCCTTGGCTCAAATACTGTAAAAGGTTAATGTCGATAGGAGTGTTAAGAAGATGGAGAAACACCCCACTATCCAGTAGCATAGGGGGGCAGTTCATTTTGCGGGTGATATGTCCTCGGATGGTTACTTCCTACACTGCACCGGGCATTGAGCTATCATCTCGGCTAGTTTTGGGGTAAGTATCGTTTTTCATAGGTCGGCATTGTTGTGTCAAACAACTCTATTAAGGCTATGATGATATCTTTTTTAGCAAGCATTTTGGCCCTAAGTGTCATTGATTCAAATGCTATATTATTGTGCTGAACAACACTTGCAAATTCATAATAGTGCCCTTCTCTTTGATAAAGGATTAGGGCCCCCAAGTATTGTACTCTAAGGTTGGTGGTATTGTGCTAGGCCGACCCAATAAGCTCATCATAATGTCCTTTCTTTTCCTGTCTAATGGGAGTTTCAGCCCTAGGTATCATTTGTTCGATTCAGTATTATTATTAAGCCGGATTGTTTTTATAAACACAGAGCAAGATCTTTTTATTAACTGGGACTTTGGTCCTAAACGTCGGCCACGGTTTAAGAATAAAAAGAATTCACAAGATTGTATGTCTATGCATTGCGCTATCATCTCGAAAATATAGAGAAAGAACATGTGAAGTAAAGTGATAACAATTTTTATTAATATAAAGATGTATTACAACGTACAAAGAGGGGCTTAAACAAGCCTATACAAAAAGTAGATTGCCAAAACAATAAAAAAAAAAAAAAAAAAAAAAAAAGAGCAATACATTAAGTGAACAGTCAGATCTCTTTTTTGAACTCGTCTCTGAAGTCCTTCCAAACTCTGCCTCGGTAGCGCCCATATCGAGAGAATGACCTTCTTCTCGGTAGCGCCCATATTGAGAGAAGGACCTTCTTCGGAAGAAGATGGAGGAGATGAATGAAAAGAAGGAGGAGAAGAAGAGAGAAGAGATGAAAAGAAAAAAAAAAGGAGCAAAAGAGGGAGAAGGAAAAGCACTAGAATGGACCTGGTGGTGAAAAGAAGAAGAAAGAGATGCAAAAGAAGGCACCAGTGAACGAAGAGAGGAAGAAGTAGGGGCATTTGGCCCCTGCCTCAGTCCTGACTTCTAACACACTGGTTGTAACGACCCCACCCCAACTGTGTAGATATTGTCCGCTTTGGAGCCCATACCCCTCACGGTTTTGTTCTTCCCCAGGTTGCGCTGGGGAAAAGGCCTCTACACATTAAAGGGAGATCATTCCTTATAAACACATTCACATGTGCTTCCCTAAGCGATGTGGGATTCCATAGAATGCAAGACCCCCCTTTTTGGGTCACTACAATCCACCCCCCTTACGGGCACACGCGTCCTCGCGTGTGGGGCCCACACTTCCGACTAGGGCATGGCTCTGATACCATCTGTAATGACCCCACTTCAACTGTGTAGATATTGTCCACTTTGGGGCTCATACCCCTCATGGTTTTGTTCTTCCTCAGGTTGCGCTGGGGAAAAGGCCTCTACACATTAAAGGGAGATCATTCCTTATAAACACATTCACATCGCCTAGGGAAGCACATGTGAATGTGTTTATAAGGAATGATCTCCCTTTAATGTGTAGAGGCCTTTTCCCCAGCGCAACCTGGGGAAGAACAAAACCGTGAGGGGTATGGGCTCCAAAGCGGACAATATCTACACAGTTGGGGTGGGGTCGTTACAGATGGTATCAGAGCCATGCCCTAGTCGGAAGTGTGGGCCCCACACGCGAGGACGCGTGTGCCCGTAAGGGGGGTGGATTGTAGTGACCCAAAAAGGGGGGTCTTGCATTCTATGGAATCCCACATCGCCTAGGGAAGCACATGTGAATATGTTTATAAGGAATGATCTCCCTTTAATGTGTAGAGGCCTTTTCCCCAGCGCAACCTGGGGAAGAACAAAACCGTGAGGGGTATGGGCTCCAAAGCGGACAATATCTACACAGTTGGGGTGGGGTCGTTACACTGGTGCAATGTTAGGTATGCTCGGGAGAGAGCGGTTGGTACTGATGATGAGTGTTCTCGATTCAGTCACGCCGAAAGTTGGACGTGACGAGTCCCTGCTTCGGATTTTGGCTGAAAGGATGGTGAGATAGATTTTGAGTCTTCGCCATCCCTGCCCTGACCGAGCCATTACGAGCTTTATTGGAATGTGGTGTTTACGGGGGGGGGGGGGGTATGGTTCTTTCATTACTCGTTGTTATGGTGAACGTATTATGGTTTAGTGTATAACTCGTGGGTAAAGTAAACGCTAAGGGAGGCTAAGGATTTCAGATCTCAGAAAGGTAAAAAGGGTCTCTGTACGAGAGCGATAGCCTCCTACTTGCCTTCTTATAGGAAGGGCAAAACGGAAGGTATTAAATTCGTCCAGGTTTTCAGAAGAACCTGTAAACAAAGATGTATCCGTTCCACTTCTCCACCTCATCAAACAAACCGTCGAATTTAAATAGTCTCGTAAATAGAAGTCATTAAAAGCACGTCTTGGATAACCAAACGACGAAAACGCGTCAGGAGTAAGATCAAAAGAATGTCTCGTAGACCGGTACATCTCCTGGGTAGATGGAGAACCGCCAGCATTAGTGAAAGGTCGAATTAGATGGGCCATAATAAGGGCTCGGTATTGCCAAAACCCCCCTTTCCAACCAAGAGGTTGGACAGCAGGGTTTTGAGGGGTTATTGTGGGGCCCAAATAATTTATGGGCCAGGCCCATTTACCCGTAGGGAGTCCAAAGGCCCAAGCCGAGGAGGGCTATGGCCCAAATTTGATAATATAAAGCACAAAATGGTCTCGGGTTACAGCCGAGGATAGTTCAGTCCTCGGCGGACCCAAAGTCCCACCGGAGAGAGGGGCAAAAACGGTATAGAACTAAACTTGAAAGAAAATCTAAAATATTCAGGGAAAGCTGCCCTTACTGCCATTCAATACTCTACACCTGACAGAGCCGTATTCTTCAGCTTTTACAACCACCTCCAACGACTTTGGGTATCGGCTGATGGGACAAGTATCAATCTTGGAAAGTTTGACCCTATACGTGGACGAAGGACAGTGAACGCAGGCGAGTATAAAAGGAAAAAGGAGTAATCTAGAGCGGTGGCTGGGAAAAATGGCCAAAAACCAGATCCTCCCAGCCCACCTCCAGGAGAAAGACTCTAGGGGTGAAGGAAACTTTACCATGTATGAACACCACGAAAGACCCACCGTCTGGTGACCAAAGCCTAGCCTTTCAAACCCACGCTCTACAAATGATATTGTTTGGGTCTTTTTACGCGCGAACTCAACACTGTTACGGTCCGCCACGAATCATGTCCTTACATAACATTTTCTCAAAACATTTATTTTTAGTTGTAGTTTGTTACAATCTCATATTTTATTATTTTATTTCGACTCGTAAGAAATTGACACGTCAATAATTATAAAAATATTGTGAAATTTATTGTGTTAGTATAACAATATATATACCTGTTAACATAAATATTAAAAAAAAAAAAAAAAAAAAAAAAAAAAGAAAAAGGGATTACTCTGAAAAAAAAAAAAATAAATAAGGCTTTAAGTACTGTAGCTACAGTACCATTGGCACAGTAGCTACAATAACGCATGGTGCTCACGAAACCAAAAATTACTGTAGCCGCTACAGTGCTTGCACAGTACAAACACACTAAGTGTACAGTGCCAAAGCACTGTAGCGGGCATAGCGGCTTTTATATATAAGAGATGTAAAAAAATGTCCGTGTCATTAACTATTTGATTGAAAATAGTGACTTGACAAATAGAATGCAAGTTTAAACTGGACAATGACAAATATTTTATTTGCGCGGAAAATCTGGAGGACAAGTTTAAACTTTTCTAGGAAAATGTTTCCTGATTTTATTGATACAAGTTGTTTCTTGGAAGCATACTTATGTATTTTGAATGCATTAATTTTTCGTAAATTATGTAAACCTGGTGTTGAATCTAAAAAGTTTCGAGGATCGAATATCAATGTGTGTATGTAGGACCTCTGGGAGATGTCTAACATATATATATATATATATATATATATGTGTGTGATATAAGTAAGTGCAATTATAAGACTATGAGTCAGGCTTGCTATCAAAATTTTCTGGTTGGTTTATTTTTTCATCCATTCTTTCAAATTTGGATTGAGCAACAAAATTTATGTAATTTTACATCTCAGAACACACCCTTTATGCCAATAGTTTAGCAAGTTCATCTACTCTTAAGCTTCCATGTGGTACTACATCTTGATAAAGTTCATCAAAATCATTGTGTCTTTTGACATTAGAACTCTTGTTCTCGCTTTTTTTTCCTGAGGGATCTCGTATGTTATTCATCACTTTCAAATCTCTAGTTTCTTGTCCCACTACCTCCTTAAGCTTTTGAACTGCTACCTTTCTTGGTCGATGCCTAAAAACAGGACCAGGTGGGGCAGACTGGGCAAAGGTAACTGCTGTTTGATAAATAACATCTGCATCCAAGGAAGAACCATCCAAAATAACTGCACTCCCATTTTCAACAGCTTGCTTTTGCAGTAGGAGAACTCCCGCTATGCAGGGTGCACTCAACCTTGCAGGCTTATTGAGATCAGCCTCTTCTGAAACATCTAGCAGCCTGTCATGAGTAGTAGCATCCACTAGAAGGGCTTCCACCCTACTTCCAGTGATCCCTAAGTTTCCTGCATTGATGCCATATCCCATTGTTATTGTCTGAAGTCCTTTGTAAGTGCAGCCTGCTTTATCCAATATGGCATCACTTTCAGATTTATTGCTCATAGGCTCTGAATTATCATTGACATCTCATAGGCTTTATCCAATTACTCTGTTCAAGTTAAGTTCTTCTTGCTGACAATAACAAAATTAGCTTAACTTGTCCAAGGTGGCTTTGAATGAGTATATGGACTAAGAAGACCAAGTCTAATTATAAATAACTACATGTGTCCATGCAACTATATAAATATAGAGTGCTCTTGTTTTCACCTTGGATCACTGAAGTTCTTAGTAGTTTAGTTTTTTCTATTCTATTTTGTTTTAACCAAAATTCCCTGTTCTTATAAAACATTTCAGGCAGATTTTGACAACAGTGGTACCATAGACTATGGAGAGTTTGTAGCAGCTATGCTCCATCTAAACAAGATCCAGAGGGAGGATCATTTTTTTGCAGCCTTCTCTTACTTTGACAAAGATGGGAGTGGATACATCACTGCAGATGAACTACAACAGGCCTGTGAGCAGTTTGGCTTAGAAGATGTTTAGCTAGAAGATATAATGCGTGAAATTGACCAGGATAATGTACACCAACTCAGACTGATCCATGGATTGATCTTTCCCATTTTGTCATTTTGGCCTCGTTTTTGTTATCTAAAAATTTCTTTGTTTGTGTTTGTGGGTTGGCCCTTTTTGTGTTATTTGGTTTAAGGCTCTCTCTTTTTTGTTGAAGTATCTGAATTTTAGCTGGTTGAATTGTTATTTGGATTATAATTTGTTTTGTTGATTGGTATTATTTTGGTTGGTTCTATTTAGAGTTTGTGTTTTCTGGGTGATTAGATTGAAATTTGATGCAAGTAAATTGCATTGACATGCATGGCATGCTCCTTTGTAGAGAATCAATGTATCAGTTCTTGCTCTCCCTCTATTGGAACTTATTACAGAAATTTGGTGTCAATGTAATTGTGTAATATATATCAATACAGCACAAACACACAGTATAACTCTTCATGTTCTGCTCAATGTGAATAGCTCTGATATGGAAGATATGAGCAGCTAGCAATATATATTAAAAAAAAAAAAAAAAGTAGATGTGTCCAACCCGAGACCCAAAAAACCGACCCAATTGCAAACCCGATTTTTCGGGTCAGGTTTAAGACACCCAGACCAGTTTATATCAGGTCGAGTTTCGAGTCACAGTAAACCTGACCCGACCCAATATCAGTCCTGCATCTTGGGTGAAGGAATTACAGCGCTCCAAGTTGGGTCACTGATTGAAGATATCAAGGCAAAAATTGCTTATTCGAAGCAGATTTTTCAAGACTATGGCATAAAAGAATCAACAATGCAAGCTAGCGGGCCAAGTTCTTTGAATGAGACGCAACGAGAGCAAAGACAAAACATTTTCTGATCTTAAACATGACCTTATTGGGTTTGACGAAGATCTAAATAATTTGGTGGAGTTTTTGCTGAGAGAAGAGGAAGCCAATAGAGTTCGTTCCGTATGTGGTATGGGTGATCTGGTAAAGAGCACTCTTGCCAAAGTAGGCGGCGCTTTAACTACTACACTTGGATATATATCACACAATAATGGCAGTGATGATTATAAAATTTGTTGTAATTCAAAAAATTACTTTATTTATTTTAATATTTCATTTTATCATATATTCAATATTAATAGTTTTATTTTATTTTTTGCTATTTCATTTAAATATTGTATTTTTTACAAAGCATAAAACATACTAATCATGATTAACGTTTACAATGCGTGAAATAGTCTTAGATGATATGTTAACATGTTTAGATTTAATTTCTCAAATTTCAATTTCAACAAAGCTGAATTATTCTACATATTTGGTAACAGATGCCTTTAAAGGTGCATTTTTAAGAATATAAAATATTTAATTATCAACTGGAGTGCACAATTTAAATAAAAATAAGATACGTTTATACATTGGTTGTACGGAGAGATTGCTCTGTTACTCTGTATACCTTCTGTAATATTGTATTTTATATAGCTAAATACGTTTGAGAGCATCCACAATAGTGGAGCTAAAAATTTAGCTTTTTAACTCCACCAAAAGTTACTTTATCTATTTTATCTACACATATATTGCAGCAGTGGATCTATTTTAGTTTTTAATACAATAAAATAATATAAATATCACAATAAAATAATATATCCCTTACAATAAAATAATATACCCCACTACCTAAAAAAACATCTAAAGCACCTATCACAACCACCTCTACCATCAGCCACAGCCACCACCACCACCACCACCACAACCGGTCACAACCACCACTCTATTTTGGCAACCACAACACAACATAGAAAATCAAAAAAACAAAACAAAAATATCCACAAACCCACTGTCAAAATCATCCACCACCATTACCACAGCCAAAATCAACCATCACCACCACCACAACCACAGCCAAAATCAACCACCACCACCACCACAACCACCAAACCCATATGAAAATACATAAAAAAAAAACACTATCACAGCAAAGAGAAAAGAGAGATGGACGGCAACAGCGGCTTGTGGCTTGGGGCTTGGGTCAGAGCAAGGTGGCTTTGTGGCAGCTGGGTGAGCGAAATTGGCGAATAGAGGAAGATGGACAATCGGTGATGTGGGTTTGCGGTAGCTAGGTTGGTGAGGGCAAAATGGGTCTGTGGGTCAGTGAGGATGATGTGGGTTTGTGGGTCGGTGAGGGTGATGTGGGCGGTCTGTGGTGGCGAGATGTGCCAGTGTCGATGACGTCGAGAGAGTGAGAGATTGAGAGACTTGCCGGAGTTGAGAGAGTGAGAGGTTGAGAGACTTGAGCTAATTGAGAGACCGGTGGGATAAAAGAAAGAAAAAAAGAAGGAAAAAAAAAAAAAAAGAAGCAAGTTGTACTCGGGGAATAAAAAATTACTTTTTATTTTTAGATGTGAGCTACAGTACACATCTATCTATAGATGTGCACTGTAGCAATTCAACTAAAAATTTTAGCTATTGCTCCAACGTTGCAAAGGAGTTTTTTGTGTTTTGGCACATCTAAAATAGTAATATAGCTATTTAACTCCACTACTGCAAGTGCTCGTAATGAGTTAAGCTAATTATGCCACGTCAACAAAAGGCTTGAAACAAAGGAAATTTAAAAATAGGCCCAGCTCATTCAAAGAATCAAAGCTAAGAGGCGAGCTGAAAAAGGTTTTAGGGCCTAGACAGATTGGGCTTTTGCCCAATAATATTCATATTCCAAACAAACTGGGCCTAAACTCAATTTTAATTGGAATGGCCTTGAAGACCCATTTTTTCTTGCTACACAGGTTGGGCTTGAAAGCCCAAACTTCCTCACAAGACAAATGGACCTTAAGGCTTGTGAGAATTTGTTTTTGTGAAGCATAAACTGCATGGAATGCAGTAACAAGCCCACAATCATTTCAAGTTTAGATATCATAATCATGGCCTCCATCTAATAAAGCCCATGATCTTTCGACGACAAGAAATGGGCTACAATAAGTAAAAGCTTCACTCAAGAAAGCCTTTTCCGCCATTAAGTTGGTCGAGCACAAGTTCTAGCACCAGCCTAAAAAAAGTCCATATCTCAGTCAACAAACAAAGTTGATTGAATTCATGGCTGGTTAGCAAAGGAACCAACCAAGGACGATTCTCCCAACTTTGGCAATACTAATGATGATGATTCCCCCTTTTTCTCTTTGTTCAAAGCTTAATTAGAAAATCAAATACTCATATGGTGACTAAAGCACACACGATCTAATTATGTGAGTACCTTGCACTATTTAGGAAATGTAACCTAACGACTTGAGAAAGTTTGACTTACTGTTCTTATCAAATAACGAGGAACAATGTTCTAAACCTTTACTCATAGAATCAAACCTCTCATGATTTCATTGCAAATGAAAGGATATAAAGTTGATTCTAATTCGGAGTTGCCTATATTGTTTGGTTGATTAACTTTAGCGGTGCTTCTGGCTTAATATATGATCCTCCTATACAGCGGTCAAGCTAGGAATATGTCTTAGATATGAAAATTCATTCATTTAAATACCATGTTATACTTTAATGGAAGAAAACACACACACAAAAAGTGGATTAAATATTTTATCTATTACTGGTTTTGTCACACGAATATATAATTTTTTAATATTGAAATTCTACTTGCAAAATGGAAGTTTTTTCTAGTAGTGATAAATACTAAGTTCACTTTATGTAAATTTATGTTGTTTTGTTTAATATAAATAATAAACATTCAAATTGTATAGATTTGAAACTAGATTATAAGTTTTTAGTAGCTAGGGACATTCCAATTGCAACTTATGCGAGTTTTTGTTTTATTATTTCTAAGAAATAAAAGTTATATTGAGTTAAACTAACCTGTTAAAAATCATATAATTGTTATGTTTTATAATCCGTTTTAATTTGACATATTTCTAACTCGTACCTAGTTTGATCCATACCTAACTTGATTGAACACCTAAACTTGAGTGATTTAATTTATTTAGCTTGTGTTCAATGTTCAAGTATTGAACACCCTGACACTTATCCGAAAATAATCACCTATCATTTCTCTGTTCACCCTGTATGTTATTTTTGATAATTTGTTCACCCTGTATGTTAGATTAGATGGATACCTTTTTCTTTCGACACAATAATGAAGTTAGCTGTATTTCACCATGAAAAAGGCTTAATAGATGAATAATTGAGGTTAGCATATCATTCAAGTTTTCCACTTTGTTGGAACCTTTGCTAAAAAGTCACAAAAGTCACTTTTTCTTTTTCTTTTTCTTTGGTACTAGAATTGATTGAAAACAAAATTGTCTAGATTGCAAGATGAAGAAAAAACAAAAGCCAAAAGGTGGAGAA
Organism: Quercus lobata; assembly: GCF_001633185.2. Classification (NCBI taxonomy): domain Eukaryota; kingdom Viridiplantae; phylum Streptophyta; class Magnoliopsida; order Fagales; family Fagaceae; genus Quercus; species Quercus lobata. Next base: position 47,065,098 of record NC_044914.1, on the reverse strand, counting down.
AATCTACAATTTTTTATTATTATTATTATTTATTTATTTATTTTTTTGTTGGGTTAAGTAAAGTGGAAGATTTTCATTAGGCTAAAGAAAAGGAGGGGCCCGAAGTAAAGTAAAGCAGAATTACAATATTCTCATGAACTTTCAATCAGTGTCGGTGTGGAAAAATAGGACACCGTTGATGAGCCCGGACCGAATTAAAGTAGAGCATGCGCGGAAAGGGAAGGTTTGAGTGAAATTATACAAAGCGAATGCAAGTTCTTCAAAATGTGAGAAAATTAACATTCAAAGCTCCCATTCCGTTCATCTTGTTTTCGGTGAAGAGAAATGAGTGAGGCTGTTGTATCCGGTGTGGTGGAAACTTGCTCGTACAAGAAACAAAATTCTTGTCCGGGTTGAGTAACCAAGTTGAGTAGCTACCTCTCATTTAGGAAGTTAGACCGCTTGCCACTTGTGACACATTAATCACATAGATTAATTGGTGAAAACACGTGCTTAATAACTAAGCCAACATTTTTATGTTTATCACACAGGGCTGTAAATGAACGAAATTGTTTATGAATAGCTCGAGCTCAGCTCGGGAAAAAGCTTTTTATGTTTCTTTGTTTATAAAACAAATCAAGTTCAACCTTAAGTTAAGGCTAATAAGCTCGTGATCATGAGGGTTCGATTTAATTATATATAATATTATATTTTTATATGTATACTTATCTAAAAATATATTTATATAGACTTGAAATTAGATTATATGAGTTTGTCAATAGGATCATATGATATTAAGAGTCTGTTTGGATTGAGCTTATTTTTGCTGAAACTGAAAACTGAAACTGAAAACACTGTAGCAAAATATTTTTTAAATGTGTGAATAATACCGTGGGACCCATTTCTAATGAAAAAGTTGCTGAAAAGTGGAATTTGTGAGTCCGTGAACAGTGCACGGATGTACTGTTCATCGTGGAAAAGTCAACATTTGCGGCTGAACAGTGATGCACAGTAGCCGATTACTCCTGAAACGCGAGAAAAAAAAAAGGGACGCGTTTACTATAGCGTGCGTCCCATGCCCAAAATGCAAACACTGAAACGCAGTCAAACGTCCAAACCAAACGCTAACTAAAGTATTATTTGTAGCTTATTGATGATATATAGAGTTTATTTGTAGTAAAAAATCGTAAAATTGTGAAGAGGTAAATCATTTTAGTCATGGTTTCATAATAAATAGGAAAAAAAATGTTAATCAAGTAGCTCGTGAACAAATTCAAACTTATTCAACAAGAAAATGAACTTAGCATGAACATAAAATCTTGTTTAGTGATAAACTTGAGCTCGGCTCGTGTTAAAAAAGAAAAAAGAAAAAAGAATGAATAAACTTGAATTTTTAAAATTAATACTATGCTCAATTCGGTTTGTTTACGGCCGTATTCACACACAATAAAGATAACAACAACCTCCAGTAGTTTTTTGTTTTTGTTTGTTTGTTTGGTTTTTTTTTTTTTTTTTTTTTTTTTTTTTTTTTTTGATTTCCTTCTCAGTCCGCACCGGATCCGTCAATATTGCCAGTTAATGGGATAAAAATGATCCAATGTCAATGTATGATTAGCCAGCCTGTGTAGGGGAAAAAAAGTGGCTCGCAGTCACAGCATTTTAAAAAAGAAAAGAATAAGAATCATCTCTATCTTATCGAGATAAAGGTCATCGAGGTAGAAAAATGTGAAGGATAGATATATAACAATATATATATTTAAAAAAAAAAAAATAGTGCTTGCATAGAGCAAGCCGTATATAAACTATATTCATGTTATGTAACTGTTGTCACTGATCCAATGGAAACAGAAGTGCCTAAAGGGCAGGGTTGAGCGAATTCATACAACGAGTGAAAATATTTTGGTATAATAGGATTCACCTCTTTGTTATGATATCTATATTCCCTGAATCCTGATATTTATCTAACTATCTATAACAAAATTGCTCTCTTTGATCTGGTTTTTTGAAAGTCAAAAATACCTTATCCAGTAACCTATAGCTTCTCCTACAAATATTTTAGGAATATGGTCAATAATGTCAAAAAATTCCCCAAAAAATTCTCTTTCTTGAACTGAATTTTTATCTATTTCGAAAATACCCCTACACTCTAAGTTTAAGCATGACAAAACTTGAGGAGAACATAATAAAAATACATCTCTAACTCCACCTAAAACTTCGCCTACAAAATATGACCACTTTATCAACAAGATTTACCAGTTTCTTTTTTCTTTTCTTTTTTTGTTTTGAATTTTCAGTTTCCTTAATCCCTCATCTCAAATTTTGGGGTTTTTTTTTTTTTTTTTCCTACTCAAATGCCCTTTTCTTTATTTTGAATTTGAAAAAAAAAAAAAAATACCCCTGCTATAAAACAATTGCTACAACTTCTTTTATCCCTTAAATTTCTGCACTGCCACATTATTCTTTTTTTTTTTTTTTTTCTAAACGGCAAGTCAGTTTCCAAGTATCCCAATCACAACTTCTTAGAGATGACTATTCAAATTAGTAGCATTTGTTCAAACATTCACAAAAAAAAAAAAAAAAAAAAAAAACTACAAAGTACCAACCCACATAATCATGAATCCATGATTCCATCAAGGAAAAAAAAATTCATGAATCAATGACCAATTACCAGTTACCACACTTTAGTTTTTTCTCAATTTTTCCACTTCATTGCACCAAAAAAAAAGATCATTTCAAGCCCAAATTCCACTATAAGAACATTGATATTTTTATAATTGGTGACACCATTTTGCTATTGGTGGAGGGGCTTAAAACTTTACAGTTCATGGCTTTTCCTATCAATCTATTCTCCTACAAGTGTTTTAAGAATAGGTATGTTTATAAGTTGTGTAAGGACACGATTCCTTTGCGGCCCAATACTGTTGTTGGGCTCGCACACAAAAGATCCCTCACAATATGATTTGTAGAGAGTGGGCTTGAAAAGCTTGGGTTTGGTCACGGGGCGATGTCCCGAACGTGATTTTAGAGGAATTCCTGCGGAAGAAAGAGTTGGGTCTGAATGTTTAAACCCTATGGTGTCGCATCCTACGGGATTGGGCTCCTCGGAACTGATCCGAGGACCATTGAGGTCCTCCCTGGTTTCCCGACGGTGGGTCTTTTTTATGATCTGCATGTGTTATTAGGGTGTTTCCACCCATGGAGTCTCTCTCTCTGGAGATAGGATCCCCTCCCAGATTCAATTACTTCTTCTTTTATACTAGCCTGCGTTCGCTGTCCTCCGTCCACGTGTAGGGTCAATCTTTACAAAACTGACATTTGTCCCATCAGTCCAATCCCGGAATTGTTGGGGATGGTTGATAAAGCTGAAGAGTACGGCTCTGTCAGGGGCAGAGCATTGAATGGCAATGAAAGCAGCTTTCCCGGATATTCTTAGATTCTCTTTTAAGTTTGGCCCTATACCAGTTTTACCCTTCTTCTTCTGGTGGGGTTTTGGATCTGCCGAGGACTGAGTTGTCCTCGGCTGCATCACAAAACTGTTTGGTGCTCTGTATTGTAGAGCTTAGGCCGTAGTTCTCCTCGGCTCGGGCCTTCGGACTCTCTAAGGGCAAATGGGCCTGGCCCATAAATTATTGGGCCCCACAAGTTGTATTTTGTTATTCATTAAATTCCTTTTTTTCATTAATGAAGAATTATGACACAAAATCGAAAATTAAAAAGGAGCCTCATTGCACGCGCGAAGTGGGTATGATGAGGCTAGTATGCGTGTGTGTATATATAAAAAATTAATTTAATCATTTTCACTATTCCAAAAAAGAGAAAAAATGAATTAAAAAATGTGATAGAATTATATAATTTTTACTATTTTTTTTTTTTACAACTTGTTTGAACTGTTTTTTCGCATTTGTTTTTGTTTGTCTAAATTGTAAATTACACACTTAAAGTTAGGAGTGATTTTAATCTACTCTTATAACATTACATAGTGTCTGGTAAAAAGCTCTCCCATTTAAATTCGTTAATGTAATAATCGTTATCTCATGCTTAAAACATTGTTACACGTCGGAAAATAAAATATTCAATATTTTATATTATTTTAAATTTTATTTTCCATTTTTTAATTTGTTTTTCATCTCATTCTGTGTTTTACTCCTACACTTTCAAATTTTTGTAAAAAACTTGGGGGGGGAAAAAAAAAACCATCTCAAATGCTTTGAATTAGTCTAATTCATTAAGTTTTGCATTATTTTCTCATACACCATGAGTCATGTTAACGGGTGTCTTTAAAGAAATTGTTAATAAACAATTTTAGGAAAGTATTGATACCAATTTCATGGAAAATATAAAAAGGGAAATGTTAATCGGACGGACCCAATATAAAAGCCATAAAAAAAAAATTTAACTTTTTTTTTTCTTTTCCTATAAAAATTTTCTAAAAATGTTTTCTAAACTAATGCTCTTAAGACACCCGTTAACCCTTCCTATATCCCTAACCAATCCAAAATTTCAAAATTTTACATGAAAGATCTCGTGGCCAACCATAATGTAACCTAATAAAATCAAGGCGAAATTACACCATTGGTCCCCAAATTTTGCCTATTAAGCGGTCTTAATCCCTCAAGTTTCAAGTGAGTGTTATTGGTCTCTAAAGTTTAAAACATGAACACAATTAGTTCTTTTATTAATGGTGTTAGGCTCAGTGCCTATGTGGCAAGCTGAGCAATGATATGGTAAATTTTAAGTGACATGGCATCACTTTTTTATTATTAAAAATTTAAAACCCATGATCTGTTAGAAACAACCAACCCATTTTGTGACCCGTTTTCCAAATCAAATGTGAAATTGTTAGCTCTAATCTGGATTAATTTAGATATGAAATAATTTGTGAAAAAAAAAAAAAAAAAGAGAGAATCATAGTAGATATTTTTATTTCCTATAATCTCAAAACAGATACTACATAATATCTGTAGGAAAACATGTCACATAATATCAGGAATTATATTAAGGAAATAGAATATGAAAAAGTTAGCCACGTTTTTGGGACAAAATTGGTCTCTACCCTTTTCGAGCAAAATAAATAGCATTCTACCCCCTTTCCCAAACTAATTAGAGAAATGCCCCTCTTTTGAAAATCGACATTTTCAAAATCGAGTTAAAAAAATAAAAAATAAAAATTTATGGAGCCCTACAGTGGCGTTTTAAGGAGCCTATAATGACGTTTTAATGACCTATAGTGGCGTTTTGTAACTCGATTTCCATGAAGTCGAGTTACATGCAATCTTTTTACCTATAACTCGATTTCATGGAACTTGAGTTAAAAAACACCATTATAGGTTCTTAAAAACGTCACTATAGGTCCTTAAAAATGTCACTATAGGACTTAACTCGATTTTGAGAAAGTCGATTTTCAAAAAAGGGACATTTCCCTAATTAGTTTGGGAAAGGGGGTAAAATGCTATTTATTTTGCCCGAAAAGGGTAGAAGCCAATTTTGTCCCACGTCTTTGCAATCATAGATTCATAATGGCTTTAGAAGAGCCCTATATCCCTGTATCACTATCGCCTATATGATGCTTGGCGATCATAGAAAGTAAGATTGTGTATATGGATTTGTTGTCATAGAAGAAGGGATTGCTTTGTTGTTATTTTGGAATGACAACATTTAGGGTTGGGGAAGAGTTTTGTGTTGATGTGTGTTGAGAACTAAACGATGTTTTTTTTTTTTTTTTTCTTTTTAATATCCCAATACACTGATGAATTTTGTGTATGAGAATACTTCTCCGAGCTCCAGAGATGATGCGAACGGCTACTAGTGATGCTATTGTTTAGGGATTTCTCTCCCTTTAGATTAGGGCTAGCTATTTCACATTTGATTTGGGGATATCTTCTTCCTAACGGGTCACAAAATGGCTTGGTTGTTTCTAACAGGTCATGGGTTTTCAATAAGTAGTTGTTTTTAATTTTTAACTTTTTTTTTAGAAGATTTAACTAAAACAATTGATGTCATGTCACTCAAAATTTACCATATTATTGCTCCATTAGCTACATAATACTGAAACTAACGGTAGTTAAAAGAAGGAAAAATTGTGCTCATGTTTTAAACTTGAGGGACCAATGGCACTTACTTGAAACTTGATGGACTAATAGTGCTTAACAGGCAAACTTTAGAGACTAATGATGTAGTTTCGCCTAAAATGAACCATCATCACACACACACATTGACTTACAACAACAACAAACGCAAGTGTAGAAAACCAAATAGTTACGTTGAGATTCAAATTTAAAAAAAAAAAAAAACCAAAAAAAAAGGAAAAAAGAAAAATATTGAATTTTCTGATGGGTATGCCGCCCATTGTTCAAGGGATTGTTATTGATACTTTGGGAGTATACTCCCTCCCTCTTACATAGGGGTAGCTTCCACACACCATAGGGTCCAAGAGTGGCTCCATCTAGGGACAGAATTAGGATTCAAACCTAGGGGGTCCAAAGCTTAAAACCAAAAAAAAATTATGAAAGTAAAAACTAACATCTATTTCATATTCAATAAAATACTCCATACAAAATAAGTATTTCTTAAACATTTCATATTATAAAAACATCAACAAAGTTTAACATACAAAATAAGTGTTTCTTAAATAGTTATTTAATGATATCTGATTATTAACTATTGGCCACACAAAGACTTTAATCACAGCCACATAAAGAATTAAATTAAATCACAAGCAGACAAACACAAGTTCATATATATAATATATTGGCCACACCACACAAAGTGACAAAGACAAAGTTTTATTGACTCAATACCAAAGACTTCAGTCTCACAAGCTTAGACACGGTACTCACATAAAGTAATAAAGTTATGCCTTTATAGATAAAGTAATAAAACTATAAAACTAAAACAAAAAAAAGTCACAAACAGTCAAACACAACACAAACTACGGTCACAACTCACACCAGTCCCTAAAAAACGCAGAGGACAGAGGTAGAGCAATAGAGTAGAGAAAAAAAACACAAATATGAACTTGAGAGATGAGAGAAATTTTTCAAATTCACCATACCTTAGCCGATTCAACTCGTGTGTGAGTGTGAACAACAGCAGATGTAGATCGAGGATCTAAGGAATAGCAGCAGCAAGCCAACAACTATAAATTGAATCTAATTTGAGGAACAACATAGTAGCAACAGCAGATGGCAATGATGGAGGCGTTGAGGTTTTTTTTTTTTTTTTTGAGAATTGGAGGCATTGAGGTTGAGTGGAGGAAGAATGAGGTAGAAATTTGGGACTTGTAATTTAGGTTTCCAAGATTTTATTGTTTTGTGCATGATTTTTGTTTAGTCCATATTTATTTTTTTATTTTGAAGTTAAAGGGGCATGAATTTTATTTATTTATTTATTTTTCTTGTAGGTCAACATCTAAATATTTTAGAGGAGGAGAGCCATATATATATGTTTGTTTTTAGACCCCTTAAAACACAACTAGATTAACCTAGTTAATTAGCCAAGTGATTACTTAGTCAAATTATCAAATCTAGGTTAACACAAATATATCATATCATTGACAAGTGTAGAAAATAAAGAACACAATGATATGATAACCTAGGAAAACCAAACTGGTAAAAAACTTGGGGAGGATTTAACCTAGCTATCCTCAAGGTAAACCGAATCTAGTATGAAAAAATTGAAGTTTACACAATAGTGACTTAGACCACTAACATCCTATTGCTACTGATAGTTTTTAGACCCCTTAAACAATTGATTTAACCTAGGTAATTAGCCAAGTTGTTACTTAGTCCAATTAAACAAGTCTAGGTTATCACAATATCAAAGATCAAATCATGCAAAGTAGCGGAAAATAAATAACACAAGATATGATCACCCAGGAAACCAAACTGGTAAAAACCTGGGGAGGATTTGACCTAACTATCCTCAAGGTAAACTTGAATCCACTATCTTGAAAAAATCGAAGTTCATACAATAAGACTTACAAGCCCCCACGCTCAACTTCTTATTGCTACCAACCAGTAGAACTTACTGACACGACCACGTGCAAGCTCTGAATCCACGGACTCCTTCTTTCTTGGATTCACCACCAGATACAAGCACACCGGCTTGTGTTTTCTTTAAGCTTCAATGGTAGCAACTGAATTGATCATCAAGGTGTAGATAAATCTTCTCCTTGAAAACCCTAAGTTTGTGTAAAGGAAAGCTCCTCTAGATCTCACAAGAGATTTACACAAACCGCAATTATGAGCAACACTAAAACGTGGCTAGGGTTTGACTTTTATACTTGGGACAAATAAGAAACCCTAAAAACGTTTTAAAACAACTAGGGTTGAGTTGGACGAATCTGCAGAAAATCATTCTGCCCGAGCTTCGATCGATCGAGCCTGTCTTTCGATCGATCGAGCCAGGCCGAAAGGCACAATGCTTTCCTGCTTTAAATCGATTCCAACTTTACATAAAATCACAACTTTGAGCTAGACTAAAACACTTCTAAAACATTGTTTTGATCATGGTTTGCCAATAATACAAATTAGAGTTCTAAATACATAAAATCCTAAGATTTTAGAACCTAACAGCTACCTTGAGTAGGAAACTTACTACCACGACCACCACTACAAAAAAGATTGTTATTTGTGACAAAACTTTTTTGATGACTACAAAAAGCCGTCGGAAAAAATAGCTTTTTCGACGGCAAGTCTTTTTCGTCGATAATTACTCGTCAAATATTAAAATATTTGTGACGGCAAAATGAGTTTGTCGAGAATGCCTGTTATTTTTGTCAAAAATATGACTTGTTTTGGAGGGAAGTTTTCCCGCCTTACTTTTTACGATGGCATAAAAATGTTCATCGCTAATAAAGTATTATTTACGATGACTGAATAAAAACCGTCGAAACTAGTAACACCTGTGACGGCTTTTATGTGTCGAAAATACAAAATATATATTTTTTATGGTGTTATTATTTGCGAAAAACATTCTTCCATCATAAATATAAAAAGAGGGTATTATTTGTGATGACCGAAGAAAAATCGTCGGAACTATTAACACTTGTGACGACTTTTGTACGTCGAAAATACAAAATATATATTTTTTATGGTGTTATTATTTGCAACAAACATTCTTCCATCGTAAATATAAAAGAGGGTATTAATGATAGCCATGAAGCCATCGAAAATGGTGAAATATTTTAGAGGGAAAATTCCCCCTTACTTTTCACAATATTTGTGGCAACATTTATCCATTGCAATTAATTTTTTTTATTTTTCTAACTGAATTTGTATTTGCGCCAAACATATCGACTATCGTAAATAGTTAATTTGCTTTAAAAGAAAGAATGTATTAGTGATAGGATTGGATCCCTCCCAATAAATAATATTTGCGATGGACCTAAGCTATTGACAATGGTTAATTTTTTTAAAGGGGAGGGGGAATTCATGTCCTTATTTTTATGTGTTTGACGATTGTTTTCCATCACTATATATTGCATTGTTATTTGTGATGGACATTTTGGTCATCGTAATAGTTAAAGTTTTCTTAAGAAAAGAAGGTATTAGTGTCGGTAAGGTAAATCTGTCACAATAAAGGTGATTTCCAACATATATATGGCCATAAAAATTTATTATTTTCTTTGAATGGTAAATTTTCCTAAATTTTGTCTTAAAAATGTATAATTTTTTCTTAATTTTAAAAATTGCAAAAAAAAAAAAAAAAATCTTTCAAGACCCTCCAAGTAAAAGGTATTTTTATTATTTTGAAGATTTTAGGGGAACTTTCGTCACTTTAGAAGTTTATGGGTATTTTGGTTATTTCCTAGCTTTGATGGTGTATTTTAGCCATTTTGGATGGTCAGATTATGTCAACAGGGTTAATCAAAGTTTCCTAGTGGGTGGGTACAACAACACGTCCATCATGCAACCAGATGGAGATCCAAAATTTGACTGTTGGATTGGTAGAATGTGGTGAAATATTTGTGTTTGTAAATTACAATGACAATTAGATGATCAAATTGTGAGAACAAGGAAGTCAAATCCTGCGAAACTTCGTCAAAGTCTATTAAACTTGGTCAATCTTTGGTCAAACTTCAAAGTTGGTTCCAGTACCTCTAGATTTGATCAAATTAGGTAGATCATGAGGTTTTAAGTAGGTTTTGGGTATTGGTTAGTGTTTTAAGGTTTTTTGGGTTTTTATGCCTTTATCAGTTTCAAGTTTAAAAATCGCAAAGTCAAAGGTCATATGCAAATCCATTGGGTGTCTTGGTACAACAACACATGTCCATAATGCTCTACACTTAAATCCAAAATCCGACTATTGGATTGGAAGAATGTGGTGAGATATTGGTGTTGGCGAAGTATGACAACAATTAGATAGTTAGATTGTGAGAAATGAGTAGTCAAAATTTGTAAAACTTGGTCAAACATGATCAACCATCAAAATTGGGTCTATGACCGCTCGATAGGATCAAATTAGGTTGAATAGGGAGGTTTTGAGTGGATTTTGGGTATTGGTTTGTATTTTTGGGTTTTCTCAATGTTCATGCTTTTCTATAAAATTTTCTTTACCAAAGTTTAACAATGAATAGTACATACAATATTGAAAATTTTAGAATAATAATACAAATTTTATCAAGTACCAAATACTTGCAATGACAATTCTCTCCACAACCCTTTGAAAAATTTAAAAAAAAAATGTCATACTAAATATTTTAAAATAATCTTTAATTAAAATTTGAAATCAATATATTTTAATTATGAAATAAGATGATTTTGGAAATTTGCGTGCAGGTTTGTACACAACATTCTGAATATTAATTTAACAAAATTTAGTTAATGAGATGTCAAGTGGAAAATGGTTTTTCCTTCAAATGGAGTGGTTTTACCAAATAAAATTCACAAAGTTTATTTTTATTTATTTTTTAAATATTGAGGTTATATTTCCGTAAAATAAATCCACCTAAACAATATTGTCGTTATATTTCCCTGACATTTTTTAAAAGAACACTTGCTAAAAAATAATTGCGAGAAGTAAGATTTCATAATGTTTCTATCTTTTATTAATAATAATAATAATAATTAAAAAAATGATATTTCAAAGTGACCAAAAAAAGAAAGTGACGTGGTTGTCATTAAAAAAAATACATAATTTTAATAAATAAAACAAAAAGAGAAGTCACATTACAGTAAAATAAACCCAGCCCCACGTTATTAAAAAAACACACACGCAATATCATTTTAACTTAAATAAAAAATAAATAAAAAAAGGAAAAAAAGAAAGAAAGAAGAAGACAAAACCCTACCTCTCCCTGTCACTAAAAAACAAGCGCCCCACCTTTTTTCTTTTTTCAATCCCACGCCTTCCTTTTTACTCACTAAATACTAACACTATTTCACTCACTAAGAAAAGAAAGAAGAAGAAAAAGCTCTCACCTCTATAGCCCAGGTTAGTTTTCTTAAATCCTTATATCTTGATTTATATATTTTGTTAATGTAGTGGATTACTAAATGGATTTGTTGGTTGATTTATTTTATCTAAATTTTGGATTTGGTTTAGATATATCTCTTTCATAATATACAATCTTGTATTGTAGGTAAAGTTCTTGATAGTTTGGTACTAGACCATAGTGTAATGTTTGTGTGTATTGGTGGTCTCAACCAATTTGTTGATTAGTTTTAATTATATGCAAGCACCTATTACACATATAATTTTTTTCAGTATAACCAACATAAATTTTTTTTCCTATTTTATTGAGGTTGTTGAAATTAGTGATAAATTTGCTCATTATAGGTTTCAATTAATTGCTATTCTTAGTTCATATATAATTTTATGTGACTTGTTGTGATGGGGATGTACTATTAATGTGGTTATTGGTGGTGGATGTATTCTTGGAAGTTTTCATTCACAGGAGAACTACAAGGTTCTTGACAGTAGTAAGGATTTATGATAGATGCAATGTTTGTGTCGGTAGTAAGGATTTATTTTTGATGTTTTGTCATTTTATCGTGGTGATTGTGTTAATGTTTTTAAATGAATATATTTTAGTTAATTCTTTATTATTTACTGTAAATATAAAAATTTGTGTAGTTATAATTTGTGTATATTTATTCAGTTTAATCTAAAATGTTGCAGACCAATGTTAGGGAGGAGATCGTAGTGTGAATAATTACACAAGATGACTTTGAGGAGGAAGGTGACTCTTAGCTAGAGGAAATTGGCTCGGATAATGACTAATCTTCCAATACATATGCTTTCAAGTTTAGTGAAGGATATAATATAGCTTTCATGTATTACTGAACATCATGATTTTTAGTAGACCTTTTAATATTTTCATTTTTATTGCATTATTCACTTATTAGTTTTGAACAATTATGGATTTGTACTTGTTATTTGAATGGAAAATTTTTTATGAGATGTATATTTGTAATTTATATATTATTTTATTTACTTTCATGTAATTCATGTATTTCTTTTTCGATAGAATTGTTTTGTTGCAATTAAACTACTAGAAATGGCCCCTTTTTTTTCGACAAAGCTATTTTGTTGCAAATATTGTATTAGTGACGTGGTAACTAATTTTTAATAACGGTCAAAGTTCATTGAAAAGACATAAATGGTCACTAGGATTCTGTATTTTTGACGAAAAGCTAAGTATTTACTATGGCTTTTGGTTGTTGAAGAAAATATATTAACGATGGCTATAGTTCGTCGCAAAATGTATTTGGTCGTTTGACTTCATCGTTTGAAATTGTATTTTTGACGGCAAATCAAGTATTTATGACGACTTTTAGTCATCGAAAAAATACATTAACGATGGCCTTAGTTCGTCGCAAAATATATTTGGTCGTCCAACTTCCTCGTACAAAGTTGTATTTTCGACGACAAAACAAGTATTTATGATGACTTTTAGTCGTCAAAAAAATACATTAATGACGGCCTTAGTTCATCACAAAATGTATTTGGTTGTCTAACTTCCTTTTATGAAGAAGTATTTTCGACGGAAAAAATAAATTGCTTACGACGGCTTTTTACGGTCGAAAATGAGTGTTAGCGATGGCCTTGTCGGTAATATAGTATTATCAACGAGGCTTTTACCGACGGACGTTGACGGCCTTTTGCCGTCGACACTACTAATCTGCGATGGCTTTTTGTGTTGTTGCGACGAACTTTGGCCGTCGCTAATAGCAATTTAGGCTTCCAGGATTTTATTGTTTTGTGCATGATTTTTATTTAGTCCATATTTATTTTTTTATTTTGAAGTTAAAGGGGCATGAATTTTATTTATTTATTTATTTTTCTTGTAGGTCAATATCTAAATATTTTAGAAGATGAGAGCCATATATATATGTTTGTTTTTAGACCCCTTAAAACACAACTAGATTAACCTAGTTAATTAGCCAAGTGATTACTTAGTCAAATTATCAAATCTAGGTTAATACAAATATATCATATCATTGACAAGTGCAGAAAATAAAGAACACAATGATATGATAACCTAGGAAAACCAAACTGGTAAAAAGCCTGGGGAGGATTTAACCTAGCTATCCTCAAAGTAAACCGAATCCAGTATGAAAAAATTGAAGTTTACACAATAGCGACTTAGACCACTAACATCCTATTGCTACCTCGAGTAGGAAACTTACTACCACGACCACGTGACAGCTTCGAGTCCATGGACTACTTCATTCTTGGATTCCCAATAAGTACAAGCACTCCCGCTTGTATATCTTTAAGCTCTTGAAAGCAGCAACTGAATTGATCACCAAACTCTCAACATTAATCTTGAGATTGGGAACCCTAAATGTATGTGAAGGCAAACACCTCTAGATTTCACAGAAAATTCACATACACAGCATAAAGAGCAATCACAAAACGTGTCTAAGGTTTTCCCTTTTATACTTAAGGCAAAACATAAAACCCTACACGTCAAACAAGCTTAGGCTGAGTTGGAAATTCTGCAGAAAAAACAATTTGCACGACTTTCGATCGATTGAGTCTAATTCTCAATCGATCGAGCCAGGTAGATTTAAACAATAAATCCTGCAGTAACTTGATTCCAACTTTACATAATAACACATACTTTTGAGCAAGTCTAAACAAGACTAAAACATTTTGATCATGATTTGCCAACATTACAAAATGAAGTTATAATACATTAGTTCCTAATTCCTTAGAACCTAACAATATATATATATATTTAAGGGCAAATCATAATTTTTCAGATTATGAATGTATACCAATTTTTTTTTTGGGGGCGGGGGTTATTAGGGCCAAAATTTAAATTTTCAACTTATATGTGGCCCCCTTGTTCTACTGTAGGTCCGTCTCTGGTTCCATCTATACACACAAGGGAGAGGAAAAGAAATTCTAACATAAAGACAGTATAAATTTTACTCAAAAGTCATAATAATCATGTATTAAGTTGATTGTAGATGCAAACAGTTTTTTCTTGTTAAAAATATTCATTTGAGGGGTTAAAAACATTAAGTACATCTGAACAAGAAATCTTGAAATTTGGATGAAATGATAAAGTATTTTACATTTTTTTTTTTTGTTTTGGGGAAGTCAAAAGAGAACTTTCATTCAAATTGTAATGGCTAATGGGATAGTGGTACAGCAATCCAAATATCCATTAGGTACCAGAAGTAGTGGGCCTATCATCATGATTAACTTACTTGAATAGCCTCAGCTACTAGTGCCTTCTTTAGCCAACAGATGTGCCACTTATTTCCCTTCCCGCCATATGAATTGGACCTAAGAAAGTCCATCAAAAGCACGTTCTCCTTTGATTCTCTGTATTACTGTAACGAATAACGATAATTAAGCAACTGTTTGATAGAGTATTTTGAATAACAATTTTTAGTGTTTAAATAATATTATACATATTTTTATTTTTTTTTATTTACACGTATTTTAAAAAAATATAAACAACGTTTTTGAACAATATTACCAAATGGACCTTAAATGTGACCAAGATATGTGTATTGACCTTGCAGTCATTACTAAAAGAAAAAAGGTTTATATTCATCAAAATGGCATTTTCAAATGGCATTTTCAAAAAATTTAAACATTAATAAAAATCTGGAAAAAAAATTAAAAATTAAAAATTTGAATTTTTTTTCCTTTTCAAACTGAAGGAAAAAACAAAGATATGGGAATTTTCCATTTCCACAAACCGAAGTATAAAATGATTGTCATCAAAAGATGAGCACACCAAACCGAAGCTTTGCACATTATTTAGATGGAGACCTTTTTCTTTCGACACAATAATTAAGTTAGCATCCAGCCAAAAAAAAAATAATGAAGTTAGCTGTATCTCACTTTGAAAAGATGAATAATTGAGGCTAGCATCGTTCACGTTTTATACTTTGTTGAAACTTTCGCTAACACGTCACAAAAGCCCAGAGCACTTTTTCTTTGGCACTGCATTCGATTTAACACAAAATTGTCAGATAGCAAGATGAAGAAAACACAAATTCCAAAAGGCAGAGCAAAACTTTTATTATTATTTTTTTTTTGTTTTTGGGGGGGGGTGGGGGGTGGGTGTTAGGTAGAGTGGAAAATTTTCATTAGGGTAAAGAAAAGGAGGGGCCCGAAGTAAAGTACAGCAAAACTACAATCAGCGTCGGTTGACGAAAAAAAAGAAAACCGAATTTAAGTGGAGGATGTGCAAAAAGGGGAGGTTGAGTGAAATTATACAAAGAGAGTGCAAATTCTTTCAAAATGTGAGCAAACTAACATTCAAGACATTCGATCCATTCTTCTTCTTTTCGGTGAAGCGAAATGGCCGAGGCTGTTGTTTCCGGTGTCGTGACAAGGATTGGTGACTTGCTCGTACAAGAAGGAAAATTCTTGTCCGGGGTGAGTAACCAAGTTGAGCTGCTACAATCTGAGCTCAATCTGATGCAAGGCTTGTTAAAAGATGCAGATGCGAGGCAGGATGAATCAGAGACTGTAAGACGGTGGGTTGCTGAAATAAGAGATCTTGCTTATAATGCAGATGATATTATTGCGACTTATGCTCTCACAGTTGGATCCAGAGAGGGAGGAGGTGTACAAAAGGTCCTCAAGAGGTGTAGTTGCATCTTTGATGAAGGAATTACAGTGCACCAGGTTGGGTCAAAGATTGAAGATATCATGACAAAAATTTCTAGTTTGAAAACAAGTTTTCGAGACTATGGGATAAGAGAATCTATGATAAGAGGAGGCGGATCCAGTTCTTTTAATGAGAGGAAGCGAGAGGAAAGGCAAACATTTTCTCATCTTGACCATGACGTCGTTGGGTTTGACGATGATCTAAATAAATTGGTGGAGTTTTTGCTGAAAGAAGGGGAAGGCAAAAGAGTCGCTTCCATATGTGGTATGGGTGGTCTGGGGAAGACCACTCTTGCCAAGATGGTTTATAACCACCCCGAAGTCAAGAAGCACTTTGAGTTCCGCACTTGGTCATATATCTCACAACAATGTCAAAGAAGACGTGTTTGGGAAGAAATTCTGATCAAGCTTCTCTCTCCAACTAAAGAGAAAAGGGATGAAATTCAAAAGTTGACAGATGCAGAGATCGTTGAGAAACTTCGTGAAGTTCAACTCCAGAAAAAGTGTTTGGTGATTATAGATGATATTTGGGATATTGAGACTTGGAACAGTCTACGCGATGCTTTCCCATTGAAGAATATTGGCAGTAAAATTCTGCTTACCTCTCGTAATAAACAAGTGTCTTTACATGTAGACACCAAAGGTTTTCTTTATGAATTGCAAACTCTAAGTAAGGAAAGGAGTTGGGAATTGCTCGAGAAGATAGCAATCTCTCGAATAAAAGGTATCACAACTAATTTTCTCCTTTTTTTTTTTTTTTTTTTTTTGATAAGCAAACTGAAATATTATTAAAACAACATCAAGATCCAAATACATTCTGGATAAGAGCTTGCTGAATACAGCAATGAGTCTCCTCAATCCAAATTACTTCATTGACAAAGCTTTGAGCTTCTCTAGCTAGATATAAATTTTTAATTGTAAGATATTAATTTGAAGAGCATTTCCTTTTATTTTATTACTTAATTAATTTGAATGAAACATGATCTATTAATAAAAATAACTTAAAATTAAAAATAAATAATTACTTGCAAATAATAAATTTATCTAGATATAAAATTTTAATTGTAAGATATTAGAGGTTAAATAAATTTTAATATTTTATGCATGTGTATGTCTATGTGTCCGTGGGCACCTATGTATCTCATATTAATTTTTATTTGCTGCATGTGTATGTAGATAGTAGATACTTAATCCTCAAATTTAAACCAAATGTTACCTCTAGGGAAAAAAAATTCTTTTCTCAATTTTCTTTTGGTATGGTAAACTAGTATTTGATGACACAAAAATATATAAATTCAATATGAATAATAAAATATATATATATATATATATATAGAGAGAGAGAGAGAGAGAGAGAGAGAGAGAGAGAGAGAGAGAAATATTCTCTAAAACTTTGGACCAAGTGTAGGTAAATGTTGGTTATGAAATTTTATCTTATTCAAAATTATGGTCCAAAAAGTACATTTAACAATAGTTTTTTAATTATTTATTTAATAATTCAATCACTACAAGTCTACAACAAAAAAGGAACTAAGAATTGTACTTGGAGGTGCAAATTGAGCTACAATAGATAAATAAATGCAATCTGAACACTAGAGGTGCAAATTGAGTTACAACAGATATATAAATATGAATGGGGAAAATTTTCTTACCCCATCCCCACCCCTTGGGACCCTAAGAGGCTCTGCCCTGTTCCGTAAAATTCTACTTCGTATTAATTTGCTCTACAATTATTACAATTCTTTTTAATAAAACATGTTTCATTAATATAAATATATTTGATGAAATTACAACTAAATTTATCCCATCAAATCAAACTATTTTTTAACAAGAATTGAATAATATTGTCTAAGTGTTCAACAAGACAATATCACAATAAAAACAAATCTCTTAATATTCATGCATTTAAATATGAGCTAGTATTGATTTATTTGTTTAAATAGTAGGGATTTAGGGATGAAAAATTTACAATTATAGTCCTTATTAACACGGGGTGGGACATGGTGGGGCTAAAATGTCTAAACCCATCCCCGCCCACCTTGTGGCGGGGGCTAAAATCATGCCCCATCCTTGCCCCACTTAGGTGGTAAGGCAGGGAAGGGCAGGTCAAGGTGGGGCGGAATAAAATTGCCATCCCTACAAGTCTACAACAAAAAGGAACTGAGAATTGTACTTGGAGGTGCAAATTGAGCTACAATAGATAAATAAATGCAATCTGGACACTGGAGTTGCAAATTGAGTTACAACAGATATATAAATGCAATATGAATGGGGAAAACTTCCTTACCCCATCTCCAACCCTTAGGGCCCTATGAGACCTTGCCTCGCCCCGTAAAATTCTACTTAGTATTAATTTGCCCTACAACTATTACAATTCTTTTTAATAAAACATGTTTCATTAATATAAATATATTTGATGAAATTACAACTAAATTTATCCTATCAAATCAAACTAATTTTTAACAAGAATTGAATAATATTATCAAAGTGTTTAACAAGACAATATCACAACGAAAGAAAATCTCTTAATATCCATGCATTTAAATATGAGCTAATATTTATTTGTTTGTTTAAATAGTAGGGATTTAGGGTATGAAAAATTTACAGTTATAGTCCTAAATCCTAATCAACACGGGGTGGGACAGGGTGGGGCTAAAATGTCTAAACCCATCCCCGCCCACCCTATGGCGAGGGTTAAAATCATGCTCCATCCCTGCCCCACTTAGGTGGTAAGGTGAGGAAGGGCAGGTCAAGGTAGGGTGGGACAAAATTGCCATCCCTAGTTGGCTATAAACATAAACAAATATTCAAAATAATATATTAGTTAATGAACAATTAATACATATTTATTTTGAAAATACTGTATTTCATATTAAAATGTTTTGTACTTGAAGAATTAATAAACATATTACTAATTTATGTTTGTTTATACTTCATTATTTTTTATTTTACCTTACAAAAGTGGTGAAAATATATTTGAAAGTTGTTTAAATTCCTTTAGATTTTATTTTCACTCAATTTTGTTAATATTTATAATTTTAAGTCATTTGTTTTATTTCAATTAATTATTAAATTACTTATGACATCATCACAATCTAAACTCTGGTTGAGCATCGGTTCGACCTCAAAACCTTGAAATCTTCTTTTTTTCTTTTTTCTTTTTTCTCGGTTCTTTGAATTTTTCAATTTTTATTATATTGGTATTTAATGACACAAAAATAGAAAAATTCAATCTGAATGATAAAATATATAGAAATATTACTCTAAAGTTTTGGACCAAGTGAACGTAAATGTTGGTTATACAATTTTATCTTTTTCAATATCATTTGGTCCAGAAGAGTGTCTATATGTGTGTGTGTGTAATTCGATCACTACAACAATTTCTTCTCCAAAAAAAAAAAAAAAATCACTACAACAATGGGAAATGGAGAATTTGTACCCTAGACATCTCCGTTGGGAACACCAAAAGGTGTAACTTAGGTTGCAAACTTTAATTTGAATCTATTATGTATATTAAGTGATTGATAGAAGCTTATTAAAAAAAATTAAAAAAGTGATTGATAGAAGCTTATTAAGGAATTTATTTGGATTGGAAGACTATTATCTATTTTAAAATGAGAGGGAAGGGGGATTCTATATATCAATATTATTATAGATATATAAAAAGGGGAAAGTTTCGTGGGAAAAGGTAGCTTTATATTATTGTAAAAAAGAAAAGAGGTTTAATTTTAAACAAGTTTTGGCACTCCAAAGTTAAAATTGCTATATGGTCAAACTTGAATCTCACATTTAAACTAGCCCTACACCAACCAATGATAATTCTAGAAACTAACACTCATATTACTTAGTAATTCGGAAAGAAAATGGTTTGACTAATACTTTTATATTATTAATATATTAGCAAATTGGTGAATTCTTCCAAAAGAATTGAGAAAAATATTAGCACAGAATTAAAAATAAAGAGTTTGAATTAATTGTAATTGCATTTTAAATAATTTAGTAAAATTAATTTGATACCAGTTGAGAGCCTGTATATTGGGTAAAAGTCACATATTAGTATCTTCCATAAGCATGGAGCAAATTTCTCCAAATGGTTGTACATCAATGGGTTAATAAATATTATGTTATTTTTAGATTTTCAAGTCTTTAAATATAGGTGTTTGATGTTATTATTGTAGTTCATTTTGTTGTGGTTGTTGTTGTTCAAGAAGAAATGATATTATTTTGTTTGTTGTTGACTTTGCAGACAGTGTGACCAACACTAATAAGCCTGATATCGAAAAAATAGGGAAGGAAATGATTGAGTATTGTGGAGGTTTACCGTTGGCTATCACTGTACTCGGAGGCCTTTTAGCGACAAAGCAGACACTAGATGAGTGGGAGGATGTGCTTAAACATATTAAATCATACATTTTTAAAGAAGATGACTTACGAGTCAATAAGGTCTTAAGTTTAAGTTATAATGATTTACCTTGCCACTTGAAACCATGCTTTCTATATTTAGGCCATTTTCCAGAGGATTTTGAGATACTGGCAGAGGAATTGATTCAAATGTGGATGGGTGAAGGTTTTATACTGCAAATTTCACATGAAGAAGATAGTGAGGATACAATGGAGTACGAGGGAGAACAATATTTGTGGGAGCTAATGCAAAGGTGCATGGTTCAGGTGGGGGAAATTAGCAAACTTGGAAGGATCGAAACTTGCCGAATCCATGATCTTATGCGAGACTTTTGCATTTCAAAAGCCCAACAGGAAAATTTTCTCCAAATCACCAAGAAAAATATTCACTCTATGGAAGGAAGCCAAAGGCGTATTGGTAAAATTAGAAGACTTGCTATCACTTTGGAATCAAATGATAATTTCCTCACAAGAATTAAATTCAGTGAATATCCTTACCTCAGGTCTCTTCTTTACTTTGTGCCTCCTAAAGAATTTTATTTCAAGAAATCCAAGTTGCTTAGAGTCTTAAATATGAAAAATTACAAAGGAACAAACTTACCTAAAGACATTGGACGTTTCATCCATTTGAGATTTTTATCTTTGGAAAATAGCTATATATATAAGATGCCATCATGCCTTGGCAATTTGAGGTGCTTGCAAACACTTGATTTACGGAGTTGCTACGGTCCAATAATAGTTAGAGTGCCAAATGTTTTTAAGGAGATGGGACAGTTGAGGCATCTTTACCTACCCTACAGATATAGGGTTAGTGAGAAGTTAGAATTGGGTAATCTTTGTTATTTGCGAACATTGCTGAACGTTGGGCCCCAAACCATCAAAATGCCCACAAGTTTCCAATTCAACTATCTTCGGATTCTTGGCTTCAAGTATCAATTTTATCGTCCACTTCTTGGCGTGAAGACTGGAACTGGTGAAGTGCCCCATGTTGTACAAATACTAGTACCAAGCTGTCCACGTATATATCAGCTAAGTGTACAGTACGGTATTAAGAAACTTCCAAAAACTCACCAATTCACTCCAAATCTTGCCGAGTTGAACTTAGAATACAATTGTCTTGAAATAGACCCAATGCCAACCTTAGAGAAGTTGCCCAATTTAAAAATCCTCCGCCTCTTAGGCTCATGTAGGTCTTTCTTAAAGAAGGATATGGTTTGTTCTGAACGAGGATTTCCTTTGCTTCGGTATCTTTTCCTTTCTAGCTTGTCCTTAGAGGAGTGGAGGGTGGAGGAAGGAGCTATGCCCAGTCTCAGCCATTTGACAATTAATTTTTGCATTAGGTTGAAGACTATGCCAGATGGATTGAGGTTCGTCACAACCCTCCGGCAATTGAAGATCACAAACATGTACAAGTCATTCAAAGATAAGCTTGACGAAGGAGGACTGGATTTTGACAAAGTCAAACATGTGCCTTCCCTTGTATTTCAAAACTGTGACGGAGAATGGGCTTCTAATAGTGATTACCGCGATAATATTATGCATAATTTTCCGTAATGTAAGGGTATTTCTTCTTTTGATTAGAATGAAGCTATTATCTATTTTTTTTTTTTTCACTTATTTATTAGGTTTTGAACCCACAACTTATCTAATCATTATATTAGAAGCAAATTCTTTTCTGCTTCATCTTGTGGTGGACTCTTAATTTTTGCCTCTGTTATCAATAAATTAAGCAATGAGTTTTATTTGACAGTTTTCTTTTAATTTCCACAGCTTAAATATATTGGTTGACGACACAAACATAGTTCTAAATGTTGCTTTAATGAGTTTTGTATACAGCATATTCATTTTTATTCGTTTTTGATGTTTTGGGCTTTAATCATGGAGCAAAAGTTTCTACTCTGCTTCAACTAATGAAAAATCAACAAAATATTTTTCACTGCTTCGCAACTCTGTATGAGTTTGTGACAGTTTGGGGTCTTTAACTACTTTTGTTTTTTGGGTCCCACTTTTTCTTTTCATTTCAACAGCATGACTATATTGGTTTTCTAAATATAGTTCTAAATCTTACTTATTGAGTTCATGTCTATAGGCTATAGCATATTTCATTTTAATTCGTTTTTTGAGCTTAATCATTTTAAATGGTTTTCATTTTAGTTTGTGCTTTTTTTTTTTTTTTTTGGCAGGTGAAATCATCCATGGTGCAAGAGTTTCTATTCTGGTTCAATTCATGAAGAATCAACAAAAGATTTTCAGTACTTTGCAACTTGTACGGGTTGGTATTGGTTATACAATTTGAAGAATTTGATTGCACAAACTCATAAACATATTCTCTGATGCCTATGTATAGTGCAGTAAAGAATTGTTTGTTTGTTTTATTATTGATTTGCTATAATTGCACCCTTTGTTCATGTATCCTGTTGAATATAAGAAGCCAATGTCTCATTGGAGGAGAAAAATAATTCTTCATTTAATTTGGGATTCACATATTTCATTAAGCTATGTTTATCTCATGGCAGTTTAGATGCATATTGTTTATAATGAAGCTAGTTCAGTCTGTCCTTTCGTTAAACTGTAGCAGTGTATCTTATTGAGCTGGGAAATCAAATAGAATGGATGGAATCAGTGTACTAAAACACTAGTTATGTGAAATTGAGAAATAAACAATGATGCAGACAAATTATGTTAGATGAAACTTTTATTTCTTTTAGATTTTATGCCATAATTGGAGTTCTTGACATTCTACATCATAATGGAGCAATCATTAAGAAGGAATTTGATTGCTCTTAATAATAATTTAAATAGTTCTAGTTGAGTAGAGTGTTAGGTGAATATGAATTGTGAAATTCTTCTTGTAAACAAGAAGCCTAGAGTTGAGGATCATCTAGGTGATTATAGCGTGCTTAGTATTAGTTCGTATGCAAGATGTGTAATAAGGATATTATAGTGTGCAACTTGCCAAATATTTCATCAATCATGTTCCATATTTCATCACTCAAGAAACATGTACTAGCTAGCCCTGTTTCATTCTCATATGTTGCGCTTTGATTGTGGACCATGTACTGAGCAAAGATGCTCAATATGTGCAGTCTTTCTAGTGACCTTTAAATTATAAGCTTAAGACCACAAACTAGTTAAAATTAAAGAAACGATAGAAAAAGTGAAAACTGAACTCTTTATCTAGATGATAAAAACTTGCCAATTTGAGGAGTATCCTTTACTGGGAAATATTGCTAGTCTTAATCTTTATGCACTGTCTCACTGCCAAAATCATTTAGGTCGCTTCAATGTTTTATGATTTAGGACATGTAGTTGTCCAATAAGCTAATTTTACCAGCCATCATCAACCAAGGAAATCTGTATATAGGATTTCCCATGCTAGTTAGTTAGACATACTAGATCCTCAATCCACAGAATTTTGCTTTTTCATCAAATTGAGAAGACATGAGGGTTCAAAAATGGCAAACATTCAACTTATAATGAACTTATGCAGCTTAAGAATTGTTTTCTTTGTCATTTTTTTAACATTCATTTACTGTGAGAGCAAGTATCATTATAACAGCCAATGAAGATGATTATAAGTTCTTTTGGTTAATTAACGCATTCACAAAGGAAAATCAAAAAAATTCAATGACATGGTTCATCTATAGTTCCTTGATATTGAAGATTCATCTATAATTTTCATTAAAATACTTGATTGTTATCATTCATACTTCAACTAGAACATCAAACAACTTGTATTCATCTTTCCAAAATATAGGACATGCTTTTAATTACTTACTCTAATTAAAACAAGTTATTCTACATAATGTTTTCTTGAAAATACTTGATATAATTTTGCACCTAAAGTTGAGATAAAGGCAAGACATATGCTTTTGATTGCTTGTTGTTACCTGGAATATCTTCCTTTGCCACATGTCAACTGGATAGCTTACTCAGGGATGGCTTTCTACTGAGAGGAATTCTCATGTCCATGTACTGAAAGCGTTGCTTCAATTTCACTAGTTGCGATTATCCCAAAATTTTAAGCTATTAGGAAATGGTGAATTTAGTCATTCAACCATAATTTTAACAGTTGGTTAAAAAGGCGAGGTCTTTATACTATTATGATTAGTGGGGAATCATAGCCATTGCATATGTATGACAATGTTTTTGAATTTTTTCTGTTGAGAGTAGTATCAATTGATTATTTATATTTTCCATTTCTTAGATTACCTATAATTGATGTTTAAGACAAGTCTTGGATTGATAACCATACGGAAGTTCAATTTCTTTCCAAACATTTTAGAGCTAATTGATGTTTTAGACAAGCCTTGAGATTAAAGATGAAGATAAAGCTAGGTGGTCTGCTACTAGATCAGGCTGTTACCCTTCTACAGCTACCGGTAATGAACTTAGAGCTAAGGAATATGAGGTGGAATAGTAGAGAATGTTGTGGTTTAGCCTTGCTATCCCATGGTTGCCTTTACAGGTTGATTGGGAATCAAAAACAAACTGACAACTAGAGAAAGATTAGCTCAATGGGGCTATAATAGGGGTTGCTTGTGTGTGTTTTGAAGAGAATTTATAGCCATCCAAATTGCTGCCCAAACCACCACTCAAAATTGAGAGAGAGAGAGAGAGTCGGAGAGTGAGAGGGAGAGAGCTCAGAGAGAAGGGAGAAGAGAGATTTAGAGAGAGAGAGAGAGAGAGCTTTTGTTGAGAGATGAGAGACTGAAGAGACAGGGTGAGAAGAGATATTTTTCATTAAAATAATATATTTTCTTTTACCCTCAAGCTACAGTAATTCGTATATATAAGCATTTACTATTCATGATTGCTAAAAAATTTTAGCTCTACCTACCCGAATAAAGCTCATGTTGGGCTTGTTTGTTAGTAAAATAGCAATTTGTTTGTTTGGTGATGGTACTCTGTGTTGTACTAATTTGTTGGGTGGCTTGTTTGCATTGTACTGTATTTGTTTTAGTGTTGCTTTCTTGTTCCACTTTTATGGCTTTGCTATGATTGCACACTTTGTTCATGTATTTTGTTGAATTAAGGAAACTAATGTATCATAGAAGGAGAAAAATAATTCTTCATTTAATGTGGGATTCCTCATATTTCTTTAACTTATGTTTATCTCACAACATTTTAGATGTATATTGTTTATAGTGAAGCCAGTTTAGTTTGTCATTATGTTAAGCAGTAGCTCTGTATCTTATTAAGTTGGGAATATCAATTAGCATGGATGGAAATCACTGCTTTTTCTGTATCAATATAGTAACTAAAACACCAGTTATGTGCAATTGAGAAATAAAAAATTACGCAGACAAATTATGTTAGATGGAACATCTATTCCTTTTAGATTTTTTATGTCATAATTGGAACTCTATAAATTCAACATCATACATAATCAGAGTAATAACTAAGAAGGAATTTGGTTGTTCTTAACAAGAACTTAATTCGTTCTAGTTGCATAGAGTGTTGGGTGAATATGAGCTGCAAAATGCTTCTTGTAAACTAGAAGATGAGGTTCTCATACTATTGCGATTAGTGGGGAATCATAGCCTTTGCATATGTAGGATATTTTTTTTGAAAATTTTCTGTTGAGAGCAATAGCAAATGATTATTTATATTTTCCATTTCTCAGTATACCCATAATTAATGATTTAGGCAAAGCCTTGAGTTGATAATTATATGAGAGTTTTATTTCTATGCAGATATTTTGCTTATAACTTGGATAGTTCAGCATAGTTTCACTCTAACCTCAAGGATTGTAGAACTTTCTATGCCTCCATTGGCAATGAGAGGTGTGCAAGATTTTACTTAATGATAGGTATTTTTGTACCATGAAGGACCCACAAGATTTGTGCATGGGGCTGCAGAGCTGTCCTGAAACTTAGAAGTGAGGTTAAGAGGTTCATAAAGTTTGATGTTGGGAATGGTAGAAGGTTTTCTTATGACATGATAATAGGATCCTTTTCATGAAGTATAGCTTTAGGATTATGCATGTGCCACAACTAAATTTGAGGTAAAGGTGGATTCTATTTTGAAGAACAAAATAAAGGTTTCGAAACCTGCAAGGTTTGAAGAATTGATCACCATACAATGTCAGTTGTGTTTGGTTGAGCTTAAAGATGATAAAGGTAGGTGGTCTGTAACTAGATCAGGCTGCTGCTCTTGTGCAGCCATATGCAATGAACATAAAGCTAAGGTAGATGAGGTGGGATGGTGGAGACTGTGGTAATTTAACCTTGCTATCCACTGGTTGCCTTTATCGGTTGATTAGCAATCAAAAACAAACTAACAACTAGAGAAAGATTATCTCAGTGGAGCTATACTGGTGGTTGCTTTTTTTTTTGATAAGTAAGAAAGATATATATTAAAAGCTACCTCATGAAAACACAAGGCAGAACAGAGAATACAGAGAAGGAAACAAACAAAAAGAGAGGAGAAGAAGAAAAAAAAGAAAACAAACGGAGGCAACAAAAAGCAAATTAATTACAAAGAAGAGAACTAAGGAACATAGGGATAGAATCACTAGAGGTGAGTCCCCAAGCCCTAGACCAATCAAAAAGAGAGCCACTAAAGTAAGCGAGCAGCTGGTCATCAGACTTGTCCCTATCCTCAAAAGTACGCCAATTACGCTCCCTCCAAATACACCACATTAGGCACAACGGAGCTAGATTCCAAACGCCAGAAGAATGCTTTCCAAACCAACTCCACCAACCTAAAAGCATATCTGCAACCGATCTTGGCAAAACCCAAGAAATCCCAAAGGATCTAAAAACCATGCTCCACAATAGATAAGCTTTGTCACAATGGAGAAGCAAATGATTCACCGACTCCCTATTACAGCGGCACAAAATGCACCAATCTACAAAATCGAATCCTCTATACCGCAAAATATCCCCTGTAAGAATCTTCTCCCAAGCCGCAGTCCAAACGAAGAAGGAGACGTGAGTAGGAGCCTTAGCCTTCCAAATACCTTTCCAAGGAAAGGTAATAGGCAGGGAGCTTCGGAGCTTATTGTAGAACGAGCGGATGTCAAAAACCCCTTTCTTCGTCAATTTCCAAACCATGCGGTCTCCTTGCTCAGATTGAGGTAAGTTAGAACCCATGATTTGAAGGAAATCATCCACCACACCCGTCTCCCAATCATTTGGATTCCAAAGTAAAAGAACCTTCCAACTTCTCCGTGCCTCGGTCCCCAAACGTTCAAGAGACGAGGCCACCGAAGCCTCTCTATTAGAAGCAATCCCGTACACTACCGGGAAAGAAAGATGGAGTGGTGAGTCCCCACACCAATGGTCCGTCCAAAGCTTCACTCTATCCCCCACCCCTACCTCAAACCGGATGTGTTTGCTAAACACCTCCCATCCTTTTCGGATACTTCTCCATAAGCCACACCCATGAACACCCCTGCCCAGTTTGGAAGACCAACCCCCCCACTCTTCCCCAAACTTCAGAGCCACCACCCTCCTCCAAAGACGAGTCTCCTCAACCCCAAACCGCCATAGCCATTTTCCTAGTAAAGCTTTGTTAAACGTAGATAACTTCCTTATACCCAAACCACCATTAACCTTAGGAGCACACACCTTATCCCATCCCACCAAATGAAGCTTGGATTCCCCCCACAAGAAGTCCCTCTGAATCTTCTCAATCTTATTAGCCACATGCGAAGGGATGGTAAAAAGGGATAAAAAGTAAGTAGGAAGGTTGGAAAGCGTACTCTTAATCAGCGTCAATCTACCACCTTTAGACAAATACAACTTCTTCCACCCGGCCAACTTCCGATTAATTTTTTCCAAAATAGGATTCCAAATAGAAGGGGACTTATGGGCAGCCCCCAACGGCATACCAAGATAGGCCATAGGCAAAGACCCAATCCGGCAACCCAGGATCTCTGCCAAGGCATGAATATTGTTATGCTCTCCTACAGGAACCAACTCACTCTTTAAGACATTAACCTTCAAACCTGTGATAGCCTGGAAACAAAGGAGAAGCATACGCACATGAAGGATCTGCTCCACATCCGCATCACAGAAAAGGATAGTATCATCCGCAAACAAAAGATGCGAGACACACTCCCCTACACCTCGTCTGCCTATAGCCTGAAAACCCCTGATCAATCCAGCACCTTCAACTCTTTTCATCATCCTACTTAAGACCTCCATCATAACTAAAAACAACATAGGAGATGGCGGATCCCCTTGTCTTAGGCCCCTCGTGCTCCCAAAAAAGTCAGCTGGAACCCCATTAATCAAAATAGAGAACTGGACAGTTGAAATACAAGTGCGAATCCAACTACACCACTTCTCCCCAAAGCCCATTCTCTTTAAAAGATCTAGAAGAGCCTCCCAATTCACATGATCGTAAGCTTTCTCAATGTCTAGCTTACAAATAACCCCCAGGATCTTACTCTTCACACAACTATCAACACACTCATTAGCAATAAGAACTGAGTCAAGAATCTATCTGCCTCCCACAAAACTATTCTGAGACTCAGAAATTAATTGATCTAAGACCCGTTTCATACGGTTTGCCAAAACCTTAGACAAGATCTTATACAAGCTCCCCACCAGGCTCATAGGACGAAAATCTCTAATATTAGAAGCATCGATTTTTTTGGGGATAAGAGCTATAAAGGTAGCGTTCAAAGATCTCTCAAACTTACTGTGCTGATAAAATTCCTCAAAAACTGCTAGAACATCCCTTTCCACCACTCTCCAGCAATGGTGGAAAAAAGCCATAGAGAAGCCATCAGGACCTGGAGCTTTATCTCTAGCCAGCTCATTAACTGCTAAAAGAATCTCCTCCTGCTCAAACCTCCTTTCAAGCCAACCCCTCTCCAACCCATCAAGCTGATCAAACTTCAAACCTTCCACAAAAGGCCTCCACTCCTCTGACTCCTGGTACAAATTTTTATAAAAATTTACTACCTGAGCAGCCACCTCGGATTCCTCCTCATAAATCACCCGTCCACCTCCACACAACTCAGATGATTAAACCGTCTACGGGAATTAGCCACCTTATGGAAAAATTTAGTATTTTTATCTCCTTCCTTAAGCCATAGCATCCTTGATTTCTGTCTCCAAGAGATTTCTTCCATAGAGAGAAGATTTTCCACTTCCGATCTCATCACAGCTCTCTCACAAATCTCTGCCTCTGAGAGGCCAATCTCCCCTTCCTTGACATCTAACGATTTCAAAGTCTCTAATAAATGAGTCTTTTTGCGACCAACATGACCAAACTCCAATCGGTTCCACTGAACGATGTCCTCTTTCAAAGCCTTCAACTTTTTGGCAAAAACAAAACTAGGAGTGCCAGAGAAAGAATGCCGACTCCACCAAGACTGAACTCTATCGGTAAACCCATCCGTCTTAAGCCACATATTCTTAAACCTAAACGGACTTTTCCCCCTTGCCATTCCCCCTACCTCCACTAGAATTGGAAAATGGTCAGAAACAGGACGAGGGAGAATCCGTTGGGTCACATCTGGATAATGCTCCTCCCAATCATGAGACACCAAAACTCTGTCAATCCTGGACATCGAAGGCCTCTCTGACCCGCTAGACCAAGTAAAGCTCCCTCCCTCCAAAGGCAAATCTATCAAATTAAGATCCTCAATGAACTCCGAAAAAAGTTCCATAGCCGGAGTAAGACGGGAGTTACCCAACCGTTCACTAGGGAAGCGGACAATATTGAAATCCCCAATGCAACACCAAGGGACATTCGAGTAATGCTGAACACCTGCCAACTTGTCCCACATTAACCCCCTCGCATTGTTATCTATTGGGCCATAAACCCCCGAACACGCCCAACTGAAACCGTCCCCCACCCCTTGCCACCGAATAGACACAGAGAAAGAGCCCACCAAAACCTCCGTCCTCTCGAAAACCCTTCTATCCCACATCATCACAACCCCTCCGGCCGTCTGGACAGCATCCAAGGCCACCCAATCCACATAGGGATAGCTCCACAAATTACCTACCATCTGTCTATCCATACCAGAAAGTTTAGTTTCTTGAAGGCATATTACATCACACTTCCACTCACGCAAACAATTCTTCACTACCAAACGTTTCCGACAGTCATTCAGCCCCCTAACATTCCAAGAGAGAATTTTTAAATGCATAAAGACATGAAGTCCCCGGCTGAAAAGAATCTCAGCAACCAGCCACTACCTACCATCGTAGTTAACCGAAGACTGCAAGTTCCTCAGCTCTCTCTTTCCCTTGTCCTTATAGATAACCACTTTTCTAGATTTTGTAACTTTCCTGTTTAGCACTTTGGCAGCCTCCGTCTCCCTCTCAATCTTCTGTAACAAAGCAATGCATAACCTTTCATGACGGCACAAAGGCAGCCCCACCAATTTACTAAAACCAGGGAGCCTATTCTTCACCCATCTAGAAGTATCCTGAGTATCCACACACTCCACTGCCTGGTTATCACGATTCATCTCATCTGACAGAGGTAACCCATCAAGAGTGATAGCCAGCAGAGGAATAGGTGAACTAACTTCATCACCCAAACCCATATCAGAAAAATTCACCCCTTCCTCCACCAAAGAACACACCCTAGGGACAACACTCAAAGCCATTGTGGCTAACTCCGCTGATCTAGGTTGCTCAAATACAAGGGCCGCTTTCGGCGGGACAGCACTATTGTCCAAGCCACCTTCATCCCCCTCATTGTCACCCAGAACCAAAAGACCAGCCCGCGATAAGCTCAGAGGAAAATCAGGTAAAAAACCTTCAACCGGTGACCACGGAAGCAAGATATCTGACTTACCCAGTGCTGACGTGGACTCATCGGAGCTAGTTCCGACAAGGAAGGAGTCGTCGGCCTTGCCCATTAAAAATGAAGGCAGGACAAGGCTGATTCCAGCGAAGAAATGGCCATCGGCCGTCACCTGGGCCACCGCGAGCTTGTCGGAGCATGCGCCGGTGGAGAAAGGGCCATCGGCCATCACCTAAGCCACCGCGAGCTCGCCAGAGCATGCGACGGCGGAGGAAAGGCCATCGGCCACCACCTGAGCCACCGTGAGCTTGTCGGAGCATGTGCCGGCGTAGGAAGGACCGTCGTCCTTACCCTGTAACGGCGTGGGCTCGTCGGAACTGATACCAGTAAAGCCATTGGCCTCACCGGATGCTGACAAGGGCATGACGGAGGACGACTTGCACCGCCCCGACACCCCTGACTCTAAATTTGCTTCCAACGGGACCTGGGCTAAAGCTCCTTCACCAGCCCAAGAGCTCTCTCCCACTTCAACAAGACTTGGGCTTGAAAAAAGACCCTCTCTAGTGTCTGGGCTTGTTCCAAGGCCCATTACAGGCTTAAGTACAGCCTGATTGGAGCTCCGTTGAATCCATTTAAAAGCCTTAGAAGTCTCTCTACCAGATTCACGTGAATCCCCTCTGCACTTAGTATCTCCCCCTTTCTTTCTATCCCAGAAAACCCGTCTCCTCCCCATCACATCAACCTCCACGACAAGACCTCTCCCAGACCAGCAAGATCTCCTAGCATCACTCTTCTTCCCCATAACAAAATCTTTTGAATTCAAATTAATCCTAGGGAAATGTAGCCTAGTGTCTGCCAGGTTTTGCTCACCAACCTCTGCCACGTCATAAGAGCAAAGCTCCCTCCTAGCTCCTCCCACCACCTCCATCCTGTCAGATTTCACCACTGGTAAATCCCCCTCTTTAACACCAGAGATTCTCAGATTCACTCCCATCTTCTCCTCCCCTATCTGTGGTAACTTCCTTTTGGCAATGGTTCCTAGTTGCTTTGGTTGCTTCCTTTCCTCTATTCTTCCATGTAAACCTTGCACAACTTCAGCAAAAGTTCTAGAACCTACAGCCTCCAAGTTAGACCTACGCACTTGAGGAATGAATTTGGGAAATCCATTTCCTCCCACTGCATATTGAGAAGGGTTCAGTAGTTTTCTAAGTTCAAGGCCAAAAGCCCTCCAACCAAGACTCTCTTGGCCTTCCGGAATGATAATCGACCTCCTAGACCCACCAGCTTTGAGCTCAGTCAACAGCAAGAACTGACCAGCAGAGTTGTAACTCCATTGGAGAGTAAAAGCTGTGTCACCTTCTCTAAAAATAAAAAACTGTTTGGAACTCACCCCAATAACAAGGTGTTCTATGCTAGACATCAGCCATTGTGCTGCATTCCTACCCATAAAGACTGATCTCATAAAGAATTTGCCCCTCTCAAAAATCCTACATGAAATAACGACCCCCTTCCTCTAAGACTAAATGAAAAATTTTTGACTCAATGAAGAATTTACGAACTCCCCCCATGTAAACTGCTCTGTTTGTGTTTCTTTTACGTAGGTAGCTGGTGGTTGCTTGCTTATGTGTGTTTTGAGAGTAGAGATAATCTTTTCATAGAATGTTATTTTGCCAAGAGAATCTGGGACACTGTCATTAGGCACTAGTAAGTTTCAAAGGCCAAGTGCAGCTGGCATGATCAAATGAGCTAGGGTATTACCAAGGGAGAAGCCTAAGATCTTCTATTTGTAAGCTTGCCAATTGGGCCACTGTGTATTATGTTTTGTCTTGGAAAAGTGCCATTATACATAATGGGTCAGTGTGGCCAAGAGCAGAATTTGAGAAGAACTTAGAAGGATGTTAGAGGTAGATAAGATTCCTGAACCAAATTCCAAATATCATTTCTGAACAATATTCTCTGCAATGGGATATATTCTTTTGTTATTCAAAATATTTGTGTGTATTACTGATGTTTAGGAGGTGTTTTGTTTCGGTGTAAAAATTTCTGTAATTTGCTCTTACCTAAGTTTCTGTTGTGTTAATTGTAAGAATCTAGTCTTTTGAGATGAGTTTTGGTATTTAATAGCCTCTGTTCTCTTCTTTATCCTACGTTTTGCTGTCCCCAGTTTCTGCAGTTTGCCTAGCATTATCTTTTTTGTTCTCTATTAATAATATCATTTACTAATTCATCCAAAAAAAAATTTTAAACTAAGATTAACTGCATTATTTAGTCATTCTTAATATAACATTTTTTCATTAGAAATATACATTCCCAAATTCTTGAAATTGTAGGAGCAGTCATGCTTGCTATTAATGTCCTGTGAAGTGTGAACTATTGTGTTCTTCTATTTTCTTCTGCATCTATCTTATTGAGCAACAAAAAACCTGTCAACACTCCTTGCTCCTAGACTTCTATTGGTTGCCTCTATGGCCTTGATGGTTGTTTGTGTTTGTTCATTTATCTTTTTCATATTTCCGTAAACCACTAGGCATAAGACTCAAAGTATATTGAATTTCAGTTTTTTTTTTTAAAAAGATATATAGAAGAAAAAAGAACTTCACCACTATCATTCACAAGGAGTAAAAGCTAAATTGCAATTTATACACTTATTTATTAGGTTCTAAACCCACAACCTACCTATCCATTATATTACAAGCAAATTCTTTTCCACTTCATCTTGTGGTGGTCTCTTAATATTTGCCACTTTTATTAACATTTTCTTCTTTCTTTTTCTCCCTTTTTTTGGGGTCATTCTATTTTTTTTTTTTTTTTTGTTTTACTTTCTTTTCATTCCTACAGCATTAACATATTGTTATATGTTGTAAATATAGCTCTAAATTTTACTTTAATGAGTTCATGTCTACAATATATTTCATTTTAATTCGTTTTTTTTTTTTGTTTCTGGGATTAGTCATTCACCTTCGATTTTTTTGCAGTTGAAATCATCCATGGTTTGCAACTGGTGCGGGTTGGTGTCTGTTATACAATTTGAAGAATATGATTTCACATACTCATTAAACATATTCTCTAATGCCTTTGGGTAGTGATGTAAAGAATTGTTTGTTTGGTGATGGTACTCTATGTTGTGATATTTTCTTAGGTGGTTTGTTTGCATTTGTATTGTATTTGATTGTGTTGCTTTCTTGTTCTGTTTTTTTGCTCTACTATGATTGCATTCTTTGTTTATGTATTTTGTTGAATAAAAAAACCAGTGTATCATTGGAGGAGAAAGATAATTCTTCGTTTAATGTGGAATTCCTCATATTTCTTCAAATTATGTTTATCTCATTGCATTTTAGATGTATTTTGTAACTAGTGATGCTAGTTCAGTCTATCCTTGTGTTAAGCTGTAGAACTTTATCTTATTGAGTTGGGAATATCAATTAGCATGGATGGAAATTGCTGTTTTTTCCATATCAATATGGTAACTAAAACCTAGTTATGTGCAATTGTGAAATCAGCAATTAAACAAATTATGTTAGATGGAGCTTTTATTCCTTTTAGATTTTATGCCATAATTAGAACACTGAATTAAACATCATATAAAATCAAAGCAATCATTGAAAAGGAATTTGGTTATTCTTAATAATAATAATTTATATAGTTCTAGTTGAATGGAGTGTTAGGTGAATATGAGTTGTAAAATGCTTTTTGTTAACTTGAAGATGATGTTCTTATACTATTGTGATTAGTGGGGAATCATAGCCATTGCATATGTAGGATATGTTTTTTTGAAAATTTTCTAATGAGAGTAGTATCAAATGGTTATTTATGTTTTCAATTCCCAGTATACCCATTATTAATGTTTTAGGCAACCCTTGAGTTGATAACCATATGGGAGTTTTGTTTCCTTGCAAACATTTTAGAATTTATAATAGCTCAGCATAGTTTCACTTCAACCTCAAGGATTGTTGAACTTTCTATGCCTCCATTGGTACTGAGAGAAGTGCTAGATTTTACCTCATGGCAAGTATTTTTGGACTATTAAGGTCCCACAAGATTGTACGAGGTGCCTCAGAGCTATCATAAAACTTAGAAGTGAGGTTAGGAGGTTCATAAAGTTTGATGTTGGGGATGGTAGAAGGTTTTCTTATGACATGATAGTTGGGATCCTACTAGGATCCTTATCATAACTAAAAAAATAGCTTTAGGATTATCCACGGTGCAGCAACTAAATCTGAGGCAAAGATGGATTTGGTTTTGAAGAACAAAATAAGGGTTTGGAAACCTGCAAGTTCCAATGAATTAATAACCATACAATGCCAGTTGTATTTGGTTGAGCTTAGAGATGATAAATCTAGGTGGTCTGCGACAAGATCAAGCTGGCTGCTCTTGTTGAGCCATTTGCAATGAACATAAAGCTACAGCAGATGAGGTGAGATGGTTGCGACTCTGCTGGTTTAACCTTGCTATCCCCTAGTTGCCTTTATTGGTTGGTTAGAAATCAAAAACAAACTGACAACTAGAGAAATTTGAAAATTTTGGAACAAAAATGTACTTGTATTCAATATTCGACCATAAAGAATCTATAAATTAGAAGGGAAAATATTCTAACAAAAGAGAGATTTGAAAATTTTTCATCTTAGATTCACTATTGATGTTTTTAGGAAATTAATTGGTATAAATATCTCTGAAAAATCTAAATCTTGTTCCTTGTTGAAAATCAAATTTCTAATTAATCAATCTTCCCATTTTTGGATTAGAATTTCGTAACTATCATGTCAAGTATGAGAAAAAAGGGAACTCGCACCATCATAGACACCTAACATTTTTTATTCACTTATGCTCCTGCTTTATCAACCACGTTCTCTCTTTGTTGACTAAAGAATAAGAAAATGGCCCTATTGTATGCATATACAAAAAAGTAGGCAGTTTGCATGGATTGTCGTGTTTCCTTCTGTTATGTTCATTAATGAATAAAAAATGTTAAGGTCTGCATTGAGCAAAAAAGCGCCAATATGGGTAATTTCTCTAATGACCTTGACACAACTCTGAAGATCATGGAGTAGTTCAAATTAAAGAAATGAAAGAAATGAAAAAGAATAATTTTTTGTCTAGATGAGAAACTCATGCTTGGTCTCTTTGAGGGTAACCTTTACCTACAAATAATGCAAGTCTATGCAGTGACTTGGTGCCAGAATCATTTAGTTTGCTTGTGTTTAGGTATTAGGGCATGTAGCACTCCACTAAGTCAATTAAAACTACAAAATCAGCAGGCAGGCAGCTCTAACTAGTAAGATTGCCAAGCTAGTCAGAAATTCCATATCCAGAATGCGGAGACTTGACTAGTTTAAGAAGACATGGGATGGAGAAATGGTTGAAATTCAGCATTTAAAGCATTTATACAACTAAAAAAGAGATTATTGTGACTATTTTGACATTCTTTTACACTTTGGACCAAATACCTACCTCAACGCTACAGGGGACTTTATCAACAATAAGACACCTAGTGCACCCAAGTGTTCATATTCTTATCACAATAATGAATTATAATTTCTATATTTAAATAATTAAAGCATTCACAATAGAAAAATAATTCAATTATATGAGATTGTTCATCTAGGATTCCTTGATAATAAAGATTCATCTAGGATTCCTTGATAATAAAGATTCATCTATGAACCTCTTCTAAAAATATATGACTATAATTCACATCTATGTTTATGCTGTCATATTTATGCCTGGAATCATATACTTCAATTTTGTGTCTACAGTTGAGATAAATGCAGGACATGTGCTTTTAATTATTTGTTGTAGCCTAGAACATCTTCCATTTGCCATGCCTATGCCAGATAGGTCCCTTCTGAATGGTTTTCTGTCTAGACAAAATTGCATTTCTATTTATAGAAAAATATCGTAGTTCAATTGGAATTGCTTCAACTTCACTTGCTATTGATTGATTACTAGCTTCAGCTTCACATTGACCAGAAACCATTATTTGTTTATCCTGATCTTGTTGTTGCTGTGACAGATGAACTGGACAAGTTTGAAAATACATTTGGGTTGTGAAGTAAGAGAATTCCATGTGTGACAAAGAAATGAGGCCCTGATACTATTGTAATTATTAGGGGCTTGTTAGCCATTACAAATGAATGATAGAAACACAAAATTTATTTAGTGAGAGTAGTATCAAATGATTATTCATCTTTTATTAGTGGCAGTGATTAATGAGTGTTACTAGAGCTAAAGATATCACACCCTCAACCCTGCCTCTTATCTCTAAATATACCTATGGTTGACATTATTGCATGCATTGAGTTAATAACTGTGGAGGAGTTTAATTTTCTTTCCAAAAATTTAACATACAGACATTGTTTAACAGTGTTTAATACTTGGAGAGCTCTACAGTAGTTGTACTTCAACGAGCCTTGCTTCTTCATTTAAAGGATGTAGAACTTCCAATGCCCCTTATGTTAATATTAGTGCTACATTTTTACTCTCATGGCAGTAGTTGTATAGAACTTAAAATCCCTTTTCTGCTTCCATTAGTATCTCATATTTCTGCATAATCCAGGTATACATTTTCTTTAATCTCAGATGAACAATATTATTCAGTAATATTTTTGAATTATAAGTTTACATTGTCAAATTATTGACATTGCAAGACAGATCTTGTTTAATGTCATTGTCCTGTGAACTCAATTGGATCTGCCATATCATTTGTATCTATCTTATTGAGGGACCAAAATGTTGTCCAAACTCCTTGCTCCTCTACTTCTCATGGTACCCTTTAGGGCCTTTATGTATAACTCAAACAGTTTGCGCATGTTTTTGCTTCTCTCTCTTTCAAAATGCGAAAACTTGGTTTTGCCTATGTATTATAAGTCAAAATTTATTTGTAAGAATTTTTTCTGCCCAGATGTCTCCCTAATTTGGTTTACAAGAAGAGAATAAGGGAGGAAAGACTTAAAAGACTGCCTCCCACAACAATCAACAGATTAATTCTTAAGGCATTTGCGGTGAAACTCTCTTAAGACTCACAATCTGATATTGTGTGCATGGTTAACACAGAGTATTCCTTGACAAAGGTTACTAAATTGAAAGACATTCTAAATGCAATTAACTTTAGTGACCATCCAGCCATTTAAAGAATTACACAAAGGAGACTGCAGAGGCAACACTTGAGATGAAAGGCAAAGGACTTTGTGAACTACACTGTCCAAAAATACTTTATAATTTGTCTTGTAAAGTTGTACATACAGAGTAGGACTTCAATTAATCTTGTCATATTTTATCAGAAGGTAAAGCTTGATGCAAAATACAAATAAAAGATCAATATGGACCATGGACTGACCTTCAATGAAACAGATATTCTCTTTTAAGTTATTAAGTACTCTAAATTTAGTTGAACATAATCTTTTCACCATTGTCTAACAATTTAGTTTGCATAACATAACAAAGCCTTAACTCACTTTGAGTCCCGTACTAAGGCATATAAATAAACAATACATTGATGTGTAGAAATGAAAATTAAAAAGGAAAAAAAAAGTACTTTTATTATTATTATTATTATTATTTTTGAAATTGAATCCACTTTTATTTTAGTCACTAAAATTTTAAAAGTTAATTTTTAATTCTAAAGTATGTATTAACTTAGTCCTTCCATAATTTTTGCTTTGTATTTTTTACATATGCGTCAAAATTCAACAAAGTCACGTGACTTTTAAAAAACTACAAACATACTAAATTAGTTATTCCATAATGAAACCGTCTCAATTCTTGCTTATCTGGTCAAATTCCACAAAGTCATTTAGTCACATGACTTATTAGAATGAGCATTGTCTATTACACACAACATACACACATTTTAGTTTTTGAACTAAAATCATGACCACCTGAAGTCACTATTTCAATTCAAAAATTAAATTTTGTGTACATACAATATGTGAACTAATAATTACTATATTATAATATGACTATGAAATGATTAATCGGTTATGTTCAACAAAATAAAAAAGAAAAATTCAATTTTAGAAGCTCAATTTTTCGGTTTTAGCTAATGTACAACTTTTTAAAACTTTAAATTTTCTCACTTTTTTGAAGTACAAGTATATTTTAGCATACTTTAAGCAAAAAGTTTTCAACAAAATGTTAGATAAGATAAAAAAATAGCTTAATAATCATATAAGTGTTCGATTGAGAATTGCTTATCTTCAGAAGTTTATTTGCGTAAATGTGAGACAAAAAGCTAAAAAATAGCTTATTTTTAAAAGTAGTTCACCTCCCTCTCGTATTAGTTTGGATGGAAAATATACCATGAATTTGTATTCCAAGTTGATTTTAACAGTCTCCCTTAATGAATAAGAACTAAATTTCTTCTATTAAAAAAAATTTTATTTTAAAAAAGCTTAAACTTATATTATTTGAAATAAAATTGAGATGAAAAGTAGCATGAGAGCTAAAGTAATGGACTATTTAAGCATAAATCCTGCTAGTTTCGAAATAAACCCTAAAATAAAACTTAACAATTTTTGGAGCCAATGATATATTTTCATGTTAAAAAATTAAAAAAAAAAAAAAAAAACCTAGTATAAAAAGCTTAAAACGAATATATATATTAATATATATATATATATATATATATAATAAAAGAAAAAATGAACAAGCAATTGACAAAGACCGTTAGAAAGCAACCACCATGACACGTTAGCAGCAACTGGATGAGCAAAAACCATGTCTATTTCTCTCCATCGGTCTTTCACTCACTCCCACAACCTCTTCTTCTTCTTCTTCCTCTATCCTCACTTCTCTCTCTCTCTCTCTCTGAA
This sequence comes from Quercus lobata, assembly GCF_001633185.2. Taxonomy (NCBI): domain Eukaryota; kingdom Viridiplantae; phylum Streptophyta; class Magnoliopsida; order Fagales; family Fagaceae; genus Quercus; species Quercus lobata. The sequence goes on along the minus strand of NC_044914.1, from coordinate 47,025,109 downwards.
ATTCTAATGGACGTGACTCTCTCTTCGAATCCCCAAACCCTAACCCTAATCTCATGCACTCCTTTCTCCTCTTCCACTTCCTCCAAGCTCCGTTCCATCCGCAGAGAATTCCTCGGTTACACACAAACTCTCAGGCCACTTCGCTCCCGAACAAACCACCGAAGAAGAAAGCTAGGCCTTCTTCAATTCCAGTCCCCGAAATTTCTCGTACAAGCTTCTCTCGATTCTCGCTCCGTCCTCGTCGTGGTTGCCGTAGTCACTTTCTCCGCCGTCTCCGTCTTCTTCCTCAATCGCTATAGAAGAAAGAACAACGATAGCGAGGTCCGTCAACTATGAATTATATATAGCTTTGAATACTTTGTCTTAAATAATTTATCATATACTACAAAAAATTGATATATGTAATTATTGAAGAAGCTCCCAAATGTTTGTGTTTGCAACACTTTTATTGAAGGAGCTGGAACTTTGGATACTGAAGATGTAAATCAGTGATTGTTATAAGTAAAAAGATAGAATATTTAATAAAAATTACCTTAGTTGCGTTTTTTCTATTAACAGTATTATGTGACAAAACTGATTAAGTTACCACCTATATGACAAAGCTGGTGCAATTAAGAAATAGTGAATTTTCTTATTAAAAAAATAGTGAATTTTCCATTTAGAAAAAATAAAGAAATAGTGAATTTAGTGAGTGTTTGTTAGCTCAATTATAGTGAAGATTTTTTTTTTTTTTTTAAGAAAAAAAAACTTGTAAAGTTTCTTCTTATTAAATAAGGAACATTGATTCAAATCTCATCTACAATTAAAAAATTAAAAGTGGCTCAATTATAGCTATTTTTTCATTAGGTTCCTTTATCCAAAAGTGGCCTTCCTTTAGTTGATTGAGCATTGAAATATAATTGGGATTTCTATATATGGGTGTCTTCTGTGCTTGCTGTGCTTGCTTTATGCAATAACCAGCCTTCTTTTCTATGTTGATTATTGGTGCTAGAGTCTCTAAATTTAGTGTTATCTGAATTAGCTCAGTGGCTTTTTTTGAACACTTGTAGTTTTAAAAAATAAAAAAAAATTGGCTACCTTTTCGGTAGTCTCTTTTACACAACGGTGATTTAATTTGGGTTTAGAGTCATATTTTGTGTATCACAATTCTAACTAGTATGGAGATAAAACAATGATTCATATGAAAATGATTGTTCACCACTCATGATCAATCACTATAACAAAATGTGGTCATCAAAAAAAAAATTAGGATGTTATACTCGTAAAATAAAAAGTCGATGTACTAACATGAGCTCACTCTTTGTTGTTTATAGGGGTCAAGACATCCAAATTTTGTGTCATCCGAAATAGGACAAGATGTTATGAATTGGGTCTTTGAAGGTCAGATTTTGGGCTTAATTTGGAGAGCTACATGAGAGAACTGCCATGCTTTTGAGGATGAAGAGGCCCACGAGTTGATTTCCCAAACCACTACTTTGATTATAGTTGTCAATAACATTCACACTGCTCTGTTTCAAAAAAAAATCCTCTTGAAGCAACCAAGGTTCAGAAGATGGGAAACTTCAAGTCTTGAAGGATGGGCTTTCAAGTTTGTTGAAGGTGATTCAAGTGGGAGGAATTGCCAGATGAAGGTACTACTATTGATAATGCCTCTTTCTACATTTAGATCGATGATCCATTCCACAATATATTTGTCTCTTTCAATAAATGTTGTCAATACATAATCTGTTTTTATGTACCTTGGTCAAATTATTGATTAAACTAATTAGACACTTCCTAAAAAACTTAGCACCAGAAGTCGAGAAATCAATGCCTTTTCACATAAACTTGTTGAACTTGCTCTCAATCTGCTTGATTATCTTTGTTCTAGAACAAACATGTTGGTCCAATAGACATGAATACCAAACAACAATACAACACTTATTGGATGTTTGGATTTGTTGAAGTCTACCATCAAATGACAAAACATTTGCTATCCATCAATTGATTCTCACCAAAATTTATCGATTACAAGGCTGCAATCTTATTGCCTATAGCTTCAAACAATTTGAAACTGGATTTGGTTTGTTATCCACTTATGATTTCGACAATATTTGATTCATGAAAATTGTGGCTATTTAAGTTTTCTTATGAAATTGTTTTTTTTTTTTTTCAATGGCAGATTAGATTATTATTTTCTTTAACTATGTACCCTGTTTCCCCCAAACCCCCTTTTTTTAATGGCAAATTATTATTTTCTTTAGTTTATCAATACTATGAACTTTGGTTTTTTCCCCTTTGTTTCTTAATTCCTTTCAAAGTTTTAGAAGAGATGCTTGAATCAAATGTGTTTGATTGGGTTTTACAAATTTTGTAGATTAGCTTTGACTTTGGGAACATTTTTTTTTTTCTATTTCAAACCAGTGCCATTTGGGTTCTAAAGTTTTCTCCCCGTATATCACATCCTTTTCTCAAAGAAAGTCACTCTCAAAAGATTTTGATTGGTAAGTGATATATATATGTGTGCGTGTGTGTGTGTGTTTGTGAATTCTATTGACAGAATTATAAAGCCTTATATTACTACAAAGAATATCCTCCTAACATGCTGCTGAATCAGGCTAATATAGCTCTTTTCTTTTTATTCTTTCAATTATTATAAATTGTATGGAATGTAGGCTATTTAAAAAGAGAATTTTTTATTTTCCTTATATGACAAAAAGCTTTCAGTTCCACTTTTGAAGCTTTTATTTCTTTTGCATGCTTAGAGTTTTACGCATTGATTTTGTTTCAAATTTGTTCACTTTATTGAATTAACATCATTTTATGTTGATGTTGTCTGATGATATGCAATATTATAAGATATCAAAATCCAAGAAAGTCTAAGATCTTTTTTATTTTGGGTTTCTACATAGTAAGAGCACATAAAGATGAAAGACAAAACCTACACGTATTATGTATTTTAATGAGCAGGAGCTTTGTGCGTTGAATACGACCTTTTAATGAGCAAGATGCTATAGCTTAAGATGAAATTATAAGATGTTATCAGCTTAATTATAAGACCTAAGTGAGTTAGTTGCTTAGATTATGTGTAAATGTGATTTTTACTTGAAATCACTTTTGACAACTTTCTTACTTAAAGTTGTTGACGTGCAGGTTTAAAGAAAAGATATAAGATTCTAGAAGGAGAATGCTTGGATCAAGATTGTCATAGCAATGAGCAACTGTGATAGTTATTGCTATTGGCTTATGTATAAATTAAATGCCTAAAATAGAGATAGATGTGGCAACAGTGTTTATTGAAAGAGAAATGATATGTCTATAACTTTTTCACAATATTTTCACAACAAATTCTAAGTGGCAGGTTGTTACTAGTTGTTATTGTTGGGTCAAAAAAGTAATCTTCGTGTTAGGTTTAAATTTGAACTAATAACAACTAATTACCGATGATTTGTTGTGAAAATATTGTAAAAATGTTGTGAACGCAGCATCTCTATTATTGAAATTCTTGATAGTGTCTGATTTGCAAAATAAATTAGAGCAAAAAGTGGATTTGTGTAGAGAGGTTGTTGTATGTATTTTTTGGCAAAATTGAATTTGAATTTTGGCTTTGAGCCAAGTAACATACTAATGATGCCAAAATTGTATCACATACAAAGGTTGCAATCCTCTTTACAAATAGTTTCCCCATTGTCTTTAATGTTGCTTTAGTTTCAAACATTACACTTTTGTTTTTCTTTTTTTGGGTGGGCAAATCAATCTCTCACTTATTATTTTAGCTTTTTCTTTTAGCTATTAACATAACATAACAAAATTTTTTTCTATCTCAATCTCTTCTCTTCCTTTTTGTTTTTCTTGGTGGGCAAATCAGTCTCTCATTGATTTCTTTTAGTTTTTTCTTTTAACATAAGGTTGGTTAATTATCATTTTATTTAACTATCTCATGCATCATACGGATTAGCAACTAGTATAGATAAAAGATCAATATTATATTACAAATGCTAATTCATTTCAAAAAAATAAAATAATAATTACAAATTCTAGGAACAAAATCACCGAAAACTTAAAAGAGGATTAAGAGAAAATACTGACACTAATGAATTCCTAAAACAAACTAACTAATTAACTCTACAACTAATCAAAGTTGTACACGTTTTTACAGAAAACCACGTGCTAAACACACGGGTAATTAAGCACGTGCTAAACACGTTTTTACATTGTCCCTAATACGACACCATTCATTTTAAATGAAACGGTGTGCTTTGCCGCTTTAGTGATACAACCTCGTTGCTATCATCTCTGAAAGATAAAGCTTGAGGCTTTGATGGTTAGAGAGAGTTGTATTTTCTGAGCCTACCAGTACGTACCATGCACATTCATTGTAAAAAGTGATTGGTGAAGAAATTTATGAGGGATTAAATGTGGACAATGGACTGAGACGGTTCATGGTAGCAAGGGCGGAGTTAGGATTTGTTGTTTGGAGGGGCCAAATTTTGGTACTAATATATTAATTTTGAGTCAAAATAAACCACCACACACATACGTAAATGCACATACACAAATATAGACATTAATATTTTGATACTAGAGTAGATCATAATTTATAAATATATTATATATAAAATTAACTTTCACATATGTATATTTGCAAGATAATTTTTTAGGAAAATTTATTATCTTTTAAACTCCAACAAGTATACAAAAGTTGTATAGTTTGATATTAAATATATACAAAAAATGAATTAAAGAAAACAAAAACTATCTTGTCTCTATAACTAGTAGATCAATTGACAAATTCTATTAGTTTTTAAGAGCATCATTGGACTAACTCAAATATTTGGGGGGGGGGTCAACTTCTATTTTTGTAGCTAAATATTTAAAGTTTTTAATACTTACACATAATATAGAATAGTTTTTTAAAATTTTGGGGGGGCCATGTCTTGCTATAGCTCCGCCCTTGGTGATGGAGGTGTTGAGTTTTTTTTTTTTTTTTTTTTTTTTTTTTTTTTTTTTTTTTGTGAGAATTGGAGGCGTTGAGGTTGAGTGGAGGAAAAATGAGGTAGAAATTTGGGACTTGTAATTTAGGTTTCCAGGAATTTATTGTTTTGTGCATGATTTTTGTTTAGTCCATATTTATTTTTTATTTTGTAGTTAAAGGGGCATGAATTTTATTTATTTTTCTTGTAGGTCAATATCTAAATATTTTAGAGGAGGAGAGCCACACACACACACACATATATAAGGGAAAATCATAATTTTTCAAATTATGAATGTATACCAGTTTGTTTGTTTGTTTTTTTTTTTTTTTGGGGGGGGGGGTGTGGGGGGGGTGGGGGGCTATTAGGGCCAACATTTAAATTTTCAACTTATATGTGGCCCCCCTTACCCTATCGTAGATCCATCTCTGGCTCCACCTGTGCACACAAGGAAGATGAAAAAAAGTTCTAATATAAAGACACACTATAAATTTTACTCAAAAGTCATGATAATCATGTATTAAGTTGATTGTAGATGCAAACAGTTTTTTCTTATTAAAAATATTCATTTGAGGGGTTAAAAACATTAAGACTGTGTTTGAAAATATGTAAAATATTTTACTTAAAGAAAAACGTTTTCTGTTGTTTGACTGTGTTGTGGAAATTACACCAGATAATTATTTCTTGTGTTTGTTCTTGGATGTAAAAAATATCTATTCTATGGAAAATGTAAGCCCAAACCAGCCACCACCACCAACGATGAGCACAACCCATCACCACCCACACAAAATCCAAATCGGGAAAAGGAAAAAAACTGCCACCATTGCTCTATTGCCATCACCACCCATAGAAAATCCACCACCACCCACACAAAACCCACCACCACACAACACAAAAACCACCAAAACACCACCACAACGACACCAAAAAAATCAGAGATCAAAGAAAACGAAAATTAGACACAAAAATAAGTAGGAGGCTTGGTTCGAGTCAAAGAGAAAAAGTGAGATAAGAGAGAGTGTCATGAGTGAGAGTGGAAGAGAGAGTGTGGTTCTTGAATGAAGGCACTAGATCGGTGACATGTAGTGTTCGATCCGGCCTTGGTTGGTTAGAGGGAAAGAGAGAGAAAGCAGATCGGCGAGTGGCGGAGATGAGATCGAGAGGAGATGATCTGACCCAGAGGGCGGCGATGATGAGATCGAGAGGAGATGATCTGAACCACAATGCGGCGATGATGACATCGAGAGGAGGACAAGGTGAACTAGAGGGTGGCGGCAACAAACTTCAAACGGCGGCAACGATCAAACTCGGTTCAATCTCTCTCTCTCTCTCTCTCTCTCTCTCTCTCTCTCTCTCTCTCTCTCTCTCTCTCTCTCTCTCTCTCTCTCTCTCTCTCTCTCTCTCTCTCTCTCTCTCTTCGGGTGTGTTAGCTCTGTCCCCTCCTTATGCTTTAGCTTGGCGTGAGTGAGCTTAGTGAGTAAGGATAGGAATTTTCTATGGAGAATGGAAATGGTTTGAAAGTAAATTGAATGTGTAAAATGATTTACAGGTGTGGGGTGGGTATTTTACGGTCAACTAAAATCTATTTTCAGTTTGACCGTAATTTCCTATGTTGCAAACACCAGCAATGGTGTAAAACAATTTCAAAAATTCAATTACACTAGAAACAAACACAGCCTAAGTACATCTGAACAAGAAATTTTGAAATTTGGATGAAATGATAAAGTATTTTACAATTTTTTTTTTTTGGAAGTCAATAGAGAACTTTCATTCAAATTGTAATGGCTAATGGGATAGTGGTACAGCAATCCAAATATCCATTAGGTACTAGAAATATTGGGCCTATCATCGTGATTAACTTACTTGACAGATGTGCCACTTATTTCCCTTCCCGCCAAACGAATTGGACCTAAGAAAGTCCATCAAAAGCACGTTCTCCTTTGATTCTTTGTTTTACCATAACAAATAACGAATATTGAGCAGCTGTTTGGTAAAGTATTTTGAACAACAGTTTTTAGTGTTTAAACAATATTACATATATTTTTACATTTTTTCATTCACAGGTATTTCTAAAAAATATAAATAATATTTTTAGAATAACATTACCAAACGGGCCTTAAATGTGGCTAGGATATGAGTATTGACCTTGCAGTCATTACTAAAAAAAAAAAAAGGTTTATATTCATTAAAAAAAAAAAAAAAAAAAAAAACCAGGTTTACAACTGCATATTTGTGATGGCATTGTCAAAAAATTTAAACATTAATAAAAATAAAAATATTGATTTTTTTTTTTTTCCTTTTCAAACTGAGGAAAAAAACAAAGATATGAGAATTTTCCGTTTCAACCAACAGAAGTATAAAATGATTGCCATCAAAAAAATGAGCACACCAAACCGAAGCTTTGCACATTATTTAGATGGAGACCTTTTTCTTTCGACACAATAATTAAGTTAGCATCCCGCCAAAAAAAAAAAATAATAATTTTTTTTTTTTTTTGGTTTCCCAACCGGTATCCGAACCCACTGGGCCGACTAATCCGGTTTCGGAGCGGGTCCCGGGGTTAAGGTTTTAAACTCCTCCCAACGGGCTTGCGGGGGATCGAACCTTAGTTCGCCCTACCAAGTCTAGCCCCTGGCACCACTAGACCAAGACACCGTTGGTAAAAAAAAAAAAAAAAAATAAAAAAAAAATAATAATAATAATAATAATAATGAAGTTAGCTGTATCTCACTTTGAAAAGATGAATAATTGAGGCTAGCATCGTTCACGTTTTCTACTTTGTTGAAACTTTTGCTAACACGTCACAAAAGCCCAGAGCACTTTTTCTTCGGCACTGGCATTTGATTTGACAAAAAATAGTCAGATAGCAAGATGAAGAAAACACAAATTCCAAAAGGTAGAGCAAATTTTTTTTCTTTTTTTTTTTTTTGGGGGGGTGGGGGGTGTGTGGCTTAGGTAAAGTGGAAAATTTTCATTAGGGTAAAGAAAAGGAGGGGCCCGACGTAAAGTAAAGCAAAACTACAATCAGTGTCGGTTGACGAAAAAAAAGAAAACCGAATTTAAGTGGAGTATGTGCAAAAAGGGGAGGTTTGAGTGAAATCATACAAAGAGAGTGCAAATTCCTTCAAAATGTGAGCAAACTAACATTCAATGCTCCCATTCGATCCATTCTTCTCTTTTCGGTGAAGCGAAATGGCTGAGGCGGTTGTTTCGAGTGTCGTGACAAGGATTGGTGACTTGCTCGTACAAGAAGGAAAATACTTGTCTGGGGTGAGTAACCAAGTTGAGCTGCTAAAAACTGAGCTCAATCTGATGCAAGGCTTATTAAAAGATGCAGATGCGAGGCAGGATGAATCAGAGGCTGTAAGATGGTGGGTTGCTGAAATAAGAGATCTTGCTTATGATGCAGATGATATCATTGCAACATATGCCCTCACAGTTGGAACCAGAAAGGGAGGAGGCATACAAAAGTTCATCAAGAGGTGCAGTTGCATCTTGGATGAAGTAATTACATTCCACAAGGTTGGGTCACAGATTGAAGATATCAAGGCGAAAGTTCATTGTTTGAGAACGATTTTTCGAGACTATGGGATAAGAGAATCTATGATAAAAGGAGGCGGATCCAGTTCTTTTAATGAGAGGAAGCGAGAGGAAAGGCAAACATTTCCTCATCTTGACCATGACGTCGTTGGGTTTGACGATGATCTAAATAAATTGGTGGAGTTTTTGCTAAAAGAAGGGGAAGGCAATAGAGTTGCTTCCATATGTGGTATGGGTGGTCTGGGAAAAACCACTCTTGCCAAGATGGTTTATAACCACAAGAAAATCAAGCAACATTTTGTTCGCCGCACTTGGTCATATATCTCACAACAATGTCAAAGAAGACGTGTTTGGGAAGAAATTCTAATTAAGGTTCAGTCTCCAACTAAAGAGGAAAGGGATGAAATTCAAAAGTTGACAGATGCAGAGATCATTGAGAAACTTCGTGAAGTTCAACTCCAGAAAAAGTGTTTGGTGATTATAGATGATATTTGGGATGTTGAGACTTGGAACAGTCTATGCGTTGCCTTCCCATTAAAGAATACTAATAGTAAAATTCTGCTTACCTCTCGTAATAAAGAAGTGTCTTTACAAGTAGATGCCGAAAGTTTTCTTTATGAATTGCAATGCCTAAATAAGGAAAGGAGTTGGGAATTGCTTAAGAAGATAGCAATATCTCGGAGAAAAGGTATCACAACTAATTTTCTCCTGTGCTAATAATTTGAAGAATATTTTCTTTATATTTTATTTCTTAATTAATTTGAATGAAACACGATCTATTAATAAAAATAAATAATAACTTGCAAATAATAAATTTATCTAGATATAAAGTTTTAATAGTAAGATATTGAGGTTTAATTAATTTTAATATATAAATATATGGATGTGTATGTCTATGTGTACTTGGAAACCTATGTATGTAATATTTATTTTTATTTGCTGCATGTGAACGTCGATAGTAGATTCTTAATCCTCAAATTTAAATCAAATGTTATCTTAACGGAAAAAAAAAAAAAAAAGTCATTTCTTTTGGTATGTTTAACTAGTATTTGATGACACAAAAATATAAAAAAATTCAATATGAATAATAAAAAAAAAAAAAATATATATATATATATATATAGAGAGAGAGAGAGAGAGAGAGAGAGAGAGAGATTTCTCCAAAACTTTGGACCCAGTGTACTAAAATGTTGGTTATACAATTTTGAAGGGCAGATCAATGCAGGTTGGGAAAAATTGACATCCCTAGTTGGCCATATACATTAAAAAGTATACAAAATAATATATTAGATAATGAACAATAAATACATATTTATTTTGAAAATACCTTTTTTCATAGTAAAATGTTTTGATTAATAAACATATTACTAATTTATGTTTGTTTATACTTCATTATTTTTTTATTTACCTTACAAAAGTTGTGAAAATATATTTGAAAGTTGTTTAAATTCATTTAGATTTTATTTTTACTCAATTTTGTTAATATTTATAAGTTTAATCGTTTGTTTTATTTCAATTAATTATTATATTATCTATGACATCATGACAATTTAAACTGTGAAGAATTAAGTGATTGATAGAAGCTTATTAAAAAAAAAAAGTGATTGATAGAAGGAATTTATTTGGATTGGAAGACTATTATCTATTTTAAAATGAGAGGGAAGGGGGATTCTATATATCAATATTATTATAGGTATAAAAAAGAGCGGAAAGTTTCCTGGGAAAAGGTAGCTCTATATTACTGTAAAAAAGAAAAGAAGTTTGATTTTAAACAAGTTTTGACACTTCAAGGTTAAAATTGCTAGATGGTCAAACTTGAATCTCACATTTAAGCTAGCCCTACACCAACCAATGATAATTCTAGAAACTAACACTCGTATTAGTTAGTAATTCCGAAAGAAAATGGTTTGACTAATACTTTTATATTATTAATATATTAGCAAATTGGTGAATTCTTCCAAAATAATTGAGAAAAATATTAGCACAAAATTAAAAGTAAAGAGTTTGAATTAATTGTAATTGCATTTTAAATCATTTAGTAAAATTAATTTGATACCAGTTGAGAGCCTGTATATTGGGTAAAAGTCACGGATTAGTATCTTCCATAAGCATGGAACAAATTTCTCCAAATGGATGTACATCAATGGGTTAATAAATATTATGTTATTTGTAGATTTTCAAGTCTTTAAATATAGGTGCTTGATGTTATTATTGTAGTTGATTTTGTTGTGGTTGTCATTGTTCAAGAAGAAATGATATTATTTTGTTTATTGTTGGCTTTGCAGACTGTGTGACCAACACTAACAAGCATAATATCAAAAAATTAGGGAAGGAAATGATTGAGTATTGTGGAGGTTTACTGTTGGCTATCACTGTACTTGGAGGCCTTTTAGTGGCAAAGCAAACACCAAATGAGTGGGAGGATGTGCTTAAACATATTAAATCATATATTTTTAAAGAGGATGACTTACGAGTCAATAAGGTCTTAAGTTTAAATTATAATGATTTACCTTGCCACTTGAAACCATGCTTTCTATATTTAGGCCATTTTCCAGAGGATTTTGAGATACCAATAGAGGAATTGATTCAAATGTGGATGGGCGAAGGTTTTATACCACAAATTTTGCATGAAGAAGATAGTGAGGATACAACGGAGTATGAGGGAGAACAATATTTGCGAGAGCTAATCCAGAGGTGCATGGTTCAGGTGGGGGAAATTAGCAAACATGGAAGGATCAAAACTTGCCGAATCCATGATCTTATGCGAGATTTTTGCATTTCAAAAGCCCAACAAGAAAATTTTCTCCAAATCACCAAGAAAAATATTCACTCCATGGAAGGAAGCCAATGGCATATTGATAAAATTAGAAGACTTGCTATCACTTTGGAATCAAATGATAACTACCTCAAAGGAATTAAATTTAGTGAATATCCTTACCTCAGGTCTCTTCTCTACTTTGTGCATCCTAAAGAATTTTATTTCAAGAAATCCAAGTTGCTTAGAGTCTTAAATATGAAAAATTACAATGGAAAAAACTTACCTAAAGATATTGGACGTTTCATCCATTTGAGATTTTTATCTTTGGAAAATAGCAATATAAATAAGGTGCCTTTATCCCTTGGCAATTTGAGATGCTTGATTTACGACTTCAAGATTGCAGATGGAGAGTGCCAAATGTTTTTAAGAAGATGGAACAGTTGAGGCATCTTTACCTACCCTTCGATTATTGGGTAAGTGACAAGTTTCCGATTCAACTATCTTCGGATTCTTAGCATCAGATATCAAGTCTATTGTTACTCAAAAAAAAAAAAAAATTCTTGGCGTGAAGACTGGTGAAGTGCCCCATGTAATACAAATACTATCAAGCTGTCCACATGTATATAAGCTAGTTATAAAAAGCCGTATTAAGACACTTACAGAAACTCGCCTGTTCTCTCCAAATCTTGCCAAGTTGGAATTAAGATTTGCTGAACTTGAAGAAGACCCAATGCCAACCTTAGAGAAGTTGCCCAATTTAAAAATCCTCCGCCTCTTAGAGAACTCTTTCGAAGGGAAGGATATGGATTGTTCTGAAGGAGGATTTCCTTTGCTTCAGTATCTTTTCCTTGATCATTTGTACTCCCTAGAGGAGTGGAGGGTGGAGAAAGGAGCCATGCCCAATCTTTGCCAATTGGAAATTAATTGTTGCACTAGGTTGAAGACTATTCCAGATGGATTGAGGTTCGTCACAACCCTCCGGGAATTAGAGATCACAAACATGTCGGAGTCATTCAAAGATATGCTTGACGAAGGAGGACTGGATTTTGACAAAGTCAAACATGTGCCTTCCCTTGTATTTTATAACTGTGTCTGGAAACGGTAATCAGGTACAGTAATGAATTCCTGCATATTTGATAAATTTTAGGGGGGCTTCTTTTCTTCTAAATCTCTCTCCAATTAATTCAAAATTTCCCCAATAATATTAAGCAAAATATTTCCGTAATGTAAGGGTATTTCTTCTTTTGATAAGAATGAAGCTCTTATCTATTTTTTTTTCACTTATTTATTAGGTTTTGAACCCACAACCTATCTAATCATTATATTAGAAGCAAATTCTTTTCTGCTTCATCTTGTGGTGGACTCTTAATTTTTGCCTCTGTTATCAATAAATTAAGCAATGAGTTTTATTTGACAGTTTTTCTTTTAATTTCTACAGCTTAAATATATTGGTTGACGGCACAAACATAGTTCTAAAATGTTGCCTTAATGAGTTTTGTATACAGCATATTTTAATTCATTTTTGATGTTTTGGGCTTTAATCATGGAGCAAAAGTTTCTACTCTGCTTCAACTAATGAAAAATCAACAAAATATTTTCACTGCTTTGCAACTCTGTATGAGTTTTTGACAGTTTGGGGTCTTAACTACTTTCGTTTTATGGGTCCTACTTTTTCTTTTCATTTCAACGGCATGACTATATTGGTTTCTAAATCATACTTATTGAGTTCATGTCTATAGGCTATAGCATATTTCATTTTAATTCATTTTCTGAGCTTAATCATTTTAGTTGATTTTCATTTTAGTTTGTGTTTTTTTTTTTTGACAGGTGAAATCATCCATGGTGCAAAAGTTTCTACTCTGGTTCAATTCATGAAAAATCAACAAAAGATTCTCACTACTTTGCAACTTGTACGGGTTGGTGTTAGTTATACAATTTGAAGGATTTGATTGCATAGACTCATTAAACATATTTTCTGATACCTATGTATAGTGCTGCAAAGAATTGTTTGTTTGTTTTATTATTGCTTTGCTATTATTTGCACTCTTTGTTCATGTATCCTGTTGATTAAAAGAACCAAATGCCTCATTGAAGGAGAAAAATAATTCTTCAATTAATTTGGGATTCTCATATTTCATTAAGCTATGTTTATCTTGCGGCAGTTTAGATGCATATTGTTTATGGTGAAGCTAGTTCAGTCTGTCCTTTAGTTAAATAGTAGCGGTGTATCTTATTGAGCTGGGAAAAACAAATAGCATGGATGGAATCACTGCTTTTTCCAAATCTTTACAGGTACTAAGACATTAGTTATGTGCAATTGAGATATAAAAAATTATGCAGAAAAATTATGTTAGATGGAACTTCTATTCCTTTTAGATTTTATGCCATAATTGGAACTCTATAAATTCAACATCATACATAATCAGAGTAATAATTATTAAGCAATTTGGTTGTTCTTAAGTCTTAACAGTAATTTAAATAGTTCTAGTTGAATAGAGTGTTGGGTTAATATGAGCTGTAAAAGGCTTATTGTAAACTAGAAGATGAGGTTATTATATAGTTATACACTTATACTATTGTGATTAGTGGGGAATCATAGCCATTGTATATGTAGGATTTTTTTTTTGAAAAGTTTCTGTTGAGAGTAATATCAAATGATTATTTATGTTTTCCAATTCTCAGTACACATATAATTAATGTTTTAGACAAGCCTTGAGTTGATAACCATATTGGAGTTTTATTTCTATGCAAAAATTTTAGTGTTTTTAACTTGGAAAGCTTGGCTTAGTTTCACTTTAACCTGGTTTGTAGAACTTTCTATGCCTCCATTGGCATGAGAGGAATGCTAGATTTAATCTCGTGGCACATATTTTGGACTATAAAGGTCCCACAAGATTGTACATGGGGCTGTAGAGTTGTCCTAAAACTTAGAAGTGAGGTTAGGAGGTTCATAAAGTTTGATGTAGGGGATGGTTCATGAAGTATAACTTTAGGATTATCCATGATGCAGCAACTAAATCTGAGGCAAAGGTGGATTCTGTTTTGAAGAACAAAATAAGGGTTTGGAAACCTGCAAGGTCCAAAGAATTAATCACCATACAATGCTAGTTGTGTTTGGTTGAGATTAATAATGATAAAGCTAGGTGGTCTGCAACTAGATCAGGCTGGCTGCTCTTGTGCAGCCATCTGCAATGAACAAAAAGCTAAGGCAAATGAGGTGGGATGGTGGAGACTGTTGGGCTTTGTGGAGCCTAGTTGTGTTTGATCTGGATTATGACCCGACCCGAAATAATATTGTTACATTTTTTTAATGAGAGATTTTCTGAGGCTTAGTCCAGGGATCATTTGTTTTTAGAATGTTCTTTTGCCAAGAGAATCTAGTTCACTATCATTCGGTACTGCTTAGTTTCAGAGGCTAAGTGCAATTGGCATGATCTAATGTGCTAGGGTATTACCAAGGGAGAAGCTTGAGATCATCTATTTGTAAGCTTGCCCATTGGGCCAATGTGTATTAGGTTTGGTCTTGGAGAAATGCCATTATACATGATGGGTCAGTGTGGCTTGAAGAGAAGATTTTGAGAAGAACTTAGAAGGATGTTAGAGGTAGATTAGAGTCCTGAACCAAATTCCAAATATCATTTCTGAACAATATTCTCTGCTATAATTGGGTGATAAATTCTTCTGTTATTCCAAATATCAGTGTGTATTACTGATGTTTAGGAGCTGTTCTGTTTTGGTGTGAAAATTTCTATATCTGTTCTTACCTGAGTTTTTGTTGTGTGAATTTGTAAGAATCTGGTCTCTAGATATGAGTTTTGGGATTTAATAGCCTTTGTAGTATTCTTTAGCCTAGGTTTTACTGTCCCTAGTTTCTGTCGTTTGCCTAGCTTTGTTCTGTTCTCTATTAATAATATCCTTTACTAATTCATCCAAAAAAAATATTGAACTAAGATTAACTGCATTATGTAGTCATCCTTAATATAACATTTATTATTTATAAATATACATTCTCAAAATCTTGAAATTGTAGAAGCAGTCATGTTTGCTATTAATGTCTTGTGAGCTATTGCCTCTTCTCCATCAATCTTATTGAGCAACAAAAAGACCCATCAGCACTCCGTGCTTCCAGACTTCTTTTGGTTGCCTCTATGGCCCTAGTGTGTGTTTGTGTTTTGTTCATTTTTCTTTTTCATATTTTCGTAATCCACTAGGCATAAGACTCAAAGTGGATTGAATTTCAGTTTTTTATTTTTTTTAAGAAAATAGACAAGAAGAAAAAACTTCATTGCTATCATTCACAAGGAGTAAAAATTGAATTTCAATTTATACACTTATTTATTAGGTTCTGAACCCACAACTTACCTCTCCACTATATTACAAGCAAATTCTTTTCTGTTTCATCTTGTGGTGGTGTCTCAATTTTTGCCACTTTTATTAACAGTTTCTTCTCTCTTTTTCTCCACTATTTTGGGGTCTTTCTATTTTTTTTTTTTTTTTTGGGTCCTACTTTCTTTTCATTCCTACAACAGAAATTTATATTGGTTGATGGTGTAAATATAGTTCTAAATCTTAATTTAATGAGTTCATGTCTATGGTATATTTCATTTTATTCATGTTTGATGTTTTGGGCTTAATCATTCTCCTTTGGTTTTTTCCCAGGTGAAATCATCCATGGTCTGCAATTAGTACAAGTTGGTGTCAGTTATACAATTTGAAGGATATGATTGCACAGACTCATTAAACATATTCTCTGATGTCTAAGTGTAGTGATGTAAAGAATTGTTTGTTTGGTGATGGTATTTTGCGTTGTGATATTTTGTTGGGTGGTTTGTTTGCATTAGTGTGTTTGTTTTAGTGTTGCTTTCTTGTTCAGCTGTGCTGCTTTGCTATGATTGCACTCTTTGTTAATGTATTCTGATGAACAAAAGAACCCAATGTATCATTGGATGAGAAAAATGATTCTTCATTTGATGTGGGATTCCTCATATTTCTTCAAGTTATGTTTATCTCGCTGCATTTTAGATGTATATTGTTTATAGTGAAGCTAGTCCAGTTTGTCCTTGTGTTAAGTTGTAGAACTATATCTTTTTGAGTTGGGAATATCAATTACATGGATGGAGACTGCTAATTTTTCCATGTCAATTTGGTAACTAAAACATGGTGCAGCAACTAAATCTGAGGCAAAGATGGATTCTGTTTTGAAGAACAATATAAGGGTTTGGAAACCTACAATTCTACAGGGTCCAACAAATTAATCACCATTCAATGCCAGCTAGGTGGTCTGCTAGATCAGGCTGGCTGCTCTTGTGCAGCCATCTGCAAATGAACATAAAGCTAAGGTAGATAAGGTGGAATGGTGGAGACTCTGGTGGTTTATCCTTGTTATCCCTTGTTTGCCTTTATTGGTTGAAACTCATGATCTTGACACTACTAAATCTGAAAATCATGGACTAGTTCAAATTAAAGAAATGAAACCAAAAAAAAAAAAAAAGTCTAGATGAAAACTCTTGCCTGGTCTCTTTGAGGGTAACCTTTACCTGCAAATAATGCAAGTCTATGCTATGTCTTGGTGCCAGAATCATTTGGTTTGCTTCAGTGTTGTATGTATTAGGGAATGTGCTCTCCACCAAATTAAAACTACCAAATAATGAAATCAGCAGGTAGGCGGCTCTGACTAGTAGGATTGCCAAGCTAGTTAGAAATTCCAAATCCCGAATCCAAAGACTTGACTATTTTAAAAAGACATGAGATGGAGAAATGGTTGAAATTCAACATTTAAAGAATTTATTCAACTAAAAAAGAGATTACTGTGACTATTTTAACATTTTTTTACACTTTGGACCAAATACCTACATCAATGCTTATAATGTACTGAACAGGGGGCTTTTATCAACAAGAAGACACCTAGTGCACCCAAGTGTTCATATTCTTATCATAATACTGAATTATAAGTTATATATTTAAAAAATTAAAGCATTCACAAAAGAAAACTAATTCAACTAGATGAGATTGTTCATCTAGGATTCCTTGATAATAAAGATTAATCTATGAACATATTCTAAAATATACGACTACAATTCACATCTATGTTTAAGCTGTCATATTTATGCCTGGAATCCTATACTTCAATTTTGTGTCTACAGTTGAGATAAATGCAGGACATGCGCTTTTAATTATTTTCTGTAGCATGGAACATCTTCCCTTTGCCATGCGTCTGCCAGATAGGTTCCCTATGAATGGTTTTCTGTTGAGACAATTGCATTTCCATTTACTGAAAAATATCTTGTTCAATTGGAATTGTTTAAAATTCACATGCTATTGATTGATTACTAGCTTCAGCTTCACATTGACTGGAAACCATTATTTGTTTATACTGCTCTTGTGGTTGCTGTGACAAAGATGAACTGGACCAGTTTGAAAATACAATTGGGTTGTGAAGTAAGATAATTCCATGTGACAAAGATGAGGCCCTGATACTATTGTAATCATTAGGGGCTTGTTAGCCATTACATATGAATGACATAAACATAAAATTATTTAGTGAGTGGTATCAAATGATAATTCATCTTCTTTTTTTTTTTTTATTAGTGGCAGTGATTAATGAGTGTTACTAGAGCTAAAGATATCACACTGCCTCTTATCTCTGAAATTTAACATGCATCGAGTTAATAACCGTGGGGGAGTTTAATTTTCTTTCCAAAAATTTAACATACAGACACTGTTTAACATTGTTTGATACTTGGAGAGCTCTGCAGTTGTTGTACTTCAACGAACATTGCTTCTTCATTTAAAGGATGTAGAACTTCGGATGCCCCTTATGTTAATAGGAGTGCTACATTTTTATTCTCATGACAGTTGTTGTATAGAATTTAAATCTCTTTTCTGCTTCCATTAGTATCTCATATTTTTGCGTAATCCAGGTATACATTTTCTTTAATCTCAGATTAACAATATTATCCAGTAATATATCTGAATTATAAGTTTACGTTGTCAAATTATTGACATTGCAAGACAGGTCTTGTTTACTGTCATTGTCCTGTGAACTTAATGGCGTCTGCCATATTCATTTGTATCTATCTTATTGAGGGACCAAAATGCTGTAAGGACTCCTTGCTGCTATACTTCTCATGGTACCCTTTAGGGCCTTTATGTATAACTCAGACAGTTTGCGCATGTTTTTGCTTTTGTCTCTCTTTCAAAATGCGAAACTTAGTTTTGCCTCTGTATTATAAGTCAAAATTTATTTGTTAGAATTTTTTCTGCCCAGATGTCTCCCTAATTTGGTGTACAAGGAGAGATCAAGGGAGGAAAGACTTAAGACTGCCTCCCACAGCAGTCAACAGATTAATTCTTAAGGTTTATTCATTTATGGTGAAACTCTCTAAGACTCACAATCTGATATTGTGTGCATGGTTAACAGAGTATTCCTTGACAAAGGTTACTAAATTGAAAGACATTCTAAATGCAGTTAACTTTAGTGACCATCCAGCCATTTAAAGAATTGCACAGTGCAGTTTGCAGTGGCAATACTTGAGATGAAGGGCAAAAGGACTTTGTGAACTACACCGGCCAAAAATGCTTTAAAATTTGCCTTGTAAAGTGGTACATACAGAGTAGAAGGACTTCAATTAATCATGTCATATTTTATCATAAGGTAAATCTTGATGCAAAATATAAATAAAAGATCAATATGGACCATGGACTGACCTTCAATGAAACAAATATTTCTTTTAAGTT
The DNA here is from genome assembly GCF_001633185.2 of Quercus lobata. Lineage (NCBI taxonomy): Eukaryota > Viridiplantae > Streptophyta > Magnoliopsida > Fagales > Fagaceae > Quercus > Quercus lobata. Next base: position 47,006,122 of record NC_044914.1, on the reverse strand, counting down.
ATTATGTACTCTAAATTTAGCTTTTCACCATTGTCTAATAATTTAGTTTGCATAACATAACAAAGCCTTAACTCACTTTGTGTCCCGTACTAAGCATATAAATAAACAGCAAAAATACTTTACCAAACAATACATTGATGTGTAGGAATGAAAATTAAAAAGGAAAAAAAAAAAAAAACTTTTGTTTTTTTGGAAATTGAATCCACTTTTATTTTAGTCACTAAAATTTTAAAAGTTGATTTTTAATTCTAAAGTATGTATTAACTTAGTCCTTCCATAATTTTAAAAGTTCATTTGTAATTTTTGTAAATGTGTCAAAATTCAACAAAGTCACACCGCTTTAAAAAAACTACAAACATACTAAATCAGTTATTCCATATTGAAACCATCATAATTCCACAAAGTCACTTAGTTACATGACTTATTAGGATGGACTTTGTCTATTAGACACAACATACACACATTTCAGTATTTGAACTAAAATCATGACCACCTAAAGTCACTATTTCAATTCAAAAATTAAAACAAGTTTAAAGAGGTTAAAAGCCTGTGCAATGTATCAAAGAGTGTGAGTTAAAGAGGTTTAAAGCCTATGCTGTATATCCCAGAGTTAGGCCTTTTTGGATAAACATCATTGAAAAATTTCTTTAAAATCTTTTCTCCTCTTTCCGTGTATGTTAAAAATATTTAGTATTCTAAAAAAAAACAAAAAAAAACTGAATTTCTTCTATTAAAAAAAAAACTTATTTTTAAAAAATCTTAAACTTATATTATTTGAAATAAAATGGTGAGAAAAAGTAGCGTGGGAGCTAAACTAATAGATTTTGGAGTGAATGATATACATTCACGTGAAAAAAAAACTAGTAAAATTTCTTTTTTTAAACGTACACAATATTTTTACAATATTTTTATAACAAATCATAGATGGTTAGTTGTTACTAGTTTAAATTTGAACTTGACACTAAGATTACTTTTTTACCCTAATAATAACAACCAGTAACAACAATAACAACCTACTACTTAAAATTTGTTACAAAAATGTTGTGAAAATATTATGAATATATCATTTCTCATGTATATACATATATATATATATATATATATATATAAATAAAAAAAGAAAAACAATTGACAAAGACCGTTAGAAAGCAACCGCCATGACACGTCAGCAGCAACTGGATGAGCAAAAACCATGTCTATTTCTCTGCCTCAGTCTTTCACTCACTCCCACAACCTCTTCTTCTTCTTCTTCCTCTATCCTCACTTCTCTCTCTCTCTCTGAAATTCCAATGGACGTGACTCTCTCTTCGAATCCCCAAACCCTAACCCTAATCTCATGTACTCCTTTCTCCTCTTCTTCTTCCTCCAAGCTCCGTTCTATCCGCAGAGAATTCCTCGGTTCCACACAAACTCTCAGGCCACTTCGCTCCCGAACTAACTACCGAAGAACAAAGCTAGGCCTTCTTCAATTCCAGTCCCCGAAATTTCTCATCCGAGCTTCTCTCGATTCTCGCTCCGTCCTCGTCGTCGTCGCCGTGGTCACTTTCTCCGCCGTCTCCTTCTTCTTCCTCAATCGCTATAGAAGAAAGAACGACAACAGAGAGGTCCGTCAACTATGAATTATATATAGCTTTGAATTCTTTGCCTTAAATAGTTTATCATATACAAAATTGATGTATGTAACTATTGAAGAATCCCCCAAATGTTTGTGTTTGCAACACTCTTTGGATAATAAATATGTAAGTCAGTGGTTGTTAAAAGTAAAAAGATTGGATTTTTTTTTTTAAAAAATTACCTTAATTGCGTTATTTCTATTAACTGTATTATGTGCTAGTTGATAAGTTACCATCTATGACAAAGTTTATCCAATTCAAAAATGGTGAATTCAGTGGGTTTCAGTTAGCTTGATTGGTAAAGTTTCTTCTTATTGAATAAGGAACATGGATTCAAATCCTGCCTACAATAAAAAGCTTAAAATTGTTATCTTGGGTTGTCAATAAATAACAATCATCATAAAGTGAACACCATATGTTTAATCTTATCATATTTATTCTTTTTTTTTTTTATTTTAAAAATGCTGAATTTGGTCAATTTACCTTTATTCTAACACTACCCCTTAGGTGGGTCCAAATTTCCCCGTAATAAGTGGGACTTAACAAAGGAATTTTTGCTTTCTGAAAAGGACTAAGTAGAGTAAGAAAAAATTAGGATCCACTCCATTTGCAATGGATCCATTTCATGGTCTAGATTAAATATTGTGAATCTAAATGTGTATCTATTGCCACAACATTTAAATAATATGGCACTTTGTACATTGTCAAATTCAGAAAATAAAATCTCCCCATTTCAAGTAAAATGGGTTTGAATTTAGATCACTTGACAAAATTTTAAATTACTATTTGTCCCAAAAGATTAAGCTATTTATGATCACACTTGTAGTGTTTAAAAATTTGGCTGCTTTTTTATTAGGTTCCTTTATCCACTTGGTTTCTTTGTGTTTTGGGTTAAATATAAAATAAGCACCTCTTTACTTGATTGAGCATGGGAATATAGTTGTGATTTCCATTTATGGGTGTCTTCTGTGCTTGCTTTATGCAATAACCATCTTTCTTTTCTATGTTGATTATTGGTGCTAGAGCCTCTAAATTTAGTGTTATCTGAGCTCAATGGCATTGCTTGGTCTCCTTGATTAGAATAATTATGATTCAAATCCGTTCGCACCCCCCCCCCCCCCCCAAAAAAAAAAAAACCCCATGCTTAGAGGTTGCCCTTTGGCAAATTGGTGTTGTATGTGCCGGTGCAGTGGAGAGTCTGTGGATCATCTCCTTATTCGCTGTCATGTGGCGAATTCTTTATGGGTTTTTATGCTTCAGGCTTTAGGTATTCAGTGGGTCTTGCCTAGCTCTGTGGCAGAATTATTATTTTGTTAGAATCATTGGCTTGGGAAACATGATTCAGATATTTGGAATTTAATTCCAGGATGTTTGATGTGGATTGTATGGATGGAGCGTAATCATCAGATCTTTGAAGATTCTGCGAAGTCTTTGGTTGAGTTAATAGGCCTGTGCCAGAGAAGTCTTTTTGATTGGTCTCGGTGCTGGGGTTTTATAGAATGTTCTTCTATTGTTCAGTTTTTTTCTTCTCTTAGTTTAGTCTCTTGATTGTAATTTGTTTTGTGCTTTGTTGCGTTCATTCTCATGAACGCATTGTATGCTTCTTTTTCAATTTTCATCAATAATAATTCTAATATTACCTTAAAAAAAAAAAAAAAAAAGTGAATTATCAAAAAAGGAAAAAAAAAAAGAGGTTTTTTTTTTTTTTTTTTTTGGTGTTTTAGTTAAATATAAATTAAGTACTTCTCTTTAGTTGATTGGGCATTTGAATATATTTGTATCTTCAAAAAATAAAAAGTTTACTGTACTTATTGCTCACTATGTGCTGATTATAGGTGTCAGGACCTCCAGATTTTGTGTTATCTGAACTAGGACAAGATGTTATGAACTGGGTCTTTGAAGGTCTGAATGTGGGCTTTCGAGAGCAACACGAGGAGGAAGAAAGCAAAGGGCTAAAGGATAAAATCAGAGAGAATGGCCATGCTTCAGGGGATGAAGAGGCCCCATTGATTGTTCAGACCTCTGCTTTGATTCATGAAGAGGCTCTTGTCAATAAACCGATACAGCCACCTGGTTCTGATGTTCTCACATCTAGTGCTAATATGTCTTTGCATTCAGATGAACCTGAAGTTAGTGGTCAAACTTTTTCACCCAGTGAGTTTGAATCGGGTGTGCTACATCCTCTTACTTTGGGTAAAGAAACGACTGTGTTGCAAGTGGAAGGATCTAAAGAGGAAATTGCTTCTGATTCAGAGTTGCCTACACTATTGTCTAAAATTAAGCATAGTGCTGCTTCTGTTAACATATATGATCCACCTGCAGAAGTGAATGAATATAATAAGCCAAATGATGAGCTTGGTGAAGAGCACAAATCCATTAGCTATAATGCCTTTCTTGGAGTATCGGGTAGAGAAAAGCTTTACATGTTTTATGAGGCAAACAATTCTGTGGCAAAGTCTACAGCAAATCCCAGTATTTTGAAATCATTTTCTCCTCGTGCCTCTCTTAACAATAAATATTCTTCATTGATGAGGAACACTGCACTAAAAGGAGCAGAATCATCAACACAGGTTTCTCTTCATTCTGCAGGTAATGCCATCAGATAATATATATGAAAGTTTGATCTCATTTCTATTCATGTTGTGCTTTGAGCATTAAGTTTTTCTTCTGTCTCACTCCTCACTTCCTTCCATATTACTTCCCTTATTATACTGACTTTATGTAAAGAATGTGTGTTGATTCAGAATATGTTGAAGGAAAAGTACCGTTTGCAAGTGATAAAGAAGGCCTTCCCCACAGTAGAGGGGACTCTGGAAAAGGCAAAGGGTTTCCAAGAGATAGGGAGATGAAACATTTGCCTAAAAAAAATTATAAAATTGCGCCCGTGTTCCCCCAGCCAAATGGGATGCATGTTACTGACAATAGTCATCCTTCTGAACAACTTAGTGCTTACAATCGATTGCTAAAAGTTGGGAGGTAGCTTTCAATCTTTACACATCTGCTATTAAACTTTCAATCTCCACTAGCATTTCTTTGTTAAAGTAGTTTACTTTAAGAGCTTATCCTTTGTGATATGGGGTATTAGGTTAACTGAGTGTGTAAAATTGCTTGAAGATATGGAAAGAAGGGGTTTGTTGGATATGAATAAGGTAAGCTGTATCCTTTAAGTACTTTAATTGTTACTTAATGTAAGGTTTAAGATCCATCCAATTCTCTGGTTTCAGGTTTATCATGTAAGATTTTTTGAAGCGTGCAAAAGGAAAAAGGCTATTAAGGAAGCTTTTCGTTACACCAAGCTGATTCCAAATCCAACATTGAGTACTTTCAATATGCTTATGTCAGTGTGTGCAAGTTCTCAAGATTCTGAGGGTAAGTTCTTGTATCATCGTCCATTTATTTATTCTCATTTTCTTTTCTTGTTTTTATCAATATGCTTCAAGTTCATGATGTATGTTTGTTTCATTTAGGAGCTTTCCAAGTTCTGCAACTTGTCCAGGATGCTGGACTGAAAGTTGATTGCAAACTTTATACAACCCTGGTATCAACTTGTGCTAAAAGTGGAAAAGTTGACACAATGTTTGAAGTATGGTATCTTCCTCCTTGGTTTCTTTTTCTTTAGATTTCCATCAACACTTAGGGTCTTTAACTGGGATTTCCTACCTCACCTGCTGTCATTTTTAGGAAGTGTCTGTTGATACAATAAACTGCCTTCTTGATCTCTATCACATGATATCCTGCAAATCACCTGTTAGGCTCACTATCCTACCTGTCTTGTTTGCTTTATATCTTCTCCTCTTTAACCTCTTCATCCGTTTTTTGAAAAGTATACTTGTCAACCTTCAATTCATCATGTTTTTATTTTTTATTTTTAAAAACTTGATCTTCTTCAACACTTCAAAATATTCTTCAAAACTTGGCACTATATTGTTGATCCCAAATTTATCTTTTCTTGATGGTTGAACATCAAATGCATCAAAATAATTCCTTGTGTATGAACATGTAAGCCAATAATCTATCTTTGTGTATGATAATATTATATCATTATCAAACGAAAAAAAATTAATCGTGAGCATCTTTTTTATCCTTAACCATGAATGAATCTGCCTTTATCCAATCAAATTATATGAAATTGTATTTGTTCCCACCAATCTAATGCATACCAATTAAGCTTGCACAAAGAAAATTTAACCTTTTTCTCTTCAGAAATATCAATATATTCAAAGAAATTCTCTATATCAAGTAACCAGTCAAGAAAGTCTTCTTCGTAAAACAACAATTGAATTTTGCAATTCTCTCATAAAATCTAGGGAAAATTTTAATTCACTAGCCTTTGGTTTGGATCCTATCACAATTTAGTTCACAAACTTTCAGGTATTACATTTGATTCCCTAAGGTTTAAACTAAAATGAAGTTGTTAGTTTTCTGTTCAAATAACAGGTTGTTCAGTTTTTGGTTCATCTGTATCACAATTTAGCCATGCAAACTTTTCAATAATTATGCCTTCACTACTAAAGTTTGGATTAAAATGAACCCTAAGCTCTATTTTGGTAGGAGGCCAAATGATCATTTTTTAGTCTAAAGTCTAAACCTTAAGAAGTCAGATTTAGCATTTGAAAGTTTGTGTATTAAATTTTCATATTGCCAAACCACAGGGGAGTAAATTATTATTTACCAAAAAATACATCATCTTTAAGAATATTATGAGACGAAATGTGCTTATCAATAGGTTTTGTGTGAGCTGTATCTCTGTGACAGTTATACCTATTGTTAACACAATTCCAATTGTTGTTCAAATCAAAATCAATGAGCATATATTTAATCTCATCATTAGCGTCACTATGAGAGCCTGCACCCTACGATCATTGTCAAGAGGGTGTCTGCTCCTTGAATTCACACGGAAGAAATGTGGAATCCACCAGATGGGAGAAAATCAATTGACTAAAACTTTATTGATAATAGATTTCAAGTTGTATTTTATAGATTGCAACCAATTTTAAAGGGTCCATAAACCTCTAATTTGACTAGGAATGCCTTAAAAACGCTTGAAATCAAGGAAATAAAACCTGAAATCCTAAAAAATAAAACAATTATATATATAAACAAGCGACAAAAATAAATTACCATATGATGTCCAGCATTAATATTATCATAAAGTCTTAATTTTTGCTTGCCACATTCACTAAATTCAATGAAGTTCTCTATGTAGGTGTTTCATAAGATGGTTAATGCTGGAGTGGAACCAAATGTTCATACATATGGAGCCCTTATTGATGGTTGTGCCAGAGCTGGGCAAGTGGCTAAGGCATTTGGTGCTTATGGGATAATGAGGTCTAAGGTAAGATTGTAGAAAGTATTTCTTTATTACTAATGTTAGTCTCTTAAAATGTTTACTTCTTAATAATTTTTTAAGCAAGGATGTGGTGGCATGTTCTTGTTTAGCTCTGCCTTGCAAGATCAATTAATTCCTCATTCTAAAAGGATGTTATATGCAGTAGAAAGTGAAGCCAGATCGAGTTGTATTCAATGCACTTATTACTGCTTGCGGTCAATCAGGAGCAGTGGATCGTGCTTTTGATGTATTAGCAGAAATGGGAGCTGAGACACAGCCTATAGACCCTGATCATATCACTGTTGGTGCTCTGATGAAGGCATGTGCAAATGCTGGTCAGGTATGTTTGTCTTTTTATTACAGAAATTGTTAGGTCATTTTCATTGCAGTAATTAAGTGTATGTGTCTTCTAACTTGTTTCTTTCACCATTCATTCCGTTTCTAGTTATAATTTAATAATTCTTTTGAAAATAGGTTGATCGGGCACGAGAAGTATATAAGATGATTCATCAATATAACATTAAGGGCACTCCAGAGGTTTACACAATTGCTGTTAGTTGTTGCAGCCAGACTGGTGATTGGGAATTTGCCATCAGTGTGTATGGTGACATGACTAGCAAGGGTGTGGTCCCTGATGAGGTACTTTTATTAGCATTACTTTTTTCATCTAACATGGTAAATTATGCAATTCGGTTTTGTGTTGAGACTGTAGTCATTTAAGTTTGGAGTGTACATTACTTTGTTGTTCTGAGAACTGCTTTGCACACAGAATGTGGAGATTGGTAATTCAATTATGTCCTTTCTTGCAGATGTTTCTCAGTGCATTAATAGATGCTGCGGGCCATGCTGGAAAGCTGGAGGCTGCATTTGAAATCTTACAAAAGGCCAGGGTCGAAGGAATACATGTTGGAATTGTATCATATAGCTCTCTAATGGGAGCCTGTAGCAATGTATGTCTCATATGGTAAGTTCTGCAATAGAATTTATGAAGTGATAATGACAAATTTTCCCGATCCTTGTTTCAGTCCAAAAACTGGCAAAAAGCATTGGATCTATATGAGGATCTCAAATCTATGAAAATAAAGCAAACTGTTTCAACATTGAATGCTCTGATCACTGCCTTGTGTAAGCCCTTATCTATGGTTTTGTTTTTCAAGATATTCAAATTGCGAGTATGGTGAGGATTTTATAGAAATCACAACGTTAAACTTCATTGCAGGTGATGGAGATCAATTGCAAAAGGCTGTGGAAGTTCTATCTGATATGAAGGGACTAGGATTGTCTCCCAACAGCATCACGTATTCCATACTTCTGGTGGCAAGTGACAAGTAAATGTTCTAGAGTTCTTTTAAATGTCTATGGTAATCATGAATCCTATGTTTTCCTTTTTCATTATAAACCTAAGACACACTGAAATTGTTTTCTCTTAGAAAGGATGATCTAGAAGCAGGCCTCATGCTCCTTTCTCAAGCCAAAAAGGATGGGATTTGCCCTAACATAGTTATGTGTAGATGCATAATTGGTAAGCTCACAGGGTTTTCTAATTTCTTGGTCCTATATTATTTCCTCTCAATTAAACCCATTTTGTTTTACATCTCATTTGATATAGTAGATTCTTTTTTTATATATATAAATATTTTTTTAAAATGAAATTTAAAGGGACACCTGCTGTGATGTATTTTAGGAACAAGACAAAAGCTTTGCTGTCAATTTCAATTGTTTATCTTGACTCCTTTTAAAATCTTAGTGATTCGTTTCTTAAAATGGTTACATATTTTATGTTCAATGCAAAAATAAAAATGATAGTTATCCCTATCAAATGTGAAAAACTCCCCAAATAATTAAAATGGTGTTCAACATAACTTGAAAAGATAATTTTTTGTGGTGAAGTTTGAATATCCTGTTCTGTTGTGACATTTTGTGTTGTGGTGATAAAATCACATCCACTCAATAGCTCACTCCTGGTAACTGTTGATGCCCTTTAGAAGAGCAATTTAATCTTTTCTTGGGGTAACATATAATAATGTAAAATGTCATTTGGCTTCACCAAGTAATATGTATTACACAGGATATTTGTTTAGATCTAAAGGGAGCATAAATTACAACTTAAAATAATTTTCCTGATTGATCACCAAGATAATGAGAAGAATGATGCCTTGATGATGATAGAAATATATGTGTGCTGAAAATAAAGGCGTAAGTTTCCTTGTGCTCTGTTTAAATACCCTATTTCTGTGAGAATGTGGGAGATCAAACATGTCAAAGTTCTATTAATATTTATGACCTACAAGTCATAGCAATCTCTAACATCTTTTCCATGGCTTTGATTCTGTCTTTGATCTCTAAGGAAAGTGGTCATAGATGGCTCAATCCCATTGATGTCTTCAAGACTTAAAAGATTATATTTTTGAATTGTAATCTGTCTTGTTGATAATGAATTTGACAGTCCTTTAAATTTGAGCTCTTTGAAGGTATGTGCTTACGAAGATTTGAGGAGGCTTGTGCACATGGTGAACCTGTTTTGTCATTTGACTTGAGACAGCCACCGCTTGACAATAAATGGTACTTACTTTGACAACTACAAAATTATGTTAGAAAGTGCTTGAATCAAGGCAGGGCAATCACAAAGCGACATATTTGTGGTTGCACCTGTGGTGAATATCTCAGGATGAACAAATAAAAAATCCTCTTTAATATCTTTCAGTTTATTCCATTCTATTCTATCTAACATATAATTGCAGTAGTTACTCACTAGTCATTATCAAAAAAAGAAAAAAGAAGAAAGAAGTAATTGCAGTAGTCATCTATAACCCTTGCATTTTTCATGAAACTTTTGCTTTTCTAACACTTATGGAGTTTCTAAATAGTTTCTATTATCCTTCACCTAATCCTTCTTCAGGACCTCAGAGGCCTTAATGGCTTACCGTGACATAATTGTAGCTGGTGTAATGCCTACCATTGAAGTTTTGTCACAAGTTTTGGGATGCTTGCAACTCCCCTACGATGTATCTTTGAAAAATAGACTCATAGAGAATCTAGGAGTGAGTGTTAACATATCGGGATGCTCAAACCTGTGTTCATTAATATATGGGTTTGGAGAATATGACCCTCGAGCTTTTTCATTAATTGAGGTCAGTTGGGGCTGAAATTAACCAGCCTTTTATTTACTATGGAAACTTCATAGGGGACCATCTGATATTTTGTTATCAAATTATAGGAAGCTGCTTCACTTGGAATTGTTCCCTGTGTATCATTCAAAGAAAGTCCAATTGTTGTTGATGCAAGAAACTTTCAGACTCATACTGCTCAGGTGAGCTTCTCTCTCTAGCATTGTAGAAAATATACATATAGTGATAATTTCTTCTACACAATTTCTGGATTCTTCCTAGAGAATTATGTATCCATTAAAGCTTCCCAAAACAGGGAAAAAAGAACACCCCCCCCCCCCCCCCCCCCCCCCCTTTTTTTCTGTGGGTGACGGGGGAGGGAATATGATGTTAAAACAATATGCTTTCCTAGAGTACTTTGGAAACTTTTTTTGTACTTCAATGCTGAATCATTGAAGCTCTTAAATTTGTCATATTTAGGCAGTGGTACCTTACACTTTGAACAATCAGACCTTTTTAGATGATTTCTGGTTTTTCTTTTTATTCATGATTACCATCAATATGCATGTGCGTCTGTTTTCTTCTTTGTTTTATTTATATATGGCATCCTTTTGCATTACATGACATGTGATAATCAGCTTGAATCGGTGACTACTATGTCTTAACAATTTATGCTGCTGCATCATTCTCTCTCTCTCTCTCTCATGTATAAATTTTAAGCAAGAAACATGTACTTTGACAGTTATGAATTGAAATTACTGAAATCGTATTAAAAACTTGCCAGGTCTATCTCTTAACTGTTTTGAAAGGTCTCAAGCATCGGCTTGCTGCTGGTAAAATTATCTTCATTTATTTATTTTCCTTTTTCATATGACCTATGAGTTAGTTCAAGTCCAGAAGGTAATTTAATAGAATAAATTTGTGAAGATCTTCAGAAATAATAATAATAATTGTTTGAGAGCTTAATTAATAATAGCTTTTTGTGAGCTTTGTTTGAATATTATACTTCCAATGGGGGGTGTATCTAGTTCCATTGTTTATTTTTTGGACCTAATGAGTGTTCGTATATAATTCTTTAAGGGCACTCACATTTGAGTGAACCTTCTTTCTAATAAGCTATTCTCTCTCTTATCAGGAAAAAAAGCCAGCTTTGCGTGAATTACCCTAAAAGTAGTTTGCCTTATTCATTTTCTCAAATACTATTGGAACACATTTGTTTCTACATATAAATATTTTGAACTTTGAGGTAGTAAAGAACAATTAAACTTGCATGATATACATTAGAGGTAACTAAAAGAATTTAAGTACTTCCATTTATCTGGATTACACCCTTCTCTTTCTTAATTTTTTTCCCCTTAGCCGTTCCTTTTTCTTTTTCTTTTTCCTTTTTCCCATTTCCTTAAGGCAAACCCTCTGGAACATAACTAAGATTGACGAAAAATAAATAAAAATTTATTAATTTTATATCAAATTCTGAAATATTGGTGTTAAACTTGGTGTCTCCATTTTGTTTCTCTATCATTAAATCACACCAATATTACTGTCAAATATGCTTGAAACTTGAGTTGGATCTTTGTGTGTTAAGTTGACAAATCAGCTAAAATGAGCTAACCATTGAGTTTTACTATTACACCACAGTGACCCTTTAGTCTGATGATATCTTGGCGGTTTCTCTTTAGCTAATTTGGTATTTCTCTGATTGAGGAATATGGTAAAATATTTAATATTTTTTATCCTATAAACAAGTATAATTTTGGACAGAGAAATAATATCTTATCATGCTAAGCCATAAAATTTTTTGCCACCTCGTAATCTTTGCAGGTTCTAAGTTACCTAACATAAATATTTTACTGCCTGTGGAGAAGACACAATTTCTGACTCCCAAAGGGGAGAAGACAATCAGTCTAGCAGGAAGGTGAGAAGAACTTGTTAGTAATTACAATGTGCAATTACAAGAATTTTCTTTTAACTCAAGTAAATTGTGTGTATGTTAAGAAATTTAGACATGTGATTGGTTAAATTTGGTACATGCAGAAAAGTATGAGCTTATAAGCAATATAAACAAACTTGCTCTATGGATGACTTAACCAAAAAGTTGCATACGGTGATATAACCGTTGTTTTTTAAAGACCAAACAAATGTCCATCATAGCATTCTACACCAATTAACTATTATTTTTTGAATATTTAAATAATTAGGTTTAATTATTAACATGTGGACAAATATATGCAGATCCGATGTGTTTCAGTTCCACATTTAATTTTTTGTTCACTCATGAAAGATTGTCCACATTTTGTTGAAATTTCATAGAGAAAGTGTACATATTACATATGTTTGAAAAGACAGAAGCTCAGAGCACTAGAAATATGCATGATAATTATTCTAATTTTTTGGAGCAAATTATTATTGGTGGGATATTGCATAAACAACATTTATATAATTTTTAGTTAAAAATGAAACAGAGCATGTTACCCAACAAAAAGTTTATGATAAATGTCAAACTTGTTTGTATTAAATATCACAGAGTTTTAAGCTAGCTTAAAATTTCCATCCCCATTGGGGATATAATCACATAATATTGTGCATGACACATGGTGTGACGATGATGGTCCCAACTGTCATGCACATCTGCTTCTTATTCTCACTTTTGCAGAAGGGTTTTTCACTTGCTGTTGTGGACTGTGAGTTGTCAACAACATTTATATTAGGAAAGTTTCATTTCAGAGAATCTAAATCATAAAGTAGACAATAGACACTTACCATCACCTTGGAACACAAATCGTAGCTGTCCTTTTTTCTGCAAAGAAGCTAGTAGCTCTTTTGGGAGCCTGTCCATGTCATACTTCCTTTATTACAGACTAAATATGAATGAATTATTTATCATTTCTTTTTGATAAACCCCTCAGGGTAAAAAATATTATTTCAATCATTGTAATATTTGAGCCTTACATAAATCATCATAATACAGTTGCTCCACTATGGGAGGGACTGTGTCTATCCAAACATTTTCCTGTGCAGACCTACGGCTCTCTTTTGCTAACCTGTATGCTATCCTAGTTCCATCCCTATAAACAAGCCTAGCTTCCCAATACTCAAATTCTTGAAGCTGGGCTTATAGTTCTTCTATCATATGGCCTATGTGTGACAGGTTCTCCTCCTTACTTTTTAGAGCTTGGATTACCTCTAAAGCATCACCTTGCAGTATAATTCGTTCAATCCCTCCATCTCTGCGGCTAATTCAAGAACTCTCTTTGCAGCTCATATCTTGTTCATTTCTGCACCATCGCCTCTTGTTTCTTTCTTGGTTATTGCCACCGTGATACAACCATTGTGGTTGTGCATAAAAACCCCTATACCCCTTGCTTTGAGGGAGCTAAAAACGGTACCATCAAAATTAATCTTATACATACCGGCAGATGGAGGTGACCAATGGCGTGATATCAGGACTGCTTAATGATCTGGCTGGCTTATGATAAGGCTCCACGCAACAATGAAGAACTTATTCCTATTCTCAATGTCCAACTTTTCATCCCAGTAAGCTAGTGAGTCTCTAAATCCTGGTTGAATGGCTGGTTCCTTTCATAATCTTGGACAACTAAGAGACCATACATTCTGGGCTACAGGCCAATTCCCCAAGACATGAATGGTTGATTTGGTTTCTGCATTGCACATTTCACACCTGGCCTCTTCCAATCTCAATATTCATTTGAATTCTGTCTGGTAGGCTTGGAATCTGGGCAAGTGCTTGACTTTTCTCGGTATATTCGCACCCGACATTGCCACCCAAACTTCTTTCCTGTTTCTTCCCCTTAAGCTCTTTTTTTTTTTTTTTTTTTTTGATAAGTAATAAGACTTTTATTGAAAAAAATTGAACGTCATATTCACGATGGTGAACACTTTGAACAATGAAACAAATACAAGAAGATCAAGAGCTAAAGGAAATAGAAACTAAAAAATCAGCTATAGCAGTACAGTTCGTACACCCCCAAATACGAGCCCAAAGAAACAGAGTATGAAAAAGTAAGCATTTTAAATGTTCCAAAGTTCTCGCCTTGTCTTCAAAAATGCGGGCATTACGTTCCTGCCAGACTAACCACATTAAACATGCTGGAACCATGTTCCAAATGATAGAAAGATGCTTTCCAAACTAGTTTCTCCAAATAAAGAAAAAGGATTTCACTGACCTTGGCATTACCCATTGAATCCCAAACACTGCAAAAACTTCACACCATAATGCATGAGAGAACTTACAATGAAGAAGAAGGTGATCCACTGATTCCCCATCGCAACAACACAAACAACAACTATTAACCAAAAACTGACCTTCTTAATAAGGTTATCAATGGTGAGTATCCCATCATTAGCTGCTGTCCATAAGAAAAAAGACACCCGTCTAGGCATCTTAGTACACCATATACCCTCCCAAGGAAAGGCATCAGTGGTAGGATTAGCTAATAGCTTATAAAAAGAGCGCACATCAAAAACACTAGATGTAGTCAATCTCCAGACCAACTGATCATCCCCCTCAACCCTTGGCATAGACGAATAAATAAAGCTAAAGGATAAGCACTATGCATCGTGAAGCGGCCATTGTTTCCAAAAGCCCTCATTCTTTTATCTATTCCATGTGAACAAGGTAATGGTATGGATAGGATTAACTACGCCACCTCTAGAAAGAATCTATTAAATACTCCTGCATCTTCATTCAAAACTCTAATGTATGAATATAAGCAAAAGTGTGAATATATACATATTTCTTCTCCTGAACCTACCTGCCATATGGAGCCACTCTCAAGCACAGTTCTGGAAGCAAGTAAGCTCTGCCAAATGTATGAGCGTTCACCCCTTTGCACCACTTCCATAAAGGTTGTTAATGGATAGTATTTTGCCTTCCAAAATTCTTGCAACAAGTAAATCGGTATTGGAAGATAACCTCCATCCCTTTTTAGACGACATTGCTAGGTTAGCATATGTCCCTAAGCCCCAACTCTCCATTCTTCTTTGATTGAAACCTTAATTTGCTTGGACATGTGGTGAGAATAATAGTTTCTTCTCTCTATAGGCCTATGTGCTTGCTAATGCTTTTAATGCTGTCTTTTTGTATACTTTCTGCATACTTGAAAGGGTTTCATTCAAATTGATACTATTTGAATATACTGTATTACTTTAAACAACAGCCCCCCCCCCCCCCCCCCTCCCCCAACCTAGTGGCAAGCGAAATGGGAGCAGCCTCCTCCTCTCCCCCCACCCCAAAAAAAAAAATAGTCTTTATGGTACCTGCTATTAGATCCATTATGTGCCTAGATTGAATTATCTTTGTATTATTACTATGACAGGGTTAGCCAGGCAATCACAGCATTACTGAGAAGACTTGGGATACAGTACCAAGGGAATGAATCGTATGGAAAAATTAGAATCAATGGGCTAACCTTGAGAAGATGGTTTCAGCCAAAGCTGGATTCTCCTCTCAGTGGGAAACCAGGAGATTGGAGTTCATCCCAATCACGACTGGGGAAAGAAATTATCCATCAGCAGCGCGATATTCGAACTGGAAATTTATCTTTGGATTAATGTGTCAATGTTTATTGATTCCTGCCAGGAGAGCTTCACAGTATCTTAGGCAATTTTCCTAGCAGAAGCTGATGTTATCAACAGTTTTTCCACTTACTGTCCTAAGCATAACTTGCCACTCCATTCTTTGAAGCTTGACACTTGTTAATAGATGTTGTAAGCACCTTCTACATATTTTGAGGAGGAATGATAAGAGCTGAGGAAAATAAAGTGAATATAGGCTTTGACTTCAAGGTCAATTCATGCAAAGCGAAGGGCGATGGAGCATTGTACGAGCTTGTTTGTCCATTTTTGAAATGTATTAAGAGTTATAATAAGGTCACGGTCTTGAATTTCAAGACCAATTCATGTAAAGAGGGGTAGGTATGCAGCACTGTCAGCATGTTTTTCCATTTTGAGATGTATAATTACAAGGTTACATACTACCTTATTACACTTGACTGCAGCTTCATGGCTGGCCTCTTTAATAGGCATTATGAGGGTCAATAAATATTAAGAGCTGTTACATTATAATGTTAATAGTTTTATAAAATAAATGTAATATGTCTAAAACTATTTTTGGCTGTTTGGCACTGCTCTCTCTCTCTCTCTCTCTCTCTCTCTCAACTTTTTTTTGGGATACAAATTGGAATATGCAAATTTTCATTAGGTACTGTTGACATTTCCGAGGAACTTGGCTGCAAAAATTCTCAAGTAGCTAATATCCACCTAATCAGGGAGCTAAAAGGGAAAAAACACATCACGAATAATACCAAAAGGGACAAAAAATGGTGATAATTGTAACTGTTTATCCCTAAATTTTAATGATATGCATGGTTAGTTTAAGAACCGCTGCTCTGGGCTTCTCATTCCCTTGAAGTTGGACTGCAATTCAATGCAAGTCCATCTCAATAAAGCTTGAGAAACTGACGGTGAGAGGAGGTATACAAGTTTGAAATGAGAGAATTTTTATTTCTAAATGATTTTGTGGAAGAGCAATTTTCTCTTGCCCACTCATTTACATGTTGAAAAGTATCATATATTGGGTTTACCACTACTATAGTCTACTACAAAAGATTATCAAAATTTTGGAGGATTGCTCTATGTTCTTCTTTTCATGAGGCATGCAATTGAGAAGTGAGATTGATGAAGGCGTCCTCTTTGCATGGAATTGTTAGACAACCCATTGGATGATTGAATCCAAACTCTTCCTCAGCTCGTTTAAGCAGGTATTGGAATGAAGGATGGTTCAAGTATGATATGGGAACCACAAACCGCTTTCTTTGGATTTCTCCCACATACACTGCAATGTGGCCTTTTGGAACATCAGATTGATTTCTTGTGTGGATGGAGTGAAGTTTGAGAAGTTGCTTGGCATTGGCAATCATGGATAGCATACGGACCCCCATGACTAATACACAATTGGTGTGAGAGAAATAGTGAGTGTATATATCTGGATGAGATTTTATTGATATAGAGAGAACTAGCTAGTATTAGAAGTTGTAGCACTTGTGTAAGTTTGTGACTGAGAACTTTGGAGTTTGAGGGCTTTCTTGGTGTGGGTATTTATAGAGTTATCAAGAGCAAAAGTGATATCACTTTCCAGCGTGGTCATGATCAAGTGGGAGTGATGCCAGGAGATTGGCTGTTGGGTATGCCCAGAGGGCCTACCTTTGATAAGGCTCACATGGCTCTGCTCAGTTAGCGCCAACTCTCTCTCTCTCTCTCTCTCTCATATCATATTATTTATCAGTTTATCCATCAAATTATGGTGTAGCAGACCCACTTGGAAGCTGGAGTTCATGGGCCAATCATAAACCCAGTCTGGTGTCACCATTTTTCCTAGCTTTTAAATGCTTCAAAACCGATGGCCGTACATTGGAAAGCAAAGAGCAACACACCCATGTGATTACTTTTTTTGTCCAGCATCACATCGTGATCACATGCTATTCATGCGGCATATTGGAAGAAAGAAGGTATAGTACGGCCAAATGTGCAACAATAAGTCTTAAGTACTTAGTAATACTTTTTTATGGCTCTTCATAATAAAATAGTGAACTCAAATAAAAAATAATATTACATTATGTCAACTATTGTAAAAATATATAAATGAAAAAAAATTGCATCATTATTAAGAGTGTGTTTGTTTGGAGGTAAAATAGGGTAGATAGAAAATTTTGGAAAGAAAATAGAAAAGATAATAAGTGCTTGTTGTTTGGTTGGAGAGAAAATGAATAACTAATGTAATCATTGTTCATTACAACTTAAGATAGATCAGTAAATGAATCTCACACATATCTTGTTTTAGCTCCAAATTAGTCCACTACCACACACTGTTTTCTAAAAAAAAAAAAAAAGGGGGTACCGCCTGGAACAACTTCTGTACGTTTGTTTGGTGTAGTATGGATTTGAACCATTTAGTTATAAACCAAACCATTCACAGGATAAGTGTTAGCAATACTCGTTGGTAGGACTAGGACTTAGGAGACGAGTACCGCCAATTATGTGTGGCCTAATCGTTGTGTAATGTGTGGACTACCAAAATGGATGAGCATATGCTTTGTGCACATATATTGGACTTTCAACCTTCAGCAACTAACAAGGATATGGTCTAATTACAGATAATCTTACTGCCTTCCGATTTTTAGGACCTATATCACCAGTGCTGACAAAGATAGATTTGAATAATGAATATACCTGCAGAATGTGTGAGCTTCAGTCATACGATCAACAATGACGGCCTTGTCTTCTTTTATAAAATCGATGCTATCTTCTTATCCCATTAATGAATAAATAATTTTTATTATTATTTATAAATAATTGTTGGTATATTTTTGTTATGGGAACACATATTCCAAGTTTTTCCAACTTGATAGTACCATAGCAATCAACTCGAGATTTTGGGGATAGTTTTGAGTTCAGAATTCATATTAGTAGATCCAGAAATGTTGAGGACAAATTTTCTTTTCTATATAACAAATTTTATTATTATTGAAGTGATTGATTATTAGTGGTTGATATAATTCACATTCATAAACTTACTAGTTTTTATCCGCCCTTTATTATTGTAGTACAATTATGAAATTTGTTGAGAAAAAAAGTGTGTACTGTAATAGATAAGGGAGTCAATCTCATATTTGAGGCTATACTGGTTTGGCCAATGAAACAATATATTTCAGTACTGGTCAATTTTGGTGTACCGTTTTGAGTTTACTGCTATTATATATATATATATATATATATATGTATGTATATATAATAAAAATAAAAATTTACCATAAAACATTACTTCAGTTCAGAACAAATTATTCATGATTTTAGTCTTTAGCATCAACTAAAAGAAAAAAAATATATATAAAAAATAAAAAGCTTAATAATATAAATAAGTTACCATTCTATCCATACAAAAATTTGAAAATTACAAAACTAAAAAAAAAAAAAAAAAGCTTTCTTTTGTACCGGCCGATATGCCCAAAATCGACTGGTATGGCCAGTACACGGCCAGTACAATCGGTATTTAAACTAATACAAAATAACTATGTTTTGGTACAAGTGCACGTACCAAAACGGTAAATATTGGCTGTACCGGCTGGTATGGTACCGACCATCTTGGTAGGTCATGCATTTGGCTACACGTTGTGTTCTTATTTAGACAAGAAAGAGAAATATGATCTTCTTTGGAGAGTATTTGCCACTTTGTCAGTGGAGGATGCGAGCCAATCCTGTAGCGCCAGACTAATGTATATTATATTATTATCTATGACATCTTGGATATTATTATCCCCCGCGGCAGACTCTTGTAGTAGTTGGTCCAATAAGCAATAAATAGTGTTTATCAAAAAAAAAAAAAAAAAAAAGCAATAAATAGTAAATACATTTTTAGGTGAAAATATAAGGTTGAGATATAAGATGATGAATATATAGAAAATAAATTTAGTGATGTAGGGTGAGAAAAAAAAAATATTTTTATGAAAATAATTACATTTTAAAAAATTTAGAAGCATATCAAAGTTTGGTACATATATCCAACACATAGATTCAACGATAAATAAATTAATAAAAAGTCGATAAATATATTTAGAGAAATGGATTTTTGGACATTCGGGGGTTGATGAACATAGAATGTTGTGTGGGGGAAGTTAATTCCATGGAAAGTTGATGCCATATGTGCCCCCTTTGGAACAAAAGCCCTTGCTTGTCCAATAGGCAATTTGTGTTTCAATCGTGTACTTAGCTTTAACAATTTACAATCAATTCAAAACACTTTAGGATTTTTTTTTTTTTTTTTTTTTTTTTTTCTTACAGCAAATGAGGATGGAAGGATTCGAAACCAAGTTCTCACCAAAATGAGAAATTGAGAATCAAGTGATAACACTTGAGAGAATTGTATTCATTGCAGTTTTTGTAAAACACTTAGCTTTATTGATGTAAAGTTCAAACCTAATGTATAATATTATATTAATTGAAATAATATGGTGTTAGATAAGCTTTACTTGATGATGCGGTTTTAATCAATCAATGGTCCAATTTTGCCAATAAAAAATGCCAATGGGGATAAAAACATTAGAGATCCATCAAAGATTGGCCAATAAGGGACCCTGTGATACTTAAGTCAATACATAAGCTTTTAGGGTTAATTGCTCATACCTCTTTAATGATAGCCCACCTCTTTAATGATAGCCCCCCTCTATTTCCCTCTATTTATCATGGTTGTCAAAATCCCGATCTGGATCCTACGATCCTACGATTTTACAATTCCACCTATCCAAAACGATCTAAATCTTTCAAGGATCTTTGTGATCGTTCAGGATCGGTAGGATCGTACGATTCTGATGATCTCAAACGACCTTGATTTCTTGTAATCTTTTTTAACTGGACAAAAGGCTCAGTTGGACCCAAATCAAAAATAAAATCCCAATAGACCAAGGTTTTTCAACTCTAATGTAGAAAGAGTGCCAGTTAGACTCAAATAAAAAATATTCTAATAGAGTATCACATTTTAAGATTTTTGGCATCTTTAAATAATGCTTACAAATGAATGTAGTGATGTATGATAATTATGTCAATGAATGTATAATTTATACGATTATTTAACATACCAATGTATATTTTTTGTTTTTTTTCTCAAATAATGTTGGATCTCACGATCCACAATCCGATCCTACGATTCACGATCCTACCTACCTCCCACGATCCTACGTAGGATCCCGATTTTGACAACCTTGCTATTTATACTATTTACGGAAGCAAATTTTTCCTAGATGTTAGAAAAGGTTATCCCACTTGATTTCCCTCTATTGGGATTGGTATCATATATCTTGGCAAAAATAAGTGGATGTGAATGCACTTCCATATAGAGAGAGGGTTGATTTAATTGATTGAAATCACCTCAATTGAATTGCCACATCACCATGCCGACATATGTTGTCACGACCTCATATTTGTACGAAAGTGAGGTGACACATCATCATTTTTCTCATTATTATTGAATTTAAGCACAATATCCCTTTTTAAGAAAGATGGAGTTTTGTAACTTAGTTATAAAGACGGTTAGTGTATGATTTTGGAGTCAGACGGTGACTATTGTACTAGTGTGATCTAAGATTTCCATGCAGGCAGAGAAGCATGACTTTTGGCCCGAGCAGACATAGCAGGACCATTTGCAATGGCTCACTAAACGGTTGCTTTCGAAGAAATTAAATGTGGTACAAGCCCAAAACAACGACTGCGCGCCAAGACTTCAACAAAAGGTGTCTAATCACTTTGAAAACAAAAGATAAGAAAAACAAAATCATGTTGTGCTGAGCAGTAGTACAGAGGGTATGCATATGGGAAATGGGAAAAATCATATTTTAGGTGATAAGGGTGTGATGATTATTATATGCATGTAATGTTCTCATGCTTGTATCCACCAATAATTGTGAAGACAGATAATTACATACCTATATATCTAACAAATCTTTAAAAGAAAATGAAAAAATTAGTACAATTGAAGAAATTAAATCACATTAGCTCCTCGAGCTATTTAAACGAGAAGTGAGATTAATAAAATCCTCTTCAGCACATGGAATTGTAAGACCTCCCATTTGATGATCGAAACCAAACTCTTCTGCTGCCTTACTCAACATCTCTTGGAACAAAGGATGCTTCAAATAAGAGATTGGAACCACAAAACGTTTCTTATTCTTCTCTTCCTCTCCTACATATATCGCGAAATGGCCTTTCGGAACATTAAAAGACCTCCTATGAATAATTTGCTTGGCATTAAGAACTATCTGTGGTAGATGAATACCCATTTTCTCTCACACTATAACAAAGACAAATTCAAGATTGCAAAACTTTTTTCTTTTCCTTGAATATGATACTCAACTTAGATTTTTGTTGAAAGACTAATTGTTATTGTGGCATTTATAGGAGAGAGATATGGTAGATACAGATACTTGATTGCATGCATGTGAGGGTTTTATCAACATGTACGTTGTCCTTGCATGATAGAATTTAGGATTGGGATGCTATCAAAATCACAGACCCAACTTGGTACTTAGGGTCCCCCCCCATGATATGATACAAAATATAGCTAATTTGCCCACCGTTTTCCACATAGAAAACGGCCTCTCTTCTCTAATGGAACATGTACTTGACGTCAGTGGCTCATGATAGTTGCTCTAGATCCAAGAATTCTTCCATGTTACTCTTCTCTCTAATTCAATATGCACATTTTTTTTCCTTGATAATTCACTTGTTTGGAAACGTGAATTGAATAACAAACGTTCCCGATAAAAACATAAAAAAATATCGGTTAAGTTATAAATTTTTTGGATTGTGAACATTTTTTTTTAATATGTAATCAGTAATTAGTAATCACTAAATATATAAATAAACTATACTGGTGTTTCTATATCGACGCTATAGGTATATAGACCCTATAAAACTATGAAGGTAGTTTTTTTTTTTTTTTTTTAAATAAAATTTTGTTGAAGTTTGATTTTTTTTTCCCCACACGTTTAAAAGGTTACAATTTCCTTCTTTGGAAAGTTCAAAATGAATCAATTTTGTCCCTTTGTTTATTTATAGTTGAAGAATACTTATAAGATAGCTTAAGGAATAATCTAATGACAGATAGAATTGGAGAAATATATCTATCAAACTTTTTTAGAAACAAAAAGTGTGATATTTTTTAATATGTAAGCAATTAAACTCAAACATGAATTGAATTTTATGAATGGAAAGTGTATTTCAATCTTTTTTTTTCCTACCCAACATATATTATGTTTCAATCTATGTTTTGTAACTAACTAACGTGCACATTTTTATTTTCTTATTCCCTACTATGAGAAAATTGGGTTGCTTTGCTCAACTGTCAAGGCATGTGAGTGTCAGTGTGTGTGAAATTAGATTTAGTACTCCTATAAATCAAAAAGGGCAGAGATTGAGTTAGTCTATCCAACTGTTACTAAATGTGCCTATGACATTATTGCCCAGATATACGGCAAATTATGTAACTACAAAATTCTTCTGAAAATTGTAGTGTGACGCAAACCAGTCTCTAAAAATCAATAGTTACTTAACAACACACTATCCTTTGCTTTAAAGAATTATCTAGTCCTGGCCAAACAAAATTTATAGGTTTCTTTTTTCTTTTTCTTTCTTTATTTATTTATTTATTTTATGATGCCAAGAGTCTGGTAAGTTGTAACTAACCTTTATTAAGAAGAAAACTATGATTTAAATTCCATTCACCCCTTTCCCTCTCCCTTGTGTTTGTGTTTGTTTCTCAAAAAAAAAGGAGGGGGGGGGGGGGTAATTGTCCCACATTGCTTAAGAGAGTGTGTTGTGTGTAGTATAACTTGCCCCACTCTCCCTTAAATGTTACCATGACTTTTGAGTGGAGTTGTGGTGTGCATTTGTGTTAGAACCACTTTTCCTTCCCCTTGTGTAAAATAAAATCCATTCATTCACTACAAAAGTCTTGTAACATAATTAAGATTGAGATGTCCACGGTCTAAATTCATCTCCTCTAACTTCAAATTATAAAAAACTAGTCGCTAACCCGTGCGATGCACGGAATAATTGAACGAAGGTTATATACATTCACTTTTATTGGTACAATCATTTAAAACCAATCAAATTAGATAATTCTAATTCTAAATAATCATTGAAAATATGTATAAATAGATTAGTCAAATAAACAACATTCATCTAAACACCACTATGATATGGTTCAAGCATGTTCCAATAAAAAACCATTTCAAATAATTACAACATATCAATTTCTAGAAAGAAACCTGATAAAAAATTGTATTACTTTCTCTTTTTTAAATTATCCACATAAAAAAATAAAATTAAAAAATAAGAGACTCCATACAACCTAGAGATCATTACCAATTATCACAATAAAAAATGATATGACTGAAAATAAAGGTGGATAAATACTAAAAAAATTATATAAATCACAACAGTGAGCTATTATACATTTATAGGATTTGAATCCCACATTATTTAAAAAGAGGTTGAGTTTAAGAGTAAAATAGTGATCCTAGACCAATTAAATATTTTATTAAGCCACTCTACCACTCTCAGTGTCCTCAAATTACTAACAAAGTCCATTAAACACACTAAATTCAAATTCACTAATTCCAAAGAATTTCCAAATATTATTTTCTATACTACAAGCAACATGCAATGCCTTATCTACTTTTGACTTCCATCAAGTGTAACAATTTATATTTTGATAATTATTAAACAAATGCAAGAGAATCAAATTTTGCAAAAATATTTCTTCTTGATAAATTTATTTATATTTATTCCTTTTAAAAAAATCTTTACTATGCAAAAAACTAATCAATTTATACAATGCAAACTATTGGGCTCTCTTAATTGTTAGACAATATGTCTTGCATTTAACTTGTGTAAAGATTCTAATCCCAAACAACATATGTTTGTTTAACGAATAAATTATAGGCAACTTTTAGCCTATGAACACGACATCACTTATTCTCATCCCAAACAATATGTATGTTCATAGTCTTGGCATAAATTACGGAAAACTTTTAGCCTTTGAACACAACATCATCTAATGTTAGTTGGTATGAGAGAAGTCTTTTGCTTCAAGAATACAATCAACAAAAAAATATTTCCCACAAAACCATAAGTCTAGAAATAATCAATTATATGTTGAAAAAAATGCATTCGCTCATTTTTCCTATTCTATCGCAATTCTCGCACCAAGAATTAGACGTTGGACCAAATGATCTAGATGAATGTCGTATTCCCATTTTCCTTGTCTCTTTGTTTTTCTCTTGTCAACTATCATTTGGCCAATCCTTGCAATTTGAGTCACTTCTCTAGTCACCTCTTTCTATTTTATTGTATTTAAATTAAAGATTATATAATATTTACAAAGGGAAAAAAATTAAAGATAATATAATATTTACAAAGGGGAAAAATCATATAATGAGCCAATGAGCTTTAGGCTTTAGCTCAAATGACACTTCCTCTTCCTATAAAAGCAAGGTGATGTATAATTTACCAATTAAAAAAAATGTGAATGGAAATTAAATAAAGAACTTGAAAAACATTGATTCTTTTTTTGAAGAGAAAAATTTTGATTTATGTTAAATAGAGTTCAATATAGCAGTGGCAATTGGGGTTGTAAGAATTGTGGACTGTGACCAATCCAAAAATTCCTATCAACCAAATGAACTAAAAATATAGGTAAAGAATGTGATGCTGTGCTTGTAGCTCCATGAACAAAAACTTTAACTGCCTAAACTTCTCAGCTCTCTCTTTAAATGTGCCATTGAAGCTTGTCATCCCCTCAAGTATCACTTGAAATCATCACATATCTCTAGCCAACCTTATAGCTTCCATGGCTGCCATTAATTACCTCCGCCGTGGTTGAATCCTTATCATAACACTTATGCTTACTCAGTGTTGCTACTGTTACTCTCCTTGCATCCAGATGATTACTCTAGGGCTTCCTTAAAGAACACTGCACATTAAAGTTTACCTTTACATATATACTACATTGAATTTATAAGGTTTCCAACTCAAATTGAATTCAATTTTTAGATGTATAATACTATTGATATATTAGAAATTAGACATTACATGATTTCATTCTTGTGAAGTGTGAAACTGCCTGGAAAATATTTATACCATTTAATCATCTATTTCAATAAATTTTAGAGAGTTAGAAAAATAAAAAATAAAAGGAAACATTTTTAGAAGTTTTTTTTTTTTTTTTTTTTTCATTTCATTTTCTCTGAATCAATAACCTATTGCCTTATATCACAAAACAAAAAAGACAAAATCATAATAAATAAAGTAAGAATAGCTACAAACATTGAGAGAAAATATGAGTTTCAATTTTAATATATATTTTTCAAGATTGTAGTTTTAATGTTTTAAACAACGCTAATGAGCTAAATCATATAATAACGGGCATAATGCATATCCTTGTCATTGTCAACATTATATTAAAATAATAAAATATTTAATTAGAATGGATAAGAGGAAGCTTGACTATGTTTCACCTAAAAGCTCTCTAGCTTTAGATTGTACATGCCAGTTCAGAGAAATGATGAAATGAATGAATTGATAGAAAAACAAAGAATCAAGTCAACCCGTCAATTGACTTCAAGGGGGGGGGGGGGGGGGGGGGGGGGGGGAATAAAAGGCTGAAGAATTGGAGTTCAATAACATATAATGAGAAAGGATGCTCACAAAACTATTAAAGAATGATCATTTGAAACACAACTCCTACAAAATGATATTAACTCAACAAAGCAATTAAAATATTACTTTTAGTAATATCAGAATTGATGCATTGTTCAAAAGAGTAGCATATATATTTTTTTAATAAGCATGGAGGTGAAAGCTTACAACTATATACTATATTCAACCTTTCTTTTTATTTATTGAAAATGATAGATTTTTATTATGTAAATAACAATGTACAATGGTTCAAACAAATGTGCTAAGAAAGGAGGGCAACCCATCCAAACACCCGCCCCTTTGTCAGCCAGATTTGCACTTGACCTGATGATATATACAAAAGAAAAAGTTCTAAACTAAGAATTGAATGAGTGAATTCAACAACAAAACCAAGGTAGCGACACACCAGAAAGACATATCTGATGGTTTCAATATTCTTGTAGGTCCTTAGAGTCTATAGGGGTCATTTCATTACTGGTTGAAGGTTAACGCCCTTCCCTTTCATGTGCAGGTATGCAAAGTTTTTATTTTTTTTATTTTTTGAAATCAATCTAGAGGTAGATGTTCATATCTATACAAATATAACAACCATCATTAATTAACCAAATCAACTAACATGTGTAACCCAATTCATGAAGGCCCCTGGCTCATGAAAAAGGTGGGGGTTAAAAACCTAATCTTCTTGCACTTTCCATGCTTAATTTATTTCAATATGAGAACATCATATTTTGGTAAAATGAAAAAGATAGAAACAAAAAAATAGAGGAAATCTTACTACGCAAGTGGTGGTAAGCCTTTCACATCATGCAAATCTCTTAGAGGCCTTTGATCGAACACCTAGCAGATATGGGCATTTGATTTTCCACACATAATCTTTCTGCACAAACGGGGTAAGTTTTTAACACCTGCAATCCATGAACCATAGCATTACAATTAAATTCAAAAGGTTAAATGATAAGATTTAAAAAAAAAAAATAAATAAATAAAAAAAAAACACACACACACACACACACGCACACAATGATGTTTGGAGCTTTAGACAACAAAATCCTAACTGTTGTCTTTAAGCTTTTCTTGTCCTACGTTATGTGTTCTTCTTCCTGAGCAATTCCACCAATTTCTCCACATGAACTTGAGTTCAACCCACTTCTAAATATAATATACTGGTTGAAAGTGGAACAATACCACATTTGTGCTGCAATTATGGGAGATGAACACAAAACGACTCTCTAAATTTCTTCAGAGGTAACTGTCGGTTGAAACTCCCTGTCATAATATTGAATTTTCTATGGTTCTACACTTTCAATCCTATTTATTTAGTAACAGAAATTTAAGGGCAAACATCAAGATAGGGAAGGACACTGAAAAGGCACAATCAATACTAAATAGAGAGAGAGAAACAGTTACGTTGTGGACTTTAAAATGAAGAAAGAAGACAGAAAGTCCAAGTTGAATTTGAGGTAAAGAAAAAGAGAAAAAAAACACATCAAGCAAGAAAAAAAAAAAAAAAAAGAAGAAGAAGAGAAACTTTCCCCATTTTCTGTTGTAATAAAAGGTTCGCTATATATCAACTATTTATTTTTGTTCTCCATAGCATTACAACTTGTTTTCGCACACCTCATTACCACTTCATACACTAAGCTTTGTCTCACTCATAGAGTTTGTGTGGTATTTTAGAGTAAGACAGCATCTTTAGTTAGTGAACATGATCTTCGACTTTATTTGGATATAACTCCTAGTTTTACTGCTACTTTTATATATGTTTCTTTTGAGTTATAAAAATAAATATATGGATAGGTATTTAATCCCTGAAACCAAGAAAAAAAAAAAAAACTGTCAAATTGAGCAGAATTCACGTATGTAAAAGTGAAGTAAATGTGAAACTGTAGAACAAAAAGGTGGGGAGAAACAAAATGTGTGGAAGGGGAAGGAGAAGGGGAAGGAATTTGAAACCATGCAACAAAAAGAAACGGAAAACAGAAAGTTTAAAACCATGAAAAAGGGTTTGACATAGGGGTTTGTGTGAGAAACAAAAGGTGGGGAAGGGTTTAGGTTGAAAAGGCTTTGAGTTTGGGCTTTATGGTGGAATTAAATTAATAAGAAGTAGTCTTTATGGTGGAGATATGGGTGGGATTTATTTTATATTTTTTAGTATTTTAAAAACTATTTTTAAATTTTTGAATAAATACAAAAAATATGATAGAAATGACATGGCTGCTGATGTGGCTCAATGTGAGCGTAGTAACATTAAATGCTACGCTTCAGTTTTTAGTAATATATAGATTAAAAATCTCGTTCATTCACTTATTATTAAAATTTTATTATATATTGTTTCCACCATTTGTGTGAAAAAAAAAAAAAGCTCAAAACCAGTATCTAGTATCAACACCTTGAATCCTTGGCATGAGAAACAAACCAGCAAATCAAAATAAAGACATTATTTTCCTAATCTATGGACAATTTTAACTATCTATATTAGAATTAATTGTACTTTTAAGGTTAATGGTCACCAAGTGAAATCCTTGGTATTGTTGCATTAGAATTTAGAAGGAGATACACTACTTATTTCTGATATATTTAGAGAATTCTTATTAATTTGTTCAAAATTTTCTATATATTTTAGTATAAGAATTTACTTTTTTATTTTATGCAACTAATTTTCAAAACAATTGGACTACATCAAATTATCTATTTTACACTACTTTTTCTAGTTTATACAACTACTTTTTAAAACAGCCCACATCAAATGATCTAATTTATACTACTTTTTCTATTTTACATAATCACTTTTTTAAAACATCATATATCAATTTATCTATTTTATGCTACATTTCATTAAAATATTATTTATGTGTTTGGAGAGATGAGGTAGAGAAAGAAGAGAGAATTAGGGGAAGAGAGAGCATATCTAAGGTGAGAGAAAAAATAATAAAATATAAAATACAAATGAATAATAACTATGTAAATATACATGATTACTGTAGCAACAATGACTATTTATATAATTTTAAATTAATTGATGTAGGTAACTTTTGAGCTTAATAAATCTGTAAATTTGACACATTTTTTATTATTATTCAGGTACTGGTGTGAATGCCCTAAAGTTCTCAAACTGGATTGTTTGGTTCCTTTGTTAGCAGCATTTATGTTTGGACTTTGGAGGACGTGAGTATTGCTTTGTAGCTGTTTTAATAACTGGGTTGTGAGTCAATGTGGTAAACATTCTGAATTAGCCCACTAACTTTGCTCAACGAGCTGGTTGTTATCATTTTTTTGGGCCTAGTCCAATCTCCCCTTTTGCCGTTGTGGACTGGCGAGACAAGTGGGCTTGCCCCAACATTCCAAAATATTATTTGCTTTAGAATGACGAGGATTCTGGCCTTTTGCCCTTTCTGGGAAACATATTTGGCATAATGCCCATGTTTTGAAACTATATAGGAGCGTGCCCCTGTTTTAAAACTCGATCTCCGTAAAGGCGAGTTACTTAAGTAACTCGATTATGAAGAAACTGAGTTGTAGCCAGGTTCTTGCCACGCTGGTGTTCCAGCTTGGCTTTTGGGCAATAAAATATTCCCGCGTTACTGTTTTGAACTCGTCAATGGGGAAAACGAGTTATATGCGGAATATGAACCAGTTTTTGAATGTAACGTCTCTAAAACTGTTTCTCTCCCTTCCTCAGTCCGATCAGTAGCGACCGCCAGTCTGTTCAGTAGCCACCGTCAGTAGCCACCGTCAGATTCTCCTATTTCTACCCGCACCCAAACCAAACCGTTCAGTAGACCTTTTCCAAAGTTAAATCGAAACCCATACCCATACCCACACTTTTTCAATCTCAGCACGGCCGAAGCTCAACCCAATCTGTCTTCGGAGTTAAAGGATTACAAACGTATTAAGGTAATTTGTAAATGCTGAGTTCAAATTTTAATTTTTTCCCTTTGCATGTAATCTGATTTGAGTGTGGCTTCCTAAGTTTTTCGCTGTTAGATTGTTGTCTATCTGTATTCATAATTATTGTTGCTGTTTTAGCTTTGTTGGGTTTGGTTTTGAAGTGGGTTTGGTTTTGAAGTGGGTTTGGTTTTGAAGTGTTTTATGACGCACATCTAGGGCAGAAATTCATGTAATAGTTTGTTACAATGACAACGGTGTTCATTGTTAGGGGAAATTGGTTTGTAATTCATATAGTTTGAAAGTGTATCAAATCAATCTCTATTTTTTCCAGAAATTATGTCACAAGTTATGTCATGATTTTGAATTAGGGAAAATTTCTTTTTAATTCAATGCTGAATGATGTTGAATTGGGAAGCTATTGGTTTTACAAGCTTCAAAGTTACTGGCTTTTACAAGCTTCCACTCTGTTTAGTTATTATTATAATAGATATAATGTGTGTATAATGGATATGCACGCATATATGTACACACAGACCATGGACATCCTAAAACCTTTGCTGCCATTTACTCTGCTTAGGGCTCTAACTGTGCCATATTGTTTTTATTCAACATCTAAGTTTTGGTTTGTAATTTGTTTTTTTTTCATGTCATTATCCTTGTAATATCATACGGGAACATATAAACTTACTTACCACATCAGTTGAAAGTAACTTACATTTTGTGTACAGATGCATAATTGATTGTCTTAAGAGACTAGAATTGTCTTAGAAGTTCTTAAAGTACTATTTTATTTTATTTTATTTTTTTTTTTGGTTATTAGTATTCCTAGCCTTTGTAAGAAAGGATTTAGAAGTAGCCTATATAATGAACATTCCAACTTTTGTCAATCGCAATTGCTATCTCGTACCTAAATGTGAGTGCTTAGGAAAGCCTACGTGTGATTGCCCAATGTTTTATCTTTGTTTATTTGATGTTCTTTTTATTGTTTAAATACCAAACAGCCATCAACACAATGAATATGTTATCAAGAATCTAGTTTAGTGTTGAAATTCCTAAAAAGGCAACATCAAATTTGGTATTAAAGCCCGTTCTTGCTCCTGTCTTGTGTCAGATTAGCAGCTTCTGTGGGTTATGTTTGTTGACTAAGTACATCGAATTATTATTATTATCATCTATTACATTTGGGGTTGAAAAGGGAACTTAGTGGCCTTTTAGGGTCACCCAATCCTTTCATAATAGGTTGGGTTAGGTTAGGGAGCATTGAGATTTGTGGTGGCTTTTGGGAATGGAAATAGTACATCCTCTAGGGTGCTTTTGACAGACCTAGGGCTTTGTTTATTTATTTATTTTTTTGGTGGTTTGGCCTACTATACTTATTTCCCTAGGGTATTGATTTCTGTGTGTCGGAATTAATTTTTGACTCTATAAAGTGTAGGCTTTTGAATGGGGTTTGATATGTAATTTAATTAATGGAAAAGAAAAGTACATCTCCAATAAGGTCTTAAAACACTAAAAGCATGGAACTGCACAAAAAACTACTGGATACGTGTGGAATAATTCAAGGGATCTTAAAGCTTCCGAGCAGAAGGATCAAAACTATAGGATGGGTTATCCAATAGTCCAAACAACTTAAAGAAGGCACCAGTAGAACTCCTCTTAAGAAAATTATCAAACTAGTCAAGGAGCATCTAAGTCCTAACATGAAAATCATCTTTGAACAAAATTATCTCAAAGAAACAATGAAACTATGAAATCTTACGAAAGAACTTTCTAAGGACACAGTACACAATCTGAAACTGATGTCACTTTTTGTTTTCCCTATTTTTTCATTGATAATTATACATGCAGTCAATGTACCTTGAACCCATGACCTCACCCTCCACCTTGCTCTTACAAGGAAAGGAGGTGCCATTTGAGCTAGAGCTCATTGGCTCTTTTTCAAGCACTGATTATCTTAGTTATAACATTATATAGGATAGAGTATGTAAAACATATAACACAGAAAACAAATTCAGCATTGCTCACAATATCTGTTTTGTTTTAGGTAAGATGGGATTGATTTTTAACCAAAAAAAACTTGGATAAAACAGTAAGATGATGTCACCAAGAAGTTGAGTAAGTCATTAAAAAATACCCGTGAAAATAAGAGTGACTGCATCAAAAGTTCAAGCTGGAACTCTGCAAGTTGAAACAGAAGAAGAATTTTTTTCAGTAAAAATAAAAGGTATTGAGAGAGAGAGAGAGAGAGAGATCAAAGTAATAGTTCAAATATTTAGGTTATTGAAGTGCATAGAATAACAAATTAAAAGCTACAGCCGTTTTTTGGAAAGGGAGGGGTGGGAGGGACTAACCAGCATCTTTAATGCAGAGAAATATGTGGTCCACAACAATAGAGACTAGAGAACGTCCTGCTGCTTCAGTAGATCGCTGCCAGGATTCCATGAGAGAGAGATTGTTATATAACAGGTTAGCAAGATAAGACTTATCGGAAGAATAGCAACTGAGTCAAGATAGAACCTGCTGGGCCTTTGAATCAACATCTCCTCTATTTAAACAGACATATAATCCAGTCAAGAATCGTAGAAGAGCACGTAGTCCTGCTTGCATGATGCTACATTAGCCCCCTGTTATATATTACAATAGTGAACAAGAGAATCTAAACAACATTACCTGGCTCACTTAATGCAGGACAAACAGCTTCTGTAATATGTAACTGGACCTCAAGCCCAAGTGGACAGTTTAGTTCAGTCCTTTGCACTGTGATCTGATCATCACAAAGTCAGGATACAGTAAGTAATGTGGACCCCACAAGAATCTAGATGTTCTAGTATTACATGGCTGAGTTCAATATAAAAATCAACTTGAAATATCAGATTCATTACATAAGCTTGTCCCGATATTCCTTCAAGAAAGCGCTCTCCGCCAAAAAAAACTCGCTTTGCACCATCATCATCTCTTTGGCTTCCTCTCTCTTGAGAAAAATTTGCATCCATAAACATATCGGGATGAGGCAGGAGATCAATAGACAAAGATTCCCATTCAAGTTTCTGTGAAGAAAGAATTTAGTATTGTTAGATACTCATGTAAACATGAGCAACCTGCAAGATCAGGACAGAACAACCTTATCATAGAAAATAAGTTTACAACACAGAAGAGCAATTCAAACAAAGGCAGTGGGACCCCTCACCAACTCCAAACACCCCCCCCCCCTCAACCCCACCCCCACATATAAAAATGCCGAACACACAAAGTGACATATACATCAATATAGATATTAAAGAAAATCATTATATTACTTTGAACACATAGATGTACTTTTCATTATTGGAGAAGTCCCGCGCCTCTTTAAGATTTACAACCTGTTAGGAAAGGTTGTTAGTAGTTGCACAAAAGAAAGTAGTCAATAAACCATCGCATAAGCTTAATCAGTAAATTACCTGCCAATTTTCATTTGTAGTATACAGCAAAAGGTTGCGTATAGTGATAGATGCCAAAGGTGATGCCCTGGGGATGGTTTAACATATATACATATATGAGAAAAAAGGTGTGTATATAGGCATTGAGCAATACAGCTTCATAGCATAACTCAACCTAAGCCTCAACACAAATTTATAGGGGTCATTGTTAGAGAAATCAATTAAGTTATTGATCAGAATTAACATATTATAAGTATATGAATTCATTACGAGTTATGTCACTAATAGCAATATCTACCATATGCATTAAACATTCCACACAAATCAAGATTGGAAGATGAATCCGGTGGGAGAAAAGAAAACCAAACCTATCTTTGGGTCTAAACATTGACAATTTGACACATAATTTGAATTGCAAATAGCATCATGACACATTAAGTGTACAGACAGATGGTACTATTTGAATGTGACCAAATTATCCTTGTAGCTATAATGAGCATGTGCAGAAACAATGAAAAACCCACTCTTTTATTGCTAAAAACCATTGAAAAATTATACCTCTGTAAATTTCTAGTATCATCACAAATAAGTAGTCACAGATATCACAAAGTGTAGGCTTTTGAATGGGGTTTGATATGTAATTTAATTAATGGAAAAGAATGGAATATAAATTGCCACTAGGCTTTTGATGCAGATGGAAAATTGCAATAAAGAAACAAAAGTAGGAATTAAATTGAGATTCTGAGAGAGAGAGAGGTCATGTAGGTTGGCAGTGATAGTGGGGCAGGGTGGGTTGGTTGCTATGGGGGGATGGGGGTGGTCAATGGATTGGGAATGAAAAACAGCAAAAATAATTACAAAAAAAATGTTCACTGTGGGTTATCTTGGCTAAAACTGGTGGATTGCTGGCCTAATCTTTTGTGTTGGAAGAGCTTTATTGGTGGGCTCGTGCAATGGTTTCTCTTGTGGTTTGGAGTGGTTAGCTTGGGGGAGGGAGTTGGCTACTTACTCGGGGGTTGGAGGTGTTCTGTTGTGCTCTCTGAAAATGTTTTATGTGTTTTAAGGCCAGGCCTAAAACCTTTTAGGCCTCTCTTAATTGTGTTTTCCCACCCAACCTAAAGTATTTTCAGGAAAACTAGGATTCACCTGCACGAAACACATAAAAACAATGAAA
Organism: Quercus lobata; assembly: GCF_001633185.2. NCBI lineage: Eukaryota > Viridiplantae > Streptophyta > Magnoliopsida > Fagales > Fagaceae > Quercus > Quercus lobata. The sequence continues at coordinate 46,971,329 of NC_044914.1, read as the reverse complement.
ACATTTTTGGAAAGTGACAATCTTTTGCGTTACTGTCAACATATTAGGCTTCACGAACTATTCCTTGTTTATATTTTAGTGTTTTACTTTAACTCTTCCTTGATATGATTAAATCGATTGAAAATCAGTGTATATAGATGCATGATGTATAATTCAGTTTAGCAATTATATGCTTTCAATTTTATGTCAAATCTTTCTTTCACGCTGTCTCTCTGTATTTGTTTCTGTGAGTTTGTTGTAGAACATTCAATTACTTGCCTATGTTTACTTGCAAAAGCCAAGCTTTTCTTCACTATTACTTGCCTTTGTTTACGTGTCTAACATGATTGCATGCGTGTCAGATATGCAGCAAGTGGGAAATGTGGATCCTGGACCGACGGTTGGTACACAGTTGACGCGGCAGCCGGTTCATCGATCCACGCTGCTTTGGGAGACGCCAGCCGGTCAGGTGTGTAGTTGTACTGAACTTTGGACATGTCGAAATCATTTAATTTTATTTATGTACGGTTCTTTGATTCTTTGCAAATAGACGTTGGACATGGTAGAATGTTTTGGTTTACGCAGAATTGTATTTAATCCAAAGAGAAAATGGCATGAAGCATAAATAATCAAGAACATTGTATGGAGCAGAAATGTTCAAAGTCAGTACATGTCATTTAGAAGCTATAGTAATCAATAAAAAATTGAATCCGCTACTATTCTTTTTTCCAAACATGCGCACACAATTACGCGTGGCTACACATAAGACAACTAACGACCTTGATTCCTAATTCCCTACTCCATTTGACATAGTGAGGCACTTTGTTCATTCATTTCAAAACATGATGCCCATCACCTTAGTGCTAATTTTAAACAATGTCATTCATGTTGAATTTGATCCTATCTGCTATTGAGGTAGAGCGAATAAGCAATTAACATTGTAACTAACGTTTTGCAAAATGTTCGGGACTAACTAGTTAGCCTACTGTTTCTTGCATATTATTATTATGTAGCATTGTTATAGTTATTTCGTGTGCACTATCCTAAGACAATGCTCTTTCGTGTGCAGGTAGTGCCAAGCGTGTTAAACTGCAGACGCCGAAGTTGCAAGTTACCCGAGCATGGGCTTGACCCACGGATTGCTCGGTACATAAATGAGGCGGGTTTTGAAGGGTTATTCAAGGTTCCAAACTTGGAAGTGGATCATGCGTTGATCACAGCACTAGTTGAGCGTTGGCGTCCGGAGACGCACACATTCCACCTACCGCATGGAGAGATGAGCATCACCTTACAAGATATTGAGGTGATGCTAGGGGTTCCTGTTGATGGGTTGCCAATTACTGGGGCTGTGAAGATGGAGTGGCCTACGTTGTGTCTTGAGTTATTGGGTCATCGTCCACCAGACCCGATACCGCATCCCCATGAGAACACCTTTATCCTTGCTGGGGCGAGGCTCAGATTCACGTGGCTGGATGCACTATTTAGTGGTCCCCTAGCTGCGGATGCTACTGATGAGGTAGTGCAGCAACATGCGCGCTATCACATACTCGATCGGTTGGGGACGATTTTGTTTATGGATAAGTCGGCAGACCGGGTGTCGGTGCTGCCTCTACAGTTCCTAAACCCAATCAGCAACGCGAAGAGGTACAGTTGGGGTAGTGGGGCATTAGCCTGGTTGTACAGGCACTTATGCAAGGCATCGGAGTCGAAGGCGAAGCAGATTGGAGGAGCAGTGATGTTGGTGCAGCTGTGGGCGTATTCGAGGTTCCCACTGATATGCCCTGTTATGAGGTTGCCACTACCGCCAGTGGAGGCAGGTCCCCTTGCCAATCGGTATGTTATTTGAGTAGTTTGATACAATTGTCAAGTACTATTATTTTTTTTCAATAAATGTTTGGTATGATTTGTGGTGCCTACGTATATTTGTAAGACTGTGTTGCTTTTATGATTAAAGCATGCTATTTTGCGAAAGACAAATTTCTTCACCTTATGTCAATCATTATATTTGCATAATTATTATTTTGGTTAGTTTGATTCCAATTTAAATTCCAATATCTTACTGCATTTAGTTAATATTAGAAATGCTAAAATGTATTGGCAATGCTAAAGCATTGCTGTTTTGGCCAATGTCCTTTTCTGCCTGGTAGTAGTTCTGAATTTGCAAGATAATTAGGGCCATAACCTAGCCAAGAGCCTTGTAGTTTAATTGGGACCTCCTAGTGTTTCCGACGTAGACATGCAGGGTTCAAATCCCCCACTCCAACTATCAAATTATGAAAAAATAAAAAATAGAATCAGGGCCATAACTTAACTTTACCCTATGCTTAACTATTTTTATATGGTAAGACAAATAAGTATATATTACATGTATATCACACCTCTAATACAGAAGAAGAAAGAAGAGATTAAATCATATACTTTCAACAAATCCCCAAGTCAAGAATCTCTCTATCTCTAGATCTTTCTAATTTTTAGTAAAATAAGTGGTGGAAACCCATAATGACTTGTGTTCGATATCATAGATAACCTTGGGTTTTCACTTCTCAGATGGTTTGGGTTTAATATTCCTCCTTCAAATTTCAATCTAATGTATTTTTGATAATTGTGTTTAGAAATGAAGTATTGGTTTTTTGGTTTTCAAAAATCATTCATCATAGAATATACATAAATTGATATATGAGATGTACATGAGTCAAGAGCTCCTTGGCACTAATTGTAGGACTTGGCTAACCAATATGCATCACGGTGGGTTAGTAAGAGCTTAGAAATTAATTTAAATCCTCTTAGCTTTTCCATCGATGATTCTTATTCTTGGAATTCCTTTATCTCAGTCTCTAGATTGGGTGGTAGAATATTTTTCTGCCGTATGTCATTGTTGTTTAGTCTAAGGTTAAAGACCTCATGAATTATTTGGTATCACTTTTGATGTGTAGCATAAACATTTTATGTGGATTGGTAGTTGCATACATTGCCTGGTAAATGGTTATGAAGGTAATGGAAGTTCTGGTAAGTTTGATTTTTTTTTTTTTTGGGTTGATGGTAACTTTGATATGTTAATGAAGCTATAGGCCTGTTTCAAATCAAAATTGCCTCTATTAGCTTAGGGACTGGCCTCTTGTCCTAAAAGGGTCCATGGTCATGAGATGCTTACTAATGCCATAGGTTCAATCTGCCTTTTGTAGCTTCTAATGCAGCATTTGAGGAGACAACTGCAAATAGATTTTAAACTTTGGTAGAATGAATTCAGTCCAAATAAATTTTTTTGACTACATTCTTTTGAGAAATAAATTTTGGTATCATGCTAAAACACTTACTAGAAAGTAATTATACTAAATGAAATTATGTACGGTTATGTCATTGGAGAATTTATATTTTGTCAATAAATAATATAAAATATTATTCAATATGACAATTTCTCCAATTTCTCTATAATGATCCACAATTTCTATAATTGCTCTACTACCCGGTGAAGGACAAATACCAGACCAACCCCAACCAAATTATCCAAATCCCAACTTTATCCACCACCGTGAACGACCCATATTCCCTAATCACAAGTTGGTTTTGTGATTGTGGGGTTCCATTGTCGAATCAAAATGTTACAAACGAAAAGGGTAAAGAAAATTCAAGAAATTGAAAATACATTCACATGGAGTTAGTCACCATTTCTATCTAGTTTCCAATATGCTGTCTTCTGTCCAAAGCTGAACCCATTGAGAATACAGTAAATCAAACAGGGCAGGGAGACAATAATTCCCAATCCTGCAATTGCCTAACATAGATAGGGTACTAATGCACTACTTTACCCCTAACATCCAAATAATCACTAACCCTAGCATGTTTGTTAGCTGCAATTTGGAAAGGATCATAAACTAACGTAAACTAACCAATTAAAAGACTTGTTCCCACACCATGCATCAAGCCATATACCCTCACCCTCATGCCATCCCCAATTTTAAATCTAATAAATTTATAGGACTCCCAAAACCTGCTCCTATTCCTTTCCACAGTCCCACTCCGTGTGGAAATTCTACTCCGTCTGTAGTCCACTGGGAATCTTGCTCATATTTAATTCTCAGAAGGCATCTCCACAATTGGTCATTTCCCTGAGTAAAACACCATATTCACTTATCCAACAATGCAAAGTTGAAGGAGCTTAAATTTTTAAAGCAGACCAGAGTGGCCAATGTGACGAGTTGATTAGTTTTGGTTTTGAGCAGTTTGATTAGTTTTGGCCCCTTTTGTAATTACTAAATTTTTTTATTCTCTTACAAAAGAAAACCTTGTATATTATTTTTTTGATAAGTAACAATCTAATGAAAACAAATATATATATATATATATATATATAAATAAATAACCCTTATATGTTAGGTTTACACATAAGCTAGCCCAACATTAAAAACTAAAGAATGTCAGGCCCTTGCAAAAACTAAACAATGTATTCATGTTTGAAATTCTTGATGGAGAGGTATTTATTGAGGAGGAAGTATAGTATCTCCTTTCATTTCAATCTGGGACTTTCAATAAGTCTTTCTTACAAAACTGTTTTGTCCCTCATTGATTTTGACTTGTTTTTATTTTTTTATTTTTTTAAACTGGTAAGTTATAGGTGCACCCAATGGGAATCGAAGATTGAAAAAAAAAAAAAAGATATTAAGAATGCTTGTAGTAATAAAGGAGCCACTCTTTTCCTGTCTTTCATTCTAGAGAAGAAAAGTTCCAAAGTTAGCATGATATTTTTTATTTTTTTGATATATAACGTTAGAACTTTTTATTAAAGAATAGCCAACCCAAGTACACTGAAAATGTACTATAGTGGCATGAATATTTGCATGATAATTATTTGGAATATATTATTTGCTTAGAAGTTGATATTAAAGTTTGTACTTATGTAGTCATGCACTTTGTTAGTGCCTTTAATGTTATGTACTGATGGGGGTTTTACTAAGCCAGTCAAGCAAACAATTCAGTTAAAAACGAAGTTATTGCAATGGGGTTTCACTAAGCTGTTTTAGTATGATTTCCAACTTCTCCAACTTTGTTGCATTCATATTTATATAGCAGGGGCAATCTCAAAAGCAACAATATAAGAGCGTGTTGCATGCCATGCACTTGTTGCTTCATGGACATTGTAATAAACAGAACATACCTGCTGGTGTAAAAAACTGACTGAGCTGCAACAGGAAAAAACATGCAGGCCGAGTTGTAATATGTAGTGGAAGGCTGTTCTATAAAACTCGATTTTATTAAAACCGAGTAACATTAATAACTCGGTAATCCAAGATTCGAGTACCATGTAGTCGTCTCTCAACAAGACGTTACTCGATCTTCTATTAAGCGAGTTCCATCTGTAACTCGATTTCATAAAAACCGAGTATTACTGGAGAATTACTGATCAGTCGAACTGGCTGCGACCCATCGAAATGCATAGGAGTGTGTTGCAATGTGTGACTGTAAGAATCGATTGTCATTCGATTGCTACGCGACCAATCGAGGAAGTCATGAGTCCAGCCATGATTGTCTGAAAAAACAGACTGTTGTCCGATTGGTGCACGATCGGTCCAAAATACAAAACTCGATGACACTATTTTCGAGTAGTAACTGGTGTCTGAAAAATATAACCAGAAGTACTCGCTCTCCGAGAAAGCGAGTTAATTTAAGTAACTCGATAATTTAATTATCGAGTACATTTAGTACCATCACAACTCCAGCCAAAGTTGTCTGGAAGAATCGATTCTTACTTGATTGGTGCACGATCGGTCCAAAACACAAAACTCGATGATACTATTTTCGAGTACTAACTGGTGTCTGAAAAATATAACCAAAAGTACTCGCTCTCCGAGAAAGTGAGTTACTTAAGTAACTCGATAATTTAATTATCGAGTACATTTAGTACTCGCTGTCCTAGAAAGCGAGTACATCTGCGATCCATCACAACTCCAGCCAAAGTTGTCTGGAAGAATCGATTCTTACTTGATTGGTGCACGATCGGTCCAAATTATATAACTCGGTTTTTCGTTAAGCGAGTACTATGGAACTCGATTCTTATATTATCGAGTTATGTGGTTCCTCATATACACAGTTCAGTGTTATCTGTTGTTTCATAAAAAGAACTAAAGCATAGCTAGCTGTGTGGATGCACTGGACTCCCACGGTAGCAGCAGTCGATTGCTCTCGATTCCTCAAGCTCCTAAGCGACTTCCCGGGTTCCAAACATCGATCCTCAACTGTAGTATGACTCTTTTACCCTTGCTTCCCATTGAAATTAATTTCAAATCCTGCATTAATCTCCCTGTGAAAGCTGAAATTTCGAACTATGCAAGTGTGGGGATTTTCATGATTTTGGGTGTTGTGGTCTGAAATGGGTCATGGGTTTTTACATATGCATGTTGTTCATACGATTTGTAGCCTTTAATTACATAAACATAGCTGATTTCTACAAGCCCATTCAATTTAGGGTTCATGTGTTAATATGGAATTTGGGGATTTTCATGGGTGTTGGTGTTTTGACATGAAATAGGTAATGGGTTTTTTTGTATGGATGTTGTACACACGTTTTCTACCCTTTAATTGCAAAGAACGCATGATTTGTGAGAAATGAAAAATTAGAGTTCATGTCTTCATATTGGGAATTTCGGGATTTTGATGTATTGCTTCATTTCATCTGAACTGGTTCATGGGTTGCTGTGTATGCATGTTGGCGAGATGTTCTCTATCGTTTATATTCAAAATTTTCACATCTTGGTATACATGTTGGTTCATTCGCCAATCTTGTTCTTCGTGGAATTTGGGGTTTTGTTGAATTGGGTATAATTGCCTGAAATTGACCACATGGTAAGACATTGATGGATGGTAGTGACTGGTTTTACACCCACTGCACCATGTACACTGTGGGTTTGCATGGTTCTCAAATAACTTGACTGTATGGATCAATGTTCATGTACATACAGAAAATTTTTCATTTCAATGCATTCATTCATTGACGCTTATTGTGCATCAATATCATGCAGTCTTTTTGTCATGCATATGTACATTGTGTTTATGTGTCTCTAACGCAGTTCTAAATATTGGTTTTCTGTTGTGCTTTCATTCCCACCTGTAAATCCTAGATATGGCTCCTAAGAAGTCTAAAACCATTAAAACCAAAGCTAAAAGAGTGTTTGCCTCCTCATCTAAGCCTGCCAAAAGAGTGTCTGCCTCCTCATCTAAACCTGCAATTGTGTTTGATGAAACAACGTTTCAAACGGTTACGAAGGCGCAAAGGTTTGAAAATGTAATTCAGTATTGGACAATTTGGCCGAAACGAGAAATCAATCTAGATGAATTACCACTTGCTGTCCATAGGAATCTACAGTGTAGGAACTGGTTGTCTCTATGTAAAGGTTTACAACCCCCTCCAGTTGCACTGATTAGAGAGTTCTATGCCAATCTCGAAATTCGTTCTGATAATGATTTCGCTACTTGGATTCGAGGTCGATACTTTGTCATAACTAAGAATGATATATCCAATGCTCTTGATGTACCTCGTGTTAGAACACCTACTTATCCATACTCATACTCGAACCGTCCTGAAATCTCTGATGTTATGACTCTTCTTTGCGGAAGATCAATGACATTGGGCTTCACAACATCAAGAATTAACTCGAGTGACTTAACTGAGCTTAATTATATCTTATTTAGGATAGTTTGTCACAACATCTTCCCCATCTCCCATGTCCATACTATTCCTAGAGAGAGGTGTTACTTTTTGTATGCCCTCGTCACTGATGCGTCCATTTGTTTTGCTTCCCTTTTCTATGAAACGCTTGTTCGGGCGCATAGGAGTAAGAGTAAGAAGCATGGTCTATTCTTCCCAGTTTTCATCTATAGGATTCTACGCTATGTAGGGGTAGAGAATTTTCCTTCCCTAGAGTTGATCCACATCACAGCCCCTATAGGAGCCACCTTTCTCAAATAGCGGACTGCAGAAAAGAGGAGTGTTGGACCGAGTGTTGGGTCATCATAAAGGCCACGAGTACAGTCCACCACTGGAGATGATCATGCTGAGCAGAGTCCTGTTGATCCTACAGGTACCGTTGCTGACATTGGTGACGATGGGGTACATGCTCACAGCACAGCTGCAGACCCCACTGTTCCTCCTCCCCTATCTCTTCGTGCTATGATGGAGACCATTATGACGACTCAAGCAGCTCATGGACAGCTTTTAGATGGCCTTATTGCTAAGGTTGCTGCGTTGAGAGCAGATTTTTCAGAGTACAGCAGTGCTTTTCCACCTCCGCCACCGTCTGGCTCTTGATGATTGCCTTTGGCAATACATAACAGACAGGGGAAGTAGGGATTGTAGCGTAGGAGCTTTAGGGTTAATTTGTAGCTTCCATAGATTGTATTCAAGTTTTTTTATGTGATTCTCAAGTATTTGTATATTATTATATGTACTCTTCAAGGTCCACAAACATGGTTTTAATTTTATGATAATATGACCATATTCACAATGTGTGATGACTTTTATATCGAATGATCATTTGCTTTCTTTCTTTTTTTCCTTCAACTGGAATGTTGATATGCATATTTGAAGAAAAACTACAATCATTGAAATGATAACAGAAAGGAACCTACCTCGTTATATGCATTATCGATTAGTTATGCAATGGCTACACCAAAAAAATAAAAAGAGATCATAAAAGTAGATTAAACACATACTAGCCTCTGAGCACGCACGTGCACAGAGGTTGTTCTAATTTTATGGATAAGGATTAATTTAAAGCATTGTTCATAATTTGGGATTACTACATTTTCCAAACAAAAAAAAAGTACGGCATTGTGATTCACCGCACATAATACTCATCACACCCATACGTTTTTTTTTATTTGTTTCATTCTTTTTTATTTATTTATTTTTTTTTATGATTGGAAAATATAATAATCCAAAATTACAATAACTGCTGTAAATTAACCCTTACCCAAAAAATTGAAGAGACTCTGAGCACGCGCGTGCTGAAAGTGTTAGGGTTTATAGTTGTATTTGATTAAATTTCCTATGCCGTACTCATACACGTTTATACTTTTTCGATGAACGTTATATAGATTTTTTTTCATAATTAATACCTACGTTTCCTGTTTCCGGTCACTGATTTGTTTTGTGTTTCCACTTCTCCATCCATATCCTTATATTTAGGGAAAATTTTAAGATTACAGTGGGGAATTCGTGTGACCCTATCCTTATTTAAAAGTTTATGAAAATAAGGAAAACTACACGTTTCACCCAAATCCCACTTACTACACATCCATAAAAAAAGTGAAAAAGAGTTGAAATTCGAAATATACTTATTTCACCGGTGAAGGAATCAATAATGGTTAGCCACTTACTACACCCCCATAACAAAACTTAAAAAGAGATTAGATTTCAAAGATATCAATTACCCTTAAAACTGAGAAAATGCACATAACATTGTTAATGGAGCAGTAAAGTAATAGTCTATAAAAGAGGAAATGTAAATTGAATTTCACATAGAATTATACAAATGATAAATATAATTTATGTTACAAAAGAAATATGTTTACAACAATTTCTTAGATAATAACCACTTTAGGTGAGGGTTAAATTGGGTAAAATAATATTGAATCTCAAATATATAATATAATAATACCCTCTAAAATAAAGTGGCATGAATTACATTTTAAGAAAAAATACCGTAAATTACATGGAAAACTTGTTTACATACTCCCCATGGAATAAGAGTAGTGTAAATTACTTCAGGGAAAAAGTAGCGTAAATTACCACTTCAAGCAGCCTAATTCCCTTAAAACCAAACACCAAATTGGCCAATGATGAACACAATGCCTCCATCAAATAGGTTGCCAGGGTCCACTTCACTTCTACAACACATCTCTACTTGAGTTCGGATACCTCTTTTTCTTTTTTTCTTTTTTTTTTCTTTTTTTTAAATCAAACACCTTTTTGACCTTCTGGCTCGTGCTTCGTCCATAACTATCTCAAATAATATACTTGTTCCATAATTATCGAACCAGTAACACAACATTACCGCTAACCACTCACCATATTTGTTAGTTACTTGAAAATTAAATAACTGGGAAAATACAAAGTTCTGTTAGTTTGTCAATACCATAAAAAACGAATATGTTAAAAGCTCTAACGAAAATCATATTAACAAGTAATTTACCAATAATAATAACAATAGTATCAATAAAAAAGTAGCTAACCTTTTTCAAGAGAATAAGAAATTTGTTATACATTATTAGGGTTAAATACTAACCACACTGCAATCACAACATAAACAGGGGAAAAAATTGACCTTTGTTAACAAAATAAGCAGGTACTATGGAAAATCACAACTAACTACTTGTCACATAAGGCATAGGAATAATTGACCAATAACAAAGAGGTAGCCTTTGGTAAGGAAATAAGTAGTTAAAAAGCCTCAGTTAATTGGCAACAGAGTTTTTCATAAAGTGTAAAAACATTGATGACGACCTTTGTTGAGACAATAAGCTGTGTAAAGACCCTTTATCATATAAGTTACCGGGCATGTACACACATAAAACTGTAAATATACTATTATGCAATCAGGGGAAGAAGAAGATGTAGAACCAAATCTGTTTTGAAATTCCTTTTCTAAACAAGTTTTTTGAAATACATCATGGAAATATTAATGCATTATCAGAACTCTCAATTTCAATTCAAACACTACTACAGTTTCCTCGCAACTTGTTATGAAACAGAAAATATACATGCAACATAAATCATAGGAAAGAAAATAATTATATAATTACAGAATAAACATTCTTCACCAAGAGGAAGGAAAGCATAGGCAGATGAACGAAAAGAGTAATCAAACCTTAGAAATGGTTGGAATTCGTTCTGCATAGCATAAACCAGGAGCAGTTAAATTCTAAGTTTCCTTGCAACATCAATGCTAGGAAAACAAATAAATTATACAATTAAACAATGTAATTTTTTCACAACAGCGAACGAAAGCATAGGCAGATGAAAGGAAGAAGTAATCAAACCTTAGGAAGCATAAACCAGGACCATTAAAATTATCAGTTTCCTTACAACTTGTTATGAAACGGAAAATAAACATACAACATCAATCATAGAAAAACAATCAAATTATATAATTAGACAACAAAATTTTTTGACAAAAAGGAACAAAAGTTTAGGCATATTAAAGAAATGAGTAATCAAACCTTAGGAATGGTTGGAATTGGTTTTGCAGAGCATAAACCAAGACCATTAAAGTTGTAAAGAAAAGTAAAATCGGAATAGATGGAGAACCTCTTCCTATATAAGATACATAAATAGCATTCATTGAAAAATAGGGGAGCTGTATGTTAAGGTGGCTTAATCAGTGTGGTAACTGCGACCATGCACCGTTAGTTGAGTAGGAGAGGAACAATCTTGGGTTTTGATTATTGTAGAAGGAGAGGTGAACCTGAAAATACACGGGTGTGGGGGAAAAAAAATTAATAAAAAAGGAGCACTGTGGAAATTCACCTAACTTCTATCAGCAATAGTAGCGTAATTACAATTGATCCCAGTTAAATTTAGATAGATGGAGGAAAATTAGACACCAATTTCATATTTAAATTGGTGTTGTCCCCACAAGAATCTAGACACATGACATTGGTAACAGTTATGACCCTCTTCATACAGTGTTTTTCTAGCCTGTATTGACATGACAAGCTCTACTAAATTTTGATTGTAATGCTTGAACCATGAAATAAGGTTATAAATGCACCACAATAATGACTTTCTTTCTACTCCCACTAAATTCCTAGATTGAGTAAACTATGAGTCGCAGCGTCTCAATGTCAAATCGTAAAATGCGAAACAAGTTTGGATCTACTTCAACATATGGATCATCAGAAGCTCCAGCAGATCAACAACTACAAACATACACAGACCACTATGGAGGGAAATGGGTCGGAAAGAAGAGGGATTTCATTAATATGCCAATATAGACGTACGAGAGTCTTGGAAGCATCGGACACATCATGGTCGGCAAACCCACAAAACTAAGTACAGATACAACCGCAATAGAGTTCACCGTAGCAGAACCACCATGGTCAACCCTATACGAGAAGAGGTGTGAGTTGGAGGTGTATTGTCGATGGCACGGGTTACGAGTTCCTAAGGCACGCTCAGCCGAGTTACCTAGAGATGAACCTGCCAACATACTTGCGCATCTTAAACAAGAGAACAATCAAATGCAAAGGCGACTAGACCGTTTTCACGCAATCCAAAAAGCTAGGAAGCATCTAAAGGGGAAGGCGCAAGAGCGAGCCATGAAGTCTATTAATGAAATTACTGCATTAGATGATGAAAGAGATATTTCAGACTTCTCAGATTCAAGCAATGATGACTTCCAGAAATTTCTACCTACGAACATTAGACGTTATTGTTAATGTCTACACATTTTGTGCAATACAAAATGTTGTTCTTAACGTCTGACAAATGATGATTATGTACGTTCAACTTTTGCATTACTAAAGAGAAACTGTTCATTAGTCTTCACTAAGTTTAAATGAAATCAGTTTTTCATTTTTTACCTGCTGTTCTTTGTTGCTACATATGAAAATTTAAACTGAAAATTTCATACATTCTACAATACAGACTCTTCCAAACCACACACACCAACCACTCTTTCATAGAAAAACCATATGGTTCCTAAAGCAAGGACTCGCCGAAGTAGAGTGGGGCCCAACTGAGACCATCACCGGCGAGGTGTAAAAACACACATTTGTTCAAGATAATACTCCCTTCCAACATGCATTCCGTGAAACTGGTACTGTATTACATTGTTCTATTTGTATGTTGCAATGTTTTCAATGGATTAGCTAAGTGTATATGAAATCGTAATTCATTCTTTCCCTGTTGTTCTTTGTTGCTACATATGATTCTTGTGCTTTGGTTGGAAAATGTCCTCTGCTTAGATATGTTGATGTTTCCAATATTCTCTCTGTGTAAATTGGAATGTTACCCACATAACACTCATCACCCAACTTAGATTTATTGCACGTTACTTGTAGGAAAATTTAATAGATCCAATACATACAGACTCATCCAAACCACACATACTAACCACACATATGATTCAATAATACAAATAATTCATATATATGACACCATCAGTTGCTGTATCATATACCCGAATCCGTGTATCTTAGTTCTGCTACTGTCCTACTTTATATAAATACATTACATACAGACTCATCCAAACCAGGCCAACCACTCATTCTGTCTTCCTCTTTATGTAGAAGAAAGTTTTTTGTTACTTTCGTAACAAACTTTTGTCTGGCTTCATGTTTTATGGGCAAATCAGTTAAGGGATATGTTTCTGTCATCTTCATATAAGTCTATTATTTCTAGCTGATGATCTTCCAATTTACAGTTGTTATTGAGTGGATATTGAATCTCAGTGGTAGTCTTATCAAATATAAGAACATGGAAGCTTGATTTTCCTTCACATCTGAAAATTAGAAAATAAACATAACAGATAGAATGGTATTCAACGAAATCCTGCCAACCATTACAAAACCAAATGTTGTTATCAACTTTCTTCAATCCCACTTGCCAAATACCACCATAGGGAACAGTGAGTGTAGCTACCATGGATAGCTCAGCACTGTTGAACCCTGACCACAAGTACCCATCCACACTCACGTGAAAATACAGAGCATCCCTTCAAAGTTTATGCATTAATTTTGGGGGTGAGCTGTCCACCATTTCTACTTATACACTTTGCAGTGCTGCATGTGCTGCTCAACAGTGCGTCACACTGTTGAACCCTGTCCAGTCATATCACTTACACGCATATGCGCACACAGATATGCATCCTTTCGCAATGCACCGTTTTCAAGGATGCAGAGCATTCCTGAAAAGTTTATGATACATTTAACACAGCTTGGCACTGTCTCGTTAAGTCATGTCAGACAAGGCACAGGAATGCTGAATAGTCTTCACGTGAACCCTATCCAGTCATATCACCTACACACTCGTCAATACACAAATATGCAGATTTTTGCAATGCATCGTTTTCAATGATGCAGAGCATCCTTGAAAAGTTTATGAAACATTTAATGCAACTCGGCACTGTCTCGTCAAGTCATGTCAGATGAAGCATAGGAATGCTGAATAGTCTTCACGTGAATAAACACACAACCTCCTTTGCAGTACACATCACCTGCCTTCTACTGTAGCATAAGCTATAGCCATATCAAACAGTTGCCTCAGCGAACCACGTGCACCAACAGGTGCCACTGTATAGCCAAGTCATGTTCGCAGTTAGTATGTGCTCCTCAACACCTCACTAAACAATACAATGTCGAGACATATCATCTTTATTCACGTGAATACTTACCCTTACATATAATCACATCCACGTGGATATTTACCCTTGCAAAACTCATATATAAAGTCCTAGTCCCATTTACATCTACCCTTGCAAAACTCCTATATAAAGTCCCACTCCCATTTACATCTACCCTTGCAAAACATCTACAGATACCGATCATAAGTCACATTTTCCAATGTCAATGCGCAATTGGATGCTACCTCGTTTTCCAGATAACTATAGGAGGGAGAGAGATTCCGACGAGAGGGAATACTATGCCGGACTGCGGCGGGAGTGGGACTTTCGTGTGAACGAGTCCAACGCTCTACACGATGATCTCGTGCGAATCGGAGCGCCTCTTGTTGATCGTGTCTCACTCACACTATCACGACAAAATATGCATCAATATGAGCGTGCAGTGACAAAAATAAAAAAAGAGAATAATCTCATGATACTTCGTAGGTCTAGGTATCACATGCTACAGCTAGCGGAAGAGCTGGCCGCCGCCACGAACTGGCAACTCACTCCGACGGAACGTAACAATGTCCTTAACTACGAGGACTACCTGTCAGAGTGAATGCCTATGTGGTATGTGTGTTATGTCTAGGTTAAGTCAATAATGTTAGTAGCATTAGTGTTCAATATGCAATGCATGCATATTGGTGACATCGTGTAAGTTACTTTAAGTTTTCTGTATTATGTTGTAGGTGCTTATTGTTATGTTCTAGGTGCTTATTGAAAAACATCATGTGTGGGAATATTTGACTTTTATGCGTTCTATGGGAATAAACTAGATTACGAATAATGTGCATGGTCCTCACAATCAATAATAAGGTTTACATAGTACAAATGCAACAACAGTGACCCACATACATTTAAAACATAGTTAACAAAAATAGTTAAATAACAAAGTCTAATTACACCACGACACGATTAGTCTTCATCTGACATCTCCACATCTGACTGATAAATGGGATCAGCAAGAAGTGATTGCATGAATTGTGCGTGCTCGTACCACCCTCCCTCCACTGACTCTCGAATCTAGACTTGGGTCCGATATCGATTAAGACGTATCTTCATTCGATTATTTTCTTCTCTTATGCGGTTCAATGCTTTACGAAGTTCGTCAATCGTGTCTCTAGGCATCTGCGATGCGAGTCGCCGAGGCACTGGCAACTTAAAACCAGTCAACTCATCATAAAACATTTGTTGTTCACGAAATAACCAATCCCACTCCTGTCTCATGGTATTGTGAACATAAGCACTATTTCGCAGATTTGGATTGATTGGATAGCTAAACTCATCTTCCAATACCCAGCAACGACCCATAGCAGTGAACACATCGTGAGGCCTATAGAGTTGTGGGTTACCAGAACCAGACATTGACACTGAATACAATAACATCAACTGATCAAGTTAACACTGTGCATCAATTGTTGGTAAATAATGTAATGCTGCATAAGATGCTACATGACAGTGGCGGAGGTAGGATTTCAATTCAGGGGGGGCAAGCTTAGAAGTCAATATTAACAAAAAAAAATATATATATATATATATTAAAAAACATTATAAAAACAACTATAAGTGTCATACAAAAACTATGTAAACTATATTTAGACATTTAAGTTAATACTATAAAATAAATTGTGGAAATAAATAAATTTTAAAATTATTTAAAATATAGCAATTTACTTGCAAAGTTGTATACACATCTCACTATCTTTTCTTGATTGTTTTTGAAACTATAGGAAAAGTTTGACTTTCTTTTTATTTTACAAACTAATTAAAATTCTAGTTCATAGCATAAACCCACAATTTAAAACTGAAATGTCAACAAATTGAGGACCAAAAAACAAAAAAAAATTGTGTACAATATAGGACTATCGATTGACATAAGAAAGACACTACAATGCATTATTATTATGCTAGGTGTGTGTTATTGTGCCTAACGGAAATTCTTCTAATTAAAAGCTAACAGCTAACAAGTTAAAAGCTCTTGGTGTGTGTTATTCTGCCTAACAGAAATTCTTCTAATTATTTTTGCTTCTGTCACGAAACTTTTGGGTTGTTTCCTATTTTTTTTCCTTACACGGTGTCATTGACTTAGGTAAGCTTGTCATTTTCCCTCTATTTCAGCAGGGCCAGGAAGCTTTTTTCCTGATTTCTGTTTATTTTCTGCATCAAGCAGGGTAAAGCATTCTAAATATTCCCTAATAGTAGTACATATGGAATATTTTTGGACAACTCAAGGGGGGCACTTGCCCCCTCTCCTCCCCCTCCCCCCTAGCTCCGTCTCCGGTACATGACAAAGACATTCATCAATTTGTGTACTATTACATGCTAAAAATTAAATACTAACACTCAAATTTTACCATAAGCATTACACACATAACACGCAATATAACTCAATGTACACACATAACATTTATCACCATTTCTATAGCTTATTGTACGTTTCTTGAAACATCAAACAACTAATATACCTCTAAAATACCATTCAAGAAAATACACATAACACTCATTCAAGAAAATACCAAAGCATAAGTAATACAAATTATTAAATGAAAATTATACTCTAACAAAAAACATACATTATGATTGATAAATTTTTATAATATCTACAACTATACCAAGACAATAATAAAATCCTCAATGTATTTCAAAGAAGATAATGAGTTAGGTAAACCTGAGATGATGGAGAGATAACACCAACTTCTGACCGAAAATTCTTAGAATGAGGAGAATATCTGAAAATGATGAGGAGAATTGCTTGAGAAGTAGATATAGCAGAATAACTCGATTATAAGAAAACCGAGTAATATTAATAACTCGATTTCCTATTAATCGGGTTCAGCTTCACGTGTGAAAAACTGATGTGAAATGGCGTCAAAATAGCATAAAACTCGGTTATATGAGAACCGAGTAACACCAATAACTTGATTATCAGTTATTCGGGTTTTAAGTACTCGTTTTCCCCATTGACGAGTTATAAACAGTTACGCTGGAATATTTTATTGCCTAAAAGCCAAGCTGGAACACCAGCGTGGCAAGAACCTGGCTACAACTTGGTTTCTTCATAATCGAGTTACTTAAGTAACTCGCCTTTACGGAGATCGAGTTTCAAAACAGGGGCACGCCCCTATATAGTTTCGAAACAGGGGCATTATGCCAAATATGTTTCGCAGAAAGGGCAAAAGGCCAGAATCCTCTTAGAATGACATCATAAAAACCGAAACCAACAACAACAAATGAATAGTACAGGCCCTACAAATGTATGTTTCATCAAAGAATAAAAGCTCTTTTTACTCCTTGTAAATATCATGCCATACATAGGCCTCAAATATTTCATATATTTGAATATTTTTTTATTTATTAAGATTTTTTATAATTTGAATGATTAAATCTAACTGAAACAATAAATACTTTTTTGGGCTAAGTAAATGAATAAAGGAATATATTAAACATAATCTCTATTTTACTTGAAAGCAGAGCACAACTAAAAATTGAAGAAAAAATATATACTAATTTTTTTTTTTGGAGGGAATATACTAAATATATTAAATGCTTATTTACTTGATTTTTATATCATCTTATAAGATTATATTAAGATAATATATGTTATTAAATTAAATGAGTTAGGTTCAAGTTACACCTAGTATAACTCTAAGCAATGTTATACCACCCAATGATTTATATTATTAAATTCATATTTTAAGAATCTTACTGTTAAATTACATGTTTTATATGTGCTTAACATGCATGCCAAATAACTCTCCTCGTGTAGGAGTTCTCTCTCTCGACTAGGTGCGAGTCTTCTCCTTCCCTGGGACTTTCTCAGGGTTTGACTTTTCTTTTGTTTTAGTCCGATCACCTAAACCATGGCTGATGATGTCATTAACGAGTTAGAGAAGATGAAGTTGACGACGGAGGAAGAGGAAGTGATAACAATATTGGATGAAGACCGGAGGGACGAGATTGAAAGTTGCGCACTGAGTCTGCGAGGCAAGTTTCTCACATGTAAACCGTTTAACAAACGGGCTGCTCAGACTACGTTGAGGCGAGCATGGGGTTTAGAGGAGTCGGTGCAGATTGTGGAAGTAGGCTCCAACCTCTTCCAGTTTAAGTTTGATAAGGAATTTGATATGGACCGAGTCTTCAAAGAAGGACCTTGGTCCTTTGATAACCAAGCACTCATGTTACGACGGTGGACGCCCGGTATGACTGCGGCAAATGTCAAATTTGATTCAGTTGCTCTCTGGGTTCAGATTTGGGGGGCGCCGTTCGACATGTTCTCTCCTAAGGTTGCAGCTGAAATTGGGAGTCGTTTGGGGGAGGTGGTGGAGGTTGAGAAGTGACAGAAACTAGAAGCACAGAATTTTTTCATGAGAGTTAAGGTTTCAATCCCAACGTCCAAACCTATTCGACGGGGCGGATTTATTGGTGGTTCGGATGGGAAAAGGTATTGGGTTACATTTAAATATGAACGTCTTCCATTGTTCTGTCATTTTTGCGGATTCTTGGGCCATGATCTAAAGCACTGTGCTGAGTATTTTGCACAAAGTAAGAATGGCGGAGGGGTAGGTTGTCAATATGGGGAATGGTTGAAATCTGTAGGTGGCCGGCCACGTTCACCCTCTAGGACAGGATCGGCCAAGAACCAGAATCCCAGCAGTGAAGGGAAGGCTGAGGCGCAGAATGTGAATGGTAGCAGTCCAGTGAGGCCGGTGGCGGAACTAGTGCACCATGAAGCAAACCCTACAGAGGGTGACCGGCATGCAAAAGGAAAGGACGTGAAAACAGGGGCATCTCCGGATTGCACGGATCATGTTTCCGTAACGGATGTGTCAACTAAGGAATGGCTGATGCCACATTTATTGGCTAAAAAATTGGAGATTCCATCTTCAAATAATGAGAGCATATCTCATATTTCTAGTGAGTCTCACGTGGAAGTTAAGCAGCCAGATTCACTTAAGGGTCACGTGGATAGCAAGGGGCAGGATGGGCCTCAGGTTACTAAACAAAAGCCCACTTGGACCAGGCTTAATAGGATGGAGTGTGGGCCGAAGTTAAAAGAAAGAGAAGGAAGTTCAAAATCATTGGGAAAAAGGAGAATCCAGGATGCAGAAATTGAAGAAGAGACAGACATAGGCAGCAAGGTGGGGAAACGTGGTAGACTATCTGAAGATGTTCAAATGGATGAAGCGGCGGGGGTGCATGAACACCCTTGCCGAGCACAATGAGGTTATTAAGCTGGAACTGCCAAGGGCTTGGGAACTCTTGGACAATTCGTAGCCTTCACAAGTTGGTGAGGGATCAAGCTCCCACAGCATGTTTCTTAATGTAGACACGCTTAGACAAAGAGGGTTTTAATAAACATTGTAACGAACTTCCTTTCCCAAATAAGTTTATTGTCAAAAAACCTTATGGGGGAGGAGGGTTAGCTCTTATTTGGAAATCTGAGGTCAAGATGGAGGTTATAAATTTTACGGACAACCATATATTAGCAAGGGTGGAGGAAGAAGATGGCTTTGCTTGGATGCTAACGTGTTTTTATGGATGGCCTGAAGCTTGTCAAAAACCAAAATCATGGGCTCTTCTAAATCACTTACGTTCTTTTGTTGATGGCCCATGGTGTTGTGTGGGTGATTTCAATGCAATTTTGCAATCTTCAGAAAAACAAAGTAAGTATCCTCCTCCGTTCAAATAGATGGATGATTTTCGTAATTTGCTGGATGATTGTAGACTGGCTGATTTGGGCTTTACTGGATATCCCTACACATGGAACAATAAGAGGCCAGGACTGGAAAACACACAGGAAAGGTTGGATAGGGTTGTGGCCAACACGGGTTGGAAGGAAAAATTTCATGCAAGCTCGGTGACCCATCTTTTTTCTCATGCATCTGACCATCGGCCTTTGCTACTACATGCCAAATCTGATCTAAGGCACCGTGGTAAAAGTACCAGGAGCTTTAGGTTTGAAGAGGCATGGCTTCTGAGGGCTGATTGTGAAGAGGTCATAACTGAAGCGTGGAGTTCTGTGAGTAGTTTGGATTCAAGATTGAGGTGTATGAAGGAGAAGATAAGCAGATGTGGGTTAGCCCTTCAGGCTTGGGGGGCTTCTGATACTAATCCGAATGCAGAAGAAATAAAAAGAGTACAAAAGAAGGTGGAGGAGTTAAGTGAGGCTGAACCGACAGTGGCAAACAAGTCTGAGTTTTTGTCTGCTAGTAAGTTATTGGATGATCTACTCCTCAAACAGGAAATCTATTGGGCCCAACGGTCTAGGGTTGCTTGGTTGAAGCATGGTGACAAGAATACTAAATTTTTTCACTCCAAAGCCTCTCAAAGGCGGAGGAGGAATTTTATACAAGGGGTGAGGGATAATCATAATATGTGGGTGGAAGAGCCAGAGGAGGTGGCGGGTGTGGCAATTGAGTACTTTGAGAGTATTTTTCATTCAGAATCATGTCAAAGAATGGAGGAATGTCTTGATGCAGTGCAACAGAAGGTGAGCCCAGCAATGCGGGATATTTTGTCCAGTGACTTTAGTGCGGAGGAAATTAAAGCAGCGTTGTTCCAAATGGGACCAACAAAGGCTCCTGGACCAGATGGTATGAATGCTCTTTTTTATCAAAAATATTGGCATATTGTTGGGGATGATGTGATTGCTGCTGTTCTTGATTTTCTAAATTCGGGTTATATGACTTCTGAAATTAATTATACTCACATTGTTCTTATTCCTAAAGTTAAGTCTCCTGAAAAAATTTCTGATTATAGACCCATTAGCCTTTGTAATGTCATTTATAAAATTATTTCAAAGGTGTTGGCTAACAGATTGAAACAGATTCTTCCCCAGCTAATAGCCCCTACTCAGAGTGCTTTTGTTCTAGGCAGACTTATAACTGACAATGTGTTAGTGGCATATGAAACACTGCATGCTATGCACTGCAGGAAATCAGGGAAGAAGGGGTCACTAGCTCTAAAACTGAATGTTAGTAAGGCCTATGATCAGGTTGAATGGGATTTTTTGAAAGGTATAATGGTCAGGTTGGGTTTTCCTATGACATGGATTGAGAGGGTGATGAGCTGTGTTTCTACTGCCTCATTTTCAGTCTGCATTAATGGAAAAGCATATGGGAACATTATTCCTTCGAGAGGACTCAGACAAGGAGACCCACTGTCCCCTTATTTATTCTTGCTATGTGCTGAGGGGTTTACAGCCTTGCTGGCAAAGTCAGAAAATGAAGGGAGGCTTAATGGGGTGGCGGTTTGTAGGAGTGCACCTCGTATTTCACACTTACTTTTTGTAGATGATTCATTGCTTTTTTGCCAGGCATCCCAGGAGGAAGTGAAGTGTATTACATATATCCTTCAGTTATATGCAGACTCATCGGGCCAGTGTATCAACTTTGAAAAATCATCCATGTTCTTCAGTAGCAATACATCTGGGGGGCAAAGAGAACTTATAAAAAATATGTTGGGAGTATGGAGGTGGAAAAATTTGAATCCTACTTAGGATTGCCTACGCTCTTAGGGCGATCAAAATACCAAGCTTTTTCCTTCTTGAAAGATAGAGTCTGGAAAAAGTTGCAAGGGTGGAAAGGGAAATTGCTTTCAAGAGCAGGCAAAGAAGTTTTGATTAAAGCTGTAGCCCAATCAATCCCCACATATACAATGGGTGTATTCCTAATTCCTGCAAAGCTTTGCCATGATCTTAATGCCATGTGTGCTAATTTTTGGTGGGGTCAAACGGGAGATAAAAGGAAGATTCACTGGAAAAATTGGGGGGCATTATGTTTACCTAAATGTGAAGGTGGAATGGGTTTCCGGGACTTGCAGGATTTCAATTTAGCTATGCTTGCTAAGCAGGGGTGGAGATTGATTCAAGAAAAAGGCTCACTGCTCTACAGGTGCTTTAAGGCACGGTATTTCCCACGGTTTAATTTTTTGGATGCTTCGGATGTCCCTAACAGCTCCTATGTGTGGAAGAGTTTAATGGCAGCACAAACTATTTTGAAAAAGGGGAGTTGTTGGAGGGTGGGTGATGGGTCTGAGATTAGGGTCTCTTCTGATAAGTGGATACCAAATCAAGTCACAAATCGTGTACTATTTCCACCAGTGGAGGAAGAATGGGAGTGGCATGTTTCAGACCTCATTGACTGCAGGACCAACTCTTGGGACCGTGAGGAGGTAATGTCTAAATTCCAGAGGTCAGATGCAGAGGCAATCCTTCAGATTCCCTTAAGCCGTAGACAGGTTCCTGATGCTCTTTTCTGGCTTCATACAAAGAGTGGTGAATATACGGTGAAATCCGGATATCACACCGCAAGGTTAATCTCCAAGCAGAAAGCTGATAAGGGAGAGAGTTCAGGGGGGGTGATTAGAGGTTCGGTTTGGGTGAAATTATGGAAACTAAAGATCCCAACTAAAATAAAAGTGTTTGGATGGAGAGCCTGCCTTGATATTCTCCCTACACGTGAGAATCTGGCTCGGAGAAGGATTATTGAGGATGCTGGGTGTGGGGTCTGTTTTTTGGCCACGGAAACAGGGTACCATGCACTGTGGGGTTGCGGATTGGCCCAGGACGTTTGGGCTGGTTGCACGAGTTGCTTGCAGAAGGGCACGGTTGGTCATGCTGATATGTTACAGCTGGTTGAAGACTTGCATGGCAGATTAACCAATGAGGAGCTTGAACTGTTTTGGATTCAATGTTGGTTAATTTGGAACCAACGGAACTCCATCTTGCATGGGGGTGCTATCCAAGATCCGGGCAGACTGAACCAAAGGGCTAAAGACTATCTGGAGGAGGTCAGGGCGGCGCAAGCACAGCTGGGGATTACGATGAATACAGCTCCTGTGCAGTCGTGGAGACCTCCAGTGGGGATGCTCTACAAACTGAACTTCGACGCTGCACTCTTTACCAATACGAACTCAACAGGCTTTGGGGCGATTATCCGTAACAACATGGGGGAGGTTATGGCGGCGCTATCTGCGAAAGGACCGACGGTTGTGGACAGTGAAGAGGCGGAGGTGCTCGCGTGTCGGAGGGCGCTGGAGTTTGCAGTTGACGCTGGCTTTACAGAGTTAGAGGTTGAGGGCGACAATGCTACGGTTTTAAAGGCTCTGGCTTCATGGCGCTCCATCAAGTCCAGACTGGGTAATGTATATGCGGATATTTGGGTATTAGCAGCAAGTTGCAGGTGTATTTCGTTTAGTTGCGTTAAACGCAGTGCTAATAGTGTCGCCCACTCTTTAGCCCGGTATGCTAGCTTGATTTCTGATGATATTTGTTGGATGGAGGAGTCTCCCCCTCCAGCTGTTGAGGCATTGTACTTGGACTCTGTTTCTCTAAACGTTTAATAATATGACGGCCCAATTTCAAAAAAAAAAAAAAAACATGCATGCCAATTTTCATGCTAATGGGATGTTATTTACCTTATGATCCATAAACTCATCTTTTATGAATTATTTTAAACTACAAAAACTTGAATTTAAACAATTGATTGATAACATGACTATTAATCTTTGATCGCTATGAAATTTTGCAAGCATTGAGAGTATATGAATATAATGTAATCCAATGGTAAATTTGTTAAAATTCGCATATAATAATAAGTTATTAAATGGTGTAATATCGCTTAGAGTTACACTAGGTGTAACTTGAACCCAATTCAAATTAAATTATAATAAAGAATATAACTGAACATATATAACCGTTCTTTTAGTTCCCATTTTCCCGTTCAAATTGTTAATATATATATATATATATAGATATTTATTTATATTGAGAAACAAATTGTTAATATACTTGTAAGTACATCTATTTACCCTTTTTCTGTTTTTTTTTTTTTTTTTTTTGCGATTTAAAAAAAAAAAAAAATCTTGTATCGTATGAAACACTTATGGCTTCCGTCTTACATATATTCCATCCCGTATAGACCTATGGTTTTAGATAAATTCATCAACAAAAGGAAAAAAAGAAAAAAAAAAAAGAAAAAAAGAAAAAAAAAAAGATTTTAGATAATGATTGTGATAGTACTTTAATTTTGAAGCTAATGATTTTGACTAAAGAAAGGTGGTTATTATATATTATTTTTCAATGTATCTTGTAAGGATCTAATGATTGAGTTATTAACTATAACCTACATTTTTAACTTTTTTTTTTCTTTTTTTGTTTGAGAATCTTTTAAACATTTTTTATTTTTTATTTTTTTGAGAATGTGAATCTTTTAAACTTGTTATTAATAAATACTAATTTGACATTGGGATTGAAATTATTTTAATGCATTGCTTATGTATTTTAATGAATCATTTCAATGATTCATCGAATATATATAGCTATTTGAATAAACATCGGAGTTCTAGTTTAAAACACAAACATACTCTCAAAGTTACCTTGGAAGTTCTGTTCAACAGACAGAAATTTAATAATGAACAATATATTTACAATTACAAGAAACCATAGGAATGGCATTGACAATAGCCCACAATACAAAACGAAAGAGACTGCCAGGCTTGTCTCAATTTTTGTTGTTTTGACAAAATAGACCAATGGGGTCACAGAGAATTTTTGTCAGGCTATATAGCCATTGTTTATTTATGAACAATTTAGAGCTGAAGTTAAAGTAATGAAGTATTCTTCACTGCATGGAATTGTGAGACCGCCCATGGGATGATCAAATCCAAATTCTTCCTCAGCTCTGTTTAGCAAGTCTTGGAATAAAGGGTGGTTCAAGTAAGATATTGGAATCACAAACCTCTTCTTGTGTGTTTCTCCAACATAAACTGCAAAGTGGCCTTTTGGTACATCAATACTAGTAGCAGAAACCATTCCCATTCTTGCGGAAAGTGTTCTCTGGAGCTTTTGTTTAGCATGAGCTATTCCCATCAATCTGATACCCATCTTTAGAATTGAAAAAATGGGTAAAAGGTGCAACTTGCTAGGTTGGTTTGGATGATAGAAGAGCTTTGGTTAAGGACTATGAGTTGAAATGGCATCTTTAGGTCCTGAAGTTATATAGGCATAGGTCAAACCTTAAACAGTATAAAGAGTGAGCTTTAGAATGGAGAATGTTGAGAGACATGTAAGGTGAAGTTATTGTTGAATGTGCACATGGTTTGCCTTGTCTCTTGCAAGACATCATACCCTACCATTTTGAGAGGAAAAGTAAGGAAAAAGGTGCAACTAGTGAAATTTTATATGGGTTTATCCACTTAGTTTTGAATTGATAAAGCACTGGCTTATTGATGCTAGACATTTTTTTGGCATCAAGGATCCTTCTTGATCAGAGAGGATCTTAAGATACATTTTGGTTATTCAAATAAGCATTGAACTTAGTCTTGTGTTTTTCAGTGACTTTTTTTGTTGCCATGGTGCCATCTAGCCAACCAACCTTGGTGGGTCAGTCTGATGACTTGAGATCCCCAACAATTATCCAAAACAAGATCTCAAGTTGTAAGATGTCTGATTTATAATAATCATGACTAACTTGATAGAGTTGGACTAACCAATTTGTTTCATAAGCTTCAAGAAGCTTATATTTCCTTCTGAAAAAGAGCAAATTCAAAAACAGAAAAACGAAAAAGGAACTTGTGGGGCCCAATAATTCATGGATCAGGCCCATTCACCCTTAGAGAGTCCAAAGGCCCGAGCCGAGAAGAACTACGGCCTAAGCTCTACAATGCAGAGCACCAAACATTTTTGTGGTGCAGCCGAGGACAACTCAGTCCTCGGCAGATCCAAAACCTCACCAAAAGAAGAAGGATAAAACCGGTATAAGGCCAAGCTTAAAAGAGAATCTAAGAATATCCGGGAAAGCTGCTCTCATTGCCATTCAATGCGCTGCCCCTGACAGAGCCGTACTCTTTAGCTTTATCAAACCATCCCCAACAATTCCGGGATTGGACTGATGGGACAAATGTCAGTTTTTGTAAAGATTGACTCTACACGTGGACGAAGGACAGCGAATGCAGGCTAGTATAAAAGAAGAAAGTAAGTAAATCTGAAGGGGAGTCCCATCCCACCTCCGAAAAAGAAAGACTACATGGGGGAGAACCTCTCAACAACACCGGACTTCACTGAAGAAAGTCCGTCGTTGGATAACCGGGATAAGGCCTCAATGGTCCTCGGATCAACTCCGAGGAGTCCCATCCCATAGGGTGCGACGCCTTAGGGCTTAAATGTTCAAGCCCAACTCCTTTTTTCTACATGAATTCCTCTAAAACCATGACCGGGCATCTCCCCTTGACCAGCGGCTAGCTTTTCAAGCCCACTCTCTACAAATCATATTGTGAGGGATCTTTCATATGCGAGCCCAACATCATTATTGGGCTGCAATGGAATTGTGTCCTTACAGAACTATTAAGATTTTTTTTTTTTTTAAAGACGTGACAATGGCAGTAAAAATTTTTGATCATGATTCTTATAGTTGCTATAAGATAACTATTGAAGTATAAAGAAATAAATTGAATAGCTTTAAATTTGTGGGAAAATAAACAGTTTTCAGATATCCAAGCTCATTAATTCATACTAGCCTCTGAGCACGCGCTCGCGTGCTTAGAGACTCTCCTATTTTTTTGAGAAAAAATTAATAATTTGCATCTATTATAATTTGATATTACTACATTTTCCAATCACAAAATACTTAGAGGATTATAATTTGAAATTACTTCATTTTTTAGTTACAAAAAATTCCTAGGAGTGTGATGAATATTATGCATTTGTATTTGTGAGAAGTTCAACTGCTGAGAATTATTATTATATATTTTTTTTAATGAACGTGGGTAGTGTTTTGGTGTACTGGGAGTTTTTTTTTTTTTTTTTTATAGAACTTTTTTTTTTTCAATAGGAACGTGGGTAGATATTTGATTGAGTGTGTGTTTTTTTTTAACTACTGGGATGAGTTTGTATTTGTGAGAAGTTACGTGGGTAGATAATTTTATTTTATTTTTTGATAGATTACGTGGGTAGATAATTGATAGAGCGTTATTTGAACGTGGGGAGTTTTTTTTTTTTTGGTTGATGAACGTGGGGAGTGTTTTGGTGTACTGGGAGTGTTTTTTTTTTTTTTGGGTGGCCTTGGTATTTTTCTTTTATTTTTATTAAAAAGAACATGGGATAGTATTTCTACGTGGGTAGGAATTTATTGAGGATAAAATTTACTATTTTAACCCCATTTTGATTGATTTAGATTTTAGATTAATTAAATTAGGGGTATTTTTGACAGTAAAAAAATCAATAACTAACTTTCGAATCCTCTTAATATATAGAGATTATATATATTCACTTTAGTCAAGGTATTTTGCATGTGGTGCAATTGTCCAATGGCTTGCTTGAGGTTTAGTATATAACTAGATCTCTCTAATTAACTATAGTAACATTGGCAGGTTTCATGAAAGCATTAGTGAATTCCTTCACAATGGGGATGCGTTTCAATCTAAAATAGTCCTTTCTTGTATCCAACACATTTATAAGACATACTTGGCATCCTATATGTAACAACTGATTAGCTCGAATAGTCGATATCACTCGGGATGGAGAATGCACTCTCAAGCATATATATAAATCGAAATTCAGGTTCTCTTGGAAGTCCAAAAACCACCTCTTTTGCAAAACAATCCACATTTGCATGGTATGCCAATCGGTCCATTCCTAAGAAAATATGGAACGCATGTCTGACAAGATCAAATCTCGGAGCATATGCCTACCCTTGATTTGAATAATGCAAGACTTAAAGCACAATGTTAGTGTTAGGTTCTAAGGAATTAGGAACTAATGTATTAGAACTCTATTTTGTAATGTTGGCTAACCATGATCAAAACGTTTTAGTCTTGTTTAGACTTACTCAAAGTATATGCTCTTTATGTAAAGTTGGAATCGAGTTGCTGCAGGATTTACTGTGTAAATCTGCCTGGCTCGATCGATCGAGAATTAGACTCGATCAATCGAAAGTCATGTAGATTGTTTTTTTAGCATAATTTCCAACTCAGCCCAAGCTCGTTTGACGTGTAGGGTTTTATGTTTTACTTTAAGTATAAAAAGGAAAACCCTAGCCACATTTTAGGTTACTCCTTATGCTGTGTGTGTGAATCTTTTGTGAGATCAAGAGGTGGTTGCCTTCACACATACTTAGGGTTTTCAAGATTCAAGATTATATCAAAAACTTGGTGATCAATTCAGTTACTAATTCAAGAGCTTAAAGATACACAAGCGGGAGTGCTTGTACTTGTTGGGAATCCAAGAAATAAGTAGTCCGTGGACTCGGAGCTGTTACATGGTCGTGGTAGTAAGTTTCCTACTCGAGGTAGCAATAGGATGTTAATGGTCCAAGTCGCTATTGTGTAAACTTCAATTCTTTCATAGTGGATTCAGTTTTACCTTGAGGATAGATAGGTTAAATCCTCCCTAGGTTTTTACAGGTTTGGTTTTCCTAAGTTATCATACTGTTATGTTCTTTATTTTGCGCACTTTACAATAATATGATATATGTGTATTAATCTAGATTTGATAATTTGACTAAGTAATCACTTAACTAATTAACTAGGTTAATCTGGTTGTGTTTTAAGGGATCTAAAAACAAACAGTTAGTCTTCAAGGAGTCACCTACAAGTGTATAACAAAGCTTAGACATACCAATTTTAGATGAAGGACTGCATAAACCCTGAATCAAAGAGAATTTTAGCCAAATTAGAGAACAAGGGAAGAATACTTTGTATTACTAAATTTGAAACTTGAGCATCCTTGGGGGAAAAACACTCCATTGTGCTTTCTTCCTTTCGTCATTTCCATTAAGTTGTGCTACTAAATTTCTTTGAGAAGAGGTGCAGCTCAGGACAAGATGACCAATCTTCCCACAATTAAAGCATGCCCTCATCTCCAATAAGCACAATTTATTCCCTTGGAACTTCCCACACTCAAAGAAGGCTTCTTAAGTCCTGCCTCAAGCATTATGGAGTAAAGCAAGTTTCTTAGCCTTTCCTTACTGAGATCCTGACAATTTGGTATTTCTTTTTGGATTCCCATTTATGGAATTGTTCTTAAAATCCTCTTCAAGTCTCATAGCCTTTTTGATTAACTCTGTATAATTTTCAATTTTCAACCCATGATGCAATGATGTTATGTCAAATCTTTTCATTAGGTACGTAGATGTCATAAAGTCTACAAACTCCCCTTCTTGATTGTCAAAATGTGTGTTGTTTAGACATGTGTTGAATCCTACGTTGGGCAAATTTAATTGAACTAGTCTATATAAATTATTATGAGGAACTCTAATTGTAACTTGAATAATCTTTTTGGGATATAGCACAAATGGATCTTGCACTTTCCTTATGTCATGAATCTTAATCGTTTTTCCTTCAAAAGGATGAGGGTTATTCTAGTCCTCCAAGTAGCAAAATGGGCTACCTTATCGATGACTCTTAAAAAACCATTACACATATAACCATATTAATCTTAAACATACTTAAAAACAAATGAATCTCAAACATATTTATAAACATATTAGCAATAATAATAATTTTATTAAGACTTTTCTTCAACTTTTGCTCATTCTAATCTTTACTATGTCAATAAGAGAAGGTTAATCAGTGAGATAATACTAAGATTTTGCCCAAAAAACCCTAAATATATAAATCTTAAAGATATTTATCACTTAAAAATTAAACATATAAAAAAAAAAGATAATTATTTTGGGTAAATGTTATTTTAAATTTTTATTTCTCTTTTTGGGATATAGCACAAATGGATCTTGCAATTTCCTTATGTCATGAATCTTAATCATTTTCCCCTCAAAAGAATTAGGGTTATTCTAGTTCCCCATGTAGCAAAATGGGCTACCTTATCGATAACTCTTAAAAAAGCATTGCACATATAGCCATATTAATCTTAAATATACTTATAAACAAACAAATCTTAAACGTATTAGCAATAATAATAATTTTATTAAGACTTTTCTTCAAATTTGTCCATTCTAATCTTTACTATGTCAGTAAGAGAAGGTTAATCAGTGAGATAATACTAATATCTTGCCCAACAAACCCTAAATATATAAATCTTAGAGATATTTATCACATAACAATTAAACATATAAAATAAAAGATAATTATTTTGGGTAAATGTTGTTTCAAATTTTTGTTTCTTCAACTTCAGTCCTTTTAACATGGTGGGTTCCACTTTAAAGGATGAAGTAAAGTTGAACAAATGAATTCTAGGTTTGAAATAGAACTCTCCTTTTCTTTTTCCTTTTCAATCTCTATCTAAAACAAAATTATAGACACATATGTAACTATAATGAATGCAAGCTTTGAAAATTTTAAACTTTTTTTTTTAATAAAATCATTAATCTTATACTCTAAGATTAACATCAATATAATGATGCTAAATCTACCCATGGACAAATATATTGTTGTTTTTCCCTCAATCAAACTCATAATTGGTCGCACAACATCAAAGCTAGTCCTTGCAAAAATATAGAATAAAAAGAAATTTTTATACCGTTGTTTAAGATCAACGACACTGTAATAGAAGAAATTGGTTAAAGAATTGAAAGTACCAAAGGTAAAAATGATCCTGACCAGCCTAACTTATGATAAGTCAATATACATATTTTAATTACACAATCTACAACGGGAGTCATTGTCAAAGAATACATATTACTGATCACTTAGAGAACTAGATTTAATAAATAAAAGAATTGCAAAACTATAGTCGAAAAAAAGGGTGTGGAAAGAGAAATAGACCCTACAACTAATGAAATTTTTTTAATAAAACAGTTAAGCCAAACCCATTAGAAATAAAAACAAACTAAATCTTAGATAATTAAAAAAAAAAAAAAAATCTACTTGAACACTCCATTTGGAAAAACAAACTTCTAAAATACCTCTACCTTCCCAAGAAAAGTTGGCTAAACATAATTAAAGGAAAATGATCATTTGAACAGGATTTCCCCAAATATTTATATAAGAAATAGTTGAACATATTTATAAACATAGAAACAATAATAATTATATATTTTGGATAAATGTTATTTAATTTTCATTTCTTTAACTTCACTCCTTCTAACATAGTGGGTTCTATCTTAGAGGATGAAGTAAAATTGAAGAAACAAATTCTAGGTTTCAAATAATGCTCTTTCCTATACCCAACTCCACCCTTTCAAATACTATCTAAAACTAAATTTCAAAAATGTTTAAAGTCTTGTAACTCAAATGATACCTCCTAGTATTTCTAACAATGACATCTAATGTTCAAATCTCTCCATTATAACTAACCAAAAAAAAAAAAAAAACATATCAATAACTTTATCGAGTGCAAATTTTGTTTTTAATCTCTAATAAATTATCAACACTGTAAAAAGTCTTCTCAAATTTTGTTTCTAAAAATAAACTCAAAAAAATTGCGTAAACCATGTTTTTGTCAAAATAAACACAACAATATTTTGTCAACATAGATACAACCATAAAAATTGAGACACAATCACGGTGATTTTTTTTTTTTTTTTTTTTTTAATATAGAAGTTTCCAATATCAACAACCATATAATCGATCTACACAATATATAATAAGGAAGGCATTTGTAAAATTTTCTTTTTCAATGTAGAAGTTTCCACTCTCTTTCCATTTCATTCCTCTCTTATTTTTTAATGGCATAGCTTTTGCTGAGTGATCTCTCTGTCATGTCCGTCTTCTCTGGCTTAAAACTGTCAATGACCCTAAAGCTAGCAAAAGCGCACGAGTTGACATAGCTGGGCACAGTATGATTTTTTTTCTTATTATATAAGTATGAATTTAAAATCTGTTTGGCCTTTTTTGTATGGATCATTATTAAATTTGTTCTCCACTTAACTCTCATTATTAGAAAAAACAATGTGATTCAATTTTGGACTTTCATGATGAATAGGTTTGAGTTTCATGGTTTGCTTTTTCGAAAAGTGATTTGGGTTGTGCATGTTTTGTATTAGTAGTGATTGGTTTCTTTGTGTGCCATCAATATTTTCTTCATTTGATCTTTATGTTTGTAGGGAATTGCTTCATTTGATGTTCATGTTTATAGAGAATTGCAATTTGGCTAAGTCTTCGCTTTTTTGTTGACCTTCTCTCTACTAATTAGGATTATTGCTCTCAATATATTTTCCATAATGTTATTGTGTTTGATTATTGATGACCACAATGTGATATGTTATGTTGGTCTTTGTTTTATAGTAAGAATGTTTTGCATTTTCATTGAAGAGAACATACTATTGTTCTCTTATTCCTTTAGTTTTGATCTTTACTGATCAAAAAAAAAAAACTTTTAGCTTTGATCTCTATTTAGGAGATGTCGAATTTGAAATCTCCTAAATCACAAGTAGCAGTTTTCATAAGTTTTGGGGACAATTTGTTTGAGCTCCTCAAGAATTCTATATGTATGTTTACTTAATTGCCTTTCTTATAATTTAATAAAGGTACTTGTAAGTTATAACACAAAACTGTCTGATCATATTTTGATATAGACTTTAAACTTCCTGTTTTACAAAGCTTATATTTAAGTTCGATATTAGTCCTCTATCTATATCAGAATTTTCATGTAACAGAAAATTCTAGCAGTTAACAAGATAAAAGTGAATAAAGAAATTGTTTCAACCACAAGAAATATCTTGAAACTAAACTAGGAAAATGAGAGACATAGGAGAATCTTATGAAATATAAGGAAGATTTATGTTTTGAATTTTTTTAACTAAAATATAGTTTTTTTCTCTAAAGTTTGCCTACATTTTGAAATATTTAAAACATTACATTTTTGTCAAGTTATATATATATATATATATATATATATTTTTTTTTTAAATCTCAAAACTATAGAAAAAGAAGTTCTTTCAAAAGTGTAACGTATCAATAATTTAAGGACGAAAATAAAAAATTTAAGCCTAGGGGCAAAAACTTGCAAACTTTAAGGATGAAAAATATATTTTAGTTTTTTTATTTTTATTTTTTCACTACTACAAATTATGACTCCCTAACCTCTGTACATTACATGGTGATCCCAAATTCTCCCTCAAAACAACTTAGTAGCTCTTTGAACTATTGATTGTTGGTGTTAACGTATATTAGGGTATGTGGGCTTTAGGCCCACCTTGCTTACTTGTATAGCACACTTACTTGTACTGCACACTCTGCCTCCTATATAAAGGCACTTATGTATATTCTATTACTTGAGAAATACAATACAATCATTCAGTATTTCTAACATGATATCAGAACCACTGCTCTAATTTTCTTGTGTCTTGCAGTTTTGTTTTGTCGGTATTTTTTGCTGCCTCATTTTCTGTGGTCAGTAAACCCTTTTAGTGCCATCTCCCAACTACTCCGCCGCAGTCAGAGGTTCTCAGGGTTGAATCTCCACCGCCAGAAGCTCCTCCTTGCCGCCAAAACCACTGCCATCATCGGATTTGTCACCTCTGACCTCCGATTAGGACATAAGACCTATTAGCGTGTAGATATTCAATCGATCTACACACCGCCGCCAGAAACATCCACATTTGACCAGTCACGCGCCGCCACGCACCGGTCAAAGTTTCGGTGACGTTGATCCACGCGCCTCACTTATGTATCTCCGATCTTGTTGCCGCCGACACCATAAGAATCGTCCTTCTCCGATGTGCATCATCGGAAAAGAAACAGCATCATCGGACAGCTCACACACTCTCACGCGTTGACAGAATCCTCGGCGAAGTTGGTCCACGCGCCTCACGCGCTGCACGCGCCACTGGGTTATTTGCTGACGTCATCCCTGCCACATCAGCCCTAGCTGACGTCACCTGCTTACATCAGCGCCACATCATTTGTTGACGTCATCCGGTTGACTTTGACCAGGTTGATTGTTGACTTTTGGTCAGAATTGACTTTTTGCAGTCCAGGTGCTTCTTACCCAGTTTTTCGCGTAGATTTCATTTTTGCAGTCCATTTTTGCATATTTTGCTTCTAAATGAGAAATAAGGACATGTCTTCTTCTTGTTGCAATAATCGTTGCTGACAATCCAGTAAACATTTTTGCAAACGTTTTGGCCACAATATTGAGACTTGCTATCATCGCAACAAATCAGCTGTGTCAATTTTCGCTGCTACTGTTGCTAACACTGAGAGTGTCCAACCAATGGCTCCCATCTCTGCATCGTCTAAGTCTTCAGGACACACTTTCACCATGTCCACAGATGATCTTAAAAATATCATCGCCAATGTCATTCGTATGGTTGTTAATGCATCTTATTCCTCTTCTCTCTCAGCTTTATCTGGTATGTCTCCTTCCTCTTGGCTTATGGATTCTGCTTGTTGCAATCACATGACTCCTCACTCATCCTTATTTTCTGAACTTAAACCTGCACCACACCCTTTCAATATTCACACAGCAAATGGTTCCACTATGTCTGGTCATAATATAGGTTCTGTTTCGACCTCCAATCTCTCGGTTCCTGGTGTCTTTAATGTTCCTGACCTTTCTTACAATTTATTTTCTGTGGGACAATTAGCTAAGTTAGGTTATCGCATTATCTTTGATTATTCTGGGTGTATTGTGCAGGATCCAAGGACGGGACAGGAGCTTGGGACCGGTCCCAGAGTTGGGCGTATGTTTCTTGTGGACAACCTTCGTCTTCCACTTGTTGCTCCTGTTTCTGTTATTGCAGCTGCTGCAGTTTCTTCTACTCATTCCCTTGCACTTTGGCATGCTCGACTTGGTCACGCATCTTCCTCTCGAGTACAACAATTGGCTTCTAGAGGTTTGTTAGGTTCAGTGTCTACAGAAAATTTTGATTGTGTTTCATATCAGTTAGGAAAACAACCAGCTTTGCCTTTCAATACTAGTGAATCAATATCCACTGATATCTTTGACCTTATTCATTCTAATGTTTGGGGGCCTTCCTCTGTCTCTAGTATTGGTGGATCTCGATATTTTGTTGTCTTTGTTGATGATTACTCTCGCTATAGCTGGATTTTTAATATGAAACATCGTTCTGAGTTATTGCAAGTATATTCTAATTTTGCAAAAATGGTTGAAACTCAATTTTCCAAACGTATCAAAATTTTTCGATCTGATAATGCTCTTGAGTACACTCAATATGCTTTCCAAGTTGTTTTGCATTCCTATGGCACTGTTCATCAACTAACTTGTCCAGGAACTTCTCAGCAAAATGGTAGAGCCGAACGAAAATTTCGTCATATTCTTGACACTGTTCGTGCTCTTCTTCTCTCTGCCAAAGTTCCTGCTCCTTTTTGGGGTGAAGCTACCCTTCATGCTGTTCATGCTATTAATCGCATTCCAAGTCCTGTTATTCAAAATTAAACTCCATATGAGCGCCTTTTTGGGTCACCTCCAGACTATCACCACCTTCGCTCCTTTGGTTCTGCTTGTTTCATTTTTCTTCAGCCACATGAGCATAACAAACTTGAGCCTCGGTCAAGGCTTTGTTATTTTCTTGGCTATGACGAAACTTAAAAGGGGTATCGGTGTTATGATCCTGTCTCTCATCGTCTTCGTATCTCCCGTAATGTTGTCTTTTGGGAACATCGCTCTTTTGTCGAGCTCTCTTACTTCCGTGCCTCCATATCTTCCTCCTCTGTTTTAGATCTTTTTCCAGATGAGGCACATATTCCTTCTGTAATTGCTCCTGATCCTCCTGTAGTTACTTCTGATCCTCCTATAGACTTCTCTGTCCAACCACCAGATACCTTTGATCCCTTTCCTAGTTCTCCTTTTAATGAACAGGTGGAAGATGCACAGGTTGAAGACGAGCTTCCCAACCCTGAGCTTGGGTCCCCTACTCCTGCTCCGCCTAAAGATCTTGCACAAGACATTCCACCTCGTCACTCAACTCGGGTAAGATCCATTCCTACACATTTACTTGATTATCATTGTTACACTGCCCTTGCTACACTGCATGAGCCTCACACCTATCGTGAGGCTTCCACTGACCCTTTGTGGCAGATTGCAATGAAAGAGGAACTTGATGCATTATCTAAAAACCATACTTGGGATTTGGTGACTCTCCCCCCTGGGAAATCTGTGATTGGTTGTAAATGAATCTACAAGATTAAGACTCGCTCTGATGGGTCCATTGAGCGCTACAAAGCTCGTCTTGTTGCAAAAGGTTTTACATAGGAGTATGGGATTGATTATGAAGAGACCTTTACTCCGGTTGCTCGTATCTCATCTGTTCGAGCTCTCTTAGCTGTTGCTGCTGCTAGAAAATGGGACCTTTTTCAGATGGATGTCAAAAATGCATTCCTTAATGGGGATTTAAGTGAAAAAGTTTATATGCAACCTCTTCCTGGTCTCTCTGTTGAATCAAATAAGGTTTGTTACCTTCGACGTGCTCTTTATGGCTTTAAACAAGCTCCATGAGCTTGGTTTGCCAAATTCAGCTCTACCATCTCTCGATTAGGTTACATGGCCAGTCATTATGATTCTGCCTTATTTTTTCGTCGCACTGACAAAGGCACTATTTTACTTCTACTATATGTGGATGATATGATCATAACTGGTGATGACCTTAATGGCATTCAAGAACTCAAGGGTTTTCTCAGTCAGCAGTTTGAGATGAAAGATCTTGGACATCTCAGCTACTTCTTGGGTCTTGAAATCACTCATTCTACAGATGGACTTTATATTACTCAAGCCAAGTATGCCTCTGAACTCTTGTCTCGAGTTGGACTAACCGATAGCAAGACTGTTGACACTCTAGTTGAGCTTAATGCACATCTGACTTCGTCAGGGGGGAAACCGTTGTCTAATCCCTCTCTTTACAGACGCTTGGTTGGCAGCCTAGTTTATCTCACTGTCACTCATCTAGACATTTCCTATGCTGTTCACCAGGTGAGTCAGTATCTGTCTGCTCCACGATCAACTCACTATGCTGCTGTTCTGTGCATTCTTCGATACCTAAAGGGCACTCTCTTCCATGGTCTTTTCTACTCTGCTCAGTCTCCTCTTATTCTCCGTACATTTTCTGATGCTGATTGGGCAGGAGATCCCACTGATCGCAGGTCCACCACTGGTTATTGCTTTCTTCTTGGTTCTTCTCTGATTTCTTGGCGAAGTAAGAAACAAACTCATGTGGCCCGCTCCAGTACTGAAACAGAATATCGTGCCCTTGCTGATACCACATTTGAGCTCCTTTGGTTACGGTGGCTTCTCAAAGACTTAGGTGTATCCACATCCTCTGCTACTCATCTTTATTGTGACAACCAGAGTGCCATTCATATTGCTCACAATGATGTCTTCTATGAATGGACTAAACACATCGAGATCGATTGTCAATTTATCCGTTATCATCTTGTCCATGGTGCTCTCAAGCTGATCTCAGTTTCTTCTAAAGATCAACTTGCAGATATCTTCACCAAGTCACATCCTAAGGGACGTCTTTGCACTTTGGTTGACAACCTCAAGTTGGTCTCACATCCACCTTGAGTTTGAGGGGGGGGCTGTTAACGTGTATTAGGGTATGTGGGCTTTAGACCCACCTTGCTTACTTGTATAGCACACTTACTTGTACTGCACACTTACTTGTACTGCACACTCTGCCTCCTATATAAAGGCACTTATGTATATTCTATTACTTGAGAAATACAATACAATCATTCAGTATTTCTAACAGTTGGTTTAAGTACGAGATCAATACTATGAATTTCATTTTCTATTCCTCTCCAACATAAATTAACAGCAATGTGGGCATTTTTTTTATTGATTTGACTGCCTGGCAAGCAACAAACATTATCCAATACTTGATGGCAATCAAATTCAAATACCAGGAGTGTTTGATTTTTTCCTTAGTAAAAAAAGGGTAGAGGACGACCAGTCCCTGTAAAACCCCACTTGGGCGTGACTGTAAAAGTATCTATTTGATAAGGTGCCAATGCCTAAACGTAGATGATGATAGGGTGATCAAGGGTGCTCCCTCAAATGGGGTCAGCCATAGCTTGACCTTAGCCTTAGCCGCCATCTCGACCCATTGAGTTTATACTTAAGAAAGCAAGTAAACAATAGAATGGTATCCTTAATGGCTTGAACAACGACGATTGATGTGATATTAGAGGAAATGAGGACTTAAGTGATTGAGTTATTTAGCATAATTTGTGCCTATATATATAAAGGAATTGAGGAATCGGGTTTTGAAGAGTATGCATCACTAAAATTCAATTAAATTGAGAAGTCAATTTGTATGTTGCAAGATAAACGCCCTAGTACTGCTTGAGGATACTTATGAAATTCAAGATATTGTCATTCTTTTATATGTTCGGTAATTCTTGAAGGGTAATGACAAATTCGTTATCAACAGAGCCCTTTTGATTGCAAATTACACAGATGGAGATGTGAAAGATTCTATTCCTGTACATTTTTGAAACATTGTAGACTAGAAATTCTCTTGGTCCATGGTGTTGTGTTGAAAGAGAAAGAATTTTTGTTTTTTTGAAATAGTAAGGAAGACCAATGGTTTTAGGAGGTCACTTGGCATCACCAATTAAGGCACAGTGCAATTGCTTTATTAATGCCTAGTACCTAGACTCCAAAGTTCCTGCAGTTTGTTAGCATGACTTTCCAAATATGGCCTATCAATTGAAATACAAGAGAATTAGCAAACAGACATGAAAATGTTTCTTTAAACCATGGATTGCTTGCTGGTTTGGTGGCTTGGGTCAATTAGGGTCTATCGCATCATATAAGACATTATCCACTCAGTTGGATTGGTGCTTCCATTCAACCAAGCAACCCTTCAAAATCAGGCCCTAGTTCAAATGACCACCAACTCTCTCCTCACTTGTATGTTTCTCAAAACATCCCCACGTGAACCGTTAATTTTTCATGCATGTTTGTGTTGCAATGAGCGTGTCATTGTCTAAATGCTATGAAATCCCTTATCCAACATATAGTGTGGTGACAAATGGTTTGTTGAAATAACAAATCTGAAATTTAATCCACATAGTTTCAAATGGGCCACAATTATTTGTGTAGTATTGATTGGCAGGACATGAGGAATTGCAACAGAGAAAATACACACAACGATTCCTATCAAATCTAATAATTAGTTGGAAGGCAAATCCATGTGATTCGTCATGACATATGTCCTCAAACAAACCCAATTGCCCTTTTATCTTCACCAATATATCAATGAGTTTACTGCCTAACAGCTCTTGTTCTGTCGATACATAATGCTCCAAGGATAGCCACACACAACCATTACTTCTCCCATTTTCCCAATTACTAAAACTTCATTTCTTTTCATCCGTTACCTACTAAAACCTAAAAGTCATTGTATCCACTTGACCATTATTATTTTTTTATTTTTAAAATTTTTGGTGCTGTAAGCAGATTCTACAGTGCATATATTTGTCTCCAGAGACCATTAATGTGTCCTAAGGCCACTTTGCTGTATACATAGGAGATATTGAAAAGAACAAATTTGTGATTCTAATTTCAGACTTGAAGCAGCCTTCATGCCAAAACCTATTAGTTAGGCCGAAAGGAGTTTGGTATTCATTGTATGGGGGTGGTTTCATAATCCCATGTACAGAAGATTTTTTTGTTGATCTCACATGTAGTTTGAATGGCCATGAACTATGGTCAACAACACATCATAACTGGTAGTTGAGAACACTAACTCTCTAACACAATATACCAAGATACAAATTTTGG
This sequence comes from Quercus lobata, assembly GCF_001633185.2. Lineage (NCBI taxonomy): Eukaryota > Viridiplantae > Streptophyta > Magnoliopsida > Fagales > Fagaceae > Quercus > Quercus lobata. The sequence continues at coordinate 46,931,333 of NC_044914.1, read as the reverse complement.
ATGGGAAAAAAATATATGTATTTTAAGGCTCATGTAAACTGTGAAGTCAATTTAATTCTATAAAAGCTAATTGATATTCCAAAATGTTCATATGAGTAAAGAGTTTTTCTTCTTTTTTATGGATTTTGTTCTCTAAGGTAGCCATGTATAAGTAATTGTTGATGGGTTGCACCTTTATTTGCAGAGCAATAAAAAAAATGACCTTAGGGGCTAGGGCATTCATTAACTTTTCCCATTAAAGAATAATCTTTATAGAAGTTGATGTATTAGATTATCCATTACAAACAATTATAGTTCACATGACTAACTGGATGAACGTGGAGGCTAACATTCAGCAAACACAGTTTTGACTACAATGCCTAAATATGTACATGAGGTTGCTTAGTTGCTTAGCTTCTCATATGTAGCATCCTTCATTCTAGACCTCAATATTCCTGGATTGATAACCTAATGAGGGTCTCAATTGCATTTGAGCTGGAGAATTGGAAGTGAAATGGATTTTTTGAATGACGGATCTTCTTTAAACCATTTATCCAAAACAAGTCACTCAGTTTTGAATTTAGAATAGTGCAAAAGAGTTTGTAGTGACTTCTTGTGAACTTCCTCTTTGTTTTGTCGAGAAATACTTTGAATAAATATATCATTATATTAATCAAATTTCTTAATTTCCTGCTTTTCATTGATTTCTGACTGATGCCAACGTGACGTTAATTCCAAGCAAGCAAAACCAAGAAAAGGAAATCCGTATTAGCATCAATAAGTTGACTCTACTACAAATACCTAGCAATCAACAAATGCAGGGCAATCCATAATAACATCAATGAGTTGACTCCACTACAAATTCTAGAAACAAACAATGCCTAATCAAGTTTACATGGTTTTCAAATTTTCCTTCTTCCTCGTGGATTTTGATCTCTAAGCTTGCCATGTATTCTTGAGTAATCATTGATGGGTTGCATACTTATTTGCATTTAAACAATGATCTTTAAAAAAGTTGATGAAGAGTATTCATTACAAACAATAATAGTACACAACACTCATTTCTATAAGGTAATTGAAATGTAAGTTGTTATGACACTCCATTCTACAAAATAAGTTTCAGAAAACCATTTATATATGGTTCAAATAACCTTGTAATCTAATTTATATGTTCTCACTTGGTTTATGAATTGTGCCATGAAACTAATAGAGTCCATTTGGTTAACATCACTTGACATCGTTTGCAGCATCTCTAGTAAGTTGTAACATGTGTTCCCCGGGATATGGTTAAACTTACTGATAATAAAGACTACAAGAGGCTGAGCATCATTTGGTGTGGGGAAAGACTCTCCATTGTGCTTTCTTCCTTTGATCATTTCTCTTAAGTTTGCACTACTAAATTTCTTTGAGAGGAGGTGCAGTTCTAGTAAAGATGATCAATCTTCCCACAGTTAAGCATGCTCTCATCTCCTATAACAATATGCACGATTTATTCCCATGGAATTACTTCACATACTCAGAGCAAGCTTCTTAAGTCCTGCCTTGAGCATTATGGGGTGGGGCATAATTTCCTAGCCTACTTAAGGTAGAGTTCCTTCTAAATTTCCTATAAGATCCTTTCTTAGCCTAGTGACCATGAGCCATCCCTTGTTGACATCCTGAAAATCTGGTATTTCTTTTTGGATACCCATTCATGGCATTAGCTTTGAAATCCTCTTCAAGTCTCATAGCCTTCCTAATGGAGCTTGTATAATTTTCAAACCTTGATGCAATGATGTTGTGTCAGATCCATTCATTTAGATTGCTTGGAATTTGCTGGCTTCCTTAGCCTCAATAGGGAGCATGTAGTAAAGTGAAATAGCTCGGTAAGTTTAGCAACAAACTATTCCACTGTCATGTTCCTATTGCATTAAGTCTGCAAACTTCCACTCTTTTCGTTCATGAACCACATTAGGTATGTAGTTGACGTAGAACAATGTCTCCAAACATTTCTCATGTGATACCTTAGATTGTAAGGGTTTGATTGTAAGAACATGTGTTGTGCGGACATATATTAAGTCCACATTGGGCATGTACTTGGTTGAACAAACTATATAAATGATAATGAAAAAAGCCCTAATTGTAACTTGCCTACTTCATTTGGGTAGCACAAATGTGATTAACACTATCATTATGTCACCTTATGTCATGACATCCTTATTTTTTATTTTTTTATTTTTGAGAAGATTATGCCATGACATCTTAATTGGCTAAGTAAAACCATTATAAATTTATACATATAACCTTATTAATGTTAAACATACTTTTAAACAAATAAAAATTAAGCATATTTACAAACATATTAGCAAAAATAATATTATATTCGGTCTCTACAATTTCACCAATATTAATAGTTACTATATATATTATAAGAAAAGGTTAATTAGCGGGATAAAATATAAATATTTTGAACACAAAAACCCTAAATATATTTTTAGACATATAAATCTTTGAGATATTTATCAAAAAAAGTAATAAACATAATTTTAAACATATAAAATGATAATTATTTTGGATAAATGTTATTTCAAAATTTTGTTTTTTCAGCAACACACCTTCAAATATAGTGGGTTCCACCCTATTGGTGAAGTAAAGTTAAAAATAAATTCTAGGTTTGAAATAGAATTCTCTTTTCTTTGTCATCTTTCAATTTATACTCTAAGATTAACAATAATATTATGATTCCAAATTTACATGTGGACCAACCTACTGGTTTTTTGTCTCTACCTAAGTCATAATTTGGTCGAACAACACTAAAAGATGTTCTAATGAATACAAAAATGATACCAAAATGTAAAAGACAAAGAAAAAGGAATGATAGTAATTGTATTAAAAATATTAGATATATTGGTGAAAATAAGGTTGAGTAGTTCAAATTTAAAAGCTTTCGAAAGTGGTAATTTAAAATTTCTTTGCTTACACAAACCAAACCAGGAAAGGCTTTCGACTATGAAAATCAATGTCAGAATGGTATATGAATGCGTATAATGAGTGACTAATGGAAATTTTCTTAAAAAAAATGAATAAGTTTACTTCTGAATCGATTAGAAATGAAACCCTCTTTTTTGAATATATATAACAAGAAACATCTTAAATATATCTACCTTTTCAAGAAAAGGTAGGATAAACATAATTTCTAAAATATTTATATTAAAAAATTAAATATATTTCCTCTAGGGTGGATTCCACATTAGAGGGTGAAGTAAAGTTAAACAAACAAATCATAGATTTGAATTAAAAAAAAAAAAAAAATCTCTTGTAAATTGTTATTTAAAACAAAATTCTAAATCCCGATAGCCTTATAACTCAATTGGTTTCTCTTTGTTGGTGTTTTCAATGGTGATGTCCAAAGTTCAAATCTCCCTTCTACAATTTAACTATTAAACTAATAAAAAAAAATTAACTTATATGTAACTACAACAAGTGCGAATTATGAAAAAAAAAAAATCAATTTGTAGTAATTGCCCAACTTCATAAGAACTCTTCTAAAAAAAATTGGTTAAAAAACTCTTGGAATATGTGTTAAACATATTTGTAAACATAAATATAACAATAAAAGTTGAAACATAATTACATAACCATAATGGAAAATTTTTAAATGCAGAATTTTTCAATATTAGTAACCATATAATCCATATATATATATATATATATATATGTAAGGACACGATTCGTAACGAACCGCAACAGTGTTGGGTTCGCACGTAAAAAGGCCCAAACAATATCATTTGTAGAGCGTGGGTTTGAAAGGCTAGGCCTTGGTCACCAGGCGGTGGGTTTTTCGTGGTGTTCATATATGGTTAAGTTTCCTTCACCCCTGGAGTCTTTCTCCTGGAGGTGGGCTGGGAAGCTCTGGTTTTTGGCCATTTTCCCCAGCCCCCCCCCCCTCTTTAGATTACTTATTTTTCCTTTTATACTAACCTGCGTCCAGTGTCCTTCGTCCACGTATAGGGTTAACCTTTCCAAGACTGATACTTGTCCCATCAGCCCATACCCAAAATCGTTGGGGGTGGTTGTAAAAGCCAGAGAATACGGCTCTGTCAGGTGCAGAGTATTGAATGGCAGTAAGGGCAGCTTTCCCTGGATATTTTAGATTTTCTTTCAAACTTAGTCCTATGCCGTTTTTGCCCCTCTCTCCGGTGGGACTTTGGGTCTGCCGAGGACTGAACTGTCCTCGGCTGAATCCCAAGGCTATCTTGTGCGTTATATTATCGAGTTTGGGCCATAGCCCTCCTCGGCTTGGGCCTTTGGACTCCCTACGGGTAAATGGGCCTGGCCCATAAATTATCTGGGCCCCACAATATATATATATATATATATATATATATATATATTTGCAATTGTTCTACCTCACTTTTGCAAATTTGGAAATTCCCTCTAAAGTAAGTTATTTTTTTCTACTTTTTTATTTTATCTCTCATATTCTTCAGTTTTCCCAGTTAATTTAATTAGTGATGTGCCATCAAAGATCTCAAGTGCCAACAAAATTAGTTCCCATAAACCAACAAAAACACTCTCAAAACCATGGTGAAGAATACAATAAAAAATGCAATGTGATCTGGCTACTTTAGTTTATCCAGGGCTCACTCTTTTGGAACTCATGAACAGAAACAAAATGCAATTGCAAAAGCAATAATGGAGTTGACATTAACATTTACATTTGAGTAGGCTTCATTGGAGTTGTTATTTCCACTGCTACAATTTTTTCTTATAGTGCCACTTTAAGTCCACCAAAGAAATGTACTTGTCTTTAAATATTACATTGATATGTCGTCATTTTTGGTAATTTTTTTAAAAATGTTCTTGCTAGAATTTTCGTGGAAGTGATAGTTTTCCTTAAATCAATATCGCTAGGAAATTTAAAGGTTTTGGCATATGTTAATATCCAATGATCATTAAAACTACAACGAGAAGTGGTTCATTTTGTACTGAATCTATATATGTTACTTATCACAAGATAATAAGGTGGATGATAGAAGAAGAAAATAAATTTAAGAGAAAGCAAAAGGATGCAAATATTAATCCATGACATGTCTAGTAAGTGGTATACACTTGGACATCCAGTGCCAACGTTGATTTTTGTTGTTCTAATTTTATCACTATTGATTAGATTGAATTCCTTTTAAGAAAAACATGATGAGCATTGACAATTCAGGAATTGTTACACTAGTGGAACTGCATAAGAAATTGGTTTCTCATGGAATAGAAGTAAGAACAACCTTGCATTTTAGGATTTGTAATATTTTAGTTTATTTGGTACCAAACCTAACCTAAACCTAAACCTATGCCTTATTTCTATTTTTTGTGTTTCCAATTAGAAATGGCCTATCCAAGGTAGAAGTGATTGACAAGGCTAAAATTCACTATATTTGTAGATAATTTATTTCTTTTCATTATTTTTTCCTTCCATTATAAAATTTGAGATATGATTTTTGTGTTTTGGATATTAAGGAGAGAAAATTTGTATTTTTATGAGATTGTACTTATTTATTTTTAAACTTTTGAATATACCATGGTTTCGTTGGGCTTTGGGTAAAAGCTTTTGAATGCATTCTCTCTACTTATCATCTCTCTTTTCCCCACTTATTGAAAAGCTAAATTGATGTTTCTGACATTCCCTCCTCTATTTTTTCTAGCTCTTATGAAAGAATTCTATTTAAGTTTCTTTTTTCACTTTATTCTTAAGAAACTTAATTGCTAACTCCTCTCTCTAATTTTCTGGTAATTGAATAGCTTAATTGTCATTTCTGTTTTTCGTTGCCACTCAGTTGCTAGCCATTTATTAACACTAGCTTATATAATCTCATGCATATACATGAATATACTTAAAAGACACACATTAAGATGCATAGTATAATTCTTACATATATAATTTAAATATTATTATAGTCATTCTTATATATTTTTTTTTTAACTCTTTAAAAAGTCATGTAAGAATGTTAATAGGTAAAAAATGAAAATTTTCCTTAAAAAAAAAAAAAATTATGTTCATTAACTCTAGACTCTTTGGTTTTTGTATATAATAACTCACTTGAATGAATATTTATGATATGGTCCCACATTTGATTCCAAAATTAAGAAATAAAAATCTCTCTAAAAATAAATAATTTAGGACACACGACGCAAAATTGACTTCAATTGTAGAATCTAATTGAATTTCCTCTAAACTTTATATATATATATATATATATGACTTATAAATTTGAATTGTTTTTAGTTATAAAAAATAAATAAAATAAAATAAAAACTTGTAAATATAACATCATTTAAGCTTTCTCTCTCTCTCTCTAATTTTATATATAGTGTTAAATATCTGATTGTGTTTTTTTATAATTTATATTATATATATATATATATATATAAACTTGAATTTTTATTTATTTAATGACCAACATTTATAGAAGAATAATGACCAACATATGAATAACTGTTATCACATTAAATGGGTCAAATGTTACGTCAATCAAATAAATGCACAACATTAATCGATAGATAGCTAATAGCTGGAAGATTCACATACAGAAGGCAACCTGTCTCCACAAATAGTGGTACTCTTTCCGTATGCTTTTGGGACTCTCGATATATGATATATATATATATACATACACACTCTAAAGAGTCTTGATTTAAGCATTGGTGACCTTTAGGCCACACTGGTATCCCCTCCGATTGTCCTTCTCTCTTTTGCAGGCTTGTTGGATCATCCGACGCCACCCCTTTGAAAACATTTTCCATCAACATCTCTAGAAGAACTACCCAAACTGAAAGTGAATTTTCACTGTAACAGTTTTCATGGTTCCAAAACATACTATTCGAAAATATTTATTGCTTTTTCGAAATTGATTTGAGTTGGGCATGTTTTATATTAGTGATGATAGCTCTCAGAAAGTTTTTGTACGCAGTTGGCCTCTGTTCCATCAATATTTTCTTCATTTGACTTCATTTTTGTTGGGAATTGAATTTTGGGCAAGCGCCTGTCTTTTTTATGCCCTTCTCTTAACTGATTATAATTATTGCTCTCGATAAGTTTGCATAATGTTTCTGTGTTTGATTATTGGCCACAGTGTGATATGTCGGTTTGGGTTTGGTTTTTGTTTATAGCAAGAATGTTTTGCACTTTCATTAAAAAAAAAAAAAATGTTATTGTTCTCTCTCTCTTTTTATTATTTATTATTTTATTTAATCACATGATATTGTGAATCTGTGATCATCAATAGCATGTATGTATACAATAGCATACATGCTTTTTGTTCTTATATCATTAGTTTTGATCTCTATATGTCGATGTTCAAACCTCACAGGCCGTATTGATAAATTTTGGGGACAATCCTTTTTTTTTTTTGAGAAGAAGGGGAAGGGGGACAATCCATTTGAGCTCCTAAACAATTCTATGTATGTTTACTTAATTGCCTTTGTTATAATGTAATAAAGGCACTTGTAAGCTATAACACAAGAACATTTAATCATTTACTGATGCAAAAATTAAACTTCCTGTTTTACAAAGCCTTTAGTATGATTATAACTAGTCGCCAACCCGTACTATGCACGGGAACCTACCTATTTATGTGGTAAACTAAATTGATTTTATAAAATTTTAAATTGATTAAGAAACTATATTATTGCATGAATTGCTCTTGTATAACTTCAATTTGTGTTACAATTTGATAAAGAAGTCATTGTTTGAACGTGCAATGACTTACGAAAAATATTAAAGAATAGTTCATGACTATAAACTTATAACTATTGAAAAGAATCAAAAGATTAAGAGCTTAAAAATTATAAAAATATATGTGTGTGTGACTACACAACAGAGAAATATAAGAGAAAAATTTGTTACACTCAAAATAATAATTCATGGTTATAATTATTGAAATTTTCCAGATAGTTTTGGATATTACAAAAATATAACTCAAAAAGTCAGATGTTAAAACTTCCAAAAGGCCAAAAAATATTAAGGAATCATAAGATTTACATCCTATAAATTATTGAAACAAAACTATATATATATATATATATATATATGATTTTATAATAGAGAAATATAAAAGAAAAATTGATTACCTTCAAAAGAATAATACATGGTATAGTTGTTGAAATCTGCTAAACATGTTCAAATATTGCAAAGACTAACACAAAATATATGACTATTCAAAAGAGAAAAATAAGAAGAAGAAAAAAGTACATGAACCTATAAAGTAATTAGTTTTAAATTTTAATGGGTCTAAACTTTAAACAATGAAAAAAAATCACATGCTAGGTTGTGTTCCTAGCAACCTTGAAAGTAAAAGTAAAGGGGAAAAAAAAAACCATGAAATACATCAGCCAATAAGTTTTAATGGGTTTAAACTACAAACAATGAACAAAAATAATCATAAACAATCATAGGTGCAGGGTTTGGTTACCAAGATCAGATGGTTGTAAAACACAACATTTCAACATTGATTTAGGGTTATGCAGAAGGCAACATAAATGACAGAAAATTGTTTTTACGTTGTCTGCTATGCCAACCATCTAAATATATTAATTCCAAAAAAAATTAAATAAAATAATTCCTAGATTTATATGAGATAATTAAGAAGAACATCAAGCCCTTGCGTGGATGTTATTTGTGGACGGCTGTCCATCACTGCAATTCATAGACTTTGTTGTTAATAAGACAATCGAGTTCAAAACTAAAAGCAATTAGGTGGCCTTTGTACTACAGGATTTGTTCTCGTTGAAGAATCAACTTGCTTCCTGCTATGGCTTCAATTTGATATGTGTGTTTTCTTTGTGAAAATTTGAGTGAGTATGAAGGGTTTTGACCTTGGCAGAAGTTTATATTTGTGAAAATTTTTGTTATAGAATTTTAGTTGAAATAGAATTTTCAAGCTTTTGAAACATATATCTAATAGAATTTTATTTAAACTAAACTATTGTAATACTTGATAAGATATAAAACCAAAAATAAAAAGAATCTAAAATAAAAAGAAAAAGAAAAAGAAAATAGTGATGACGTGGAAAATTGTGGGAGCTCCAAAGGTTATTTTCAAGCTTTTGAAACATATATCTAATAGAATTTTATTTAAACTAAACTATTGTAATACTTGATAAGATATAAAACCAAAAATAAAAAGAATCCAAAATAAAAAGAAAAAGAAAAAGAAAATAGTGATGACGTGGAAAATTGTGGGAGCTCCAAAGGTTTCGGTTTTATATATATATAGATTAGCCACAAACCTGCGCGTTGCGCATGATAATTATTTTTATGGTAGTTTTATTAAATTTTTTTTTATACAATTTAAACTAATTTAATAAAGAGTAATGTATTTTGTAATTATATTTTTATTCATTATAAGAATAATCATAAATGTAATATAGAAACAATCATAAATCATAAATTTAATAATTTTTGTCGTACTAAAATGAAAAAAAAATACAATTTTTCTCAAAAATTCAAAAGGCAATTTAACGAAAATATTTATTTTTTTAATAAAAGTTATTTATAACATTTTGTGAATCATTAAAAAGAAAATAAAATTTAGAAATTATTCTTTTAGTTTTAAACAAACTTTCTCAAACTTATTTTTTTTGCCTACAATCCAAAACACTGAAAAAAGTAACTAAAAAAATTAATAAAACTTAACTATGATTAATTGAACCAATTAGAAAAAAAAATTGTTATTTATAATCTACTAAGGTTATTTTCTTTGCGGAAATTGTAATTTCGTCCACCCAAAACATATTATCAAATAATCAATTATTAGCAAAATCTAAGAATTAAATTTTTATATATGCATTGTTATAAAATAATAATAATAATAATTAAAGTAAAATTGCGAAAGATAAAATTTGTCTCTCATCCAATAACTTTTGTTTAGCCAACCTTTGCTTTTCTCTAAATAAATTGTATTATAGAGTACTTTGTCTACCACAAAGGATTAAAAAATAAACAAAAATGATTAAAGTCTTATAGTTTAACATCTAAATTGAGCACTATAAAAATCATGCTATCAAATTACAGTAGCTACCAAATTAAATTATCCAAATCATGCTATGTATTAGAATAATATTATATTTTTATATTTAATCCTTTATAATGCAATAGGATAACATTTGACAATCAGAGAGAGAGAGAGAGAGAGAGAGAGAGAACTGAATCGCATTAACCTAAAGTAGATTAAAGAATATAAAAAATTATCAACCTAAAGCGAAGATGCAAGAAAAATAAAAAATAAAAATCCACTCAAAAATTGTGTGTGTGTGTGTGAGAGAGAGAGAGAGAGAACCTTTTTTTTTGTAAGGAAAAACTATGCATGGAATGAATGAGATAGTGACAAATTTATAGTAAGAAAGCGTGAATAAGAAGAGACAAAAATAGAGGAAGATGAAGGGAAAGATGAAGAATGATATTAATGTAGAGAGTAGTGGGAAGATGAGAAGGTGAGAGAATGAGAGAAGGAGAAAGGTTAGAGAAGTAGTGGGGAGATGAAAAGGTAAGGGAGGAAGAAAGGTTGGAGAAGTGTAAATATGAAATAAAAAAATTATAAATAATTATAAGAAAATGGAAAAAAAAAAGAAAAAAAAAAAAGATGATGACGTGGACGTTGACGTGGCTCAACGTGAGCGCAACAGCATTAAACGCTACGCTTCAGCTTTTAGTAATATATTGATTATTATTATAGAACAGAGCCATATATCTAAGTTCGATATCGGTCTCATTTCTGTATCAGAATTTTCATGTAATCAACCAAAAAAAGAAAAAGAAAAAAGAAGCATAGGAGAGTCTTGTGAAATGCAAGGAAGATTTAAGTTGTGTAAAAGAGAATTAGCCAACAGACATGAAAATGTTTCTTTAAACCACGGATTGCTTGCTTGCTTGCTGGTTTGGTGCTTCCATTCAACCAAGCAACCCTTCAAAATTAGGCCCTAGTTCGTATGACCACCAACTCTCTCCTCACTTGTATGTTTCTCAAAACATCACCACGTGAACCGTTAATTTTTCTTGCATGTTTGTGTTGCAATGAGCGTGTCATTGTCTAAATGCTATGAAATCCCTTAACAAGCATATAGTGTGGTGACAAATGGTTTGCTGAAATAACATATCTGAAATTTGATCCACATAGTTTCAAATGGGCCACAATTATTTGTGTTGTATTGATCGGTAGGACATGAGGAATTGCAACAGAAAAAATAAACAGAACGATTCCTATCAAATCTAATAATTAGTTGGAAGGCAAAACCATGTGATTCCTCATGACATATGTCCTCAAACAAACCCAGTTGCCCTTTTCTCTTCACCAATATATCAATGAGTTTACTGCCTAACAGCGCTTGTTCTGTCTATACATAATGCCATTCCAAGGATAGCCACACACTACATTACTTCTTTCATTAAAAATTCATTTACTTTCATCCACTACCTACTAAAACTCCTTTCGACAGTGCATTCATTTGTCTCCAGAGACCATTAATGTGTCCTAAGGCCACTTTTCTGTATACATAGGAGATATTGAAAAGGAATACATCTGTGATTCTAATTTCAGACTTGAGGCAGCCTTCATGCCAAAACCTATTAGTTAGGCCGAAAGGAGTTTGGTATTCATTGTATGGGGGTGGTTTCACAATCCCATGTACAGAAGATTTTTTTGTTGATCTCACATGTAGTTTGAATTCCCATGAACTATGGTCAACAAGACATCATAATTCGTAGTTGAGAACACTAACCCTCTGACACAATATACCAAGATACAAATTTTGGATGGGAAAAAAAAATTATATATAGTAGTTCTTATATTTTAAGGCTCATGTTAACTGTGAAGTCAATTTAATTCAATAATGTTCATGAGTTAAGAGTTCTTTTTCATGGATTTTGTTCTACAAGGTAGCCATGTATAAGTAATTGTTGATGGGTTGCATCTTTATTTGCAGAGCAATTAAAGAAATGTCCTTAGAGCATTCGTTAACTTTCTCCATTAAAGAATAATCTTTGTAAAATTTGATGTATTAAATTATCCATTACTAACAATTACAGTTCACAGCACCCCATATTTCTGTATGGTAATTGAAATGTTAGTTTCTATGTCTTACCATTCTAAGAAATAAGGTCCAGAAAACCATCCATATATGGTTCATTTAATCTCGTTACCTAATTTTTCTCGTCACTTGATTGGTTTATGAAAATGTGCCTTGAAAATATAGGTCCATTTGGTTGACATGACTTGGTATTGTTCATCGTTTACACCATCTCTAGAATGTTGGAACATGGCCCCCCTGTATATATTGTTAAGGGCATTGTTTATAACAGTGTTATATGTGTTTTTATAAATTGAAAACGTGACTTTAACCGTTTTCAGTTTTAAAAACATGAGTGTGTAACACACTAGGTGCAACAACTATTACCCTATAGTTAAACTTCTATGATGTTGAAGACTACAAGTGATTGATTTCTTATTCTCAAAAAAAAAAAAAAAAAAAAAGTGATTGATTTCTTTGCTATAACCTCATGTAACCCAGCATTTTGGAATTTCAAATCTGGTTTGGTAGAGATGGGAACAAGAAGTAGGGTATAGGTCAGGTGAACTGAGTTTGTCAATTGGAGTTCAAAGCTCAAATGCCTACCAACAGAGCTTTCATTCAACTTGAATAGTGGGGAGGGGGGAAGGAACCTTCTTGTTCATTGCATAGAGATTTGATATGCTCATGTTAGGTTTATATGCTTAATAAATTCTCACTCCAATGAGTGCAATCCCTTCAAATATTTGTTTTGAGCTTGGAAACCTACTGATGACGTTGAAAATTATCACCAATAGGTCACACCGTACTCGCGACTCAAAGCGAACCTGCACAACAAGAACGGTTGAAAGAAAACCTTTAGAGAGCACCGGTGTGGTGCCGGCCTAACACTCTCCGAAGGTCAAGTCAGAATTCGTCCCTTCACTTCAAGAGCGCTAGAGAGGGTCAATTAATCTTACCTCGATTTGCGAGAATGTTAGTCCTTTTATAGTGGTGGAAAGTTGGCTTTTCTTCCTGTCCCCCAGATCTTTCCAATGTGGGACTCTAATACAAATTCTCCAGAGTGTGGTGAGCAAGGATCTCCCTTTTTGGATCTTAGGGCTTTTCTAGGCTATGGAGACTTCGGATCATGGGCCCTTACCATGTCGGCCAGCGATGGGCCTTCAAAGCGCGTGGGACCATCTTTACACAGGCCCAACAGCTCCAATCCGTCAGGCCCATTAAGGTAGGCCCATCAGGCTCTATATTTTATCATCTTCAGTTGCCCCCTTCACCCCAATGGTCCGTCCACTTTCAGGTCAAAGGATCAATGGGGTGACGATCCTAACGTATGGGTATGACGGGTATTTTATGACGGAATGGGATCCGCGAGACAAAAGGGTGTAACTGATTGACGGGTTCATGCAAGATAGGATGACGGTTCCAGATGAATCAACCCGTCAAAAGCAGAATCATCGAGTTGACGGTTACACGAAGGGTACAATCTGTTGATACGTACTGACAGGTTGTCGACATTTATTGTGCATGCCACGTGTCGATCTCTGAATGGCATTTGTATAGGATCGAAGCGTCGCTTCGTCTTCCGTGCATCTCCTATATATATATAAGGCACCTCAATCTCCCATTTTCACAATTTTTAGTCAGAAATCGTCTGTCAGAGCGAAGCCGTCAACCTTGTCAGAGCACTCCGTCGAGGACGACTATCTACCAATTGCAACAACCGTCACCCATCCCCCGCCAAGTGTGGTAAGTGTTTACTTTAATACCATAATCAAGTTACATTTCCGTACTTGCATTGTTGTTAGGCTTACTATACCCGTCAATACTTTAAAAACCCGTCAGTCTTAGGTTTCATCGTCAATTGTAGGAAATGTCTAGTGCGTCAAGTAACCAGTCGGTGGTTCGTGACGGGACGGAATACGAAGATGTATACCCGTCCGGTCATAAAGACCAAGAGAGCCCCGGCGAAGATAGGAGTCCGTCTGCCTCCTCTTCGTCCTCAACAAATGAGGATGTGGAGATAGTTGAAATAGAGGGTTCTGATGACGACGGGAATCAAGCACTGGAGTCCGTTGTGGGTGCTGATGGACTAAGGAAGTTCATCATGTTGCCAGAGTGGACAGTGCACAGGTTCACATCCGTCATCAAGGAGAGACATTTCAGCACTTTTAGAACCAACTTCCAAATCTCGGACTACGTTTCCATCCGTCTACCATATGTGTCGGAGAAGTGTTACTATGAAGGGGTAGAAGGTGTCGGAGTATACGAGCAGGCGTTGAAGGCAGGACTTCGATTCCCGCTCTCCACACTTCATAGGGAACTTTTGCACTATCTAGGGTTGTCCGTCACACAAATATCTCCTAACGCCTGGAGGGTCTTCATAGCCATGGAGATTCTTTATGGTGCATGGTCGAATGGAGAAAGGAGACTGACGGTCTGTGAATTTCTTCACTGTTACCGTCCAGACGAGATTTCTGGGTCAAGGGGGATGTACAGTTTTGCTAGTCGGAGCCCCTTGTTGAAGGTGATCTTTGAGACCCCAGACACAAATAGAGACTGGAAGAGTCGTTACTTCTTCCTGGAGGGTGACAGATGGATGAACCGTCCAGGAGAGACGGAGTACCTGCCCGTTGACACAACCTGGGCAGAGATAAATCAATTGCGTATGCACCCGTCTTAATTTTGTAATGCTTTTCATATCCGTCCATTTTCATGTGTATATTTTGATCGTCTTTCTCTGTAGGTAGACGACGCCCGCAAGTTAGCCTTGAGGAATTCAGTTTCCTTGAAGAGATTTGCAGAAAAACTAAGCCGGAAGAAAGGACCTGGGCCAAGTTAGTGAACCCGAAAACAATACACTGGTACTGTGACGGTCCAGAACCTACCCGCGAGGCCATTGCATACGACGAAAGAATACACAAGCGTGAGTCCGTCAACTTTTACTCTTGAAATTAGCTTTCAATTTGAGAAAACATCTTCATCCGTCCTGTATTGCAGAAATGGACGACGCAAAGAGAAGGGCAATGATAAAATTGCTAGCCGTCGAGCAAAAGAAGACGGGTGAAGTTGTGGTTCCCAAGATGCCGGGGTCGTCGGCTAAGAGGAAGCAGCCGCCAAAGTCTGACCGTCCATACAAGCAGCCGAAGGTTTCATTGGAACCCGTTGTGGGCTTGATGGCTGAGGGAGTTAAGACCGTCACCCCAGCCAAACATGGATCCAGTAATGGCTTAATGCAAGCCCCACCCGCCGGCGAGGAGAAGCCCCCTCCCCTTCTCCGTGACGACTCGAAGTTTGCTTTGGAGAAGCTGTCGTCGATAATTTCCGCAGAGGATTATGAGGATCTGGGGAATCATTCGACGGAGGCAATGGGGGAGACGGGGTTATTCTCCGTTGCACAGGTAACCTTTTTTACCCGTCACTGTATGTCCGTCCACTCTTAGTTTTCTATTTAACACCTTTTTAATTTTGTCTATTTTAGTCCTTGGTTATGATGAAGGGCTTGATGGACCGCTGCCTCAACCGTGAAGCGGCTCTGGAACGGATAAGGACAAAAGCTGGGCAGACGGAGGAGGAGCTCAGCCAACTACATAAGTGGAAGTCCACAATGGAGCAGAAGTTCGAACTGTCAGAGAAGACCAGGAAAGAGTTTGAACAGAGGACGGAGGAAGCTGGGAAGGCCTTGAAGGGTAAGGAAGATGAGGTAAAGGACTTAAAGAAGAAACTCTGTCATGCCAGGGAGGATGCCGTCACTGAATATCGCGACTCTGAGGCTTTGTTGAAGGAGCTGGGGGGATCGTTCTTTCAAGGCTTTGACGATGCACTCCGTCAGATAAAAAAGGCCTACCCAGATCTGGACGTGTCCATGATAACCGTCAGTGATCAAGATCAGACATCTGCTCTGCCCGTCGCTTCAGAAAATTCGGAGGACCTTTTTGGTGAAGATGCCGTTCAGGGCGACGGAGAGTCTGCTCCGTCGAAGGATGTCTAAGTTGCTGAGCCGAAGAAAGTAGATTAATCTCTTGTAAATATTGAGGAGGATCCGTCCCCTTTTTTATATGTTTTAAGTACTTTGAAGACGGTTTATTTTAAGTTAGCTTTTGTATCGAACAATGTTTTTCTTTCATTATATGTTTATGCATATTTTTGTTGCTGGTTAAGTATTTGTATCCGTTAATGATTTTCTCTCCGTCTTCTTGTATGTTAAGTGGTAATCTGGACAAACTGGTCAGTTGATCCGTCCACTTTAAAAAGCTTTTCTCACCTCTAATCGGACCCGTCTATTACGGGTTGGATATACTATCTGTCCACTTTGTGGTGGCTGACCTTTATCGTCTTGTTCGTCCACTTCGTGGGCATTGTTGAACCGTCCGTTTCGAGAACATAATTATTTCAGCCGTTTTTACGGTCTGTCCACTTTTGTGGGCAGCTTTTTATCTAATCGATGATCCGTTCACCTTGTGGCGGTTATACCATCCACCTTATGGACTTGTAAAATGATTCATCATTATGGACGATCCGTCCACTTTGTGGCGGCTATACCGTCCACCTTATGGACTTGTAAAATTATTCGTCGTTATGGGAGATCCGTCCACTTTGTGGCGGCTATACCGTCCACTTTATGGACTTGTAAAATTGTTCAGCGTTATGGGCGATCCGTCCACTTGGTGGCGTCTAGACCGTCCACTTTATGGACTTGTAAAATTATTCACCGTTATGAGTGATCCGTCCACTTTGTGGCGGCTAGACCGTCCACTTTATGGACTTGTAAAATTATTCACCCTTATGGGTGATCCGTCCACTTTGTGGCGGCTACACCGTCCACTTTATGGACTTGTAAAATTATTCACCGTTATGGGTGATCCGTCCACTTTGTGGGCTTTATTTTATGTCCGTCCATCTTTTGGATTTAAGTTGTCATTCCGTAGGATGTTATCATCCCTGCGGGATGCTCCGTCCATCTTGTGGACTATAAGTCGTCATCCCCGTAGGATGTTATCATCCCTTTGGGATGCTTCGTCCATCTTGTGGACTTTAAGTTGTCATCCCCGTAGGATGATATCATCCCTGTGGGATGCTCCGTCCATCTTGTGGACTATAAGTCGTCATCCCCGTAGGATGTTATCATCCCTGTGGGATGCTCCGTCGATCTTGTGGACTTTATTTTGTGTCCGTCTCGTGGACTTTTAACTAGCTTTCGTTAACTTTGTGGACAATCGTAATGACATCCAAGTAGAAGATCATAGTTGTAGCTGATTATAGAGATGCGTAAAGGAAAAGTGCCTGCCCCCTTGGGCTTAAAAAAGGCACGACAAGATTGTAGCAAAAGAAAAACAGTTAAATGAAGAACTTATAAAAAACTTAAAAAGCCAAAAAGAAACATGGTTGCCGTTCGCCATATTACTATTACTGGTAGTATTTTCTCAAATGCTCGGCATTCCATGGATGCGGTAGCTTCTCTCCATCTGTTGTCTCCAGGTGATATGTTCCTTTCCTTTTCCATGCCGTGACTCTATAAGGTCCTTCCCAGTTGGGGCCGAGTTTTCCCTGTGCAGGGTCTCTAGTTGTACCTATAACCCTCCTGAGTACAAGGTCTCCTACTTGGAAGTTTCTGTGTCGGACCTGGGAGTTGTAATGTCTGGCCATGCGATCCTGGTATCTAGCAATCCTTTGTTCCGCCGCCGACCTCACCTCATCTATCAGGTCCAGCTGTAGCCTCATAGACTCGTCGTTCCTGCTTTCGTCATGGTTGTGAACCCTGTAACTTGTGAGCCCGACTTCTGCTGGGATGACCGCCTCACTCCCGTATGTCAGTCGGAATGGCGTCTCTCCCGTTGGAGTCCTCGCCGTTGTCCTGTATGCCCACAGTACGCTCGGCAATTCTTCGGGCCATATGCTCTTTGCCCCCTCGAGCCGAGCCTTGATAATCTTTAGCAGGGATCAGTTCATGACTTCAACCTGGCCATTAGCCTGAGGATGGGCGGGTGATGAGTAGTGGTTTTTTATTCCTAGCTACGTGCAGAAATCCCGAAAGTGGCCGTTGTCAAACTGCCTCCCGTTATCTGAGACAAGGACTCTAGGAATGCCAAACCTGCATACGATGCACCGCCAGACAAAACTTCTAATGTTCTTTTCTGTAATGGTGGCCAAGGCTTCCGCTTCTACCCATTTTGTGAAGTAGTCAATGCCCACTACCAAGAACTTTAGCTGCCTTACCGCCGTTGGGAAAGGTCCCATGATATCTAGTCCCCACTGAGCGAACGGCCATGGAGCCGTTATAGGGGTCAGCTCCTCAGCTGGCTGTCCGATAAAATTGCTGAACCTCTGGCATTTGTCGCAGCTTTTAACGTAAGACTCGGCATCTTTCTGCATGGTTGGCCAGTAATACCTAGCTCGTACCAGTTTGTGCACCAACGACCGCGATCCAAAATGGTTCCCGCATATCCCTTCGTGAACCTCCCTCATTACGTAGTCTGCCTCTTCAACCCCGAGGCATCTTAGATAAGGGCGGGAGAAGCCTCTCTTGTAAAGAATGTCTTTTATCAAGACGAACCTCGCCGCTTGGACTTTTAGCTTTCTCGTTGCCTCCTTCTCTTGTGGCAGTAACCCGTCCTTCAAATATGAAGTTATCTGTGTAGTCCAGTTTATTTCGAAGCGTATCTCCTGCATGTTGTCGGGGTCTATTAGTGGAAAGAGTTGAACAAAGGAAAGTACATTACCCGGTGTTGTCATATGTTCTGCTGAAGCGGCTTTGGCTAGCCGATCGGCGAGCTCATTTTCTCCCCTGGGGATTTGGACGACCGTCGCTTTTAGCCCGTTGACTCTTGTCCTTACTTGATCAAGATATCTCTTCAACCTTTCCCCCTTGCATTCATAATCTCCGTTTACTTGATTGGTCACGACTTAAGAGTCGCAATAAACGACCACACTTTCAGCTCCGGCGGCTTTGGCTAGGTCGAGTCCTGCCGCCACCGCTTCGTATTCTGCTTCATTGTTGGTAATGGGGAAGTCGAGACGGACCATACATTCGATCTTGTCTCCTTCAGGTGACAGCAATACTATGCCGGCCCCTCCAATTCGCCGATTGGATGATCCGTCGGTGTAGATGCTCCACTGGGGGGGTTCTTCTGCCCCCTTGTCCTCATCACGCGTAAACTCTGCTATGAAGTCGGCTACAGCTTGTCCTTTAATGGCCACCCGTGGGTGGTACTTGATATCAAACTCACTCAATTCTATTGCCCACAGCGTCAGTCGACCTGCGGCTTCAGGATTACTCAGTGCCCTTCGCAAGGGCTTGTCGGTCATCACGTTCACGGTATGGGCTTGAAAGTAGGGTTTGAGCTTGCGAGCCGCCGTGACCAATGCAAAAGCGAGTTTTTCCATAGGTTGGTATCTTTCTTCGGCACCGCGGAGCGCCCGGCTGGCATAGTATACAGGCTTCTGTATATTATCCTCTTCTCTAATTAAGGCCGCGCTGACGGCGACAGAGGAGACAACCAAGTAGAGGAAAAGTTCTTCACCAGGTTGCGAGGGACTCAATAGGGGTGGTGAAGATAGGTATGCCTTTAATTCCTCGAATGCTCGCTGACACTCGTCCGTCCACGCGAAGGATTTCTTTAATGTGCGAAAGAAGGGCAAGCACTTGTCCGTGGACCTCGACACGAATCTATTTAATGCCGCTATCTTGCCGTTAAGGCTCTGTATCTCCTTCACATTTCGCGGGGGTGCCATCTCTACTATTGCTCGGATTTTGTCCGGGTTAGCCTCAATCCCCCTCTGGGATACCATGAACCCTAGGAATTTGCCTGCCGTTACGCCGAA
The DNA here is from genome assembly GCF_001633185.2 of Quercus lobata. Taxonomy (NCBI): domain Eukaryota; kingdom Viridiplantae; phylum Streptophyta; class Magnoliopsida; order Fagales; family Fagaceae; genus Quercus; species Quercus lobata. The sequence goes on along the minus strand of NC_044914.1, from coordinate 46,911,503 downwards.
CGCGCACTTTCCCGGATTGAGTTTCATGTTGTAGGATCGAAGCGTACCGAATGTTTCCTTAAGATCTTCCAGGTGGTCTTCCTCCTTCCGGCTCTTCACCAACATGTCGTCGACATAGACTTGGACATTTCTCCCGATTTGCTGCGCGAACATCTTGTTCATTAGCCTTTGGTATGTTGCCCCCGCATTCTTCAGGCCGAATGGCATTACCTTGTAACAGAATAGTCCTTGGCTGGTTACGAACGAAGTTTTCTCCTGATCGGCCTCGTGCATGCGGATCTGGTTATAACCCGAGAAAGCGTCCATGAAGCTTAGTAATTGGTGTTGAGCCGTCGAGTCTACTAGGACGTCGATCCTTGGGAGGGGATAGCTATCTTTAGGGCACGCTTTGTTAAGATCGGTGAAATCCACGCACATCCGCCACTTGCCGCTCGCTTTCTTTACCATTACCACATTTGCCAGCCAATCGGGATAGTAGACTTCCCTGATGAAGCTTGCCTCTTGGAGTTTGCGGACCTCTTCCGCTATTGCTTGGTCTCGTTCTGGTGCGAAAACTCTCTTCTTTTGTCGGACGGGTGGAAATGAGGGCAATACATTCAATTTGTGTACCATGACCGAAGGATCGATTCCCGGCATATCGTCATGGCTCCAGGCGAACACATCCTTATTGCTCCTCAAGAAAGCTACGAGCTCTTGACGGATTGCGGGTTTGGCAAATGTTCCGATCTTGGTTGTTCTGTCTGGATTGGAACTGTCGAGAGTTATCTCCTCCAGCTTCTCTGTGGGTTCTGCCATCGTTTGGTGCTCTTCTATGCTCAAGGCCTGGATTTGGTCTTGCATCTCCATCATAGCTACGTAGCATTCTCGTGCGGCGATTTGACTTCCGCGTAGCTCTCCTACCCCATACTCCGTTGGGAACTTGATCATTAGGTGGTAAGTTGATGTTACCGCCTTCCACGAGTTGAGCGTAGGTCGTCCAAGAATAGCATTGTATGCGAACGAGCAATCGACCACCAAGAATGTTACGTTCCTGGCGATTTGTTGGGGGTAATCTCCTACCGTCACCGGTAACGTTACCGAGCCCAAAGGGAATACCCTACTCCCTCCGAAACCAACGAGCGGGGTGTTTGTCGGTATTAGCTGCTCCCTGTCAATTCTCATTTGCTGGAATGCCGGATAGTACAAGATATCGGTCGAGCTGCCGTTGTCGATCAACACTCGGTGCACGTTGTAGTCTCCTGTTCGCATGCTGACGATGAGGGCATCGTCATGTGGATGGTGTAGGCGCCGTGCATCCTCTTCTGAGAGCCCAACAACAAGGCTTTCTCTTTTTGCTATCTTTGGCACTGTGCCCACCAACTGGACATTCTGTACCATCCGAAGGTATGTTTTGCGAAACTTTTTTGACGATCCGGCCGCAGCAGTTCCTCCGATTATCATTCTTATGTCCCCTAATGGGGGTCTCGGTCGCCCGTCTTCTCGGCGGGGGTGTTGTTCTTGTGGGGGTTGATCCGTTCTCCCCTTGTTGATGAACTTCTGCAGCTTCCCTTGTCGGATAAGGGCTTCGATTTGTTGCTTCAAGTCGTAGCAATCGGCCGTGTTGTGGCCGTGGTCACGATGGAAGCGGTAATATTTGTCTCTGGACCTTTTGCTGGGATCACTCTTGAGCTTTCCTGGGAACGTCAGGGACCCTTCGTCCTTAATCTGCATTAGGACTTGGTCTATCGGCACGGTTAACGGGGTGAAACTTGTGAACCTTCCGCCCGTGGGTTTTGGACGCCTGTCCTCCCTTCGGTCTCCCATCCTTCCCTTCTTCCGCCCCTGGTCCTGTCGGGAATCCTCTTGTCTGTCTCTTTTCTTGGGTCTATCTTCTCGGGCCAATAGCGCGTCTTCAGCGTTCATATATTTGGTGGCCCTGTAAAGCACCTCCGACATGGTCTTGGGGTCGTTTTTGTACAGGGAGAACAAAAACTTACCCCCCTTCAGCCCATTCGTGAATGCTGCTACCAATATCTTGTCGTCGGCTTCGTCGATCGAGAGCGCTTCCTTATTGAAGTGTGATATGTAGGCCCGCAACGTCTCCTCCTCTCGCTGCTTGATATTCATTAAGCAAGCCGTGGATTTTCTGTGCCGATGCCCTCCGATGAAGTGCGTAGTAAATTGAGCACTTAGTTCCTTGAAGGTGCTAATGGAGTTGGGCGCTAGCCGGCTGAACCAAATCCTTGCTGAACCCTTCAGGGTTGTAGGAAAGGCCCTGCACATAATCGCGTCTGCCACTCCTTGAAGGTGCATCAGGGTCTTGAAGGTCTCTAGGTGATCTAGAGGGTCCTTGACTCCGTCATAACTATCCATATTTGGCATGCGGAACTTATTCGGCAGGGGGAAGGAGTTGACGGTTGTCGTGAATGGCGAGTCAGTCCGGTTGACAAGGTCGTCAAGATCACTTGACACTCGCCCCTTGAGAGCGTTCATCATTACATCCATCTGTTCCTTAATCGCCTGCATCTCCGCGATGACGGATTGCGGAGCCGTATCCGTCAGGGAAGGGATGCTAATGTCCCGTCGCACTAGTCTGCTCGGGGCGTTACTCTCCTGTGGTCCGTCCTGATTTCTCCTTTCAGTGCTGGTCCCTTCTTGATCCGCTCCTTGGTTATTGACCGCCGCATTCTTCTGGTTCAGCTGCTCTTCTAGGTCGTAGTTTTGTTTGGTGAGGCGCTCCACGGCTGCGGCAAGAGTCCTGACCTGTTTCTCAAGGGCAGTCGTAGGGGCTTCTTCTTCTTGAACGTCATTCGTGGTTGCCATTGAGCGAGTGAGTACCATGTAACTCTTTTTTCTAGGAAGCGATGAAGTGCTACACGTTTCCCACAGACGGCACCAACTGATGACATTGAAAATTATCACCAATAGGTCACACCGTACTCGCGACTCAAAGCGAACCTGCACAACAAGAACGGTTGAAAGAAAACCTTTAGAGAGCACCGGTGTGGTGCCGGCCTAACACTCTCCGAAGGTCAAGTCAGAATTCATCCCTTCACTTCAAGAGCGTTAGAGAGGGTCAATTAATCTTACCTCGATTTGCGAGAATGTTAGTCCTTTTATAGTGGTGGAAAGTTGGCTTTTCTTCCTGTCCCCCAGATCTTTCCAATGTGGGACTCTAATACAAATTCTCCAGAGTGTGGTGAGCAAGGATCTCCCTTTTTGGATCTTAGGGCTTTTCTAGGCTATGGAGACTTCGGATCATGGGCCCTTACCATGTCGGCCAGCGATGGGCCTTCAAAGCGCGTGGGACCATCTTTACACAGGCCCAACAGCTCCAATCCGTCAGGCCCATTAAGGTAGGCCCATCAGGCTCTATATTTTATCATCTTCACCTACCAATTGAGATTTCATTGAAGTTATATCCACAACTGTTTATTTTACAAATTAAAAGAGGCATATATTTGAAACTTGGATGTATCTATCTAATGATCCTGTCCATATCATCATCCCAATAAGAAGGAAGGAATGTCTATAGCATGTCCCTTATCTAAATTTAAAGGCTTAATTTTAGAAGAGATTTCTTCTATCCAGATAATAACTTAAGACTTCCAGTGGGTTCTCTGTTGGGTGCCATCTAAGAAGTGGTAGGGCATGATGTTTCTCTGAAATTAGAAAATTTTGCCGCATTCCTCATCATGAGATGGAAGACAAATCCGTGTGATTTCTAATGTTAATGTCTTTCATTGGTGCATGTATACGCCTCTTTAAGTTTTCACCACTCATATCCTGTGAAAGAGAAATTTCTGTGCCATTTCACCTATATATACACATATCATTGGGTTTACAAGCAACACAAGTCTTTGTATACACAAGCAAAACAAGTTCTACAAATCCTTTGAGATCTTTTTTTCTCTTCTTCCTCCTAAGGGATAGAATCATGGGTTTCCACTTGCATGGCATTATTCATGCAATGCAAACTCTTAAACGGTCTTCAACTACTGCAAGCCAAGCAGCTTCAAAGGCTACAGATGTTCCAAAGGGCTATTTGGCAGTCTATGTTGGGGAGAGCCAAAAGAAGAGGTTTGTAATTCCAATATCATACTTGAGCAAGCCTTTATTCCAACACTTGCTAAGTCAAGCTGAAGAAGAATATGGATATAATCATCCCATGGGTGGTCTCACAATCCCCTGCAGGGAAGATATCTTCCTTGATCTCACTCCTCAACTAAATGAATGAGAGTGGAGGCTAACATTCAGCAAACACAGTTTTGACTACAATGCCTAAATATGTACATGAGGCTGCTTAGCTTCTTAGCAAGTGATTTTTGGTTTGAAGCTCATATGTAGCATCCTTCATTCTAGAGCCTCAATAGTCATGGATTGATAATCTAATGAGGGTCTCAACTGCATTTGAGCTGGAGAAGTAAGTTGTGAAAATGTATTTTTTGAATGACGGATCTTCTTAACACCATTGATCCAAAACAGGTCACTCAGTTTTGACTTTAGAATAGTGCAATAGAGTTTGTAGTGACTTATTGTGAACTTCCTCTTTGTTTTGTAGAGAAATACTGGGAATAAATATATCATTATATTAATCAAATTTCTTACTTTCCTGCTTTTCAATTTTCATTGATTTCTGAATGATGCCAATGTTATGTTAATGCCAAGCAAGCAAAACCAAGAAAAGGAAATCCATACTAGCATCAATAAGTTGACTCTACTACAAATACCTAGAAATCAGCAAATGCAGGGCAATCCAAAATAACATCAATGAGTTCACTCCACTACAAATTCTAGAAACTAATAATGCCAAATCAAGTTTACATGGTATCAACATTGAGAATATGCAACAAATTGATCATCTGACTTTAAAAATTTTTCTTCTTCCTCACGGATTTTGTTCTCTAAGATTGCCATATATTCTTGAGTAATCATTGACGGGTTCCACACTTATTTGCATTTAAACAATGATCTTTAGAAAAGTTGATGTAGTAGTATCCATTACAAACAATAACAGTATCCATAACAAACAATAATAGTACACAGCACTCATTTCTATAAGATAATTGAAACGTAAGTTGTTATGTCACCCCATTCTACAAAATAAGTTTCAAAAAACCATCCATATATGGTTCTAATAACCTCGTACCTAATTTATATATTCTCACTTGGTTTATAAAAATGTACCATGAAACTAATAGAGTCCATTTGGTTAACATCACTTGACATTGTTTGCAGCATATTTACTATGTTGTAACGTGCCTTCCCCGGGATATGGTTAAACTTACTGATATTAAAGACTACAAGTGGTTGATTTCTTTGCTATAACAACATCATGTAAACCAGCATTTTGGCATTTCAAAGTTAGTTTGGCAGTAGGGTATATGTCATTTGAACTGAGTTTGTTATAGGGTTTTTAAATCTCAGATGTCTACCAACAAAGCTTTCATTCACTTTGGAAAGGAGGGTGGGGGGGAAGAATCTTTTTGTTTATTGCATAGAGTCTAGAGATATGATATGCTCATTTTAGGTTTATATGCTTAATAAATTCTAACTACAATGAGTACAAACCCTTCAAATATCTATTCTGAGCTTGGATACCTACCAAATGAGATTTTATTCAAGTTATCCACAACTTCTTATTTTACTAGTTAAAAGGGGTATATATTTGAAACTCAGATGTATCTTCTATTTAATGATTCTGTCCATATCATCATGCTGATCTAAATTTAAAGGCTTAATTTTAGAAGAGATTTCATCTATCCAAATAAATGAAGACTTCTAGTGGGTTTCTGTTGGCAACCAACTAAGAAGAGGTAGGACTTGATGTTTCTCTAAAAATAAACAGCTTTGGCCAATCACACATGCTTTATCAAGATGAGTTGGAAGTCAAATCCATGTGATTGCTCATGTTAATGTCTTTCATTAGTGCATGTATTTGCCTCTCCAATTTTCACCACTCAATTCCTGTGAGAGGAATTTCTGCATACCATTTCATCTATATATACACACATATCTTTGGTTGACAAGAAACACAAGTCTCTGTAATCACGATCAAAACAAGTCTTGCAACTCCTTTGAGATATTGTTCCCTTCTTCCTCTAGAAAGATAAAATCATGGGTTTCCGCTTGCCTGGCATTATTCATGCTATGCAAACTCTTCAACGGTCTTCAACTACTGCAAGCCAAGCAGCTTTGAAGGCTATAGATGTTCCAAAGGGCTATTTTGCAGTCTCTATTGGGGAGACCCAAAAGAAGAGATTTGTGGTTCCAATATCATACTTGAGCCAGCCTTTATTCCAAGATTTGCTAAGTCAAGCTGAAGAAGAATATGGATATAATCATCCCATGGGTGGTCTCACAATCCCCTGCAGGGAAGATATCTTCATTGATCTCACTTCTCGACTAAGTAAATGAGAGTGGAGACTAACGTTCAGTAAACACAGTTTTCACTACAATGCCTAAATATGTACAAGAGCCTGCTTGGTTTGTTTAGCAAGAAATTTTGGTTCCAATCTCATATGTGAAGCATCCTTCATTCCAGAGCCTCAATAGTCAGGCCCAATATGGAACTTGGAATGATCATCTAATGATGAATGGTCTCAGAACCTGAGTAGTTTCAATTGCACGTGAGCTGGAGGAGAAAGCTGTGAAAAGGACTTGGCTAGATGATAGAACTCCTTAACACCACTGACCCAGAAACAAATCACCCTAATTTTGAATTTAGAATAGAGAAAGGGTGTTCATTGTAACTTCTTGTGAACTTCCTCTTGTTTTGTAGAGAAATACTGGGAATTAATTTATCTTTATCCTAACCAAATTGCTCCCGCTTTTTATCAATTTCTGACTAATGCTAATGTAATTTTAATGCCAAGCGACGAAAACCAAAAACGGCAATCCATACTAGCATCAATAAGTTGACTACTAAAAATACCTAGAAATCAGCACATGCAAGGCAATCCATAGCATAAATTAGCTGACTCTACTACAAATTCTAGAAACCAACAATGCCAAACCAAGTTTACATGGTCTCAAGAATGAGAATATGCTGTGTCATTTCAATCAACAAAAAGCCAACTCTTGATCATGCTTTGCTTTGTCATTATATATATATATATATATATATAAAGTCATTATCATACAGAAGTTTTACTCCAACATGCACGGATTCAATACTTCAGTACCTCATTTTGTCACTCGCGTTCGAGGTACGTGCATTGTAGTTACTCCGGATCTTATATCCGAGATAGTACATGTTCCTAGGGTAGCGCATCCTGACTACCTTGGCTGTGATCGTCTGAGGACTGTGTCTAAAGACGAACTTTCATCTCTATTTTGTGAGACACCTTCATCTTGGGGTGACCGTCAAAACATCCCTTGCTCGGACTTTGCAAAAGGTTTGAGATTCCTTAACATGGTAATGACATTCATTCTTCATCCATTGTCTCACTATAACTCTATCACAAAGTCTCGTGCTCTATTTTTGTTATCCCTCTTAGAGGACATTTTTATTGACTTCCCTTCTCACTTCATTTTATCCCTTATAGATGTCTATAGGGATACGGCGACCCGTGATAAGCTCATTTTTCCTTCGGCTATCAAGCGGATCTTTCGCCATTTTTCTGTCTCTTTTCCCGCGTCTCCTCATTTCTCGGTCATGTGTGTTATAGATGCAGTGACTGTAAGACGAAGTGAGGCCCAGCTTTGATTGAAGCGGCCACGAATAGAGACAGCAACTCCTCCAGCTTCTTTCGCTCCTTCGTCTTCTGCAGGTGGAGTGACTCTCGAGGCCATTATGGCACAACTTATGCACATGGATGCTCGCCTTGACACACACAGTGATGAGTTATGTCAGGTGAACACCCGTGTTGGTCGTATTGCACGACGATAGGTTGCCATGGGTGGTTTCACCACTTATACTTCTCCATCTCCACCAGCTTCAGAGGATGAGAGTGATGATGCTGATGAGGACGATAGTGCTAGCTCGCCTAGTGATGAGATATCTACTTGATTTATTTACCCTTTGTCACTCGTGACAAAAAGGGGGAGTAGTTTTGATATGAGAGTAGTCATATACATAGGGGAAGAGTTAGCATAGGAGATTTTTGTTAGGGGGAGTGTCTGTATTTTTTTTTAGGTATGTAGTAAGGAATTATGTATTTTTTTTTTCTTTTCTTCTTTTAGAGATACATTGTTTTTACTTTGTGATAGCAAACCTTGTACTTATGATGTTATATATATGATGAGGTTGTTATTACAGTTCTTTCACCTACCTTTACATATGTTGTTTCTTTTCTCTCTTTATGCACATGCTTCTTATATTATGCAATCTTTTATTTCTGTTTCACACTAAGATGCCTTGATGAGTTTTGTTTAAAGTATTTCAGAAATACAGGTTGTCAAAGTCTTCTTGCCATAAACTCTCTTCTTGCAAAGTTTTTCAAGAGTTTATGTTAGGATAGATTTTATTGTATTCAACAAGTGAGTATGAGTTGAGTGATTTATGACTTCTCTCATATGTTCATTTATTTGTTGTGGTTTTGTCATGGATTGCCAAAGGGGGAGATTGTTAGGACATATGTGAATCATGTTAGGAACATATGTTAATATAGAATTGGCTAGTCCTTTGACAAAACGCACTTTACTTGTAATTGGGTAGATCTAGGATGTGTTTAATACTTCAAGGAACAAGGTTTCAAGTTCAAGTGTTAAAGCCATGCAAGTCTGTCCAAGAATCAAGTGAATAAGTGTTGGATTTTAAATCTCGACAGCTAGTATCTATTGAGGTTTAAAAAGTTGTTTCAGCCTGATGCTCAACAAATAGGGTATTTATCAAGGTTTATGAAAATCAGTTTTTCAGATCTGATTGCACTTCAATCCGTGAATAGATGTTTGAGCTTTTTTTTCTCACAACCCTAAACATATATAAGGATTGTTTTAAGGGCTGTCACAGTTGATGCAACTCAATGCAAAAGTTTTTCACAAGCACATTGTGAACCGGAGACATATGCCCTAGTTCATCTTTCTATTTAAGAAGCTGCTCTATTTGTAGACCGTAAGGTTTTTTAACCAAGGAGGTTCGTGATCTTCATCGTGTGATGAACTGAAGAACTTTGCAGCCAACATCTTTCTCAATTTGGTGAGTAAGCGGTGTACTAGATCCGTGCATCGAATTGGTTAGTCACGCACTGAGAGCCGTGCATTGAAAATGAGAGATTGTCACTACAGAACAAGTCCAATTGGGTATTGGAGTAAGGGTTCAACTACAGGTTGGTATAAGGTACTGGAATTCATTTACTTGTAACCGCTTGTTGTGATAATAGTGAATTCTCGGGAGTGGTGACCTTAAAATCACCCGGTGGGGTTTTCGCCGTGTAGGTTTTCCTCATTCGTAAACAAATCAGTGTGTCAATTTATTTTCCACTGCATTTTAATTTAGTTGGTGATTTGTTTGTGCTACCACGCTTATTACATGCTAATTGAATTAATTAATTAACTTGGCTAATTAATTGGCTAATTCATCACAAGGGGTTAATACTTTTTTGGCCTATCACTTTAGTTTCAGAGATGCAAAATTTCAGAGATGGAACTGGGAGCAAATTGAGTAATAATGGCTTGGTGCAAAATTTCAGAGATCATGGCATTTCAATTTTTGACACGACAATGTGGCATGCCTACTTACATGGTACACACAGGCATCCTTGCCTCACTAATGGGTAAATTATCAATTGTGCTAAAAATTTTAATTTGTTTTTTGATTGGTAGATTATTGTTGTTTTGGGTAATCTTTATTGTTATTATTTAGACTATTTTTGGTTTAAGTTAAGGGGTCCCAAGATTATGTTAGGGTGACTATGTTTAATTTTCTTGAGTCTAGATTCTAAATCAGCCTTACATATGATTTTAAGACTATCACTTTTCCAATGTAATGACTAACACACTTTGTAATGATATTACAAGTTACAACATTGTTTCCAAAAACAACATTTGCAAAAGCTCTAATGCCGACTTCAAAACAACATTTACAAGTTCTTATGGCAAAGCTTCTAGTATTATGTAACTGCTAAACAATCACAATATATTAATAATAAGTCTATTAGGGCATATGTAAATTATGTTAGGAACATATGTCAAATATAGAATTGGCTAATCATTTGACAAAACGCACTTTATTTGTAATTACATAGATCTAGGATGTGTTTAATACTTCAAAGAACAAGTGTTCAAGTCTAATATTGAAGCCATGTAAATCTGTCCAAAAAACAAATGAAGAAGGGTTGTTCATTAAAACTGGACAAATTCCTAACAGATAGCTATCTATCGAGGTCTCTATAGCTACTCAACAAGTACTATCTATTGAGGTCTCGACAGCTGCTTGACAGATACTATATCAAGAATTACAAAATCAAAATCTTTAGATCTGATTTTCGGCCCATGCTAACATGTATGTGTAGGGTTTCTTTTCTCACAACCCTAGACATATATAAGGCTTATTTTAAAGGTCGTCACATATGAGAATACAAGGAGAACACATGCAAAAAGTGACCAATATCTTATTCTTTCAAAAAGGAAGCTACTGCATCTTTGCGCCTTAGAGTTTTGTAACCAAGTGCTTCTTAATCTTCATTGTTGATGAAGTGAAGAACTTTGCAGCCAACATCTTCTTCAAGTTGGTGAGTTAGTCACATACTAGGAGCTGTGCATCATTTGTTAGTCACGTACTAAGATCCGTGCAAAAGGGTGGCATTCATATATTGAAGAGTTCAGAGATTTTGAAGCGGTAGAAGGTTTCTACTGTAAGTTCATCTACGAGGATTGTAGAGTCTAGGGACAAAGGTTTTGTACTAGATCTGAAACTTCTCTTTACTATAGTGAATTACTTTTCGGGAAAGTTTCCCCTCAGGTTTTTTATTGTGAAATTAGTTTGTTTTATTGGTTTTCCAGAGTCATCATATCTTGTCTTATTTAATTTTCCACTGTGCATGATATTGATGTTCTTTGTTTAACAAGGTTTATTCATAATAAATCTAATTAACAACTTGGGTTTAAAACTTGTTAATTCTATCAACCAAGGTCTAAATTTCCCAACAAAGTTGTTAATCAATGTGATGCACTGTAAACATAAAGTTCAAGAAAAAAATATTTATATGTGATACATATTTCAATTAACAAATAAAATTAAATTAGAGAATTTATGGGATAAATCCTATTTAATTTAATTAGATCAAACATAATTTTATATAGTGATATAAAAAAAGACGGTGAGTTCTAGTTTAAACTAACTTAGTTCAACAATATTTATAATGCTAAACCCCCCCCCCCCCCACACACACACACATATATATATATATTAGATTAACGATGATGAGTAAATGATATGATTTCAGAACCATGTGAGACAATATCAAGAGAAATCAACAAATGCATGAGAAATTCTGACAAAAAATATCTATCTTTGAATTTTATTAGAAATTTCTTCTTTCTGAAGTTGCATTTAGAATCAAATAGTTGTTGATTCTCTTGTATGTTCTTACCATATGCATGGAGTACCCTAAAAAAACGAATCTAAATATTCCAAGCAAAACCATATCATTTCAAAGGTTGCATAAAACAAATGCAGCACAAAACAGTAATCAACGGCAGAGTAACGTACCTGTAATCAACGGCAGCGGGTACGGTGAGGGTTCGACTGAAGCACTAGGGTTCCGACAACAGCGACTGATTGAAGAGGGTGAGGGAGACTGGAAAGGGAGAATGAGACTGATGGAAAGTGGGGGAGAGTGAGGAAGAGTGATCGTAGAGAGCGAGGGAGAGTGTAAAGGGAAAGTGATGGCAGAGAGTGAGGGAGAGTATACAAGGAGAGAGTGAACAGGCGCTGTGAGACATTAGGTATTCAAATTGTTAAGGCAAACTCGATTTTCTAGTTACCAAGTTATGCATGTATACATGAGCATTTTTTTTATTGGAAAAAGCCATGTTTGCTTTGCCAACGTGGCACAACACTCATACTAACTCGACTAAAGGATAATCGAGTTTTAAATGGAAAATCGACCCTCACATTATCTAGTTTCAAAACAGAGGTATATCCCTAAATAGTTTAAGAAAGAGGGCAAAATGCTAGAAAGTTTGGCTAAAAGGGGTTGTGGGGGCTAGGGCCCAAAATAATGTATTGGGCCTTGGGCCTTGTCCAAGGACACTAACAAGTCCGAGGAGAGAAACACGACTTAGATAATCTACGTTACAAGCCTCATCAGTGGGAGACAAAGGGAAGAAGGTCCGAGGAAGAACTCCTCCTCGGACACGTCAAACCCAGACCAAGTGTATACTTAAGCAGTTGAAGTACGCCCCCTGAACACGTGAGAGGGAAGAAAACTCAAAATATCTAAGGAAAAGCTACCACCACCACATTAAATGCACAGCAGCTACTTTTCTGGCCGCATTAATGTGGAGAAGACCCCTAAACAGTACTGCCTTGGCTGCCGCAACTCACAGAGAACTGAAAGGGGTGTCTAATGGGATGGGTACTCAAGTGGGGATCTAGGTGATCAACAAGTGTAAGGTCCAGATAATCAGGAAGAGCCTATATAATGTGGAAAAGCCCCCATGAAGAGAGGGCAGAAAAAAGAAGGATAGAATACTGTAGTATGTTAAAGAACCCTAATGTGATGATCTGTACTTGCAAGTTAAATTCTAGTCTTCTCGAACAAAAGGTCATTTGATCATAATAGCTTCTATTCGTGTTTGATTGCTTCTTAACCCCATGCAAGCTGTTGCTCAACTCATCTAAACCTAGTTCTTTGACTTATACTCTACAAAATTCATTGTATTGGGCTTTTTGGACCAGGATTCCATACAGTTCGGGCTTGAGCTCCAAACTTTGTCCCTACAGGGGTAAAACCCCATTTTGGCCCAATAGTTTAGAAAATATTTTTAGAAAATTTTTAAGGGAACAAAAAAAAAATAAATAAAATAAATTTTTTATGGCTTTTTCTATTAGGTCCATCCAATTAATATTTTCCTTTTATATTTTTCATGAAATTGGTATCAATACTTTCCTAAAATTGTTTATTAACAATATCCTTAAAAACACTCGTTAACATGACTCTTGGTGTATGAGAAAATGATGCACTTAATGATCAATGAGACTAATTCAAAGCTTTAAATGTTTGAGATGGTTGTTGAGTTTTATTTTTCCCAAATTTTTTACAAAAAAATTGAATGTGTGGGAGTAAAACACAAAATGAGATGAAAAATAGATTAAAAAATGGAAAAATAAATTTAAAATAAAAGAAGATATTGAATATTTTATTTTTCGACGTGTAACAATGTTTTAAGCATGAAATGTCATTTAACGAATATTAAATTAATGAATTTAAACGGGAGAGCTTTTTACCAAACACTATCTAATGTTATAAGAGTAGATCAAAATTTTAAAACTTTAAGGGAAAAAATTAAAATCATCCCAAACTTTAAGCGTGTAATTTGCAATTTAGGCAAACAAAAACAAATGTGAAAAAACAGTTCAAACAAGTTGAAAAAAAAAAAAAGTAAAAATTATATAATTCTATCACATTTTTTTTTCTTCTCTTTTTTGGAATAGAGAAAATTACTAGGGACTATTTTCCCTCAAAAATTATATACACACACACATACTAGCCTCATCACACGGGTTTCACGCGTGCAATGAGCCTCACTTTTTTTTTCTTTCTTTTTTTTAAATTTGGATTTAGTGTCATAATTCTTCATTAAAGAAAAAAAAGGAATTTAATGAATAAAAAAATACAATTTATAAACAGACATATTCTTAACACACTTGTGGGAGAATAGATTGATATGAAAAGCCATGAACGGATAAGTTTTAGGCCCCTCCACCAACAACAAAATGGTATTCACCAACTATAAAAATATCGATGTTCTTCTAGTGGAATTTGGGCATGAAATGATTTTTTTTTTTTTTTTTTTTTTTTTTTTGTTCAACGATGTGGAAAAAGTGAGGAAAAAAACCGAAGTATGGCAACTGGTAATTGATTATGGATTCATGAATTTTTTTTTTTTTTTTTGAATGTTTGAACAAATGCTACTAATTCGAATAGTCATCTCTTAGAAGTTGTGTTTGGGATACTTGGGAACTGACTTGCCGTTTAGAGAAAAAAAAAAAAAATAATGTAGCAATGCATAAATTTAAGGAATATAAATGAGAAGTTGTAGTAATTGTTTTATAGAAGGGTTTTTTTTTTCAAATTCAAAATAAAGAAAGGAGATTTAAGAAGGGGGAAAAAACAAGAAAAAAACATGAGAGTAGGGATTAAGGAAAAAAAAAAAAAAAAAACACTTGAGATTAGGGATTAAGGAAACTGAAAATTCAAAACAAAAAATAAATAAATAAAAGGAACCGGTAAGTCTTGTTGATAAAGTGGTCATATTTTGTAGGTGAAGTTTTAGATGGAGTTAAAGATTTATTTTTACTATGTTGTCCTCAAGTTTTGTCATGTTTAAACTTAGAGTGTAGAGGTATTTTCAAAACACATAAAAATCTAGTTCAAGATAGAGAATTTTTTGGGGAATTTTTTGACGCTATTGACCATATTCCTAAAACATTTGTAGGAGAAGCTCTTGGTTACTAGATAAGGTATTTTTGACCTTCAAAAAAGCCCAAATCAAAGAAAGGAATTCTGTTATAGATAGTATAGATAGATATTATATTTTTGGATAGGGAAAATAGATATCATATCAAAGAGGGGAATCCTAGAATTTTATAGGACTATGGATGTTACTTCAAACTTTGCAAGACTTTACACTCATTGTATGAATTCACTCAACCCTATGCTTTAGGTACTTCTGTTTCCATTGGATCAGTGACAACAATTACATAACATGATTATGGCAGAGCCAGAAAAATATCTTGGGGGTGGGGGGGGGGGGGGGGTGAGTAATTAAGATCAAATAAAAATGCGTGACCTGTTTATGTGGCATTTAATGGAAAATATGTAGAAAGAGGCTATTGATGCAAATAAAATATAACTTTAAGGAGTAAAATCTAACATTTGAAATTTTGAGGTATAAAATCCAAAGGCTTCCAAACTTTAAGGGCTTAGTTTGCATTTTAGTAATATATATATATATATATATATTGATCTCCACCCTTGAACTTGTTCAAGGTAATTGCATGGAACTTCGATATGGTGCAATTGGTTTGATAATCTCAAAATTGATGACTTTGATACCACTTGTTAGGAACTTGATGTATCCTAAACAAGGATGGAGCCAGGACTTGGAGTTAAGGGAGCGGTTTTATTGTTAGTTGCATGCGATGGCTTCGGTTTTTGGCTCCATTGCTTAGCCGACAAAGGTTTTCTTTTATTATTACTTTTTTATGTGTGTGTAGAGCATGTCTTTTGTTGGTAAGGACAAAATTATTTTGCCTAAAGTTTTTTAAAGGGCTAAGTTGTTTGTTTTTGGTAAAATTAGTTGATTAGTCTCAAAAAAAATTTTAGCTTTGCGATCGCCTATCAGTAATTTTTGTTGTTGGGCTAATATTTTGGGCTTGTTTATTTATTTATTTTTTTAAGATTTTAGATCTATAAATTTTATTATGGACTTTAAAAGGAAGAAAATACTAGATCTACAAATTTTTTTTACAAATTGTTGATGTGATTAGTGGTTATTAATAAGTGAAAAAGTGATGTAAATGGTGGACCTAGATGCAAATCAATAAAAATTTGCTACCTCAATAATTTGTAAAAATGTTGTAAAAAATTTAGTAGCTATAGCATTTCTCTTATAATGATCATTAAGGGGGACAAAATGTAATTTTATTGAACAAAATTGCTAAAATTAATACCTATATACATAGTTATATAATTATATATTTTTTTAAAAAAAAAAAATTAGGGTGGGCCATTGCCCCCCCAGTCCATGAATGGCTCCGTCCATGATCCTAAAGCAGATGGGTCGGAAGTATATGGAAATTGATGAGAATTGAATTCATTTGAGCTAATCACCTTTCATAGAGAAATATTAAGGGAAAGAGAGAAAATGCACTACGCAAGGAATTTGTTTATTATTCAAGGTATATCAAATGATGGTTACAAACATTATTTATACAACTCAATCTCTCTTCCTATTGGCCATATATAGCTCAATCTTGTTGGCTTAGTAATTAATTTACCACGTGCTCTCACTAATTAATCTATGTGATCAATGTGCCACTTGTGGCGATAGTGCTAACTAACTTCCTAAATGGGAGGTCGCTGCTCAACTTGGATACTCACCCCGAACAAGAATTTTGCTTCTTGTACAAGCAAGTCACCAATCCTTTCCACCACACCAGATACAACAACCTCGGTCATTTCTATTCATTGAAAAGAAGATGAATGGAATGGGAGCTTTGAATATTAATTTTCTCACATTCTGAAAGAATTTGCACTCTCTTAAATTCTTTTTTTTTTTTTATTCATCATCCGTTTAGTGTCCCATTTTTCCACACTAACACTGATTGTAATAAGTCTACGAGAATGAAAGTTGAGTCTGTTTAGACATGACAAAACAGGTCAGAATTTTTTGACCCGATTCGAAAAATACTTGACCCAAACCTGATTTTTTTGACCCGAAACAAAACAGGTTGACCCGTGACATGACCCATGTTTTTTCCAAGTCAACCCGACCCAACCCAACCCGAACCATTCTTGAAAACTTTTTTTTTTTGGTAAAAAAAAAAAGAGTAAAATTAAGACAATATTGGTTTAATTATTTGTTGTGACCTTTAAGAAAACAATTGAGACATTTACATAACTACATGCAAATTAATTGAAAGATGAATGGTTGAGTATTCTGTAATGAGTAAAGATTTTTAGATATCAAATAGTAAAGTACATGCCAAGATACTTTGGTTACAGTAGAATTAAAAACATAGATTTCAAATTGTAGACCTGTGTGAGAAATATTCACTAGTGTGAAAATAGTGAAGACAAAGTATCAAATTAACATAAATTATGAATGTTTAGACTTATTTTTTAACAATTTATGTCCAAAATCAACGGTTTTTCAAAATAAATTATAATATTTCCTAGAGTGTGTGTTGCTTAACAATGATATGATATTCATAAAAGAGACCATGTATAAATAAGTAAACAATCAAACTTTAATGTATATCTCAAATTGAAATAGAGTGTCAACCACAATTGACAATAGATTATATACTTAATTTTCAAAATTGTAAATTTCTTATATGTTTTTTATTCTTTGTCAATTGAATTATCTAATAAGTCATTTGTAATTTTGTTTTATATTTTAGGATGTTGATATTGTATAGAAATAAAACTTATGTATTTGTTTTACTTATCTTTGGGTTATTTTGTTTTAAATAGCAATGTTAGGATTTGTATAATTTTAAAATTATTAAATAAGTATTAATAAGTTTAACTGGGTTTATTCTTGATATAAGTGGTGAATTCAAAGTAATGCATTTTATATTGAGTAATCTATTGCATGATTTTCCAAATGGTAAATACATGTTGTTTTCTTTATAAAAAAAAAATTTAAAAAAAAATCATGTGAAAAATATGGGTCCACCTAACTCGATCCGACCTACAATCCGATTAACTCGAACTTATTTTTAACCTACTTAAAATGACCCATTTTTAACCCATAATCCATTTATCCCATAACTCAATTGACCTGACCCAACTCACCCGTTTTACCTTGTCAAGCCTGTCCCTTTAGGTCCCTCCTTTTCTTTACCTTAATGAAAAATTTTCCCCTTTACCTAACCAAAAAAAAAAGTATTGTTTTCTTCATCTTATAATCTGACAATTTTGTGTCAAATCAATTCGAGTGCCAAAGAAAAATTGCTTTGGACTTTTGTGACGTGTTAGCAAAAACTTCCAAAAAAAAGTGGAAAAGGTGAATGATGATTGATGCTAGCCTCAATTATTCATCTTTGAAGCCTTTCATAGTGAGATACAGCTAATTCATTATTGTGTCGAAAGATAAAGTATCCATCTAATCAAATCAAGTACAGGGTGTACCAATCAATTATTACATTTTATTTAGTTAGTGAGAGATATAATAATTTTTTATAGATTTTACTAATGTATGCTCTAAGAGCACACATTAATTTTTATTTTTAGAAAAAAAATTTTCAAAAATTGAAAAAGTAATAACAGCTTTTTCAATTCCCGATAAAATATTTCCAAAAATAGAAAGCTTAACGTGTGCCCTAAGGGCACACATTAACCGGACTCATTTTTTATTAATAGTGTACAAAAATCTTCAGTGAGTTGATCGTCCACACACGTGTCAATAGACATACTTAAAGAACAAAAGAGAAGAACCAATCAAAGGGCATTGATGGAGTACCGATCAAAGACCCTCCGATGGTTAAGTCAGTAATAGAAGACTCTCCAAGAACTTAAGAGTGCAAGAACTAAGGAGGATTCATGTACCTCAAGAAGGATAATGTTTATGGTTTATAGAGTGGTAGAGATTTTTTTTAATAATTTTATTTGGTAACAATAAAATATTTGTATGATTTTAATTGTAAGATTATTAGAATATTGTGGAGAAGAGATGATAGATTCATTATATTTTTAAAAATGGGAAATTGTCATAAAAAAATTGAAGTATTTGGTTGTAAAAGGCAAATGATTTGAAAGCTTCATGTTTGATTCGGACTAGGATGGTGTAAGTTTTGAAATAAATAAAAAGGTAATATATTTTCATGAACTGATTTATTAGATAATCAGATAATCGAAAACAGAGGATGTTGAAGAGTCTTTGCAATAAAAATTTGTAAATTATGTTTAAAGGTAAAATAAAATATTGTTTTTGGCTGTTAAGTTACAGCACTATTGAGCAACATAAAGAGGTTCTTTTATTTTTCTAACGACATTCAATTATAAAATTTGATATTAAATATTACAAATGAATCAATTATTGAAAGCAGTATATGTGTGGTAATAGGTAAGATTTTGGCACGGTAGTTGGTGGTAGTATATTTAGGTTCCTCAATCAAATGAAATCCACCTAAATGAATTAGATTTAATTTTTTTTTTCAAAAATACAACATTGTTTGTATTTTAACACGTTTTTTATAAATAAAAAAAATTAAAAGATGAGAGAAAAAAAGATATATATATATATATATATTTTTTTTTTAATAGATTTGGAGGATGTGGTTTAATTTAGATGTTAAATTAAAAGATGATGTTTTGATTGTCAAATAATGAAGTTTGTAATTAAACTTAAATGAGTATATTTCGTGAAATAGAAGTAGCTATAGTTGCTAGCTGGTATTGATTTTATTAGTGCTAATGCTTAATTGGATAACAATTTGATTTTCAAAAAAGCTTTTATTATTAATGAAGGAAAGTATTTGATTTGATTTTTTTGACACAATATGAAGAAATAATACAACTCTGAAATAAGGTCATTGATGGGATGGCATCATCATTGTCTTCTTGTTTTGATCCACTTGCATCATTATTTGCGTTTGTTAATTGTAACACCCCATAATTTTGATACTAATTTAATTATTATACGTAAATTATAAAGGAGGCCTATAATTAAATGGATTAAATTGATTTGGACCTAAGATATTAAAAATAATATAAATATTATGGAATATGAAGCCCAAGTGAAACGGTATAAATAAATATATAGACTTTGAAAACCCTAACCTTCTTCCTCTTTAATCACACATGTATTTTACTGTAGAGACTTCCTTTTTACTTTAGCCGACTACTAAACTTTGCCTTCCGTTACTGTGGCTATGAGAAGAGACTGCAGGTATGGTTTCTATGACTATATTCATGGAAATAGGACTCCTATGATTGTTATCATACTTAGACTAGGCAAGTACATATAAGCATGTGTCATGGAAAGGAAATAAGAGACGTTGGTCTCATGAATCTCCACCTATCCCTACATTAAAGGAAAAGATGTCCTATATTGTTATTATATTAAATTGGGATTGATGTAAATAGCTATATGTCAGGAAGGGTACTTTGTAGCTTTTAATTTAGATGGATAAAATATAGTACCTATAGAAATATGATTACTCTGCCAACGAAAAGATATAGTGACAAGCTTGTAATTCTAGTTCAGCATATGACCATGCTGGTTTTGTCTCTTTCGGATTGGCTGACCATGCTCAAGCCAATTCCATCTCATCTATTGTCGTGGGTCTGCCAATGTTCAAAACTTGTCCAGCTCTATCATTAAGTTTGGCGGTATTAAGGGAATAATGGGCTGGCCATGGGATTAATATATTGAGAATAATATTGGCTTCAACTATATATATATATATATATATATATATATATTAGATTAATCAAATATCTATCATTCAGCCATACTGAAGTTTCATGAATTCTTATGATTACGTTAATGGAAAAAGTTGATTAGGCAGCAATATTTTTAAGTCCAAAAATCTAATCAAAGCTGAAAGTGAATTGGATAGTTAAGTGAATAAATGAAGAATTTTGGATATATTAGTATTGTTTAGGATGAAACCGTTTAAGTGTGAAAATAGATTTTTAAGTGGGAAATTGTGTATTGATAAACCTATTTTTGGGTGTTGTTAGGTTCTAATTCTACTGAATTGTTGTGATTCAAGAGAGGTTGATTTCCTTTATTTTTGCAACTAAGAGGTAAGTGGTGTTTACTAATTTTGGGAGTTTTCCCAAAACAATGTTGATTATTAAACTATTTTATATTAAAGAAATATGTTGATATTCTATATATAAGTTGATATTTTATAAATGTTTGATGTGCACATTGACTATTAGTTCTATGAAAAACTTGTGGGACAACCTAAATTTACTTAAACTTATATGTGCGAATATATCCTTATATTTTTTAGAATTATGAATGGATTATTTTAGTGAGCATCTTGAATATATTTTGAAAACCTATGACAAGTCGTGATTAAAAGCTTAATATTGTATTTAGTCCTTAGTAAGGGACAATCATACTGCAGCTAGTCCTTAGCAAGGGACGGTCCTAGAAAAGGGGACAATGCACATTTGATAGCTCCTTAGCAAGGGAGTGCACCTTTAGGTTCCAAAGGAGCCATCCTTAAGAAAAGGGAAGAAAATAAGGTTCCAGTCCCAAAAAGGGGACACACAATCCTGTCAACGGGCCGTAAACGTTAACCACAAGAAAAGCCTAGGTAATTGTTTATATGATGGTATTGATATATATATATTATGATGGCTCACAATATGAAGATATTATTATTTTTTTTTTTATGTGAAATACTGATGAGTTACAAGTTATGAAATTGTTATAAGTATTATTTATTTGAAAGATTCGTTCCCACACCCCAATGTTAGTGAATTTCACTTATTGAGTTATCTCACCCCCTTTATTTCACATTACAGATACATTAGAGGGATTATTGGAGTAGAGATTTTTGGGAGACAGCAGTTATGAACTATTTTGTGGAACTGAGGATTTTATTATTATTTTATGGCATTAAACATTGTATTGGAGAATTATTTTGAGGATGTTTTGTATTTGGTGAATTAGAGCTCTGACATTTGTGATGAGATTTAAGGTTGCTGGTTTCTTTTATTTAATATTTTTATGGATTATTCAGATTAAATAGACTTTTTTTGCTTATGATTTTGGGGCGTTACATTAATGGTTTTGTATCAAGAACTTGAAATGTGTTTTTGTCTAAAGTTTGATCTACTTTTTTCTTGATTTCATAATTCTCCAATGTTTCCTACACCAAAGTATGTTTATTAAATTATATTGTAGATATTTTTTTTGAATGAATTTGCAAATAAATATAGCAGTAGAAAGCTTACTGTTGTGGTATCAGCATTATTTGTAGGTGGATCACTTGGATCATTATTTGTGTGTGGGGATGGTTTTGTATCAATAACTTCAAATGTTTTGTTGTCAGAAGTCTGTTCTGGACTTTTCTTGATTTCATCCTTTTGCGGTGGTTCCTAAAACACAGTTTGTGGATTAAAACACAATGTTTGATTTTGCAAATAATGGTAAGTTTGTAATTGTTGACAGCTTACTATTGTGCTATGATCAAGTTTCATTGTTGTTTGATCATTTGAAATGCTGTCAAACAACTTTTCAATTGTATATAATTCCCAAGAAAAGTATAAAAATAAAAAGACAGAAAAAGTACTATGGAAACCCAATGAGGGAAACAGAAACCATAAATACATGTGACCAAATCTAATAGTGGAGAAGTTCTTGAGTAAATGCAACTTATTTGACCAGAGTAACGTAAAGAGTAATCATTCAATTATTACTAGCTTGGGCATGTACATTTTTACAAATGCCTATGATTGAACAGTATGCAATAGTAGTCTAAAAATTGTCAAATTTAAAAGTTACATATCCCCTATTGAGATACTGCAATTTAGGTCTTCCTTTCAATTTCATTAAAAAATATCCATTGAAAATATATCATTCTCACATGAAATAGATCTATAAAATTAATTAAAAATATTTTTTCATAAATTAATTACATACTTTCAACTTTAGATATTAAATGGGAAAGACGTATTGAAAATATGTGGAAGACGTATTGCTCAAAAAAGAACTAAAGACGTAATTTATATAATGTTTGAACTAAAGAACTAATTTCCTCTGCTTTCTATTTTTTTTATTAACTAATTTGAACTAAAGAACTAATTTGAACTAAAGAACTAATTTTTTGAAGTATGTAATTAACTAAATAAGAGCAAAACATTTTACAATATGTCTTTCAAGTTAATTACATATTTAATGGTCAGTTGAAACTTACATGTAAGAACCACCCAAATTAATAGGATGCATAAAATGTTTACTAAAATGTTTTGCTCTTCTTGAAAGACATATTTTAATGGGATGCATCAACTTTCTAGACGTATTTCAAGTTAATTACATATTTAATGGGAAGTTGAAATTGATACATCTTAGGTGGGGAGAGCGATTTAGGCCTTATAAATCTTGAATAAAAAACACAATCTTAGCACAAAATAAAACACTTGCACAGTGACTTAAAATTGAAACCATGAATATCAAACCATGTCTAAACCAAAGACCATGATAAACACAATTATGCAAAAAAATTACCACAAAAATTGAAACACCAGGAAAACAATTTGCTTTGATTCTAAAACCCAACCCATGTTACACAATCATGATATTGAAGTACGCTCTGATATCAATTGTTGAAAAACAGCAAAAGCAAATAGAATTAAAAACCTAGCAATCAAAAAACTCAAAATGAACAGACCCAAAAGAGGTAGAGATCTAATTAAAAAACCTAACAATTAAAAATTCAACACCCTAAAAAAGATGCAGTAAACAATCAGCCACACCATATCAGGCTTATAAATCTTAATTAAAAAACACAATCTTAGCACAAAATAAAAAAACACTTGCGCAGTGACTTAAAATCAAAACCATGAATATCAAACTAAGTCTAAACCAAAGACCACGATAAACACAATTATGCAGAAAAATTATTGTAGAAAATTGAAACACCAGGAAAACAATTTGCTTTGATTCTAAAACCCAATCCATGTAATACAATCATGATATTGAAGTAGACAGTGGAAGCAAACACCACAGCACTATGCTAAGAAATCAGAGTCACACTAAGTAGTTGGAATCACATAGAATTATAAAAAATCTAATAAGGGAAACAGAAACCATGAAGCAAATTAATGGGGCAAAAAAGAACTGAGATGTAGAGATACCTCAACCGAAGTAGGCAAGTTCTGCCAGTATTTATATACCGTGTGGAAAGGAAGACAGGAAGGAAGGAAATCAGATAGGCAGTCATTACTGCGAAACCATAGAGTAGGAAGGTGGGTAGCTTTCAAACTCTCTGTTTTCTCACGTAATAACTAAAGGCTTCAACGTTTTTTTTTTCTTTTCCTTTAAGCTTCCCTCCACGTTACAATCTTCAAACTCTCTGTCTCCTCACGTTTCTATTTGGTCATGCAAAACCCTAAAGGCTTTAATGTTTTTTTCTTTTCTTTTTTCTTCCTTTAAGCTAAAAAGGCTCGCACAAAACCCTGAAGGCTTCAACATTTTTTTTTTTTTAATTTTTTTTTTCCTTTAAGCTGAACTGAAAAGGCATAGTGGAACTCAATAAATAAGAGATGGGTTGGATTAATGATATAGATTTATTATAGGGTCATAGTGGAAGTAAATAAATAAGTAGTGAACTGGATTTATTATAGGGTGATAGTGGAAGTAAATAAATAAGTAGTTGACTGCATTTATAGGGCTGAAAATTGTAAAAACCATTTTGAAATTGTAGGAAAAATTATATTTTTTTTAAAGAATGACGTGGCAGCTGATATGGCACAACGTGAAAGCAGTAGCATTAAATGCTACGCTTCAGCTTTTAGAGTAACTAGTCGCAAACCCGCGCAATACGCGGAAAAGTTTGACATCATATTCTTTTATGTTAAGTAAAAAATGAAAATAGTGGTTAAGACTTATAAATAATAGTCCCAAACCCATCTCACAATAATGTGATTACACTATAATATATAATATATATTCTATAACTAAAGAAGTCTATATCTTGATTTTTTGTATATATATATATATATATATATATTTTTTTTTTTTTTGCCAAGGAAACATGTTGTGTTTTATTTTTAATTATTATATATGACAAAATATTTTGTAATACGTTATAATATAGTGAGATATGCACCAAAATGCAACACAATAAAAAAAAATAATAAAAAAAGAGAATGTATAATTTTTATTAGAACATGAAAATGAATCTTGATGATTTCATATGAAAGCTAACATTATTTTGCATTTTTGGAGATGTTAATGAGCAATTTATCCAAACTTTGTTTTCATTTTTTCGCATAAGAACTATTAAACAAAGTTATAACAATTTATATTTCGATAATCACTAAACTCATATATGAGAATCAACTATTACAAAAAAATTTCTCCCCAAAACATATATTGATTTATATTTTTCCTTTACACACAATTTTAAAAATTTGAAAAACTAAGGGAGCTAAATGTGTAGTATTTTTTTTTCTTTTGAGAAGAAGCTAAATGTGTAGTTGATTTTAGTCGATCAATAAAAAACATAAAAGGCGTAGATAAAAGCAAACGTATTCATGATATAATTGTTTATACATGTCCATATTTGTTTTTTTATACCATGGAATCACCTCATTATGTTAAGCTACTGAGAAATTTATACATTTTATACTCATGTTCTCTAAAAGATTCATGTAGTTGTACAATAGTGTGAATTGGACAAACCAAAAAGATTCATGTTAATATTTTATTATAATGTAAAATAGTGTGAATTGGACAAACCAAAAATAATATAGCAAATCTATTGCAGATTTACGCATTCACACACACACACACACACACACACACACACACACACACACACACACACACACACACACACACACACACACACAAAAGGCCCGCAAACAGTGAAAATTGAACAAGTCAAAACTACTATAACGAAGCTATGATAGCTTTTCCCGTTTACTCTTTTTATATATAGATTACTAAATTTGACTAAACCAACAAAAAAAAAAAAAGTCTATGAATACAACAAAATATTACAACGTTTTCACAATACCTCTATTTTCAACCATGACGGATCCCAGTCCTATATTTTATTATCTTATTTTGACCTATAACTTACACCTCAATAGTTGTGAATATATTGTAATAACAACAAAATGTCACGACATTTTTAGTTGTGCTAGATCTCGGTATGATATTTTATTATTTTATTTTAACCCATAAGGAATTGACACATGCGTCACAACATTTTCACAATATCTCTATGTATACATTGTACTTACAATGTAAATTTATATTGTAGACACAAAAAAAATTGGCAAATTTTGTACACATTTACAAAATTTGTACAATATTTACCATTTTTTGTGCAAATGTGTATAATATTAACCACTTTTGTGTATTTACAATGTAAACTTGCATTGCAAGTACAAAGTAAACATATAAAGATCTTAAAAAAAAAAAAAAAAAAAAAACAACAACAACAACAACACAAACACACACACTTTAGGCACTATAGAAATTAATGTTAAAATGTTGTGGACTTAGCATTTTTTTTATTTGATCTATAAGAAACTGAGATCTCAACAATTGTGAAAATATTGTGATACTCAAAACATTTACTTTTAGTTGTGGTTGGTCACACTCTCATATTTTATTATTTTATTTCGACTTGTAAGAAATTGACACATCAATAATTGTGAAAATATTGTGAACTTTATTGTGTCAGTATAACAATATATGTACCAACTTACATAAATATTTAAAAGAAACTCCCCCCCTCCTTCAAAAAAAAAATATTTAAAAGGAAAAAAAAAACACAAACCAATTACTGGAGGAAAAAAAAAAATCTAGGCACTGTAGCTACAGTGCAAAGGTTGACGAAACCAAAGCACTGTAGCTACAGTGCTTTAGTGCATTCAAAAAAAAAAAAAAAAAAAAAACCGATTACTAAAAAAAAACTTTAGGCATTGTAGCTACAGTGCAGAGGTTGACGAAACCAAAGCACTGTTGCTACAGTGCTT
Organism: Quercus lobata; assembly: GCF_001633185.2. Taxonomy (NCBI): domain Eukaryota; kingdom Viridiplantae; phylum Streptophyta; class Magnoliopsida; order Fagales; family Fagaceae; genus Quercus; species Quercus lobata. The sequence goes on along the minus strand of NC_044914.1, from coordinate 46,884,954 downwards.
TAGCGAATTTGAGAAAAAAAAAAAAAACACAAACCGATTACTAAAAAAAACTTTAGCACTGTAGCTACAGTGCAGAGGTTGACGAAACCAAAGCACTGTAGCAACTGTTCAAAGCTTGGGGGAAAAAAATGGCTCACTACATCAAAAGGGGCATTGTAGAGGCATTGCCTCTTTTCCTAAAGTTAGTAGAAAAAAAGTGCACAAATCAATGATTAAAAAAAAACAAAAAAAAAAAAAAACAGTATATATTGAACAAACCAAAAGTACTGTAATTTTTACACATTCACCTAATAAGTGTCATAACATTTTCACAAAACATTTATTTTCAGTTGTGGTTGGTCACAGTTTCATATTTTATTATTTTATTTTGACTTATAAGAAATTGACACCTCAATAATTGTGAAAATATTATGAAATTTATTGTGTCAGTATAACAATATATATAAAAGGAAAAAAAAGTACAAACGGAAGACTAAAAAAAAAGCTACTGTAACTACAATGCCACTTGGTACTGTAGCTATAGTTCAAAACTTATATATATATAAAAAGGCAAAACGGCTCACAAAACTAGCTACAGTGATTTTGCGCATTCGCGCTTTTATATATATACTAGCATTGGTTGCACGTGCTGCTTCCAGTAGTGAGAAAATTAATATAGATTTTGTGTGTAAAATCATGAATTTTGGCTCACCTAATTTGATTATATTAAAAAAGAAGTCTAAGAATACAACAAAATATCACAATATTTTAACAATATCTTTATTTTTAGGATCCGAATAGATTTTTTTTAATTTTATTTGAGAGAAATGCTACATTCATAATATATTTAGAACAAATTGTAAATGACAAGTTATTATTGGTTTTAAACTGATAACATTGTTATTGTTATTCTTAAAACATTTATTTTCAGTTGTAGTTGCTCACAGTCTCATATTTTATTATTTTATTTCGACTTGTAAGAAATTGACACTTCAATATTTATAATAATATTGTGAAATTTATTGTGTCGGTATAACAATATATATGCCAGCTTACATAAATATTAAAAAAAAAAAAAAAAAAAAAAAAAAAAAAACAAGTCGATTACTGGGGAAAAAAAAAAAAAAAAACTTTAGGCACGGTAGAAATTAATGTTAAAATGTTGTGGACTTAGCATTTTTTTATTTGATCTATAAGAAACTGAGATCTCAACAATTGTGAAAATATTGTGATAATAATAAGTGTTGTAACACTTTCTCAAAACATTTATTTTCAGTTGTGGTTAGTCACAGTCTTATATTTTATTATTTTATTTCGACATGTAAGAAATTGGCACGTCAATAATTGTGAAATTTGTTGTGTCAGTATAACAATATATATGCCAGCTTACATAGATATTTCAAAGGAAAAAAATAAACATAAACCAATTACTGAAGGAAAAAAAAAAAAAATTAGTGCTATCCATCAATAATAGCTTACCTATGATTTGTTGTGAAATTAATGTTAAAATATTGTGGATTGAGCATTTTTTTTATTTGTTATATAAGAAACTGAGATTTCAACAATTGTGAAAATATTGTAATAACAATAAGTGTTGTAACATTTTTTTTTAAAACATTTATTTTCAGTTGTGGTTGGCTACAGTCTCATATTTTATTATTTTATTTTGACTTGTAAGAAATTGACACGTCAATAATTGTGAAAATATTGTGAAATCTGTTTTGTCAGTATAACAATATAAATGACAGCTTATATCAATATTTAATAGAAAAAGAAAAAGAAAAAAAAAAACTTTAGGCACTGTAGCTACAATGCCGGTTGAATAAACAAAAGGGTTGGAAAAAAAAAAAAAAAAAAAAAAACTCACGAAACCAAAGCACTGTTGCAGCTACAGTGCTGCACAGTGCCAACACTCTGGATGCACAGTATTCGCATTGTAGTGGCACGGTCGCTTTTATTATAAAATATTTATTTTCAGTTGTGGTTGGCTATTGAAGCATTGTATAAAGACTCATATTTTATTATTTTATTTCGACTTGTAAGAAATTGACACGTCAATAATTGTGAAAATACTATGAAATTTGTTGTGTTAGTATAACAATATAAATGTCAGCTTACATCAATATTTAAAAGAAAAAAAAAAAACACAAACCAATTACTGAAGAAAAAAAAAATTTAGGCACTATAGTTGAATAAACAAAAGGGTTGAATAACGAGAAAAAAAAAAGATTTACGAAACCAAAACACTATTGCAACTACAGTGCGCTCACAGTGCAAAAATATTGGATGTACAATGATATATATAAAAGGGGAAAAAAAAAGTATCTACTGTAGCTACAGTGCTGCTTGGTATTGTAGCTATTGTTCAAAACTTAAAAAAAAAAAAAAAAAAAAAAAAAAAAAAAAAAAAAAAAAAAAAGACAAAGTGGCTAACCAAAATGGAACTGTAGATGAACAGTGAAAAACGCTGTATAAACAATGCAAAAATATGTAGAAAAAAGAGCACAAATCGATGACTGGGAAAAAAATAAAAAAAGTGATGAACAGTACATATTAAACAAACCAAAAGTACTGTAATTTTTACATATTCACCCAACAAGTGTCACAACATTTTCACAACACAATTATTTTCAGTTGTAATTAGTCACAATTTCATATTTTATTATTTTATTTTGACTTATAAGAAATTAACACCTCAATAATTGTGAAAATATTGTGAAATTTGTTGTGTCAGTATAACAATATATATGCGGATTCTTATAAATATTTTTTTTTTAAAGTACAAACGGAAAACTGAAGAAAAAAAAAAAAACTCTGTAGCTACTGTAGCTACAGTGCCACTTGAACAAACCAAAAGTATGGTAGTTTTTACACATTCACCTAACAAGTGTCACAATATTTTCATAAAACATTTATTTTCAGTTGTGGTCACAGTTTCATATTTTATTATTTTATTTTAACTTATAAGAAATTGGCACCTCAATAATTGTAAAAATATTGTGAAATTTGTTGTGTAGTAAAATAATATATATAAGGGGAAAAAAAATACAAACGGAAGACAAAAAAAAAAAATACTGTTCGAAACTGGAAAAAAAAAAAAAAAAAAAAAAAAAAAACCTCACCAAACCACTGTTACCGCTACAGTACTTACACAGTACACACACTAGTGTACAGTACCGAAGCACTGCAGCGGGCATTGGCGCTTTTTATATATAAGTAATATAGAAAGTGGCTATTTGATAACATAGATTAAGCGAATCCAATAAGCCTTATTGCCAAAAGCTCCAACCCCACAAAGTTTTGAAGAAAGGTTGCCATCCATTGCTTAAAATTTTTGTAGAAAAAAGAAATTTCCATCAATTTGTGATCCATGCACTTGTAGTGCAATTATGCTCATTATTGTTACACAAGCTGTAACTGGTTGTGTTCTAGTTTCAAAAAAAAAAACTGGTTGTGTTCTTATAGTACAATTATGGATTCCATCCATTTGTGATCCATGTACTTGTAGTACAATTATGCTAATTATTGTTATACAACTGTAGCTGGTTGTGTACCATACACAATAAAAACACAATTTTACAATTTTAATTGTGTACAATATATACTGTGGGTAAGTATCACCACTTTTATCTTTAATAATAATATTGGCACAAAAAAGTTAATCGCACAGGATAAAGGAAAATCGTACGGGGTTCACAGAAAAGACATTCCACTTCTTTTTCTTTTTCCTTTTTCCTGGGTCCATCAGTCCATAGTCCATACAAAGGACGACTTAAGCTAAAGTTTTGAAATTAACCACGTAATATTTATCTTTCGTATGGTATTAATTATATATAGACCCATCCATTCTCATTGTTTCCTAACCTTATAGCCCATCACTACTATAACCAAAAGATGAGTTTCTCCCATCTGATTTCACAGTGTTCACTACTCGGGCTGCTACTATTTCTACTTGCTATTGTCAATGCAGTGCCCAAATCCGAAGAATTCAAAACATATATCATACATATGGACCATACTCACAAGCCTACGTCTTTCTTAACCCATGAGTCATGGCATCGTTCCATCCTAAAATCATTGTTGTCATCTCCTGCTGATGATGATAACAAAGAACTCTTGTTGTACTCATACAGCCATGTCATGCACGGTTTCAGTGCAAGGCTCACACCCTCTCAACTAGCTGAGATTGAGGAATCTCCAGCTCACCTGGCCACATTCCCAGGGTCCACTGGCAAGCTAATGACAACTTACTCCCCTAAGTTTCTGGGGCTACAACAAAACTTTGGCATATGGCCTGCTGCCTCATATGGAGAAGATGTGATTGTAGGCATTATTGATTCAGGAATTTGGCCAGAGAGAGAGAGTTTTAATGATGAGGGTATGTCACCAGTGCCACAAAGATGGAAGGGAAAGTGCGAGAATGGCACAGCATTTTCCCCTTCATATTGCAACAGGAAGCTCATTGGGGCTCGATCCTTTAGCAAAGGAATACGGGCTAAAGGTCATGACATATCCAAGGAAGAGGAATTTGATTCTGCGAGAGACTTTGTGGGTCATGGTTCACACACTGCATCCACAGCAGTAGGTAATTATGTACCCGGTGTAAGTCATTTTGGATATGCAAGAGGCACAGCCGTAGGGGTGGCTCCCCGTGCACATCTTGCCATCTACAAAGTTGCTTGGCTAAAAGGACAGGTTGAAGCACCTGATGCTCTTGCTGGCATGGAACAAGCAATTCTTGATGGGGTTGATATCATGTCTCTGTCTCTTAGCTTCGGTAATCAGAGATCTTATTTCACTGATGTCATTGCCAAAGGTTCTCCTTCTGCAGTTGAGAAAGGGATTTTTGTTGTTTGTGCTGCCGGCAATGCTTATCTTTACAAAACAGTATCGAATGTAGCACCTTGGATCACAACTGTTGGGGCTGGCACACTTGATCGAAGTTTCCATGCAACAATGACTCTAGGAAATGGGGTTCCCATTGAAGGTACATCGTACTTTCCAGAGAGTGTTTTCATTACTGATATACCTTTGTACTATGCCAAAGGGAACCTGAGCAAAGCAATTTGCAATGACAAAGCATTGGATAAAAAGGACGTTTCCGGGAAGGTAGTCCTCTGTGATTATAGCACCAACATTACTACTTCTCAACAGATTAAGGAGGTCCAAAGGGCAGGTGCTTTTGCGGCTATCTTCTTGACAGATGCATCATTCTCTTTATTTGCAAATCAATACTCCATTCCCAGCCTTATTCTGCCAACTGCTTCAGGGACTTTGGTTAAAGAGTATGTAACAAAGGTGAGAAACCCAAAGGTGAAGGATATGAGATTTGTGTTAACAAGGTATGGTACAAAGCCTGCACCTCAAGTGGCCAATTACTCTTCTAAAGGACCCAGCCCAGTCAGTCCAGGAGTTTTAAAGCCAGATATTCTCGCTCCAGGAGATGATGTGGTAGCCGCCGTTGCCCCTACCAGACCATATATCCAAGTCGGCAAATATAATTTGTCTTCAGATTATCAACTTATGTCAGGCACATCAATGGCTACACCACATGTTGCTGGTGTTAGAGCTTTGCTGAAATCAATCCACCCCGAATGGAGCCCAGCAGCTATCCGATCAGCAATAATGACCACGGCCTATGCTGAAGACAATACAGGCACAGTTTTTAAAAGTCAACTGTTAGATCTTGAAGCTGCCTCACCTCTAGAGTTTGGGGCTGGCCACATTAACCCAAATAAAGCCATGGATCCTGGCCTCATCTATGACATGGGTTTGCAAGATTATATTGAGTTTGTGTGTGGCTTAGGGTACACTAGAAAGCAAATGAGTGTTATCCTTAGCCGAACTCAATGGAGTTGTAGCAACAAATCTATTCATGATCTAAACTATCCCTCTTTCATGGCTGTACTCCCAACCAAAACAAGATATCCAGTGACAATGAAATTTAGCAGGGTTGTGACAAATGTTGGAAACAATAAAGCTGTATACCGAGCATATTTGGAGAACATTCCCACTGGATTGAGAGTAAGTGTCAAACCAAGGACCCTTACATTCACCCGCAAATATCAGACTCGAAGTTTTGTTGTCAGCGTTGAGCTCGATAAGGAATTTCCCTTCGTAATTTATGGTTTTCTCAAATGGGTTGATCAAGATAGTCACATGGTGTCAAGCCCCATAGTGGCTATCAGTTTATAGTTGATAATATTAGCATATTCACTTGCTCAACACTACCAATTGTTGAGGGTGTCTTAGCTATCTGTCTTCCCAATTTGAGTATATGTTGGCTTTGTGATATAAGACTGAAGTTGGTATGTATGTTTTAATATTTATCAATAAAAGAAAGTCGTTGTAATTTATTAGAACCAGTGAATTTACAACGAAGGTTAAAAAAAGTGAAATAATTTAGCTTCTCTTTCTAAAAGGTATATTCAATTCTAATATAATTTTTTGTTAAATTCCAAAATATTTTTTTTCTTTTAAATAGTAATCACCTAACTTTGCTAATATTTTGTTTGTAAAAATTTGTTCGTCCAAAAGATTGGAACCCTTAGTCTTTAAAATATATTTCATTCAGCGTTGCAAACTCATGTGATAGAAGATATAAAATTAAAGGGGTGTTTGGTAGTGATGTTTAAATAATAGTTTTTAATATTTAAACGTCACAATACATATTTTTACAACACTTTTTAATCTACACGGATTTTCACAATACTTAAACAACAATACTAAAAATCTCTAACCAAACGGGCTTTAATTTTAAAAAACATGTTGGTATGTCCCAAATTGGTTGTTTTAAACAAGGACGAACAGTGGCAACTCTAGGAATTGTTACATGAGAGTTCATTATGAATATTTATTGCCAATATGAGTAGTTATAATGATTTTATTTTGTTAAGTTTGTCTAAATTTTTATTTTTATGCAGTTAATATTATATATTTGTCATTGTGTTTATAAAAATATTTTAAACTAAATGACTCAACTCAACTCATTGGCTCTAAATTAATTATTGACGCACACAACCACACTCTTTCATACATAAAATAATTCACTAGATGTTTACTTAACCAATTAAATGCTTAAATAATCACTAACTTTGCAATTTTTTTCTTGAATTTTTCTAACTTTATGACAAAAACTTATTATAACATGATAACTGTGGGGCCAGAGAGTTTGAGACCCCAGCCCATTTCATGTTAAGGCCCAAGGCCTGCGCCGAGGAGATACAGGGCAGAGGACGCACCATGAGAATCGAGGACGGTCTAAGGAAATGGCCGAGGACGAGCTCCTGCTCGGCATGCCATAAATGCCCCTAAAAGGAAGAGTGATCACAGTGCGGAACAGCACGATTAAAAGGCTGTCAGAACTACAATAAAGCATTCTGCACCTGACAGAGCCATGCTCTTCAACTTTTACAACCACCCCCAACCACTTTAGGTATGGGCTGATGGGACAAGTATCAGTCTTGGAAAAGTCGATCCTGCACATGGACGAAAGATAAGGAATACAGACTAATATAAAAAGAGGAACAAGCAATCCGGGAAAGAAGCTGGGAAAAATGGCCAAAAACCAGAGCCTCCCAGCCCGCCTCCAGGAGAAAGACTCCTCGAGCGAACACGATTTAATGCTATATGAACACCACGACAAACCACCGTCTGGTGACCAAAGCCTAACCTTTCAAACCCACGCTCTACAAATGATATTGTTTGGGCCTTTTTACGTGCGAACCCAATATCATTTTGAGTCGTTACAAATTGCGTCCTTACAATAACTATACACACTCATGTTACAAATCCTCTCTATTTCCTAATTATTAAATTATATAAAATTATATTATATTTATATTGTACACACAAACATTCACGTACACACCATTATCCACACAAACGACATTATAAAAAAAATAATGCACACAATCAATATTAGACACACTCATACATACATATAATAAAAATTTATAATAAAGAGTGACAGTAACAATTCACAAACATTCACTCTTACTTTAGAGTAAAAAATACTTATAATAAGGGTGTATAAGATTTAAGTCAGGATGTGCAAAAATATTTTAAAGAAAAAATTAATGTATTAAACTAACAAAAAAAATATTAAATATATATAATTCTTTTTTTTTTTTGAAGTCAGGGGGTTCATTTGAACCCCTGAACAAAGAGTAGGGCCGCCCCTAGGACGAAACCCTCTTATACTTTTACCTTAGTATTTAAGGGGGGGGAAAAAAGGTAAGAAAATGGTGGCCACAAGGCTTGCATGCCAAATGAGGCATATGATTGAGAAGCTACCTAATGCAACCTAGGTAATTTCTTAAACCTCTAATTTTAATTACGGCTTAATCAATGAAGGCTAATTTATCAATTAATGCCAAATATACGTAATTAACCAATATTAATATAAGCATGGTTACCAACAATTGCATCCTTCAGCACAACAAGCATGTCAAATGACCAATTCATAGGAAATAAGATAAGAAAACCAAAGATATATAACACCAGTTGTGTTATCAAAGGAAAAAAAAAAAAACCCGTGAATCGAATGAAAAAATCTCTTCATGACTAGTCACCAAAGCGATCCACTAAGTATAGATATAGTTGTAGTACAAATTGACAAACACAACCCTCCAAGTCTAGTGCTACAATCTTGAACTCGAGCCCTCTATGCTCCCACTTGCAACTGAATTCGCCGAGTCTTTTCTCTAACTTAGTCTTCAAATCCACAACCAATCATTGGTTGCTTCTTCAGGCCACCATGACTGAAATTGGGAAGCTCCAATGATTCTCAAGGCTCCAAACATCACTCACAAAATTCAGGAGATATTGGGTGTGAAGTTTTTAATCCCCTTTTGAAGATTTGGCTATGGTAAGAGGGAGAAGGTAGAGAGAGGCTAGGCGTTTGGTTCTCACAATTTGGTAGTTTCTCTCAACTTTCAAATGTTAATTAAGGTTTAATTTCATAGGAATCGAAATTAGACTCCTATAGGTTAACTAAATTCTCTGCTATTCAAACAATTTCAGTTCCACAAGAGTCAAGAGAAATTATGGCGAAACCATCTTAATTGATTTTCAAATGCAAGCCATGTGTCTAGGTCGTGAGACCGAAATATAATTTTGGTCAACCGAAATTCCTCTTCCAGCAAACCAATTTTTCAAAACTATAACAATGAACCCCAAATACAAGATAGCCCACTCAAAACAAATTACAATGTATAAGAAAAGAAAATAACAACCAAATTTTGATACAAAATTAGCCAACAAAAACTCAAGACTTAACAATGATCATACACAAGAAAAGAATAATAGTTAAGAATACATGTTCTATATATGTGTGTGCACGCGCGCGCACATGTTTTGCACCCTAAACTATAACTTTTGTTACACCTTACACCCTAACATTTAGTTTTTTGTTAACTTTGGATGGAAATCCAAAGTTTATGGTGCAAAGTTTAATCAATAGTATAGTTTATGATGATAAAGTGAAATTTCTTTTTTATTTTTAGAGAATTGAGATGTGGGACAATTGGGTATTTTCACGTGATGTTATATTTTTCCATTCAATTTAATGGCAAACTTAATGTTGGGATGCAAAATGTAACAATAATCATAATTTAGAGTATAAAATGTACATTCGAAAAGTTTATAAAACAAAATGTAATCTAAAATATAGTTTAAAGTGATAAAGTGTAATTCTTCCAAAATTCTATACGTCGGAGTTATACCAGAGCAAGATTTAACAAACAAATGCAGCTGAATCATTCTCGGAATTGTAGTCACGTACGACATTGGCAAGTGTGACTAAAGCATGAGGTTCAACCTAGCTCATCCTCATACCGAAGAGCCAGTTTCTTTAGCTCATCCTCATGCAAGGATACGTACAATTCATCATCCTCTTACGTTAAGTGGTCTTGATCTTTTGAACCACACAAAATGCGCATGCGTGATGATTGAAAAATGACAATGTTAAGAAGCCACCAACTTTTCTACCTAAATGTGAATACAATTCAACCGTTACTAAGATAATCTAGGACATGTTTGCGGCCATTGTTTTTTTGGCAGTTTCTTTTTGAAGAAAGTGGGCAAAAATGGCAGATTGAGATCCTGTGCAATACCACGGTGTGCAATTACTTTAATTCTAGCCATTCAATTGATCTAATGCTCAAAAGTTGGACAGCTCATTTGGACATGTCCGTGTGACTCTCATTTCTCTTTGCTCTTTCAGTTTCTCCTCTCTCTTGTTCACGCTTACCCTATTTAAAAAATTCAAAAACTCTCTCTTCCAGCCAAACATGCCTTAAAATAAGCCACCAGTGATGCTCTGGTTACTTCTCCACCGAAGTGCACCAACAGTATTTCATCTACCCACCCAAAAATAAATATGCTTGGATCTGGTAATGAAATTTACATATCAAATTTATGATTTTTTTTTTTCACATATCAAATTTATGAAATTTTCTTTTCTTTGTCAAAGATCATTTGTTTGTTTCATTTATAACACTAAAAATTATCTATTTCTTTCATTGCATTTTTTTATATAAATCTGATTAATTTATTGTTGAATGTTTTTTGAGATTTTTATAATGGGTATGAAGCCTAGTTGAGTGTGTGTGTGTCTGGCAGCGTTTCTTGCTTCTTTTTTCCACTGAGATTTTGTGAGGTTGTGTCCTCTGATGCTGATGTTTGGTTGTTGGATCTATCGGGGTCCCTGTGTTATGTTATTGTTTTCATTTCATGAGTTTTAATGGGGGGGGGAGGGGGGGAATGTTTACTGTGCAATCTTGTTCATAGCCAAGGATTTAGTTGTTACAAATCAATTCTCAAACATCAATTGAACTGCATAAATCTTTTGTCACTTAAACGTGCAATACAGATTAGCATACCAGACTTAATCCCACAATTATGGATATCCAGTTATTCTTCTGGCCTAGATTTACAAAAGAGCATGGGATGGGCCGCTTATGTGACTATTATAATCAAAACCTGAATATAACAATGTTTTAAATGAATTGATGGCTATAAATTTTTAAACACGAGCTTGGCTCTTAGGGGCATTTGTGCCAATTCTTAAGGATTGGAGTTCAACTGTTGAGTTTTGACATAAGTGTGGTACTGGAACAGTGGCAGCGAATATTTCCAAGGCATTCTCTCATGTGCAGCTAATGGTGTTTGACCTCCCACGTATTGATATTGTTGCTAGCCTACCCGAGAGTAAGAGAATGAACTATGTTGTAGGTGATATGCTTGTGTCTATCCCTTTTGTTGATGCCATTCTAATTAAGGTGTGCAATTTTATTCCTTTCTCATAATCATTCCTTTTATTTTAGATTGTAGTGGTTTCTCTTTGCACTACTTATATTGGCCATTGATGTAGTTGGGTTGTAAGTAGGGTTTCATGGAGCTCTATTGATAAATTGAATCACGCCGGTGATTTAGGTAACATTATGTAATTTCATTTGCTATTATTAGGGAAATTAATTGCGGTCTCATTTATATCTTCAATTCACACTCTTATGGAGTAGCTGATATTTCAATTGTGTACTTATAGTATCATGCTTTGGCCACCAAATCTATATTAAACTTCTCTTCTCTCTTCTTTTTATTGCATTTTAATTTGAGGCACAAATTAGATATGTCACACAATAAAATGGGAGGACAGTTAGTACCAACTCTGTATAACAAATCTTCACAAAATTTCCTTTCACAATAACATGGGAATAATTTTATTTATTGTAAGCTTCTTTTAAGTTTTTATTACCTTTTACAATTCCTTGGTGTCACTATGGGTTTTATTACTTGTTAGTTTACTTAAATTGTTGGCTTGAATATCTTAATTTTTTCCCACTAACTTTTTTTTTCCTGTATTCTGTTCATTGGATAGGTGTGCGTGCAAAAGAAGACTCCTCAAAACAATTTGGAAACCAACTTTGACATATCAACTCCTATTGAGAAAATGAAGATACAAGTCCAAAGTACAAAATGCAGAAGAAGGCTAAGTGAGACTGAAGAAGAAACGAGGTTGTTTTGTGTAAATAAGGAGCTGATGACACTTATTGACACAACACCATTTTGCAATCTCTTTAGCAATTGTTTTAGTAAAATGCTGCCGTATCACTTAGATAGCTTAGTTCCAATTTCTATTATGAATTAAGTCCCATGTGTTAGCTAATTAGCTTGTAATTAGTGATTAGATTAAAACAGTTTTCCTGCTTAATCAGGGAAGTTAGTTTTGCTTCATTCTTTTCCAAATTTTGTATATAAGGGATTAGATATTTTCTATCTATTCTCAATTGCTTGTAATCACCTTTAATCGTCAATAAGAAAATTGAGTTCTATTTAGTTTTCTTCTTCTTCAAAGCTTTGAGTTTTTGTAATTCCTGAATAAGAAGTGTCTGCAAATTTAATTTGTAAAAGAGGCTCTCTCTTGGGGCTGCAGTTAATAAAATTAGAGAGGGGTTGCGGTTTGATTCTTTGATATTTGTGAGTTGCTACATTATTTGTGAGATCTCTTTGGTTGTGCTGTAGCTTTTGTATTGGGTGAGAATTTGCTTTGTAGATCTCTTTGATATACGTGGGTGGAACCTAGCAATAGATACCATAGAAGATGCAGTGCTTAATAATGAGAGATGCCACTAACAATGTACAATAGCTTTATAGTGAAGAGTAAAATTAAGATCATGTGGACATTAATATAATTTGTGTTTTTATGTCATTCTCAATTTAGCATTTGCTACAAGCAAATTCATACCCAAAGAACAACTCTGTTTAGACAAAGAAAATTTTTGAAATACATCTAACACGTTAAAAGCTAATAACAGAACTCCTTCACTACATGCTATTCACAAAACAGAGTTGTATACATCACATCTATTCATCAAAATAAAGCCATCAACTGATTCTTACATTCCTCAGAACCAAAATTGCATTTTGAATTGGTCAATTAAAATTTTGAAATTGAAAAAAAGTTATTAACTAACTACAGTGGTAGTCCATTGTGATGGTTTGGGTTAAACCGTGCAAAAACCTCCCTGTCATTCCAAGGAGTCAAAAATCTAATCCCTCCTTAATGGAGTGGTAAACTTGAGAGATCTCTTGTCCTTTGTTCCTTGCCTCGATTCCCATCTCTTCTGTGAGCAGAAAGTTGATGGAATCAGCCCATTTGAAGAGTAGCCTAGAACATTTATCAACTTGATGAATCTCCCTGAAGACTGCAAATTTTGCAAATTAAATAGCCTAGCATTAAGCTTTAAAGTTTCTAACAGTCGTTTACTTAAATTTTCATAAACAATTTTTCTATCCATTTCCAAAACAAAAATAAAATTAAACAAAATAAGGAACTACTGCCAATCCCAAACCACAATACAAAGGGATTATAATAAACCCAAACCACGATAGGAATGGATAATGGGTGAAGCTTAGAGAACCAAACAAAATTGTTAAATTCATGCATTTCTAAGCTTCCCTACGTTGTTATCTATAATCTTAAACACAAACCAAATTGTTAAATTCCAATGAAGTTGATTTTTTTTTTCAATGAAGTTGATTTTTTGTAACGAAATCAAGCAAAAAGATTCCAAAGAAGCTTCCTTGAAAGGGATGACCTTTGGCAAAGAAATCAAGGAAATCAAGGATAGGGAGAAAAGATCATAATACCAGATCTATAATCACATTTTTTTGTTGGGTGGGTAGCTAAAATCTAGATGAATTTATACACTAGAAAGACAATCTCAAGAAACAAGATACTTATTTTTCCCTTAAAACTCATGAAATGAAAACAAAAACATAACACAGGGACCTCGATAGAGCCAGCAACCTAACATTAGCATCAGAGGACGCAACCTCACTGGAAAAAAGAAGCAAGAAACGCTGCCAAACACACACGCACACTCAACTGGGCTTCATACCCATTATAAAAATCTCAAAAACATTCAACACTAAATTAATCAGATTTATACAAAAAAAATCAATTAAAGAAATAGATAATCTCTAGTGCTATAAATGAAACAAAGGGATAATCTTTGACAAAGAAAAAAAATTTCATAATTTGATATGTGAATAAAAAAATCATAAATTTGATTTGTAAATTTCATTACCAGATCTAACTACATTTATTTTTGGGTGGGTAGATGAAATACTATTGGTGCACTTCGATGGAGAAGTAACCTGAGCATCACTAGTGGCTTATTTTGAGGCATGAGAGAGAGAGAGAGAGAGAGAGAGAGAGAGAGATGAGAGTCACACGGATTGCTGACGTGTCCAAATGAGCTGTCCAACTTTTGAGCATTAGATCAATTGAATGGCTAGGATTAAAGTAATTGCACACCATGCAATACCCTAAGTATTGCATGTGATCTCAATCCAAAAATGGCCATTATATTCTTCTAAGTAGTTGGCTGCGTGTAATGATGGGAGGCACAAAATCTTCTTTACACTTCTACTAATCAATTTATGGTGGCAGTTTTGGTGAAAGCAATCGATCAATTATGGTCAGACAGACTATGAGAAAAGTTCATATCCAGGTGCTTGTCCTGATTGCTCTCTTACTTTAAACCAGTTTAAAAGAATCGATCTCTTCTAACTTATTACATTGTAAGTTTGTAACTTATAACTACAACACATTCTTGATGTGATTGTTACTTTATAAATATAAGTACTTATAAGGGGTGGGGGGTAAAAGTCGGGATTCAAGTCTCTAGGAGGGAATTTCATAAACATACACACTTAGACTAGACTAGAATAAAATTTCTATCTTTGTATCAAAAAAAAAAAAAAAAAAATGTTTGTAACTCATAAAACTATCCATGTTTATAATTTAAACAAGTCACTTAACTAATTGAATCAATCATGTAAAAAAAGATACACATGAATAATTTTTTTCAATTGTCACATAGTGGATTGGAGGAATTGGATTGAAAGAATTTTCTACCAAACTAGTTTGGAAGTAAACTTTTTCCTTACAAAAATAATTTTTTTTCATGTGATTTCGAGAACAAGAATAACAAACTAAATAAAACATGTTTAATGCATAAATAATTACAAACAATTAAGTATACTCATGGATTAGATGAATGCATAATGATAAATGCAAATAGACACTAATCATGCCACCACACACACACAAACAAAATATTCTCAGGTTGTTGTATTTAATTACTCAAATTTAGAGTAGTAAATATGGGTGACAATTAGGTAAAATAGATTATTGGAAGTTGAATATTCTTAATTTCAGTCTTGGGTTTATAATTTTATAATGGGCTAGGAAGACTCTTATTATCTTTTTCCTCATAAGAACTAAGGTTTTTGGTTGTTGGATTTTAGGGGGAAAAAAAAAAGGCAATCTTGAGTTTTGTCCTTAGTTGGATAATAGGATTAGCTGCTTTAATGATAATTTTGGGCAATTCTTGATTAATCTCATGTTTCTAGGTCTTACCTTAAGGAAATACTCTCCAAGGAGCTTGCTAAATTTGTGAGATTTGGTCAGAATGCTCTAAAAGTAGCCAGCCTACTTATTTTAGCTTAAGGTGCTTATTTTGGGTTTTATGGAAATTTGAAATCTTGAAGCAAATACCACATGCCAATGTTTATCTTTGTGTTCATGGCTAGCACATAGACTTACTCGTGAACCTTTAGCTATTACAAGTGTTCTCAGCTACTTTATATATGCCAACTTTTAATTCATGAATAAACCCAAATAGACCCACTCTTAACTCTCTAAACCACACTCCTTCAATCTCCTAAATCTATACATCTCTATAATATCTAAAAATTGAGATGTAACATTTATTGTTACTATATTCTAATTGAGTCAAATCAACGTAGTAAAACTAAAATGCATTATGTTTCCTTAAAATAAAAATAAATAAATAAATTACAAAATTTATAAGGCTTTCAAATAACAAATATAGAATCTAATATATTGTATAAATTATATTTTGTTAGAAAATAATCAACATTATTTTAAGAAGAGTTTGAGACTAACACTTATAAATCTCATTTATTATTTTTATTTTTCATTTGAAAAAAAAAAATTCCTCAATTGAAACCAATAGAAGAAATAAGCGTGAATAAAAAATGACCTATCAAAAAAAAGGGGTGAAAAAAAATGCTCGCATTCAATTAACTCGACTACAAGCACTATTGAAGTGGTAGTGCAACTGTAAAATGAAGGCCCATTTCATAAAGCCCAAGCAGCCATGAGGTCCATGACAATTGACAATACCAAGACGCAAGACCATTACATGTAGCAATTCGTTCTAAGGCCTCTAAACTTAAAAGCCCATTATTATCGCAGAAGGCAAAATCCTAACAAACCTAACGTTGAAAGAAGCCCAGTCAGATGAAGAAACGTTTAAAGAAACCCATTAGGAACTTATTTGGACCTATGATTTGGCAAAATAAAGTCAAAACACTACATGCAAAATAACTGATAAATAGTTTAACTAGTAAAAAATCACTTTGGTGAATAAGAGATTTAGGTTTGATCCCTGTCTTAACATTGAAAATCTTTCTGAAAATAAATAATAATTCAACTGCCAATTAATATAGATTTTGAATTAGAATTATAAATCAATATTTCAAATCTCATAATTGATTCTATATCAATACTTTTCCACGCATTGCTGGTAAAATACATTGCTTGAGCCATGAATGAAAATAAAAGTGCCATCAACAATCTCACTTCTTGCTTCAATAGATCGTAGAAAGCTGCACCCATTCAAATCAGTAGAGACAATTTTGGAAATGCACATGCATTTGCCTATTTATTTTCCTTTCTCGCAGAAGATGTGGGGGCTGGATTAATTGTCTATTGTTGCAAAGCGTTACTGACAGAATGTTATACAGTTTTCTATCAAGTGTAAAGTGAAGAACACCATTTTATTTTCTTTATATTCTATGATAAATCTAGTCCTCATTGTTTTTCATTTAATAGGACATGATGTTTAATGTACTGGGCAGCACTTTCCTAATTTGGGGCCATCTTTAAGTAATTTACTTAAGGATATAGTGTGTACGTACCCACTGTTCCACACTGACTGAAATCGTGTTTGTTAAAAATGTGAGATTATACAATTTCACCATTTCACAATTTTAACTGAAATTATGTTTTCAAAATCATGAAAACACTATTTCAATGGTGATGAATACGGTAGTGTGTGATAAGCTGTGTACAACAAGATTTATCGTATACTTAACTACCTTTTTTTCGATGTTATTTTTTATTTTCTTCAGACAGTCAGAAGGTAGGGCTAAGTTGAGCTAACCAAAACCAGATAAAGGGCACCAAACTCGACTAAACTATTATCTACTAGATTTCTTTTTTCCTGGTTGTACATTGAAAGGTTTTTCAAGTTCACTTTATTGCATGGGATAATGCAGAAAATGAACATTAGACTCGAGAATTGTTATTGGGTTATTGATGAATTGTAAGTGAATAATATGGATTAGATATAGCACAACCTACAGGCATTGTGGTGCCTGCAGCCAACATTACTATGACATGGTTGCTAGGATCGTGGGAATAATGAGTCGCAAAGAGAGCTCTCGAGTTGGATTCTAAGAATGTTTGGATATATATGTGCTATGTTATCAAACGTATATGCCAGATGTTGTATGTGGAATGAGATTGAGCAGTTGAGGGAATAAGTTGACTGTAGGATGCAACATTTGATTCTGAGAGAGAAAAATATACAGGATAACCATGGCTTATCATTTAAGAGATGAGACTATATAAACAAACCTAAAACTATCATAAATTGTTTTATATCTTAAACCCTTTTGAGTGACAAGTAATTGATATTGCCCAAATTCAAGTTTGAGATGCATGCCAATAATTGTCTTGCCATTGTGCAATAATGTCATCAGTAACAGACAAATTTGATTATGTATTTTGAATGGTTTGGGTTTCAATGAGGACCACGCATAAGACACGCTCCTTATGCCCTTCACAAGGGTTTTTTGTAGTACCAAAGCTACAAGTGCATGCTCTTCACAAGGGTATGTCGTGCAACCAATGTACCAAAGCAATAAATGATGATGATTTTGGCTTTGGACATGTTATTTAATTCAATTATCTTCAGCCTCAATTTTTCTGTCTGCAAATAAATAGACTTATATGTCGTCCTATGCACCAATCACCCAAAGTTGTCCACAAGAGGTTTCTTTTGTTCATATCTCTTACATATCAAGTGGCTCTCTTGTGGTTTGTTCGCCAAGAAATATAGTCTCAATCAATAACAATTTCTCAATGATGATTTGTAGACAGGACCATGTGATCCTTCAAGTGCTTGTGTCTTGGGCTAATCCCCACCCGATTGACTCCACACCATTCATCCACATACCAGAGATTCTTTAGACAACCTTTCATCTATATATACTAAACCAAAGAAAACAAATTCCACAGCCAAATCATATCCTCACAATCTCTTCTAGCAAGTATTTTTCTTTCTTCTCCCAAGTCAATTGTGAACTAAATCCTATTCTAAAGTCATAACATAGACAGAAATGGCTCTTCTATTGCCTGGTATTCTGCATGCTAAGCAGATTATCCGCAGGTCTGTTTCTGGTCTTGCTAAAAATGTTCCAAAAGGCTACATTGCAGTCTATGTTGGAGAGGAAAAGAAGAAGCGGTTTGTGGTACCCATATCATACCTGAATCAGCCTTCATTTCAAGAATTGCTAAGTAAGGCAGAGGAAGAATTTGGGTTTCATCATCCCATGGGTGGCCTTACAATTCCCTGCAGAGAAGACATCTTCATCAATATCACTTCTTGCTTAAGTGAATTTTAGTACATGGCACTAAAATTGATCAGAGCAGACAGATTTGTGCATTTCTTCTCTTTGTCAGAATGGATAGAGCAAGAAATGTCTACCCAACTGATGAAAAATCACAGCAGTTTCTCAAGGAAATGAGTCTACTTAAGGTCACTTGGGTAGACATTTTCCCCGGATCATTCAGACTAAGCATGTTCTCCAATGGGTGCAGACGACTCAAGGTCACCATATGTATCAGAAGGCCTTATTTCAATGCCTTCCATGATCTCACTGGTTGCTTGAATCACTCACAAGAAAGATAAAAGACATGAAAACCACTAGTCCATTAAACATGAACTGTCAGAGAAATTAAAGAAAAAGTCATTCCTCTTGAGTTTTGAATTAAGAGAATTGATTTATTCATTCATTTCATTGTAAAATTTTGCATTGTCTATGATGAAAGTAAGGATTCTGAACTTTCCATGAAAATACATCAAATAGAAGGTCTTTCTTTCTTCTCATATAATTTTCTCTTTGGTGGAAATGTCATTACAAGCTTTCACCATTAATTTGCAGACTCAATTCATCTTCTTTTCCTCACTTTTGCCCTTTCATTTGTGACTAATTAAACAAGATGGACCAACAGGCCTATTATTTTTATTTTAGTCATTAGTACTTGAGTATCAATCCTTTTTGAAGATTTTTGGGTTTCCCCTTTTAATATTTTGTGTTAATTAGTAGGACTGGGAAACATGGGGACTATTTGGGTAACATCCAACATGTGCACATAGAAGATATTAGTTTATATTATTTGTAGGATTCATGAGGCTTATTTGGGTAACATCCAACATATGCAGATAGACCATAGTAGTATAATTTCGATGTTCCTTAAGTTTTTTTGCCACGCATTTGCCAAGATTATTCTCATTCAGCCTAACCATATTCCCCAATGTGTGCAGATGCATCAAGAGGTTACAATATATTAGAAGGCCAGCTCTCTGTTTATATTGGAGAAACCAAAAGGAGGAGTTTTGTTGTCCAAAGTCCATACTTGAAGATTCCTTCATTTCATTGTAAATTTTGCATGTTCTATATGAAATTCGGAAGTCAGAACTTCCCATGCAAATATATCAAATAGATTTTTTTTTCTTGCTTTCCATAATTATTTTTTTCTCTTTCAACGAGGCTCACTTCAATAATCATAAAAAGTTGATTACTGAGTTCTTCAATATCCATATGCAGTTTGTGTCCTAGCCATCCTAGGTTTGGTTTGTCGAATGAGAAACAGGACTTCAAGGTAGAATTGAAAAAACATATGGAAGTCATTCTGACTGATATGATCAACTGAAACTGATATAAATATATATATATATATATATATATATATATGTATATAATTTGGTAAAGCTGTTCAGCACTTCAGCATAATCATTGCTTTCTTGATCTTGCCCCTAAAAGCTTTAATTGTTTTCCTTTTTTTTTTCTTTTACCTTCATAATGTAACTATGCTTTTCAATTTCATCTTACCTGTTGCTAGTGGTAGAGTTAGGAATTTGTATTTGAGGGGCCAAATACAAAATGATATGATTAAATTTGTATGTGTATGTATTGTATACATAGTATGCATGATACTCTAAAATAATATAAAAATTATCATGTTCAATTGATTCCTCCAAATCCCTTCCATTTTTAGTTGGACGTGTGACATGTTCCATTTATTTGATTTTGAATGTCACACATTTTATATCTAAATAAAAATTAGAGGGAATGAAATGATTCAATAGGATAGCCCAAATAGGACAATTAAAGTACAAAGATTTTTAAAAATAAAAAACTAACAAATTGAAGATTGCTAAAAACTAGAAAAATAATCATGGAACGCAAATGAGAAATATATTTATATGATATCTAAAAGATAAATCGTAACATTTATTATTACTATACTCCTATTAAGTTAGTATTGCATTTCAAACCATTTTGATCCATTTGGTCCACTTCAGTCAATTCCGGTGTTCACTTTAGTCTACTTTGGTCTATTTGGTCCACTCAGTCCACTTTGTCTACTTCGGTCAATTCCAGTCTTTTGGGTCCATTCGGTCCATTTTGGACCCCTTCAGCCCATGTCGTACCTTTTCGTCCATAAGGTCTACTTCAATTCATTTTGGTCCACTTTGGTCCAGCTCTTGGCCATCTCAGCCCGTGACCACTGTTGAACAGCCAGTCAGATACTCCCTCTCAGCCTCACCATGGGTCTTGGCTCTACTAAAGCTAATCCCAATTTTCATAATTTCAAATTTTGAGACTTCTATATTGTTTACTGAAATGGGAGGATGAAGAAGGTAAAGATGTACAGCTAGTCTTAACAATTAATTTGATGTCATGTGTCATGAAGTATATAATTAGAACAAAACAAAAGCTATATAATCTCCATATGTTCTTATAGACAATCTAAAATATGATGAGCCAAATATTTTTAATGATGACCAGTTTGAAATGTCCATCAAATTATCACTGCTTGGGACTTGAGGAGGCTGATTTCACAGTTTAAATTGTTGTTAAGTACAGAAAGAAATGATGGTCATGTACATTGTCCAGCCATGAATACCAAGTATAATCAGGATGGTCACAACCATGGATATGATGCTCTGTACCGAATTTAGACTTCTCTATTCAAGAATATATATATCAAAACAATATTGCTGCTTCCTTTCTTTCTTTCTTTCCCCATTATATAATAAAACAAAATATGAGCCATGAAAGTATGGAACAGAATTGAATGACCCACAATGGATAATTGGCCTTTGCATGCTGGTGTAGAAATTTGTTAGTTATATGAGCCATGGTTTTGATTGGTGAGTTGTACCTTAGAAATTATGATGAATTAAGTCTATGATCACTTAGCATTTAAAAAAATCATTACAATTCTACATCCTAGGCAACCAACACTAAGCATAATAGAGATGGTTAATAATTGATCACTATGGCTTGCTGGTAATGGTCGAACTGATAGAAATTTGTTTTGCCCATAGAGAATGAAATTTATCAGAGACATGGCTTGCTGAATTTGGTGGTTCTGGTTCAGTTGGGTTGAGATGTTAGCAGCATAGAACATCATCACATGCTAGGTGGTTTGGTGCTCCCACTTCAATTTATCTCCCTTTCAGATTAAGGTCCTGGTCATATAATCACAATACTTCCCCTCTATGCATTAAGCAACATCATCACATGAAGTGACAATCTGTTTGTGATGAAAATATATGTGGACAATGTGGGCCTCTGTTGCTTGCTCAGTATTTGAGAGGTTAATATTGATGAATCAAAGCAAATAGGTCAGAGCATGAAATTAACAAGACCTTGAGGGAGGAAAAATCATATGACCCCTCTTGACAAATGTCCTTTAATGGTCCCCCCAGTGGTACATTTCCCCTTAACACTGTTTCCAGTTGACATTGATGGCCACATAATAGATACATTTCACATTAATGTACTTAAAGACCGACAAATTCTAGTGGTTTTAATTTTGGAAATCTTATAAATGCAGTTCTCTTCTTGCATATTGTGAATACTCTTGCAGGTAGCTGCTGCTTTTCAAGTTTTTACAGTTTGGTGTTTTATTTTCATTTTAATGTTTCACTGAATTTTTTCCCCAATGTTCCAATTGTGGTTATTCAAGCTAACTCAGAAGGTATTTGATCTTTGAGGAAACGATCACACAATAGTTTTTTAAATTATCCAGTGCATGGAATGATGAATTTACATCTCCTATTCTAAAGAAATGAAACCCTGAGTAAGTTAAGGTTTCATAATCTAACAAGTAACAAGAGGTTGGCCAATTAACTCAACAGAAGGTTTCTCTTATCCACATCTCTTATATTCAAGGGGGGGTGGGGGGGCTTGTAGGTTGTGCTCCCTGTTGAAATGGTTAGGCATAAGTCTTCTATAAAGTACAATTTGAATCAGGACAAGTTCTTGATTATCAATTGGAAGACAAAACCATGTGATCCTTCATATGACTGTCTCTCACTAATATACACCCAAATTCCTCACAACTGACACCACTCACATTTTAGAGATTTTCCCACACCCATTTTCATCTATAAATACACACAAAGGTTATTCCATAGCCAAATCAGGTCCTCTTATTCCCCACTAGCAAATATTTACCTGCATTTTTTCCTCCCAACTCATTTGTGAGCTTCGACCTTTTCCAAAGTGTTAATATATAAATGGCTATCCGAGTTCCTGCCATCATGCAAGTTAAGCAGATTCTCCGCAGGTCTGTTCTGAGTAGTAAAGAAGCAGCTTTTACGGCCAAGAAAGTTCCAAAAGGTTACTTTGCAGTCTATGTTGGAGAGGAACAGAAGAAGCGATTTATTCTACCTATATCATACCTGAATGAGCCTTCATTCCAGAAGTTGCTTAGTAAAGTTGAGGACGAATTTGGATTTGATCATCCAATGGGTGGTCTAACAATTCCCTATGGAGAAGATGTCTTCATGGATCTCACTTCTCGCTTAAATGGATCATGATTCATAACACTGAGATCAATCAGCAGGGACAGATTTATGGATTCACGCACATTCATGCCTCCTTTCAGCGAAGAATTAGATGGCATGCATGTTTACACCCACTTTAGAACAGCACTGCTGTATCTTAAGAACATATCAATTTGCCATGGACTATTCAGCCAAGCAGAAGCAGATGTGGATGGCCCAACTTGGAAACACACAAAGGAGGTGCTTCATGGTTCCAACTTCATCCAATGGGTGGTTCTCACAGAACCTCATGCAGAGAATCCTTCAGTGATCAACTTGTGTTTTGGATACCTCAGGAGAGAAATGAAAGACATGATACTGAGTATTGAAAACATGAACTTTTCAACATTCTTAACCCAAAAATCTATCTGTTCAATTTTGAAGAGTATTAGATTATTTCATAACTCATTGTAAAATTCCTTTTTTTTTAATGGTTATGAAAGTTGGGAATCATATCAAAAATTTCTGTGCAAGTATTTCATACAAAATTATTTTTTCTTTCTGCAAAATCTGCTTCCATTTGATGGCAATGCAGTACAAGTAATCACGAAAAAATATGCAGATTCAATTTCAGCTGCAAGCAAATGTGCATAATATTTATCATTTATTTATGGATGTGTATTAGCTCCTTTACTTCACATTCTGTGAAACAATCATTTACATTTAAAAGTTCAGGTCAAGTCTACCAAAGGCTAAAAATTCTAGCAAGGCTTAGTTTTCAATAGCCATATGGACCTATACATAGGTGGAGCTAGGATCATGGGAATAATGAGTCGCTAAGAGAGCTCTCGAGTTGGATTCTGAGAATGTTTGGATATATATGTGCTATGTTATCAAACGTATATGCCAGATGTGGTATGTGGAATGAGATTGAGCAGTTGAGGGAATAAGTTGACTGTAGGATGCAACTTTTGATTCTGAAAGAGAAAAATATACAGAAACAGACTATATAAACAAACCTAAAACTATCATAAATTGTTTTATATCTTAAACCCTTTTGAGTCACAAGTAATTGATATTGCCCAACTTCAGGTTTGAGATGCATGCCAATAATTGTCATCAGTTACAGACAAATTTGATTATGTATTTTGAATGGTTTGGGTTCCAGTGACAATGAGGACCATGCATAAGACACACTCCTCATGCCCTTCACAAGGGTTTTTTGTAGTACCAAAGCTACAAGTGCATGCTCTTCACAAGGGTATGTCGTGCAACCAATGTACCAAAGCAATAAATGATAGTGATTTTGGCTTTGGATATGTTATTTAATTCAATTATCTTCAGCCTCAATTTTTCTGTTTGGAAATAAATAGACTTATATGTCCTCCTATGTACCAATCACCCAAAGTTGTCCACAAGAGGTTTCTTTTTTTCATATCTCTTACATATCAAGTTGCTCTCTTGTGGTTTGTTCGCCAAGAAAAATAATCTCAATCAATAACAATTTCTCAATGATGATTTGTAGACAGGACCATGTGATCCTTCAAGTGCTTGTGTCTTGGGCTAATCCCCACCTGATTGACTCCACACCACTCGTCCACATACCAGAGATTCTTTAGACAACCTTTCATGTATATATACTAAACCAAAGTAAACAAATTCCACAGCCAAATCATATCCTCACAATCTCTTCTAGCAAGTATTTTTCTTTCTTCTCCCAAGTCAATTGTGAACTAAATCCTCTTCTAAAGTCATAACATAGACAGAAATGGCTCTTCTATTGCCTGGTATTCTGCATGCTAAGCAGATTATCAGCAGGTCTGTTTCTGTTCTTGCTAAAAATGTTCCAAAAGGCTACATTGCAGTCTATGTTTGTAACACCCCTTAATTTTGATACCAATTAAATTATTATACGTAAATTTTTAATGGAGGCCTATAATTAAAATGGATTGGATTAATTTGGGCCTAAGGTATTAAAAAGAAGATAAATACTATGGAATAGGAAGCCCAAGTAAAGTGGCATAAGTAAATACATGGGCCTTGAAAACCCTAGCCTTTTTCCTCTTAGGATACACGTGTATTTACTGATGGTGCCTCCTTTTGCTTCAGCCGCTTCACACTTCTGAACCTTGCTTTGCTTCACTGTGGCTGTGAGTGGAGACTAAAGGTATGACTCTCTTCTACTCTAAACTTGGGAAAATTGTGATACTCAATGGCTAGCTTTTCTTTCCAATCTTATAGGAAAAATCTGTTAGTGGGGTACCTAATAGAAAAAAAAAATATAATAATAATAATAATAATAAAAATAGGGGCTGCTGTTATGGGTCTAAGGATACGATTATGTTGATAAGAAAAGGGTTTCTATGAACATTATATGACCGCTTATGGCATCACTAAATGTCACCACCCATCCCCATGTATCTTCACGTTGTCCTTGTTCAATACGTGTCCAGCAACTTCCTTGTGTTTTGGTGGCATCAAGGGAATACTAGGCATTGGATGGATAGATTAAGGCATATATTACGTTGATCTCATGTCCATCTTTCTGCTGCAATAAAGTTTCATGCATAGATTACATTAATGGAAGAGGGCCACATTATGTTATTTGATACCTACCTCTACCTCTAGTGATACTAATTTATCATCTCTAAGCCGCTGAGTATGCAGCAACTTTTTAAGCCCAAAAAGAAATCTGATTATGCAGCAATGATTTTTAAGCCAAAATATGATTAGGTAGAGCCAAAAGATATGATCATGCAGCGGTAATTGTAAGTCCAAAAAGCTGATCAAAGCTGAAAGTGAATTGGATAGTTAAGTGAATAAATAGAGAATTTTGGATAAATTAATATTGTTTAGGATGAAATTGTTTAAGAGTGAAAATAGATTTTTAAGTGGGAAATTTGTGTATTGATGAACCTATCTTTGGTGTTGCTAGGTTCTAATTCTACTGAATTGTTGTGATTCAAGGGAGGTTGATTTCTTTTATTTTTGCAACTAAGAGGTAAGTGGTGTTTACTAATTTTGGGGGTTTTCCCAAAACAGTGTTAATTATTAAACTATTTTATATGAAAGAATATGTTGATATTTTATATATAAATGAATATTTTACAAATGTTTGATGTGCACATTGGCTATTTGTTTTATGAAAAACTTGTGGGACAACCTAATTTTATTTAAACTTGTATGTGTGAATATGTCTATATATCTTGAGAAGTATGAATGGATTATTTTGTGAGCATATTGAATATGTTTTGAAGACCTATGGCAAGTCGTGATTAGAAGCTCAGTATGATATTTAGTCCTTAGCAAGGGACAATCATGCTGCAGCTAGTCCTTAGCAAGGGACGGTCCCAAAAGGGGACAGTGCACATTTGATAGCTCCTTAGCAAGGGAGCATACTATTGAGGATCCAAAAGGAAGCTCCTTAGCAAGGGAGTGTACCTTTAGGTTCCAAAGGAGCCATCCTTGAGAAATTGGATGAAAGGAGGTTCCAGTCCCAAAAAGGGGATAGCACAACCCTGTCAACGGGGCGTAAACGTTGACCACGAGAAAAGCCTAGGGAATTGTTTATGTGATGGTATCAATATATATATATATATATATATATATTATGATGGCTCACAATATAAAGATACTATTTTCTTTTACATGAAATAGTTGATGACAAAATATTGGTGAATTATAAGTTGTGAATCTGTTGAAAGAATTATTTATTTGAAAGGTTTGTTCCCACACTCCAATGTTAGTGAATTCCACTTATTGAGTTATCTCACCCCCCCTTTATTTCCCATTACAGATACATTAGGTGGATTACTGGAGTAGAGATCCTTGGGAGACAGATGTTACAAACTATTTTTGTGGAATTGAGGATTTTATTATTATTTTATGGCATTAAACTTTGTATTGGAGAATTATTTTGAGGATGTTTTGTATTTGGTGAATTAGAGCTCTGACTTTTGTAATCAGTTTCAAGGTTGCTAGTTTCTTTTGTTTAATATTTTTATGGATTATTCAGATTAAATAGATTTTTATTGCCTATGATTTTGGGGCGTTACAATGTTGGAGAGGAACAGAAGAAGCGGTTTGTGGTACCCATATCATAACTGAATAAGCCTTCATTTCAAGAATTGCTAAGTAAGGCAGAGGAAGAATTTGGGTTTCATCATCCCATGGGTGGCCTTACAATTCCCTGCAGAGAAGACATCTTCATTAATATCACTTCTCGCTTAAGTGAATTTTAGTACATGTCACTAAAATTGATCAGAGCAGACAGATTTGTGCATTTCTTCTCTTTGTCAGAATGGATAGAGCAAGAAATGTCTACCAAGTGATGAAAAATCACTGCAGTTTCTCAAGGAAATGAGTCTACTTAAGGTCACTTCACTTGGCTAGGCATTTTCCCAGGATCATTCAGACTAAGCATGTTCTCTAATGGGTGCAGACGACTCAAGGTCACCATATGTATCAGAAGGCCTTATTTCAATGCCTTCCATGATCTCACTGGTTGCTTGAATCACTCACAAGAAAGATGAAAGACATGAAAACCACTAGTCCATTAAACATGAACTGTCAGAGAAATTAAAGAAAAAGTCATTCCTCTTGAGTTTTGAATTAAGAGAATTGATTTATTCATTCATTTCATTGTAAAATTTTGCATTGTCTATGATGAAAGTAAGGATTCTGAACTTTCCATGAAAATACATCAAATAGAAGATCTTTCTTTCTTCTCATATAATTTTCTCTTTGGTGGAAATGTCATTACAAGCTTTCACCATTAATTTGCAGACTCAATTCATCTTCTTTTCCTCGCTTTTGCCCTTTCATTTGTGACTAATTAAACAAGATGGACCAACAGGCCTATTATTTTTATTTTAGTCATTAGTACTTGAGTATCAATCCTTTTTGAAGATTTTTGGGTTTCCCCTTTTAATATTTTGTGTTAATTAGTAGGACTGGGAAACATGGGGACTATTTGGGTAACATCCAACATGTGCACATAGAAGATATTAGTTTATATTATTTGTAGGATTCATGAGGCTTATTTGGGTAACATCCAACATATGCAGATAGACCATAGTAGTATAATTTCGATGTTCCTTAAGTTTTTTTGCCACGCATTTGCCAAGATTATTCTCATTCAGCCTAACCATATTCCCCAATGTGTGCAGATGCATCAAGAGGTTACAATATATTAGAAGGCCAGCTCTCTGTTTATATTGGAGAAACCAAAAGGAGGAGTTTTGTTGTCCAAAGTCCATATTTGAAGATTCCTTCATTTCATTGTAAATTTTGCATGTTCTATATGAAATTCGGAAGTCAGAACTTCCCATGCAAATATATCAAATAGATTTTTTTTTCTTGCTTTCCATAATTATTTTTTTCTCTTTCAACGAGGCTCACTTCAATAATCATAAAAAGTTGATTACTGAGTTCTTCAATATCCATATGCAGTTTGTGTCCTAGCCATCCTAGGTTTGGTTTGTCGAATGAGAAACAGGACTTTAAGGTAGAATTGAAAAAACATATGGAAGTCATTCTGACTGATATGATCAACTGAAACTGATATAAATATATATATATATATATATATATATATAATTTGGTAAAGCTGTTCAGCACTTCAGCATAATCATTGCTTTCTTGATCTTGCCCCTAAAAACTTTAATTGTTTTCCTTTTTTATCTTTCTTCATAATGTAACTATGCTTTTTAATTTCATCTTACCTGTTGCTAGTGGCAGAGCCAGGAATTTGTATTTGAGGGGCCAAATACAAAATGATATGATTAAATTTTGTGTGTGTATGTATTGTATTCATACTATGCATGATACTCTAAAATAATATAAAAATTATCATGTTCAATTTATTCCTCCAATTCCCTTCCATTTTTTGTTGGACGTGTGACATGTTCCATTTATTTTATTTTTGAATGTCACACCTTCTTAAATCTAAATCAAAATTAGAGGGAATGAAATGATTCAATAGGAGAGCCCAAATAGGACAATTAAAGTACAAAGATTTAAAAATAAAAATAAAATAAAATAACAAATTGAAGATTGCTAAAAACTAGAAAAATAATCATGGAATGCAAATGAGAAATATATTTATATAATATCTAAAAGCTAAATAGTAGCATTTATTATTACTACACTTCTATTAAGTTAGTATTGCATTTCGAACCATTTTGATCCATTCGGTCCACTTCAGTCAATTCCGGTCCATTAGGTCCACTTTAGTCCATTCTGTCTACTTTGGTCTACTTCGGTCTATTTAGTCCACTCAGTCCACTTTGTCTACTTCAGTCAATTCCAGTCCATTCGGTCCATTTCGGACCACTTTCGGACCATTTCGGTCCTTTTCGTCCATAAAGTCTACTTCGCTCCATTTTGGTCCACTTTGGTCCAACTCTTGGCCATCTCAGCCCGTGACCACCGTTGAACTGCCAGTCAGATACTCCCTCTCAGCCTCACCATGGGTCTTGGCTCTACTAAAGCTAATCCCAATTTTCTTAATTTCAAATTTTGAGACTTTTATATTGTTAACTGAAATGGGAGGGTGAAGAAGGTACAGATGTATAGCTAGTCTTAACAATTAATTTGATGGTGTTTCATGAGTATATAATTAGAACAAAATAAAAGCTATATAATCTCCATATGTTCTTATAGACAATCTAAAATATGATGAGCCAAATATTTTTAATGATGTCCGGTTTGAAATGTCCATCAAATTATCACTGCTTGGGACTTGAGGAGGCTGATTTCACAGTTTAAATTGTTGTTAAGTACAGATAGAAATGATGGTCATGTACATTGTGCAGCCATGAATACCAAGTATAATCAGGATGGTCACAACCATGGATATGATGCTCTGTACCGAATTTAGACTTCTCTATTCAAGAATATATATATCAAAACAATATTGCTGCTTCCTTTCTTTCTTTCCCCATTATATAATAAAACAAAATATGAGCATTATTTTTCCATAAGTTTCTTGATACTTTTCTCTGCCACTTTGGAACATTCCCATTTTATTGGATCTAGTGGGTTTATTTGAACCTGTTTTGGAGGAACAGAATTGAATGACCCACAATGGATAATTGGCCTTTGCATGCTGGTTTAGAACTTTGTTAGTTATATGAGCCATGGTTTTTGATTGGTGAGTTGTACCTTAGAAATTATGATGAAATAAGTCTATTATCACTTAGCATTTAATCAGACCATTACAATTCTACATCCTAGGCAACTAACACTAAGCATAATAGAGATGGTCAATAATTGATCATTATGGCTAGCTGGTAATGGTCGAACCGATAGAAATTTGTTTTGCCCAAACAGAATGAAAATTTTTCTTTATCAGAGACATGGCTTGCTGAATTTGGTTGTTCTGGTCAAGTTGGGTTGAGATGTTAGCTGCATAGAACATCATCACATGCTAGGTGGGTTGGTGCTCCCACTTCAATTTATCTCCCTTTCAGATTAAGGTCCTGGTCATATAATCACAATACTTCCCCTCTATGCATTAAGCAACATCATCACATGAAGTGACAATCTGTTTGTGATGAAAATATAAGTGGACAATGTGGGCCTCTGTTGCTTGCTCAGTATTTGAGAGGTTAATATTGATGAAGCAAAGCAAATAGGTCAGAGCATGAAATTAACAAGACCTTGAGGGAGGCAAAATCATATGACCCCTCTTGACAAATGTCCTTTAATGGTCCCCCCAGTGGTACATTTCCCCTTAACACTGTTTCCAGTTGACATTGATGGCCACATAATAGATACATTTCACATTAATGTACTTAAAGACCGACAAATTCTAGTGGTTTTAATTTTGGAAATCTTACTAAATGCAGTTCTCTTCTTGCATATTGTGAAAACTCCTGCAGGTAGCTGCTGCTTTTCAAGTTTTTACAGTTTGGTGTTTTATTTTCATTTTAATGTTTCACTGAATTTTTTCCCCAAAGTTCCAATTGTGGTTATTCAAGCTAACTCAGAAGGTATTTGATCTTTGAGGAAACGATCACACAATAGTTTTTTAAATTATCCAGTGCATGGAATGATGAATTTACATCTCCTATTCTAAAGAAATGAAACCCTGAGTAAGTTAAGGTTTCATAATCTAACAAGTAACAAGAGGTTGGCCAATTAACTCAACAGAAGGTTTCTCTTATCCACATCTCTTATATTCAAGGGGGGGTGGGGGGGCTTGCAGGTTGTGCTCCCTGTTGAAATGGTTCGGCATAAGTCTTCTATAAAGTACAATTTGAATCAGGACAAGTTCTTGATTATCAATTGGAAGACAAAACCATGTGATCCTTCATATGACTGTCTCTCACTAATATACACCCAAATTCCTCACAACTGACACCACTCACATTTTAGAGATTTTCCCACACCCATTTTCATCTATAAATACACGCAAAGGTTATTCCATAGCCAAATCAGGTCCTCTTATTCCCCACTAGCAAATATTTACCTGCATTTTTTCCTCCCAACTCATTTGTGAGCTTCAACCTTTTCCAAAGTGTTAATATATAAATGGCTGTCCGAGTTCTTGCCATCATGCAAGTTAAGCAGATTCTCCGCAGGTCTGTTCTGAGTAGTAAAGAAGCAGCTTTTACGGCCAAGAAAGTTCCAAAAGGTTACTTTGCAGTCTATGTTGGAGAGGAACAGAAGAAGCGATTTATTCTACCTATATCATACCTGAATGAGCCTTCATTCCAGAAGTTGCTTAGTAAAGTTGAGGACGAATTTGGATTTGATCATCCAATGGGTGGTCTAACAATTCCCTATGGAGAAGATGTCTTCATGGATCTCACTTCTCGCTTAAATGGATCATGATTCATAACACTGAGATCAATCAGCAGGGACAGATTTATGGATTCAAGCACATATATGCCTCCTTTCAGAGAAAAATTGGATGGCATGCATGTTTACACCCACTTGAGAACAGCACTGCTTTATCTTAAGAACATATCAATAATTTGCCATGGACTATTCAACCAAGCAGAAGCAGATGTGGATGGCTCAACTTGGAAACACACAAAGGAGGTGCTTCATGGTTCCAACTTCATCCAATGGGTGGTTCTCACAGAACCTCATGCAGAGAATCCTTCAGTGATCAACTTGTGTTTTGGATACCTCAGGAGAGAAATGAAAGACATGATACTGAGTATTGAAAACATGAACTTTTCAAAATTCTTAACCCAAAAATATATCTGTTCAATTTTGAAGTAAGAGTATTAGATTTTTTCATAACTCATTGTAAAATTCCTTTTTTTTAATGGTTATGAAAGTTGGGAATCATATCAAAAATTTCTGTGCAAATATTTAATACAAAATTATTTTTTCTTTCTGGAAAATTTGCTTCCATTTGATGGCAATGCAGTACAAGTAATCACGAAAAAATATACAGATTCAATATCAGCTGTAAGCAAATGTGCATAATATTTATCATTTATTTATGGATGTGTATTAGCTCCTTTACTTCACATTCTGTGAAACAATCATTTACATTTAAAAGTTCAGGTCAAGTCTACCAAAGGCTAACAATTTTAGCAAGGCTTAGTTTTCAATAGCCATATGGACCTATACATAGGTGGAGCTAGGGGGGCCTGGCCCCCCTAGCTTTTGAAATTTTCCATTAATAATCTTTTACATTTGATAATAAATCTAAAAATTACACAAAAATGTATTTACCGGCCCCTCCTGAGAAAATTTCTTGGCTTCGTCACTGGACACCTATACATTTCTCTTTTATGCAATGGCCATATACATTTAAATATATTGTTCACATTGTCTTTTTCTCCTTTCTATATATGATCACCTATTTCGCCTGTTCACTAAGACTTGTTGACCAAGAGGAACGTGAATGTCTTTAAGTCCAACCTTTTATTATATCCTCTTCCTTTCTAATTAGTACATTGACTTCGGAAGTATGATGTATATCTGGGTAATATTTAACAGATGCAAACAAAACATTCAGTATAAATCTAGATGCAGTTTTGCTAAAAAAAGGGACCCTTAGAATATGGATAACCACATGAACTTAATTTTCATGAGGCTAAGCTTGTTGGTCTTTCTTTCTCAATAAATAGATCATACCAAAGGCCAAGGGAGAAAAATGGGGTAAAAAAAGATGAAATTTGTTTTGCCTGTAGTCAGCACCCAAAATGACATGTGTACTGATGATTCTTGTGTAGGCCACTTACAAGGCCAGATATCGACCTAGGTATAAAATGGTTGCAGTTGAACTACTTATAGGACATATTTCATGTGATCTTCATGGGGGTTTGTCTTGGAAGTCATTGTAATAAGGCACCAAAAAGTCAGTGAGTTAGATTGAGGACATTTTATTTAGTACTTTTTTCTTCCTCAACTTAAGCCATGATGATCAAAGTACAAATCTTCAGATATTCTCATGTTTCTTACTATTGGAAATACCACTTTCATTTTTAAACATAAATGAATGTCTAATACTCTATTGGCGAAAATCAGGGTCTTTACTGATAAAAATATCTTTTCTTTATGATATTTTGATTGCATTGAGGTTAATGGTTAACTCATCAAAATTTATTCTGCGAAGAATATTATATGTCAGGGAAGCTTTATCAAAATTTTTATTTGCCTCAAATACACGAGGCTAAACCTAGTGTGTTTCGCATCAATTTTTAGCTATTATGTACAGTTTTTTAAAATCTCACCTTTTGAAAGTATAAGTATACATTAGCACACATTTAACAAAAAGCTAAACAAAATGATGCCAAACACACATTTATGGAAAAGTTATGAGTAAGATTTGCATGATGTTACTGCAGTTCCCTACCAAAAAGGATTAATTTGAAAGAGATCATAATTATAGCTAATTGCTTGTCTAAAAGACCCATCATACAAGAGATTAATCTGGTTCCAATTAAATGTTGTTATCTAGACATAATTGACATATATGTCTAAACTTGTCCTTCTTTTGCAAAAGGACAGCCAGTGGTTCAGTATTTACTCCAATCCATGTGCCTTTCAAATCAATGGGGTCCCCTTGCAGCTGGTTGCTGGTTGTTGTCCTGGAAATGCTAGGGCATATTGTATTCCAACAAATATGGGGTCTCAATCACTACCAATTTCTTGACGATTTGTTGGAAGACAGGTCCATGTGATCCTTCAAATGCTTATCCTCTAGCCAAACCCTAGCCAAACCCTAGCCAATTCTCCTCTACACCACTCATTCCACAAAAGATAAATTTTCACACACACACCTTCATCTATATATACAGGCAAACATATCATCCAAATCCAGAACAAGTAATCACATCCTTTGATATCAAAATCATTACTTTCTTCTCCCTTTTCTTTTGTGTACTTGACCCTTTTTCTTGGCAATATTATATATCCAGATATCCATGGCCATTCGTTTGCTCGGTGTTATGCATGCTAAGCACATTCTACGACGATCAAACTCGTTTGGAAAGCAAGTAGCTTCAACATCTATAGATGTTCCAAAAGGCTACATTGCAATATATGTTGGAGAGAGTGAAATGAGGCGCTTTGTAATTCCTGTTTCATTTTTGAACCAGCCTTCATTTCAAGAATTGCTAAGAAGAGCTGAGGAAGAATTTGGATTTGATCATCCAATGGGTGGCCTTACAATTCCCTGCAGCGAAGACCTCTTCATCAATGTCACTTCTCAATTATATGACTTGTGATATGGTGCCACTAAGATAAAGCAATAGAAAAAATTTTGTAAATCTTTGTTATTTATTTATTTTAGGCAGAAGAAGAGATGGCTATTTTCTATCCACTAAGAATTTTACAAATATAATTATTACAGTTCCTCCCACATTTTTAAGAAAAATGTTAAACTGTGAACACATTTTGGTTGAAATTTATCTTCTTTCATTTTTATGATATTTCTAGTCCCTTTTGTATTTTTTTTTTTTTTGGCATTGTTTTCCATGAAAAGTGAATACTTCCAGTCAAGTCTACCAGAGGCTAACAATTGAAGGAAGGCTTAGTTTCCAATAACCACAAGCTGCAAACCCATGCAATGCATAAAAATAAAATAAAATAAATTGACGATTTATGTTTTTGTTAAATGATTAATGAAAATAGTAGATAAGGCTTATAAGTGTTACTCTCAGACCCTTCTTAAAATGATGTAATTAGTTTCTAACAAAGTATAGTTGATACAATATATAAGATTTTCTAAACTAAGCTATCTATAAAAATGTAGTTTTATAAAAAAAACCTACCAACATTATGTTGAGAATGTGACAGGTCAATGAAGCAGCTCTTCTTACTACACAAACCTTTCCTCCCAAAGTATCACCAAAATGGACCAAAGTGGACTTAATGGACCAAGTGGACAGAACTAGACTAAAATGCTATGCTTTAGATTTTAAATATTATATAGATGTGCTCATGTACAACATTCTAATATTAATCACATGACCATTTTCGCCTCTTTTATAGTTGATTTCCATTTTGTAAGTTCATCTAGACTAAGTAAGAGGAACCAAATGTATTTAACCATTTATCATTTCTGTTTCTGTTTCATTTCCAATGTTTATTTTGGTTAGAAGATTGACTTCGAGAAGTATGATATCAATCTAGGAAATATTAAATAATGCGTCAGATTATATTTAGATATGCAATTTTGATAAAGAAGGGATCCTAGTAATTTTAAGTCTTACAGTGTATGATCAGTTGATCACATGTACCCAAATCTCATAAGGCTAAGGTTGTTACACTCTTTTTTACTTTGAATCTTTGACAATGCGACCAGAACAAAGGTCAAGGAAACAAGAGAGAAAAAGGCCGAAATCTGTTTTGCCAGTTGATAGCACCTAAAATAACTTGTCTACTGATGATTTTTGTACCAGTTGCTTGCAATAATCTCATCTCTTATAATGCCATGTATAGTCCTTCATATGGGGTGGGTTGCAGTTGAACTATTTGTAGGACATACTTCATCTACTCTTCATGGGGGTTTGTCCTGGAAGTCAGTGTACTTAGGCACCAAAAAAGTTTGTGAGTAATGTTGAGGACATGTTAGTATGCTTCTTTTCCTCATCTTAAGCCATGATGATCCATGTACGTATCTGTGGATTCTCATGTTTCTTACTGTTGAAAATTTCACTCTCAATTCTATAACATAAATGAATGTCTTATATTCCGTTGGAGAAAACTAGTTTCTTAACTAATGCAGATAAATTTTATTGCTTTCCTTTTCTTTTCTATAATTTAGATTGCATTAAGGTTTAAAATTAAGTCATCAAAATTTCTTCTGAAGATATCTTAACAATAGCTAATTTTTTGTCCAGAGGCCCCATCATACAAGAGAATTATTTTTGTTCCAATTATTGTCAAGAAAAAATCAACATATATGTCTAAACCTGTCCCCCATCGAAAGAGGCCAGCTGGTAGTTCAGAGTTTTATCCAATCCACATATCTTTCATCTTGATGAGGTCCCCTTGCTGCTGCTTGTTGTCCTTGAAATGCTTGGGCATATAACTTATTCATAAAATAAAAGGTCTCAATCACAACCAACTTCTTGATAATGAGTTGGAAGACAGGTTCATGTGATCCTTCTAATGCTTATCTCTCTCACATAACCGCAGCCAATATTTCCTCTACACCACTTATTCTACAATCCACAAAACAGAAATTGTCACTCACCATTCATCTATATATACATGAAAGCATAACATCAAAAACCAAGACAAGTGCTCACATCCTCTGATATTAAATCCTTACATTCTTCTCCCTTTTCTATTGTGAACTCTATTATTTTTCTCAACAGTAGTCTATAGCCAGATATCAATGGCCATTCGATTGCTCGGTATTATGCATGCTAATCACATTCTCCGACGATCAAACTCATTTGGAAAGCAAGTAGCTTCAACATCTATAAATGTCCCAAAAGGCTATATTGCAATATATGTTGGAGAGAGTGAAAGGAGGCGCTTTGTAATTCCTATATCATTTTTGAACCAGCCTTCATTTCAAGAATTGCTAAGTAAAGCTGAGGAAGAATTTGGATTTGATCATCCAATGGGTAGTCTCACAATTCCCTGCAACGAAGATATCTTCATCAATCTCACTTCTAGCTTATATGAATTGTGAGATGGTCCTACTTAGCTAAAACAGCAGAAACAATTTTGTTAATCAATGTAAATTATTTATTTCTTTTAGGCAGAAGAAGAGATGGGGATTGTCCATCCGCCAAAAATATTATAATAGAATTATTGCAGCTCCTCCAACATTCTTCAGAATATTGTAAAACTGTGAACACATTTGGTTGAAATTGATCCTCTTTAGGTTTCATCATAATTCTAGTGCCTTTTGTTTAATTTTTTTATTTTATTTTAATCATTTTCTACCCCCAGTGTATACTGCCAGTCTAGTCTACCAAAGGCTAACAATTCGAGCAAGCTTAGTTTTCAATAACCATATGATCATTTACAACTTTTTAATATCAATCACATGGTCCTTTTTTCCCTTTTTATTGTAGATTTTCCATTTTGCCTATTCATCAAGACTAATTAGGAGGAACCAAAATTATTTTTACCCTTTATTGTATCTATTTCTATTTTGTTACCAATGTTTCAGCTTGGTTAGGAGATTGACTTTGGGAAGTATGGTATCTATCTGGGTAATATTTAACACATTTGGACAACAAAAAAAGGTATAAAATTATATGTGCAGTTTTGCTAAAGTAAATGACCACAGCACGAAGGTTATTACACTGTAACTTTGAATTTCCATAATAAATGTCAAGGAGATGCAGAAAATAAAAGAGAAGAAATTTGTTTGTAGGTAGTCCAAAATGACATATCTACTGATTTTTTTGTGCAAGTCTCTTGCAATAATTTCATTTCTTATTGTGCAATATATAGTCCTTGATATGGTATTGGTTGCAGTTGAACTACTTGTAGGACATACTTCTGGTGCTCTTCATGTGGTTTTGTCCCAGAAATCATTTTATTGAGGCACCAAAAAGTCAGTGAGTTATTTTGAGGACATGTTATTTTGTACGTTTCTCTTCCTCACCTTAAACCATGATGGTCCATGTAAAAATCTTTAGATATTCTCATGTTTCCTACTGTTGGAAATTCCACTTTCATTTTTAAACATAAATGAATGTCTTGTACTCTGTTGGAGAAAATCAGGGTCTTTACTGATACAGATATCTTTTCATTCTTAAATTTTGATTGCATTGAGGTTAATGGTTAACTCATCAAAATTTGTTCTCAGAAAAAATATGCCATTCCAGGGAGACTTTATCAATATTTGTATTTGGCTCAAATACAAGACGCTATACTTATTGTAAAATTCTGAGTAAGGTTTGCATGATGTTACAGATGTTTCCTACCAAAAAGGATTTGGAAAAGATCTTAAACATAGCTAATTTCTCGTCTAAAATCCCCATCATACAAGAGACTAATCCAGTTCCAACTATATGTTATTTTCTAGACGTAATCAGCATATATGTCTAAGCTTGTCCTTCTATTGCAAGAGGTCAGCTGGTAATTCAGAGTTCTCTCCAATTCATGTATCTTTCATATCAATGGGGTCCCATTGAAGCAGGTTGGTGTCTTGGAAATGCTAGGGCATATTATATTCCGAAAATATAGGGTCTCAATCACTACCAATTTCTTGATGATTTGTTGGAAGACAGGTCCATGTGATCCTTTAAATGCTTATGACTCTGACAGATCCCCAGACAATTTTCCCTCTACACCACTCATTCCACATAAGAGAAATATTCACACACACCATTCGTCTATATATACACGCAAACATATCATCCATATCCAAAACAAGCCCTCACATCATTTGAAATCAAATTCTTACTTTCTTCTCTCTTTCCTTTTGTGTACTTCATCAATATTCTCAGCAATATTATCTATCCAGATATCCATAATACCGTTTGCTCGGTATTATGCATGCTAAGCACATTCTCCGACGATCAAACTCATTTGGAAAGCAAGTGGCTTCAACATCTATAGATGTTCCAAAAGGCTATATTGCAATATATGTTGGAGAGAGTGAAAGGAGGCGCTTTGTAATCCCTATATCATTTTTGAACCAGCCTTCATTTCAAGAATTGCTAAGTAAAGCTGAGGAAGAATTTGGATTTGATCATCCAATGGGTGGTCTCACAATTCCCTGCAGTGAAGACATCTTCATCAATCTCACCTCTCGCTTATATGAATTGTGAGATGGTTCCTCGTAGCTAAAACAGTAGAAACGATTTTGTTAATCCATGTAATTTCTTTAATTCTTTTAGGCAGAAGAAGAGATGAGGATTGTCCATCCACCAAATATATTACTAATCAAATTATTGCAGTTCCTCCAACATTCTTCAGAAAATGTAAAACTGGGAACACATTTTAATTGAAACTAATCCTTTTTAGGTTTTATGATATTTCTAGTCCCTTTTGTTTAATTTATTTTTTCATCATTTTCTACCAAGGTGCAAACTGCCAGTCAAGTCTACCAAAGGCTAATATTTTGAGCAAGGCTTAGTTTTCAATAACCGTGTGGTCGTATTCAACTTTTTAATATTAATCAGATGGTCTTTTTGCCTTTTCTATAGTTGATTTTCCATTTTCCCCATTGACCAAGACTAATTAAGAGGAACCAAAATGTTTTTAACCCTTTATCATATCTGTTTCTGTTTTGTTACCAACGTTTCAGCTTGGTTAACAGATTGACTTTGGGAAGTATGGTATCTATCTGGGTAAAATACATTTGGAACAAACAATAAGTAAAAATGTGGAATTTTTTTTCCAAATAACCTTAAATATCAAACTATTTAGTTAGTTGTCACGTTTCAAAACAATATGGAAAACTAACATCTCGAGTGTTTAAAACTCGATTTCCAAGATAAAACTCGAGTTTATAAGTCTCGATTTGTAAGTGGTGAGTGGTGATGTGGGAGAAAAAATCCATGTGGAACTCGAGTTTTTAAGACTTGAGTTCCACCATTTTATTTCTCTTCTTCTTCCTTGCATCTGTTCGTGTTCTGTGTTCTTCTTCGTCGCTCCACCCAGCCTTCTTCTCCAGCCAGATCGCCCAGCATCACTAGTGTTCTTCTTCATCGCTCCACCCAGTGTTCTTCTCCAGCCAGATCGCCTACCCAGCGTCTCTTCGTTCTTTCTTCAGATCTTCTGTGGGTTCTTCTCTTCTTCTCAGATCTTCGTTTTTTTTTGGGTTCTTTCTTTTTTTTCTGGGTTCTTTCTTCTTTTTCTGGGTTTGTACGTTTTTTGTTCTCTATTTGAAATCGAGTGTAAAAAACTCGAGATTCATTTTTTTGAACTCAACCATTAAAAACTCGAGATCTATGTGGCATTATCATGTCCAAATCAGCAAGTGGGAAGTGAGCCTTTGAGGCTCGAGATTGATATGGAACTCGAGTTTCTAAAACTCGAGATGCTAGTCCGCAATTTTCTTTCAAACCCGTATTAACTTATTATATTCTATCCCTTCACAACGTTAGTTTGCAAATATCCCCAAAAAATGTGTATGTGCAGTTTTGCTAAAGTAGAAACCCTTATAACTCTTACAAAGTGGATAACCACATGCATCCAAATCTCATGAAACTAAAGTTTTTACACTCTGTCACTTTGAATCTCCATAACAAAGGTGAAGGAAATACAGGAGAAAAAGAGAACAAATTTTTTTTTTGTAGGTTGTGAGCACTCAAAAAGACATGACTACTGATGTTTTTTGTGCCAGCCTCTTGTAATAATTTCATTTCTATGGGATGGGTTGCAGTTGAACAACTTGTAGGACATACTTCATGTGCTCTTCATGAGGGTTTGTCTCAGAAGTCATTGTACTGAGGCCCCAAAAAAAGGGTGAGTTTGGTTGAGGACATGTCATTGATTATGTTGCTACTCAACTCAAGCCACAAATATGCATGTGCATATCTGCAGATTCTAATGCTTCGTACAGTAGAGTGTCATTCTGAAGTACATAACTTACATATACTCGGCTGAGAATATCAGAGTCTTTATTGCTGCAGAGAACTCCTTTTTTCTTTTTTATTTTCCATGATTTAAATTTCATTGAGGGTAACGGTTAAATGTTAACTGTTGACACATCAATATTTTTTGTTCTGTAGAGCACATGAAGTATGTCCTAACATCAAAATTTCAAGGCGTCTTTATTAACATTCTTACTCAGCAATTGAAAAGATATGGCTTAGTTTTCATTAATTCCTAAATATAAGTAATATTTTATCCAAAACTCCCATCATACCAGAGACTACTAATCCAGTAGTAATCCAGTTCCAACTATTTATTGTGACCTATAAATAATTGACATATATGTCTAAACATGTCCTCTATTATTAGAGGTCAGCCAATTGGTCTGAATTTTCTCCAATCCATATATCTTTCATTTGAAATGGTCCCTTCTTGTATCAACAAATGTAGAGTCTCAATCACGGTCAAGTTCTTGATGATTAAGTTGGAAAACAGATCATGTGACTCTTCAAGTGCTTATGTCTCTCACACAACCCCAGCCAGTTGTCTCTATGTCATCCAGTGCACATTTCAGAGATTTCTGCGTATACTGGTCACTTATATATATGCACACTCATATCATCCCACCAAAGCCAAAACAAGTCCACTCATCCTCTCATATCAATTCCTTACTTTCCTCTCGTTGCTTTTTGATCTTCATCACCTTTCCAGAAACCTTTCATACTAGTTAGATAGCCATGGTTATTCGATTGCCCAGTATTATGCATGCTAAGAACATTCTCAGACGATCAAACTCATTTGGAAAGCAAGTACCAAAAGGCTATATTGCAATATATGTTGGAGAGTGTGAAAGGAGGCGCTTTGTAATTCCCATATCATTTTTGAACCAGCCTTCATTTCAAGAATTGCTAAGTAGAGCTGAGGAAGAATTTGGATTTGATCATCCAATGGGTGGTCTCACAATTCCCTGCAGCGAAGACATCTTCAATGATATCGCTTCTCGCTTACATGAATTGTGATATGGCGCCACTAAGATAAAACAGCTGTGACAATTTTGTATATCTATGAAAAATTCTTTCTTTCTTTCTTTCTTTAGGCAAAAGAAGAGATGGGGAATGTCCATCCACAAAAGATGTTACAAGTAGAAATACCATAGTCCCTCTCACATTCTCTGGAGAAATGTAAAATTGAGTTAACTTTTTGTTGAAAGTAATCCTCTTTAGTTTTTATGATAACTAGCCGCGAACCCGTGTGTTGCGCGTGATAATTATTTTTATGGTAGTTTTATTAAAAAAATTTTACAATTTAAACTAATCTAATAATGAGTAATATATTTTGTAATTATATTTTTATTTATTATAGGAACAATCATAAATGTAATATAGAAACAATCCAAAACACTAAAAAAACGTAAACTAAAAAAAATTAATAAAACTTAACAATGATTAATTGAACCAATATTATTATAAAATTTTGTTTTTGAAAATCTATTAAGGTTATTTTCTTTGTAGAAATTATAATTTCGGCCGCCCAAAACATATTATCAAATAAACAATTATTAGCAAAATCTAATAATTAAATTTCTATACATGCATTGTTATAAAATAATAATAATAAAAATAAAATTGCAAAAGTTAAAATTTGTCACCTATCCGATTATTTCTGTTTGGCTAACATTTGCTTTTCTTTAAATAAATGGCATTATAGAGTACTTCTAATGCAACTATTAAGAGTACTTTGTCCACCACAAAGGATTAGAAAATAAACAAAAATTAGTAAAGTCTCATAGTTTAACATCTAAATTGAGCACTATAAAAAATCATGCTATGTAATAGAATAAATACCAAATTATCCAAATTATGCTATGTAATAAAATAATATTATATTTTTATATGCTATATTTAATTCTTTAGAACGCAATAGGATAACATTTAACAATCAAAGAGAATAAAATTAAAAAGAAAAAAAAAAAACTAAATCACAATTTAAAAAACAAAACTAAATCACATTAACCCAAAATAGAGTTTTAAAGAATATAAAAAATTATCAACCTAAAGTAGAGATGCAAGAAAAATAAAATAAAATAAAAATCCATCAAAAATTTAGAGAGAGAGAGAGAGAGAGAGAGAGAGAGAGAGAGGGAACCTTCTTTTTGTGAGGGAAAACTATGCATAGAATAAAAGAGATAGTGACAAATTTATAGTAAGGGGGGTGTGAATAAGAATAGCAAAAAATAAAGGAAGATGAAGGGAAAAATGAAGAATGATGTTAATATAGAAGGTAGTGGGGAGATGAAAAGGTAAGGGAGGGAGAAAGATTGAAGAAATAGTTGGGAGATGAAATGGTAAGGGGGAGAGAAAGGTTGGAGAAGTGTAAATATTAAAAAAATAAATGTTAAAAACAATTATAAGAAAATTGGAAAGAAAAAAAAAAACAAAACAAAACAAAAATATTGAAGCCTTTCAAGCTTTAGGGTTTTTTTTTTTTTTTTTTAAGCTGAAAAGGCTCTCACAAAACTCTAAAGCTGAACTGAAAAGATTTTGGGTTGGGCTTGATAGTGGAACTAAATAAATAAGAGGTGGGTTGGATTAATTATACAGATTTATTATAGGATGATAGTGGAAGTAAATAAATAAGTAGTGGGCTATATTTATAGGGCTGAAAATTGTAAAAACCATTTTAAAATTGTAGGACAAATTATATTTAAAAAAAGAATGAAAAAAAAAGAATGATGTGACAGTTGATGTGGCATAACGTGAAAGCAGTAGCATTAAACGCTACGCTTCAGCTTTTAGTAGGCTTCAGCGTTTTTTTTTTTTTTTTTTTTTTTTTTTTTTTTTTTAAGCTTAAAAGGCTCAAACAAAACTCTAAAACTGAAGTGAAAAGGCTTTGGGTTGGGTTTGATAGTGGAACTAAATAAATAAGAGGTGGGCTAAATTAATTATAAAAATTTATTATAAGGTGATAGTGGAAGTAAATAAATAAGTAGTGGACTGCATTTATAGGGTTGAAAATTGTAAAAACCATTTTAAAATTGTAGGACAAATTATATTTTAAAAAAGAAAAGAAAAAAAAGAATGATGTGGCAGCTAATATGGCGTAACATAAGAGCAACAGCATTAAACGCTGCGCTTCAGCTTTTAGTAATATATAGATATAGATTATTATCTTTTTTATTTGGTTTAACATGCCAAGGTTTTATATGGGTAATAGTGATCTGTGCAAATTTTCCTATCCTAGGGTCATCTTCAATGATTTAATGGAACAATTTTTTCTTTTAGGTACTCAAGAATGATCTTCCATTGCTCGAGGAGATCATTTGAACCATATGATGAAATTCTCTAGTTGAGCTGGTCTTGACCATGACCTCAAATCAAATGAGGCTCATTTTACTCTTTCTTGCTTTGATAATGAGATTGTTGGAGCATTTTAAAATCAAAATATTATTTTGACAAAATTAATTAATAATACCAATGGTTAATTAAAAAGATGGGCCAAAATAGAGATGATGTCTTTTTGCTACTACTCAGCACCCAAAATGACATGTCTACTGATGATTCTTCTGTTAGTCAAACACA
The DNA here is from genome assembly GCF_001633185.2 of Quercus lobata. Taxonomy (NCBI): domain Eukaryota; kingdom Viridiplantae; phylum Streptophyta; class Magnoliopsida; order Fagales; family Fagaceae; genus Quercus; species Quercus lobata. Next base: position 46,840,187 of record NC_044914.1, on the reverse strand, counting down.
TAGAAGACATACATAATGCACACAAGATTTACATGTTTCCATACGACACTAAGCCTAAATTCACGAGTCAAGCTTCGAACAATCCACTATAATCGAAACACTAAGCCTAAATTCACGAGTCAAGCTTCAAACAATCCACTACAATCAACAAGTTACAATGGTCTTCTACTCAAAGTTTATCACACAACATGAGCTTACACAACAAAGTTTGAAGAAATACAACTTTACCTCAAATGAGTTTTACAAAACCCAACTTCACCAAAATGAAATCTTCCAAACAACTTGTTGAAAGAAACTTCAAACACCTTTGAGCCACTTGTTTCAATAGGTTTCCATAGACATGGTAGACAGAGGAAGAATAGCTCACAACCAAGCCCGTATCTCTCACCCTTGTGTAGATGCATAATTTTTTATTGGTGTTTATTTATTTATTTATTTTTTTAACTAAATGCAAGTTAAACAAGTCTAATGAGAATGCTAGCTCCCCACATTTGTAATTTAGTTACTCTTCTATTTTTAATATGATAAATTACCGATTGTCCTAAAAGGCTAAAGTTAAGTTTAATCATAAAATGAGAGGTAAGTTTTAGGCGGGAATCAAACCCTAAAATCTCTTATTTGAAGACAGTTAAACTAACTGAAACCCACAAGTAGGTCTAATTTTTTTTTTTTTTTTGGTAGAAAAATTTGGTTAACACTTAAGCCGATAGGAAATTATGAATTTAATCATTTAAATTAATATATATAATATAAAGTATCATTAAAAAAAGAGTTTAAAACAAACAAGTAAATAAACCCTAATGAGCTTGGGCTAAACAAGGAAAAATTATAGAGTCTTTTGGTGAACCACGTCACTTGTCCACCATTTCACTAAAAAACTTCCACTTGTTTAAAATTGCTGAGTCAGTAACTAATTTTTGTTTAAAAAAATTTTCTAACTAACAATTTTAAACAAATGAAAGTTTTTTAGTGGAATGGTGAACCACATGTGGATCTTATAATTTCTCCTAAAAAAGGCTCAATACTTGATGATCATTACCACCAAAAAAAAAAGGCTCAATACTTTTTTTTTGATGAGAAAGGCTCAATACTTGATACGGGGTGGGTTGGACTTGAACAGTTGAACTACTTGTAGGGCATACTTCATGAGAGTTTGTCCCAGTAGTCATTGTACTGAGGCACCAAAAAGTCGATGAGTTAGGTTGAGGACATGTTATTCAGTACGTTTCTCTTCCTCACCTCAAGCCACAATGATTGATCTACGTATCTGCACATTCTAATGTTTCTTACAGTTGGAAATTTCATTATCATCTACATATTTTATACTCTGTTCCAAAAATCAGAGTTTTATTGCTAAAGATAACTTTTCTTTCTTTTTCTTTCCATCATTTGGATTTATTAAGGAAATTTGTTTTGAAGGGTACCTGAAAATATGTCCATTAACACATCAAAATTGTAAAGTGCCTTTATTAACAATCTTCATGGCTACACTAGTTGTAAATTTGCAAGTTATGATGTTACAAATTGTTTATCCAAAGGGCCCATCATACAAGAGACTAATCCAGTTCCAATCATATGTTGTTTCATATAAATAATGGACATATATGTCTAAACCTGTCCTATATTATAAAAAGTCAGCCAATAGGTAAAAACTTTCCAATACATGTATCTTTCATTTGAATTGGGTCCCTTCATGTACCAACAAATATAGAGTCTCATTCACAGCCAAGTTCTAAATGATGAGTTGGAAGACATATCCATGTGACACTTTAAGTGCCTATGTCTATCACACAACACCAACCAATTGCTTCTACACCATTCATTCCACACTTCAGAGATTTTCACACTCAGTATTAATCTATATATATATGCACACGCATATTATCCATAACCAAACCAAATCCTCACATCCCCTTGATATCAAATTCTTAATTTCTTCACCCTTTGCTTTGTGATCTTCATTATCTTTCTCAGCAATATAAAATAGATAGATTGCCATGGCCATTCGTTTGCCCGGTATTATGCATGCTAAGCACATTCTTCGACGCTCAAACTCATTCAGAAAGCAATTAGCTTCAACATCTATAGATGTTCCAAAAGGCTACATTGCAGTTTATGTTGGAGAGAGCGAAATGAGGCGCTTTGTAATTCCTATATCATTCTTGAACCAGCCTTCATTTCTAGAAATGCTAAGTAAGGCTGAGGAAGAATTTGGGTATGATCATCCAATGGGTGGTCTCACAATTCCTTGCAGTGAAGACATCTTCATTGATCTCACTTCTCGCTTACATGAATTGTGATATGGTGCCTCTAAGATGAAACAGTAGTGACAATTTTGTATATCTATGTAAATTCTGTCTTTCTTTGGGCAGAAGAAGAGATGGGGATTGTCCATCCACTAAAGATGTTACAATTAGAAATACTATAGCCCTTCTCACATTCTCCAGAGAAATGTAAATTTGAGTCAACTTTTTGTTGAAAGGGATTCTCTTTGGTTTTATGATATTTCTTGTCCTTTTAATTTGATTTAACATGCCAAGGATTTCTATGGGTAATAGTGATCTGTGCAATTATTCTCCTTAGACTATGATATTTCTACTCCCTTTAATTTAATTTAACTTGGTATGATGTTTCTATGGATAATAGTGATCTATGCAACTTTTCCCATCTCAAAGTCATCCTCAATGATTTATTGGAACAATTTTTTTTTTTATGTATTCAAGAATGTTCTTCCAATGTTCAAAGATTTCAATTGAAACCAAATAATGAAATCATCTAGCTGAGCTGGTTTTTGGTTTGCACAGCATGTGAAACCAAAAATTGACATCTCTTAACCATTATCTCAAATGTCTTGAGGTTCTGCTTGTTCCTTTTCTTCTTTGATAATGAGATTGTTAGAATAATGCTTAAAGGATTAAATTTATCATTTCCTAATAGCTTGAGCTTCTAGGACAACTGGTAATTGATCGTGCAATCAAAGTAAATGGTCCTGAATTTGAACATTGTCTCAACACTACCTCCCATTTAAAAAAGTTAAAAATCCCATGTGTTGGGTTAAATGATTGAATTCACCTAACATATATAATTTAAAAGAGATCGTAGCAAAGTTCAAGGAAATATGAGGTAAAAAAGAGATGAAATTTGTTTTCTAGTCATTACCCAAAATGACATGTATACTGATGATTCTTGTGTTGCTTGCTCACATTAATTTTGTCTCTTACAATGCAATAGTCCTTGATACAGGGTAGGTTGCAGTTGATCTTCTTGTAGGACATGCTTCATGTGCTCTTCATGGGGGTTTGTCTCAAGTGTCATTGTACTGAGGCAGCAAAAAGTCGGCGAGTTAGGTTGAGGACATATTATTGAGTACGTTTTCCTTCCTCACCTTAAGCCATGATGATCAATGTACATATCTGCAGTCCGCAGATTCTCATGTTTCTTACTGTTAGAAATTTCACTTTCATTTGTATACATAAATGAATGCCATATACTCTGTTGGAGAAAATCTTGGTCTATAGTGATACAGACAATTTTTTTTCTTTTTTCTTTTATAGGATTTAAATGAAGTTGAGATAACGGGTAACTCTTAAAATCTGTTATGAGAAATATATGTCAAGGAGGATTTATCAATATTCCTATTTGGCGCAAATAGATGAGGCTATACTATTTGTAAAGTTATAAGATTTGCATGATGTTACAGATGTTCTCTACCAAAAAAACAAAAATGAACAAGAATATAAATATACTTTAATTATAACTAGATGTTTGTCCAGAAGCCCCATCATACAAGAGACTAATCCAGTCCCAATTTTGTTGTAGTAAAAAAATATTCGACACATATGTCTAATCTTGTCGTCCTACTGCAGTAGTTCAGAGTTTTCTCCAATCCATATATCTTTCATACCAATGGGGCCCCCTTGTAGCTGGTTGCATTGGAAATGCTAGGGCATAATGTGAAATATTAGGTCTCAATCACTACCAAGTTCTTGATGATGAGTTTGAAGACAGGTCCATGTGATCGTTCAAACGCTTATATTTCTGACAGAATCCCAGCAAGTTTGCCTCTACCCCACTCATTTTACACAACAGAAATGTTCACACACACCATTTAATGAAGAAGAAGAAAAATATATCTTAATTATTACTAGATGTCAAGAAGCCCGATGATACAAGTGACTAATCCAGTTCCAATTATGTTAGTCAAAAAATATTTGACATATGTGTCTAATCTTGTCCTCCTGCAATAGATCAGACGGTAGTTCAGAGTTTTCTCCAATCCATATATCTTTCATTTCAATGGGGCCCCCTTGCAGCTGGTTGTATTGGAAATGCTAGGGCATAATGTGTTTCTACAAATATAAAGTCTCAATCACTACCAAGTTCTTGATGATGAAATGGAAGACAGGTCCATGTGATCGTTCAAAAGCTTATATTTCTGACAGAATCGCAGCCAATCTTGCCTCTACACCACTCATTCCACAACAAAAATGTTCACACACACCATTTATCTATATATACATGCAAACATATCATCCAAAGCCAAAACAAGTCCTCACATCATCTGATATCAAATCCTTACTTTCTTCTCCCTTTTCTTTTGCGAACCTTGTCTTTTTTCTAAGAAATACTACCAGATATCCATGGCCATTCGTTTGCCAGGTATTATGCATGCTAAGCAAATTCTCCGACGATCAAACTCATTTAGAAAGAAAGATTCTTCACCATCTATAGATGTTCCAAAAGGCTACATTGCTATATATGTTGGAGAGAGTGAAAGGAGGCGCTTCGTAATTCCTATAACATTTTTGAACCAGCCTTCATTTCAAGAATTGCTAGGTAAAGCTGAGGAAGAATTTGGATTTGATCATCCAATGGGTGGTCTCACAATCTCCTGCAACGAAGAGATCTTCTTTGATCTCACTTCTCACTTATATGAATTGTGATATGGAGCCACTAAGATAAAACAGAAGAAACAATTTTGTAAATCCATGTAAATTCTTTATTTCTTTTAGGCAGAAGAAGAGTTGAGGAATGTCCTTTTACTAAAAAAATTACTAATAGAATTATTGCAACTCCTCTTACATTCTTTAGAAAATTGTGAAATTGTGAACACATTTTGATTGAAATTTGTCCAGTATAGGTTTAATGATACTTCTAGTCCTTTTTGTTTAATTTATTTTTGCATCATTTCCTACGAATTGCGTGTATACTGCAGTCAAGTCTACCAAAGACTAACAACGCAAGCAAGGCTTAGTTTTCAATAATCATATGGTCATAAATATTTTTATAATATTTGTCACATGGTCATTTTCTCCTTCATTTATTTATTTTTTATTTTCCATTTTGTTGGTCCACTGAGACTAATTAAGTGAGAGGAATGGGGTTATTTGTGGAGCCTACTTAGCTTATTTACTTATGTAAACCTATATAAAGCCTCACTTTTTATTGGTAAAACTGTACTTTTGCCCATTTTATGAAAATCAAAACCAACACAAGTAAGGAAAACCAAAATGTCTATAACCCTAGATTATATCTATTTCTGTTTCGTTTTCAATATTTTAGCTTGGTTAGAAGATCAAATTTGGGAAGTGCAATGTCTTTCTGACTACTATTTAACACATGCAGACAAATAAATTAGTATAAATTTCTAGATGTGCAGTTTTTCGAAAGAAGGGACCCTTGTCAGGCTTACAAAATGGATGACTAATGTACCCAAGTGTCATGAGGCTAAGGTAGTTACATTCACTTTGAATCTTTTGTAATGAGACCATAATAATGGTCAAGGAAAAAAGGTAGAAAATGTGAAGAATTTTGTTTTGCCAGTAGTCAGCACCCAAATTGACATATCTGCATATTCTTATGTTTCAAACAATTGGAAATTTCATTCTCAAGTACATAACTTATATTATGTAGACTGTTGAGAAAATCAGGGTCTTTACGTCTTTTGCTTTTCCATAATTTAGATTTCATTGATGTCAATGACTAACACATCAAAATTTGTTTTGAAGAGCACATTAAGTGTGTCCTATAACTCATCAAAATTCCAAGGAGCCATTATTAACATTCGTAATGGATAAAGCAATAGTTAGGTTTGCACAATGTAATCATAAATGTAGGTAATAGTTTATCCAAAAGGCTCATCATACAAGAGACTAATCCAGTTCCTTTTCTATGTTGTTTCCTATAAGTAATAGACATATCTGTCTAAACCTGTCCTCTATTATAAGAGATCAGCCAAAAGGTTGGAATTTCTCTAATCCACATGTCTTTCACTTGAACTGGGTCCTTTCTTGTACCGTCAAATATACTGTCTCAATCCCTGCCAAGTTCTTGATGATGAATTGGAAGACAGGTCCATGTGACCCTTCAAATGCTTATGTCTATCACACAACCCCAGCCAACTTCCTCTATGCCAGTTTTTCACACATTCTATTCATCTATATATATGCACACATATCATCAAAATCCAAAACCAAGTCTTCACATCCTCTGATATCAAATCCTTACTTTCTTCTCCCTTTTGTTTGTGATCTTAATCATCTTTCTCAACAATACTTCATAGATAGATTGCTATGGCCATTCGTTTGCCTCGTATCATAAATGCTAAGAACATTCTCCGGCGATCAAACTCATCTGGAAAGCAAGTTGCTTCAACATCTATATATGTTCCAAAAGGCAACATTGCAGTATATGTTGGAGAGAGCGAAAAGAGGCGCTTCATAATTCCTATATCATTCTTGAACCAGCCTTCTTTTTTAGAATTGCTAAGTAAGGCTGAGGAAGAATTTGGGTATGATCATCCAATGGGTGGTCTCACAATTCCTTGCAGTGAAGACATCTTCATTGATTTTACTTCTCGCTTACATGAATTGTGATATGGCACCACTAAGATAAAACAGTAGAAGCAATTTTGTAAATCCATATAAATTCTTTATTTCTTATAGGTTGAAGAGATGGGGATTGCCTATCCATTAAAGATGTTACAAATAGAATTACTGCAGTCCCTTTCACATTCTCCCAAGAAATGTAAAATTGAGACACCTATTAGTTGAAATTGATCCTCTTTTGATTCTGTGATATTTCTAGTCCCTTTTAGTTGATTTAACTAGGCATGATGTTTCTATGGATAATAGTGATCTGTGCAACTTTTCTCATCTCTGAGTCATCTTCAATGATTTATTGGAACACTTTTCTTTTAGGTACTCAAGAATGTTTTCCATTTTTCAAAGAGTTCAATTGAACCCAAATGATGAAATTATCAAACTAAGCCAGTTTTTGGTTTCCACTGTGCACTACAAGCCAAACCAGGAACATATTTGAAATGCATTGGAATTTTATGCTTTCTATTTCTACTTACTCAAGATGTAGCTCTTGGGATCCTCCAGTCCCCCTTTTGTAAGCCACACTTATAGAGGGAACTACTTTTGCCACAATATTGCTAAATGGTCCAGTTTGTGTAACAGTGAATGAAATCAACTCCATCCTGGATTTTTGCCTTAGGTTATAGAAGGGAGATGGTACTAGTTCCATGCATTTCTAATTTTTTTGATTTTCTTCTTTTAATATGTATATAGTATTATTCCAAATAAAAATAATAATAATAATATAATAAAGCTTTACAAAAGTTTTGAGAACTTGGGACAAAAACTAAGGTAATAAACCTTAATGAGCTTGGACCAAACAAGGCTCAACACTTGATACAAGGTGGGTTGCACTTGATCAGTTGAACTACTTGTAGGACATACTTCATGTGCTCTTCATGGGGGTTTGTCCAGGAAGACATTTTAGTTTTTACTAAGGCACCAAAAAGTCATGAGTTAGGTTGAGGACACGTTATTCAGTATGTTTCTCTTCCTCACCTCAAGCCACAATGATTCAAGTACATATCTGCACATTCTAATGTTTCTTACAGTTGTAAATTTCATTCTCATGACTCATGTGCATGTCTTATACTCAGTTCCCAAAATCAGGGTTTTACTGCTACAGACACTTTTTTTTTTTGCCTATCCATAATTTAGATTTATTGAGGTTAAAAGTTAACGCAACAAAATATGTTCTGAAAGGTACATGAAAATATGTCCTAAACACATCAAAATTCTAAAGAGCCTTTACCAACAATCTTCATGGCTACACTTGTTGTAGATTTCATGTTACGATGTTAAAAACTTAAAATTGTTTATCCAAAGGGCCCATCATGCAAGAGACTAATCCGGTTCCAATTATATGTTGTTTCATATAAATAATATACATATATGTCTAAACCTGTCCTCTATTATAAGATGCCCGCCAATAGATAAAAATTTTCCAATATATATATATATATCTTTGATTTGAATTGGGTCCCTTCATGTATCAACAAAAATAGAGTCTCAATCACAGCCAAGTTCTAAATGATAAGTTGGAAGACATGTCCATGTGACACTTCAAGTGCTTATGTCTATCACACAACACCAGCCAATTGCCTCTACACCATTCATTCCACACTTCAGAGATTTTCACACATACTAATCTATATATATATGTTCATGCATGTCATCCAAATACGAACCAAATCCTCACGTCCTCTGATATCAAATCCTTAATTTCTTCACCCTTTTTCTTTGTGATCTTCATCATCTTTCTCGGCAATATAATATAGATAGATTATCATGGCCATTCGTTTGCCCAGTATTATGCATGCTAAGCACATTCTCCGACGCTCAAATTCATTTGGAAAGCAAGTAGCTTCAACATCTATAGATGTTCCAAAAGGCTACATTGCAGTTTATGTTGGAGAGAGCGAAAAGAGGCGCTTTGTAATACCTATATCATTCTTGAACCAGCCTTCATTTCTAGAATTGCTAAGTAAGGCTGAGGAAGAATTTGGATATGATCATCCAATGGGTGGTCTTACAATTCCCTGCAATGAAGACATCTTCATTGATCTCACTTCTCGCTTACATGAATTGTAATATGGTGCCACTAAGATAAAACAGTAGCAACAATTTTGTATATCTATGTAAATTCTTTCTTTCTTTAGGCATAAGTAGAGATGGTGATTGTTCTTCCAGTAAAGATGTTATGAGTAGAAATACTGTAGTCCTTCTCACATTCTCCTGAGAAATATAAAATCGAGTCAACTTTTTGTTGAAAGGGATTCTCTTTAGTTTTTGTGATATTTCTTGTCCTTTTCGTTTGATTTAACATGCCAAGGTTTTTTATGGATAATAGTGATCTGTGCAACTTTTCTTATCCCAGGGTCATTTTCAATGATTTATTGGAAGAATTGTTCTTTTACATACTCAAGATTGTTCTTTCATTTTTTTTAAAGAGTTCAATTGAACCCAAATTATGAAATCATCTAGTTGAGCTGGCTTGGTTTTTCACTGCATGCTAAACTGCAAAATGACATGTCTTAACCAGGAACTCAAATCTCGTGTGGTTAAGCTTATTACTCTTTCTCACTTTGATAATGAGATTGTTAGAATAATGGTTAAAGGATTGAATTCACCCTTTTCTAATAGCTTAAACTTTTAAGAGAACTAGTAATTTATCATAGTTTCAAAGTAGGTGGTCCTAAGTTTGAAGTTTGAACATTGTCTTAACTCAACAATCCATTTAAAAGTTAAAAAACCTATGTTGGGTAAAATAATTAATTCACCTTACTGCAGTATTTTATAAGAGATCATACCAATGGTCAAGGAAAAAACAAGGTAAAAAGAGAGATTGAAATTTGTTTTGAAAGTCATCACCCAAAATGACATGTCTACTGATGATTCCTGTGTTGGTCGCTTGCAATAATTTCATCTCCTATAATGCAATAGTCCTTGATACAGGGTAGGTTCCAGTTGAACTACTTGTAGGACATACTTCATGTGCTCTTCATGGGGGTTTGTCTTACATGTCATTGTACTAAGGCAGCTAAAAGTTGGCAAGTTAGGTTGAGGACATATTATTGAGTATGTTTTCCTTCCTCACCTTAAGCCATGATGATCAATGTACATATCTGCAGTTTGCAAATTCTCATGTTTCTTACTGTTGGAAATTTTACTTTCATTTGTAAACATAAATGAATGCCTTATACTCAGTTGGAGCAAATCTTGGTCTTTACTGATTCAGACAACTTTTTTTTTTCTTTTCTAGGATTTAGATTAAATTGAGGTTGATGGTTAACTCTTAAAATCTGTTATGAGAAGAATATGCCAGGGAGGAATTTTTTTTTCATTTAACATTAGATTGCTAAGGATTTCGTTAGTTGCCTAGTTTAAAACAAAGTGGAAAAGTAGCATCTCGAGTATTTAAAACTCAAGTTCTGGGTAGAAATCGAGTTTCTAATACTTGAGATCTTGAGCTACAAACATCTGACGTGGACTTTTTTCCACATGGAGCCATGTTGAAATCGAGTTTCTAATACTTGATTTGTGATCATATTTCAAACACAAAACACAGACTTAACTTTTATTTCACTTCTCATTCTCACTTAAGCGTCCAGAACACTCTCACTCTCCTTCACACCCAAACATACAAACCCCAAACCCTCACTCTACCAGAGACAAGCGCATCCCATCGGTGGCAGAAAACTCTCGTCTCCTCTCATCGACAACCTCTCACTCAAAACCTCACTTAGCTCTCTCACTGTCTCGCACTGAGGTCAGTAGTAAGACACAGCCCCTCTCCTTCTATATTACTCACAAACATTTGGCAATTCTCCTATCTTTTATCACTACTCCCATTTATTCATTATCAAACCACATCAATCCACTAGGAATTTTGTTTTTCCCTCATTTCCACATAACCCCAAACCAGATACATAAAACACTTAGATTTTATTCCAGTAGAAATCGAGTCTTGCAGACTCGAGATGAGTAGCATTTCCAGAAGAAAATCGAGTCTTAAAGACTCGGTTTTGCTTTGTAGAACTCGAATCTTTAAGACTCGAGGTCTATGTGGCATAATAGTGTCCAACTCAGCAAGTAGGAAGCCAGTCATTAAGCCTCGAGTTTTATATGGAACTTGAGTTTCTAAAACTTGAGATGATAGTTTGCAATTATCTTTCAAACGCATGTTAACTTACTATATTCTATCCCCTTACTATGCTAGTCCCCAAATATCCCCTTCTAGGGAGGCTTTATTAATGGTCCTATTTGATGCAAATAGATGAGACTATACTTGTTGTTAAGTTATAAAATTTGCATTATGTTACAAATGTTGTCTACCAAAAAATAAAAAGATAAGGATATCTTAATTATAGCTAATTGTTTGTCCATAAACCCTATCATACAAGAGGCTGATCCAGTTTCAAATATGTTGTTGTCAAAGGCTATTCAACATATATGTCTAATCCTGTCCTACTGCAATAGATCAGCTAGTGGTTCAGACTTCAGAGTTTTCTCCAATCCAAGTATCTTTCATATCAATGGGGTCCCCTTGTAGCTGGTTGTTGTCTTGGACATGCTAGTGCATAATGTATTACAAATATAAGGTCTCAATCACTACCAAGTTCTTGATTGATGAGTTGGAAGACAGGTCCATGTGATCCTTCAAATGCTTATATCTCTAACGGAACCCCAGCCAATTTTGCCTCTACACCACACATTCCACACAACAGAAATTTTCACACACACCATTCGTCTATATATACACGCAAACATAACATCCAAGCCAAAACAAGTCCTCACACCATCTGATATCAAACCCTTACTTTCAGTTTTCTAAGAAATACTGTACAGCCAGATATCCATGGCTATTCGTTTGCCCAGTATTATGCATGCTAAGCACATTCTCCGACGATCAAACTCATTTAGAAAGAAAGTATCTTCGCCATCTATAGATGTTCCAAAAGGCTACATTACAATATATGTAGGAGAGAGTGAAAGGAGGCGCTTCGTAATTCCTTTAACATTTTTGAACCAGCCTTCATTTCAAGAATTGCTAAGTAAAGCTGAGGAAGAATTTGGATTCGATCATCCAATGGGTGGTCTCACAATCCCCTGCAGTGAAGAGATCTTCATTGATCTCACTTCTCACTTATATGAATTGTGATATGGCGCCACTAAGATAAAACCGCAGAAACAATTTTGTAAATCCATGTAAATTCTTTATTTCTTTTAGGCAGAAGAAGAGATGAGGAATGTCCATTTACTAAAAAAATTACTAATAGAATTATTGCAGTTCCTCTCACATTCTTCAGAAAAAATGTGAAACTGTGAACACATTTGATTGAAAATTTTCCTCTTTTGGTTTGATGATATTTCTAGTCCTTTTTGTTTTATTTATTTTTGCATCATTTTCTATGAAACACGCATACTGCAGTCAAGTCCAGCAAAGACTAATAATGCATGCAAGGCTTAGTTTTCAATAATCATATGATCATATACATTTTCTTTTAATATTTATCACATGGTCGTTTTCTCCTTCATTTCTTTATTGTTGATTTTCCATTTTATTTGTCCACTGAGACTAATTAGGTAAAAGGGAAAGGGTTATTTGTGGAGCCTACTTAGCTTATTTACTTATGTGCAATTTTTTAAATCCTCACTTTTTATAGGTAAAAATCTATAGTTTTGCCCTTTTTATGCAAATCAAAACCAACACAATAAAAGGAATCAAAATGTCTTTAACCCTTGACCATATCTGTTTCAGTTTTGTTTTCAATGTTTCAGCTTGGTTAGCAGATCAAATTTGAGTAGTAACTAGTAAGTATGATGTCTTTTTGGATAATATTTAATATATGCAGACAAATAAATTAGTATAAATTGTTAAATGTGCCGTTTTTCTAAAGATTGGACCCTTATAAGTTGTAAGGCTTACAAAGTGGATGTCCAATGTACCCAAATCTCATGAGGCTAAGGTTGTTACTCTTACTTTGGATGTTTTGTAATTTGACCATAACAACAGTCAAGGAAACAAGGGAGAAAAGGTGAAGAATTTTGTTTTGCCGGTAGTCAACTCCCAAATTGACTTGTATACTGATGATTTTTGTGCCAGTTGCTAGCAAAAAATTCATATCTTATAATGTCATATATTGTCCTTCACATGGTGTGGGTTGCAGTTGAACTACTTGTAGGACATAGTTCATGTGCTTGTCATAGGGGTTTGTCCTGGAAGTTACTATACCGAGACACCAAAAATTCGGTGACATGTTATTGAGTACGTTTCTCCTCCTCACCTCAAGCCACAATGATTTATGTACATATCTGCAGAATCTCATGTTTCATAAAGTTGGAAATTCACTCTCAAGAACATTACTTATATTTAGAATGTTGAGAAAATTAGGGTCTATGTATTATGTATATTGTATACTCTGTTGAGAAAATTAGGATCTTTACTGCTATAGATAATTTTTCATTCTTTTGCTTTTCCATAAAGTTTTTTTTTTTTTTGATAAGTAACTTAAAATTTTATTGAAAGAACACAGCCCCATACATAGGAAATGTACGAAAGAGGCAAAAACATCAAGAAATCAAAGTACAATGATCAAGCAACCCAAAAAGGGAAATACAAGAAAAAGAAGGTAAAACCAAACACCATTCGAGAAGAGTAGAAAAGAAAAAAGACTTAAACTCAAGAATGGACCGTTCACGATCCTCAAAGCTTCTCGAATTCCATTCCCGCCAGATACACCACATCAAACAGTGCGGCACAATCCTCCAAATAACTATATTATGATGTCGCTTGAAGTTGCAAGACCAGCAATCCAACAAATCTGCTACCCTTTGCGGCATCATCCAACGAATACCAAACAAGCATAAGATCATACTCCACATCTCAAATGCAATAGGACAATGAAGGAGGAGATGATCTACAGATTCCCCACACCTTTTGCACATAAAACACCACTCAATAACAACAAAGTGCCTCTTCCTAAGATTATCTATAGTTAAAATCTTGCCTAAAGCCGCAGTCCAAGAGAAAAAAGCAACCCGAGGAGGAACCTTCGATTGCCACACGATAAAGTTAATGATTAACACATCAAAATTTGTTCCAAAGAGAACATGATGTCCTATAACACATCAAATTTCCAAGGAGCCTTTATTAACATTAGTATTGGGTAAACTTGTAAGTTAGGTTTGCATGATGTTACAAATGTTCTCTACCCAAAAAAAATAAAAGAACACACACACATAAATGCAGGTCATAGTTTATCCAAAAGGTCCATCATTCACAAGACTAATCCAGTTCCAATTATATATTGTTTCCTATAAATAAGAGACATATATGTCTAAACCTGTCGTCTATTATAAGAGGTCAGCCAATAGGTCAGAATTTTTTCTAATCCACATATCTTTCATTTGAACTGGGTCCCTTCTTGTACCAACAAATATAGTGTATCAATCACTGCCAGATTCTTGATGATGAATTGGAAGACAAGTCCATGTGACCCTTCAAGTGCTTATACCTATCACACAACCCCGGCCAATTTCCTCAATGCCAGATGTTCACACATTCTATTCTTCTATATATATGCACACACATATCATCAAAATCCAAAACCAAGACTTCACATCCTCTGATATCAAATCCTTACTTTCTTCTCCCTTTGCTTTGTGATCTTCATCATCTTTCTCAGCAATACCATGGTCATTCGTTTGCCCGGTATTATGAATGCTAAGCATATTCTTCGACGATCAAACTCATTTGGAAAGCAAGTAGCTTCAACACCTATAGATGTTCCAAAAGGCTACATTGCAGTATATGTTGGAGAGAGCGAAAAGAGGCGCTTTGTAATTCCTATATCATTCTTGAACCAGCCTTCTTTTTTAACATTGCTAAGTAAGGCTGAGGAAGAATTTGGGTACGATCATCCAATGGGTGGTCTCACAATTCCCTGCAGCGAAAACATCTTCATTGATCTTACTTCACGCTTACATGAATTGTAAAACGGTGCCACTAAAAGAAAACTGCAGAAACATTTTTGTAAATTCTTTATTTCTTGAGGCAGGAGAGAGATGGGGATTGTCTATCTACTATAGATTTTGCAAATAGAATTACTGCAGTCCCTCTCAAATTCTCCAGTGAAATGTAAAATTGAGACGCCTTCTAGTTGAAATTGATTCTCTTTAGATTCTATGATATTTCTACTCCCTTTAAATTAAATTTAACTTGGCATGATGTTTCTATGGATAAGTGATCTATGCAACTTTTCTCATCTCAGAGTCATCCTAAATGATTTATTGGAACAATATTCTTTTAGGTACTCAAAAATGTTCTTCCATTGTTCAAAGAGTTCAATTGAACCCAAATGATAAAATCATCAAACTGAACCGGTTTTTGGATTGCACTTTGCACTACAAGTCAAACCACAAACATAATTGAAATGAATGGATTTTTTTTATTTCTATTTCTATCTACTCTTATCTTCTTGAAAAGAGTGAGCAACTTATGACAATGTATCTTGTAAAGCTGCATAAAACAAAAGCGTTTCAAATGAACAACCAAACACAAGGTTAATACCTTTCAAATTTTTTCCTCTAATTCCTCCATGGATCCTTTATATTTTGTTTTCAGAATTGTAGATTATAAAATTTCATCCAAAATAAAGGAATTTACTACCATCTAAACCCTTTAAGTTCAAGGTTGCTTCTCAATTTGTCCCTTAACTATGAAACTTGTAATTTTCATGTATTGCAATAATATCAATATGCCCCTTCCATCAACATTCATTTAGAATCTTGCTGTTAACCTATGCAAAACACACAGTCTTTTGGATAGAAAAATGACATTGATTGTAGTCAGGTTAATACAATAGCAAAAATGTGACAGATCATAACAGAATGATCACTTTGACATTGTTACCATAGTCAAGGGTATAAATTGCAAGTTTTGAAAGTAGAGGGACCGATTCAGAAGCAACTCTAAACTTAGAGGGTGCAAATTACTTTTCTTTTTTTCATCACTGACTCAGAATCTCAGATATCATGCAGGTTGAACTCAACTCTTCAAAACTGGTTCCATGAGCTAGTAAAATATTCCAAAGCAATATCTTAAAGTTTTAACTAGGCTAAAAGATGCATGATATTACAAATGTAGGTAATATTTATCCAAAAAGAAAATCATTGAAGAGGGTAATATGATCCCCAACTTTATATTATTGTCAAGAACTAAAAGACGTGTCAACCTGTCCTCTATAAAAACTTGACCAGTATTTCAGAGTTTTCTCCAATCCACATATCTTTGATTTCAAACTACTCCTTTTTAGGTTGTTCTCCCAGCAGGGTTGGGCAAAACGTGTCCCAACAAAGATATAGACTGTGTCATTACAAAAGTTCTTGATGATGGCTTAGAATACAGGTCCATGTGATCCTCCATATGCTAAAGTTTCTCACAGGACCCCAGCCAATTGCCTCTTCACTGTTCACTCAACATTTCAGAGATTTTCACCCACACCATTCAGGTCAGCCAGTTGTTCATAGTTTTCTCCACTCCACATTTCTCTGATTTCAACTGTGTCCCTTGTACCCAGAAGGGTTTGGGAAAAATGTCCCAACAAATATAGTCTCATTCACTACCAAAGTTCTTGATGCTGAGTTAGAAGACAAGTCCATGTGATCCTTCAAATGCTCATGTCTCTAACAGGACCCCAGCCAATTGCCTCTACACCATTCACTCCACATTTCAGAGATTTTCACACACAACATTCATCTATATATATAAACACATATATCATCGAAGCCAAAACAAGTCCTCACATCCACTGATATCAAATTCTTACTGTCTTCTCCCTTTGCTGTTGTGATATTCATCATCTTCATCCACAATACAGATAGATAGACATGGCTATTCGTTTGCTCAATATTATGCATGCTAAGCACATTCTCCGACGATCAAAATCATTTGGAAAGCATGTAGCTTCAACATCTATAGAGGTCCCAAAAGGCTACATTGCAGTATATGTTGGAGAGAGAGAAAGAAGGCGCTTTTTAATTCCTATATCATTCTTAAATCATCCTTCATTTCAAGAATTGCTAAACATGGCTGAGGAAGAATTTGAATTTGAACATCCAATGGGTGGTCTCACAATTCCCTGCAATGAGGACATTTTCATTGATCTCACTTCTTGCTTACATGAATTGTGATAAGGCACCACTAAGATAGCGGAGGCAATTTTGTAAATCCATTTATACTCTTTATTTCTTTAGACAGCACAGGAGAGATGGGGATTGTCTATTTATCCACTAGAAACATTACAAATAGAATCATTGTAGTTCCTCTCCAATTCTTCAGAAAAATGTAGAACGGATAACACCATTTATTTGAAATTGATCCTCTTTAATTCTATGATATTTCTAGTCCCTTTAATTTGGCATGGTTTTCTGTGGACTCTTTTTTTATCCCAAGTCATCTTCAGTGATTTATTAGAAAACTTTGAAGTTTGAAGTACTCAATATTCTTCTATTGTTCACAGAGTTCAATTAAAACCAAAATGATGATAATATCAAACTCAAATTTATCTAAATGAAACAGTGAATTATTTCTCCTTGGTTTGTTTTTTCCTGATAGTGTCATAGTAATTTAAAAGTTCATAGTCAGCTTCAATTTTGAACATAATGACCATTTTGCACTTTATTGAGAAAATGAGTTTCTTTACCGGTAACTTTATTTGTTTGATTTTATTTTTTCCCCTGGATTGAGATATCATGCAAGTTGAGAACTAGACTCTACAAAAATTGGTTCATAGAGAATATTCCATAGCGGTTATCTTCAAATTTCAACTGTGTAAAAAGATGCAGGATCTTACAAATGTAGGTAATTGTTTATCCAAAGGGCATATTATTGAAGGGACTTATCTGGTCCCAGTTAGACATTTGTTTCAACCTGTCCCATTTAATTATAAGTGATCAGCCAGTTGTTCAGAATTTCTCATTCCACATATCCTTGATTCACCTGGGTCCCTTTTAGGTTCTCTGCCAGAAAATCTTGGCCAAAACATGTTCTAACAAATATTGAGTAGACACTACTCACTACCAAGTTATTGGTTATTAGCTGAAAGACAGGTCCATGTGATCCTTCAAATGCTCATGTCTCTCACCAATTCCCACCCAAATGCCTCTACACCACTCACTTCAAATTTCAGAAATTTTCACATACACCATGCACCTATATATACACATACATATCATTCCACAGCCACAAGTCTTCACATCCTCTGGTATCAAATCCTTACTTCTTCCTCCTCCTCATTTGTGATCTTTGCCATTTTTCAGGCAATAATAGAGACAGATAACAATGCTATTCGTTTGCTTGGTATTATACATGCTATGCACATTCTCCGTCAAATAAACTCATTTTCAAAACATGCAGCTTCCAAATCTTTAGATGTTCCAAAAGGCTACCTTGCAGTATATGTTAGAGAAAGTGAAAAGAAGCGATTTGTGATTCCTATTTCGTTCTTGAACCAGCCGACATTTCAACAATTGCTAAACAAGGCTGAGGAAGAATTTGGATTTGATCATCCAATGGGTGGTCTCACAATTCCTTGCAGTGAAGATATCTTCATTGATCTCACTTCTTGCTTACATGAATTGTGATATGCCAGCAAAAAAATGAAAAGAATAGAAAATTTTGTAAATCCAAGTACATTCTTTAATTCTTTTAAGAAGAAGAGGAGATGGATATTGTTTATCAGCAAAAAATGTCAGAAATTGAATTATTGCAGTTCCTCCACATTCTTCAGGAAAAAATGTATAATTGAGAACACCTTTTAGTTGAAACCAATCCTCATTGAGTCTATGATATTTCAAGTCCCTTTTCTTAAATTTGATTTGTCATGGTTTTCTATGGATAATAGTTTATGCAGCTTTTATGCAATCCCAAAGTCATCTTCAGATATTTTTTTGAGTAACTTTCCTTTTTTAGTACTCAATTGTCTTCCATTGTTCATAGAGTTCAGTTAAACCAATTACGATGTCATCAAACTCAGCTTTATCTGAATGAAACAATGACTCATTTCTCCATGTCACTGTATACTTTTTTTTTATAGTAAACATGTCACTGTATACTTGGTTTTGTCTTTTTGGTTGGTAATTTAGAAGTTTAAAATAGTTGCAGATCCACACAATGCGTGAGAATAAATAATTATTTTGTAATTGTAATATAATGTATAATTTTTTTCTCTAAAATTTATTGAAGATAATTTGTTCTTTCCAAAAATTAAACAATTTCTATTCAATCCAATTAGGTCTACTTTGGCCCCATTCCATCCAATTTGGTCCACTTTGTCCACTCATTCAATTTTGATCCCCTTTGGTCCATTTTGGATTCATTAGGCCTTAAATTGATTCTCTTGACAAGTTGCCTTCTCAGATTTAGCTTTAAAAAAATTATATAATTTTTGGGTTGAAAAATATGAAATTTTATCATATTTAGGCTAAACTCTTTAGTTTTGAGTTAAAAAATACAAAATAAAAAATATATATATTAAAAATTAGAAATATGAGCCCTAAAAATGTGATAAAAATTATATATATTCAAAAGTCCTATTCGGTCCATTATGCCCTCTTCGGTCCACTTCAATTTTATTAGGTCCTTTTCAACCCACATTGGTCCAATTCGGTCCACATTGATCCTATTCGATTCATTCTGTCCATTTTGGTCCACTTCCATCCTATTTGGGCCATTCAGTCCTCTTAGTCTTATTCGGTCCATTCTGTCCACTTTAGTTCTATTCGGTTCACATTGGTCCTATTCAGTCCATTACGTCTACTTTGGACCTAATCTGTCCATTCATTCTTATTCAGTCCCCTTCAATCCTATTCAGTGTAAATTGGTCCACTATGTTCTATTCACTCTACTTAGGTCTTATTCAGTCCAATTCGGTCCACCTTATTCCCATTCAGTCCTATTTTGTCCATTCAGTCCAATTTGTTTATTTGGTCCATTTGTGGCCACATCGGTCCAATTCGGTCAATTTTGGTCAACTTTGGTCCATTTTTGTGGACTTACCTATAGGGAAAATGCATGTTTAGGTTGAGAGCACTTATTTTAAATCTAAATTTATTAAAAAGTATATGGATCTCAAACTCGTAATATCTAAAATCTTAAGTATAGTATTTATTATTACTACACTTTTGTTAAACCACATTAACGTAGCATTTCACACCACTTCTATCCGGCTAAATTTAAATGAAAGTCTTTATAAACATGAATGCTATGAATATACAAATCTAATCTTTAAGACAGTTACTCTTTTTTTTTTTAAAGTCATTACTTCTAAATGAATTGTATGAAGTTAATTATACTTTCAAGCAGAATAAATATATATATATATATATATATATATATATTAAATAAATTTGTACTGAATATGATAATCAAAACTTATAACGAACTTATACTGAATATGTTTAATTTATTCTCTAAATTTTATTGTACATAATTTATTCTCCCTAAAAATTAAACAATTTCAAAAAGTAATTTCCATCACTCTATTTTTACAAATATATAATTTAATCATTTTTTTACGTTTTTATTGATATTATTCTTTTTTGAAATGATCCACATTTTTTTTTAACAATTGTTATTATGCATTATATTTTTTTTCAAAATTATTATTCAAATTCTCATTCTTTTAAGGAGATTATTATAATAACTAAAACTTATCATATAATTACAATTGATAGTACTCTTAACCCAAACTTGTATTTTCTCATTCTTAAGTAGGTACACCAAATTGGACAAAAGTGATTAGAAATAAACCAAATGGACTGAATATACCGAAATGGACTAAATGGACCGAATCGACCGAATTGCACAGAATGGACCGAAGTGGACTGAAAAGGACCTAATAAGACTAAATAGACCGAATCTCATTGAATTGATCGAAGTAGACCGTATGGACCTAATTGAACTGAAGTGAATCAAAGTAGACCAAATTAGACCGAAATGACCAAGTGGACTGAAGTAGATCGAAGTGGACCAAAATGGACCGAATGCCAATCTGTAATTAGCATGGTCAAGATTGTGCTTTGATATAAACTCAAATTTTTACTTCCAAAATAATCAAGTATTAACTCAGAGAAAAATCAAATCGAAACTATAAGAGAGAGAGATACTACTTGTAATGGGGAACTAAAAAATACAACACCAAAACATATGGACCCAAAATAAAGTTTTGAAAATCACAATGAAAGAATAAAAAATAAAGAGAGAGAGAGAGAATAACCACTTTTTCAAGAGAGAATAATAAGAAAATTGTAGAAAATAATGTAAGAAAAAAAAAAGTAGAAATAAAAAATATAGTAATAAACACTAAATTACCTAGGTCATGTTATGTGATGTGATAAAATAATATTATATTCTTATATACTATATTTATAATGTAATAGGATAACATCTATGAAATCAAAGAGAAGAAAAATTATAACAACTTAAAAACACAACTTAATCACATTAATCCAAAGTAGAGTTCCAAATAATACAAAAATTTATCAACGTAGTAGATGTTGAGGCATGTGTAAATTAAGGAGGTGATAGAGAGTATGATTTTGGATAGGATAGAATTATGGAGATTAATATATGTGAATGACTCCTATTAGTGTTTGTGGTTTTGTGACTAAGGTTTTGTTGCCCATTCATATATGCAGGTTGAGAATCAAACTCTACAAAATTGGTTCCAAGAGAATATTCCAAAGCAGTTAAGTTTTCATTCGATAAAAAGAAGTAAAATCTTACTAGTGTAGGTAGTTATTTATCCAAAGCGAATGTCATTGGAGACGCTAATCTGTTGCCTATTCTTGTTAAGAAATATTAGGCATATATGTCTCAACCTGTCCTCTAATATAAGAGGGTCACCCATTATTTTGAGTATTCTCCAATCCACATATCTTTGGTGTCAACTGGGTCCCTTGTAGGTTGTTCTCCAGATAAATTTGGACAAAGTGTGTGCCAACAAATATGAAGTCTCAATCACTACCAAGCTGTTGATAATTAGTTGGAAGACAAGTCCATGTGATCTTTCAAATGCTTATGTCTCACCAAGTCTACCCAAATGATTCTACACCACTCAATCCAGATTTCAGAGATTTTCACATGCACCATGCTTATAATATATATACACACACACAAACATATCATTCCACATCCAAAACAAGTCCTCATATCCTCTAGTGTCATATCCTCACTTTTCCTCCTCCCATCTCATTGTGATCTTCACCATTTTTCAGGCAATAATAGAGACAGATAGCAATGGCTATTCGTTTTCCTGGTATCATACATGCTAAGCACATTCTCCGAAGAACAAACTCATTTTCAAAGCAAGCAGCTTCAACATCTTTAGATGTTCCAAAAGGCTACCTTGCAGTATATGTTGGAGAGAGTGAAAAGAAGCGATTTGTGATTCCTATTTCATACTTGAACCAGCCCACATTTCAACAACTGCTAAAAAAGGCCGAGGAAGAATTTGGATTTGATCATCCAATGGGTGGTCTCACAATTCCTTGCAGTGAAGACATGTTCATTGATCTCACTTCTCGCTTAGATGAATTGTAACATGCAGCATTAAAATAGATGAGCAGTGACAATTTTGTAAATTTTTATTTAAATTTTTTAGTTCCTTTTGGCAGAAGAAGAGTTGGGCATTGTATACCCATTAAAATATTACAATTAGAAATATTGCATTTTCTCTCACATTTTTCTGTCGAAGTGTTGAATGCAAAACATTATTGAGTTAAAATTGTCCCTCTTTAGATTCTACAACAATTATTTGTTGGCTATGTGGAGCCTAGTTTGTCTTTGATCCAAATTATGACCGGACCTGATATAAAATTACTACAGTTTTTAATGAGAGATTTTTATAAGGCTTACTTCATGAAGCGGAAGCTTGGGGGAATATTTTTGACCCATTTTTAGCCCATTGTGAATCCTCTATGTGGGATATAAATACTATCATTTCAGATTAGAGTTTGATTTGTGTTGTTTTGAGTGAGAAATATTATACTGTTGCATTTTGTTTGTATTTTTCTCTAGAAAAAAAAAAAAAAAGAAATCACTTCAACTATATGGACTAAAGCAAATTGACAAACCACATAATTTCTTTTGTCAAATCTGGGAATTCGGTATATTCCCAACAATCCCCCGCCCCCCAAATTTGTTTCATGTAACAAGGGCATATATAAAAATATATATACTTACTGTTCAGTCCATTTTGGTCATTTTGGTTGATGTCGGTCTATTTCGGTCCAGTATGGTCTTTTCGGTCTATTTGATTTTATAACGGTAATAACTGAAATAACCAAAGTTACCAAGCTGCCCCTGTGAGTCTGTAAATAACATATATTTTACATCGAACACCTAGACTTCAAAGTTTATAATTTCTATGTCCAACCAATGCCACTTCCAAAATACACAAATCGTAGATTCTATCACTGGATTCTTAAACCATTGTTCTCAAAGTAGGAATCTTAGGGACATTAAGAAGCTCCACGCTCATCTACTTAGAACAGGCTTGCTCTTTATTTCCCTTAATTTTCATACTGAACTCATCCATTCATACACCACATGCCTTCACAGAAACAACCCTCAAACCCTGACCAACTTCTTCAAATGCATGAATCCCAAGAACCCAATCCCCTTTAATGTTATATTATCCGGCTTTAGCCGAAATGGGTTGGCATTTAATGCACTAAAAACCTTTTCTTTCATGCACATCTATGGTGTGCCTATAGATACATATACTTTGTGTAGCTCTTTAACTGCTTCCTCTTCTATCAGAAATGTTAAATTTGGTCAGCAGGTACATGCCCTTGTGGCTAAATCCGGTTGGTCATCCAGTGTTTTTGTGGGAAGTGCTCTGGTTGATTTGTATTCAAAGTCGTTGGTTATTGATGATGCAGAAGGGGTGTTTGATGAAATTCCTGAGAAAAACAGTGTGTGCGCTAATGCACTGTTGTCAGGTTATGGGGAGGCCAAGATGTGGCTTGAGGGACTTAAACTGGTTCGTAAGATGCCCATGTTGAATTTGGAGTATGATCACTTCACATTGTCAGCAATATTGCGGGCATGCGCTGGACTATCTGCAATTGAATTCGGGATGCAGGTGCACGCCTATTTGATTCGTAGAATATATGATGTGGGAAAGGATGTGTTTCTTCAGAGTTCATTGATTGAAATGTACGGAAAGTGTGGCCTAGTAGGGAAGGCTTGGCAAGTCTTTAATTTGGCAGGAATTGGGAAAGGAAAAGAGCATCAAAGGGATGTTGTTTTATGGACTTCAATGCTTGGTGTATATGGTAGAACTGGACACAATGAAGAAGTTGTTAGATTATACCAAGAGATGTTAAAGGAAGGGATTAAACCAGATGAGGTGGCATTTGTGACAGTCCTATCTGCTTGTGATCACACTGGCCAAGTGAACCTTGGAGTTGAGTTATTCAAATCCATGACTCATGACTTCGGGTTGGACCCTGGCCCTGAGCATTACAGTTGTCTGATTGACTTGCTTTGTAGGGCTGGTCAGTTGGATAGGGCATTGAGGCTGGTGAATGAGATGGTCCATAAAGGACATGGAAGTTGCAGCGTTTCCATGTGGGGGGCTTTGCTTAGCGCCTGCAAGGATTGCGGAAATATAGAGTTGGGCAAGTTGGCTGCTCAAAGGGCAATTGACTTGGATCCTCAGAATGTGGGGGTTTATATTATGTTATCAAATTTATATGCCAAGTTGGGTATGTGGAATGAGATTGAGCAGTTGAGGGAACTGATGAAAGAGAGAGGGTTAAAGAAAGATGTTGGATGTAGTTGGATTTAGGTCACATGATTCTGAAAGAGAAACATATGGAGCATTTGAGGTTTCCTTGTTAAGAGATACCATGATACTGCCTTTAAACTCAAATTGTGATGTTGCAAGTAGTCAAATGGTAGCATCTAAAGTCGAAACAAGAAGTGAAAAAAGGGAATAGGTCTGGAATTGACAAGTTCTTGGAGAATTATTGCATTAATCAAAACAAAAGTGAAGCTAGGACCTTACTTTACACCTTTTTTGTTCTCATAGTTGATCATAATCTTTAAAAAAATCATCCTTTGAACTTCATTTAGTGCTTCCGGCCAAAATATCAAAATAGAACTTCAATCAGTTGGTGTCTTCTGTAGGCTGATTGTGCTGAATGCAACTGCATATGCTCTTAATTTGGTGCAGATTGGCATCTAAGATATAAGCAATACAGGCAGTAGGCATGTACTTTGGGATGCTCTCAACCAAACAATCCTGTGCACAAGACTCATACCAGTAACTTCGTGAGCAGGTTAGCACTTTTCAACCTAACAAACAAATGCATCATCAATCAAGTTTCATCAGGGATTTTATCTCTCTGTAAGAAATGGTTGGTTGATTCACGATATATAATGGGACTTTGCATTTGTGCTCACATAATTAGTTGTGTATATAGACATATACACACTTCTCCTTCATTGTTCTTGTACTTGGATGAAAGGGACCTCCACCTCAGTTTTGTGAATTGAAGTAATAAAATGACTCATTTGATCTTCTCTAGCATTTAATTGGGAATTCTGAACCACCATTCAATTTGTGGCTGTGAAAATAATGGGTGGGTGCTGCTTTAATTTCTCTCAGCTTTCAATGATCAACTTTCTTGTAAAGGATCTGCCCTTGAGCAAAAGAAAAAAAGTCTTGTAAAGAATCCCTAAAGTTGCCGATCATGGGCTGATTCATCAAAATATATGGACCCATGAATGAATGATTCAAACTTTTGAGTCAGCCTCTTGCATAAGAACCCAACCACACAAGCATCTTGAGTTCTCTTCTTTGTCGTCATCATCATGTTTTGAGCAGAGTAACTTTCACATCTAACATATTCAGGAGCTTGCAATGATGGTTCACATAATTGCACCCAACTGAACAAACTAACATTGCTGCTAAGTATTTAATCTCAAATATACTCATCAAAAGAAAGAAATCGCAATAATTAACTTTAATTTTTTTTTTTTTTTTTGGTTAAAGGTCTCATATCGACAAGACAACAACACTTGTCATGCCATTCATTTTTCCCCCCCTAAATAGTTATAAGGGATTAGTAGATACAGCTCATAAGTGTAAGCCTTAAACTCCCTTCAAAATGAATACTCTAGTCTCACTTATCCGTTGCTAAACCCAAAGTTGGGACTGTAAATCATTCCAGCCAAGCTGAGTATTAAAAGTTCAAGCTTATTCATTTAATTTTGTTTCAAACATGAATCGAGCTAGAGCTTATTTCAAAATAAGATTACATATTCAAATTTGGTTCATTTTCTTGATATACAAACTCAAGCCTATTCAAAAACTACTTAATTAACTTACTCTTTTTCCATATATAGTCAAACCATGACTAAAATGTTTTATCGATTCACAAATCTATGAACATCACCACGAATGGATTGTTTATGTTATCAATAAACTACAAATAATAATTGGATATGATATCATATGAACATATTTACAAACTTATATAATGCAATCTCAAGTCTATATACATATATATTTTGACAAGTATACATTATAATTAGATTAAGCCTCATCTTCACAAATTTTTTCATGAACACATTATTACGTTTGAGTTTGGCTCGTTTAGTAGTTAAATCCAAATAAAACAAACAAATATGAACAAGCTTTTCCCCGAACCAAACTCAAGTGCTTCATAAACAATTTGGTTAATTAATAGCCCTAAGCATGAAGTGTCATGAAAAACAATAATTATCTTATGCACAACATATGCTACATCTTTCTCAGAGCATCTAGACGACGACAACAACAACAATAAGCCTTATTCCTAAAATTTTATGGTCAAATATATATTCTCAACAAATAAGTTAAGAGTGGACTACATGTATTTTTTTTATTTTTTTTCCTTTGTTTTATTATATTTTAATTCATATTTTCTATAACTTTCTTCATTGCACGTCTTTTTTTTAAATTACTTTTACTAATGTTATTTTACGTCTTTCTATAGCATTTTTTTTTTTTTTGAACATCTCACACTTTCTAACCAATGCATTAATTACTCTCATAGCACATAGGCAAGAAAAAAACTAATAGAGAATTTACAAGTCTAGCCTTGGCTTTTGGTTTAGGTTGGTGTTTGGTTTGACAAAAATTGATTTTTGGAAAAGATTTTCCACATCTACGGGTGTTTAGGGCTACTAAAAATGTTGATCAACCAAAAATTATTTTCCAATTCACCGTAAAATAATAGCACTTATAGCGGAAATTGGTTTACACCTTCATATTTTGTAAACTATTTCCCACCTCTCTCAAAACTCATTAACTGAACCTTAACCCCCACTATTAGCCACCTAACCACCACCCCCCACAAATGTCCCCAGTCTTCAGTCGCCAACTACCACCACCACCACTAGTCGCCTCTAGTCACCACCTCCTCCAGTTGCTGGAGGCCGCTAGTTGCCTCTTGTCTCTACCATCATTGGTCACTGGTAGTCGCGAGTCTCTACCACCATCAATCACTAATTGTCACCGATCTTTGTCACTGCTAATTTTTTATATCATTTTTTGAAATGCAATCAAACACCGGAAATATTTTCTTTTCTGAAATGTATTTTCACCTGAATTATTTCACAATTGAAAAATATTTTCCATTGAACCACAGCTTAGACATGGCTTTTGGTTTAGAAAAGTTGTGTGAAAAACCAAAATCTTCCCAAGGATAATGGCATCATTGCAAAACCACCCACAAATCTAGATTTTAAAGTCATACTCATACCCGTCATTTTAACGGTAAAAGAAAAGGCTAGTGTTTGAGTATGGTGGGCTCACCTATATAAACCATTCATGAGCCCTCCACCACAATAAAAAAGGGTGTTTTAGTCATTTGGTCAAGTAAAATTTTTCTGACTTAGTGATGTGTCATAGTTTTATTGGTTTCACATAATACATCTGTGAAGCCTTATCATAGGCTACCCTTCCAGAGACCCCTAGTGGTTTGGAGACCGTACTCTGTAACCTCGCATAGAAAAACCCTAATTTCTTGGATTCAAACTCCGATTCCTAAGAAGAAGGAGGAAATTTGTTGTAGGAAATGAATAACAGTTCCTCTTCCAAAAAACACAGTCCAGATCAGCCAGAGACAAGTGGACCCACATTCAAATCACAGCGAACCAAAATGGACACTGAAAAGAAGGTAATGGTTTCTCTGTGTTTCGATTCAAATTTTGATGACTACCCATTTCCTAAATCACCAAAATATTGATACCCAGATGCTCAAAATTTGTTTTTGATAACAAAAATCTTTTATTTATTTATTTATTTTTATAGTTTGCTCTAGTTATTGAAAGTTTTTAGTGTTTTCTATTGTATTTGTTTTTCATGAGCTTAGTGTTAAAATCAAATTTGAACATGCACCCATTGTCTTAATTAGCATGAAAATGTTTACCACAAGTTCATAAACAAATTTTGAATTTTACACAGTGATACTCTGTTTTGAACTTTCATTATCTATGTATAGAATGGTTGTTTATTTATTTATTTTTTATTTTTATTTTTTGGGTGTAGATTTTGAATAAGAAACTCAAGGATGTTGAAATAAGCTGTCCCATTGTGTATGGTAGCATGGCATTCTGGCTAGGGAAGAAGGCAAGCGAGTAAGTATAGTTTAGGTGTTTCACTGTTTTGTTTATGGCTTTATAGCTTCTGGAATAGCCTGTTTTACATATTGAATACAATGCTTGTTCTTTACATTCTCTAACTTGTGAATGTAATAAGGTACCAGTCACATAAGTGGACTGTGTATGTTCGCGGGGCGATGAATGAGGATCTGGGAGTGGTGGTAAAGCGCGTTGTTTTTCAGCTGCATTCCAGTTTCAATAGCCCTACAAGGGTACTGGAGTCGCCTCCGTTTGAGGTATCGGAAGCTGGATGGGGTGAATTTGAAATCGCCATCACGCTTTATTTCCATAGTGATGTTTGTGATAAGCCTGTAAACTTGTAAGTTGCTTTGCTTTGTATCTGGTTCTGATTTCTATGGTATTTGCTCAACCAAACTGTAATTTAATACTATATGTATTTAGGAGTATACAGTAAAGATCCAAATCGTGATCAATAAGAACAATACTACTAAATCAAACAACAATTCTAAATTAAGATTGAAACAGCTACTACTTGGTTTTGATTTCCACAATACTATCATGGTCATCAACCTGCCTAAGCTGTTACCAGCGTCCTCTGGGAACAAATCCTGCAGCATTAGCGCCTTATTGGCATAGATAGTGGAGTTAAAATCATGTTCTGAGTGGGTCAGTGTTGGATTGGTTTTAACAAGGAAAAAATTTCAATTACATTAGTTTTAACAGTGTGATTTAAATATATTTTGTTCACAAAACATTTTATATGGTCATCTCCAAAGATTTTTATTGGAACCAAATGACTGAAAAGACTGAAGTAGGTGGGCTGACTTTTAACATGTATCATGTGCTAAAGTATGAAATCTTTTCCTGATCTTTTTGTGTTTAAATGAGAAGATCCTATCAAATAATTGTCCTGACCCTTTTGTGTTTAGATAAAATATAGGATGCAGTCAATAATGATAGCCCAATATGTAAAAAGATAATATAAACTCTTAGCTTACAGTATGTTGTTGAAGTTTAATATATTCACAGATATCATCATTTGAAGTTGTACCCCGAGGATGAATCTGGTCCCATGTCTACCAAGAAGCCTGTTGTTTTGGAAACTTATGATGAGATTGTGTTCCCTGAGCCTTCAGAAGGTTTTTTAGCTCGTGTGCAGAATCATCCAGCTGTAACCCTGCCCAGATTACCAATTGGATTTACTTTGCCTCCTCCTGGTTTGTGCTTTCCTAACCAGCTCTTTAGTCTTTTGCTATTGGCCATGCTTTCAATGGATAAACGTGCCTTTTAATTTCATGTAGTACCAGTTGAGGATGCAAGTAGAAGGAAGAGAGGTGACACTAAAGATCACCCCCTAAGTCAGTGGTTCATGAATTTCTCAGAAGCAGATGAACTTTTACAACTTGCAGCAGCTCGTCAACAGGTCAGCATGAGTGCTTCCTTGAAATCATGAATGTTGTCTGTCATGTCATGTAAGCATTCTTGTTGAACACGATTATCATCCAAGCCATAAACAATGTAAATGTGTCTTTAGCTCTCTTGGTACAGAATCTGAGCCCCTATGCATTTCATGTTGCAGTGTTTATAGTCATACCATCCTTTCTGCACATTTATTTTTCTGTTGAGAGACTTCATCTTGAAAGAGCTCTTTGCACTTATTCTTTCTGCCATTTAGAAAGAACTTGGGTTACATATTCGGAGGACTATGTTTTAAAATCTAAAGTGGATCT
Organism: Quercus lobata; assembly: GCF_001633185.2. NCBI lineage: Eukaryota > Viridiplantae > Streptophyta > Magnoliopsida > Fagales > Fagaceae > Quercus > Quercus lobata. The sequence continues at coordinate 46,809,915 of NC_044914.1, read as the reverse complement.
TTTTCTCTTATTGTGTATATGAGTTGTTGCATGCCTTCTTTGAAATAATGCTTGTTTTCTAGTTGCATTTTTCAAGTGAGTTCTTAGGTAATTGTGAGACATTTTTGTTGTTTGTGGTGGAAAAATGAGTCTCTATTTAGATCTGGATTAATCAAATTTTACAGTTTCTTATCTATGGCTCTATTTTTTCTTTAAAATGTAAAAAATGATTTGGCTATATTTTCTTGTCACAACATCTTGTATATGGGATTTGGTATGCTTGATAAATCATAATATTACTCAATAGTTAGCATCATGTCATTCAATCAAATGAAACTCATACGGCATAAGCTTTGACTTTGCAATGATAATTAAGAAAAATGCATCATGGTGCATGCTTGTAGTGAAGAAGACTGCTAAGGAAACAGGATGGGGTTTTGGGGGGGGCGGGGGGGGGGAGAATAAAAACATAGCTTGGTGGAAACTGATAGGGGGGAAAAAAACTAAACAAAAGACGTAGCTTGCTTTGGGTAATATGGTTGTTGAAACATAGGAGTATGATAACCATGCATTATTAGGTGGACTCCTACAATTCTGAGTTGCAGGACTGCTAAGTTTGGTGCAGTCTTAATGGTTAGCATTGGATTGATGATGACATTGATGCATGGATTGTTAAAAATGAAAATAAAACGGCTTCCGTTCAAAGGGGAGGCTAGTTGGATTGTATCTAGATATGACGTGGTAGAAGCTTTACTCATGAAGGAAGGAGAGATTTGTTGGAATATTCACATGTGATTGTTTAAGTTATCAAGTCCCACATCAGTTTATAGTGACAAGATCGAGTAGTTTTTTTTGATAAGTAATAAGATATATTGATAAAAAAGGAACACCCTAGTGCACTGGAAGTGAACAAGGGAAAGGAAATCAAATACAAAAATTGCAAGAGTCTAGGAAAACAATAAAAGAAGGGAAAGATTTATTTTGCAAAGCAAACAACCAATCCCTTAAAGTTCTAAAAAAGAGAAGCTTGAGGTCTGGAATAGATCTCTCAGAATCTTCAAAACATCTGCTATTCCTCTCCCTCCAAAGGCACCACAATAAGCAATGAGGAATGATAGACCAAATAAAACCATTTCGATGACAACCAAAGCTGCCTTGCCAACACCGAAGCAGCCCCAAAACAGTGTGCGGCATAACCCAAGAAACTCCAAAAAGACCCAAAACCATAGACCATAGATCCGTAGCAAAAGGGCAATGAAGGAATAGATGGTCAACCGATTCACCATTTCTCTTACACATGTAGCACCAATCCAAAATCCACACCTTCCTTTTACGTAAATTATCAATCGTCAACCATTTCCCTAAGGCAGCAGTCCAAACAAAGAAAGCTACTCTAGAGGGAATCTTCTGCTTCCAAATACTTTTCCAAGGAAACCCAAAGAAAGCAGAGCCAGCTAAAATTCTATAATAATCACTAACCAAGAAACCCTTAACTTTGCTAGGAATCCAACACATTTTATCCTCACCTAGCCCCCTTATAGGAGAACCATAAATGGTTTCCATGAAGTCAAACATAGCCTCTAGATCCTGAGCATGCACACCCCTAACGAATCTCACATCCCAAAAGAGGACACCATTGGTGGACATCATAAGCTCAGCCACACTGGCATCCTTATTCCTGCAAAATCTGAACAAGTCTGGATATCTAACAGCAAGAGATGTCTCTCCACACCACCGGTCCTGCCAAAACTTCACTCTAGACCCATCACCAATATCATACAGAATATGGCGAGACAATATTGAGTAGTTAATATAATATTATTAGGCACAGTCCTATTGGCTTCAGCTTTTAGGATAATGTGGTATCCCAACAAGTGTTATCAAGCCTTCATAAAGAGACTTTCCAAACTCTCAGAGATCTATGATCCCATCACTGATGATGCATCTGCCATATGCATCGAACTGACCTCCTTGACATTGCTCTATATCAGAAAGTATAGAACTGGTCTAGCCAGAGATTATTTCTCTCTTCAGTTCAGTTTCTTTCATGGGCAGTTGCTCACACAGAGTTATTGACATATCATTTTGGACATCATTATTTACGATTCACATCATCTGTGTTTATTAGCATGTAATGAATTCCTGTATCTCAAATGGCCTTTAATTTTAAATAGGCAACATAGACCTGATTGACTGTTCTGGGGCATGACTAGGGTCAGGACTTGGCTGAATCCTCTCTTAAGATGTGATCATAGCAACAAATTGTTTAATCACTCTTAAGATTCCTGGTATATTCTTGAGTTTTCTATGAGGCCAACAAAATAATCATATATGATTCTACAATCCTCACATGCTCACATATCTTAAAAGTTTCACAACTCATTTGTTTATTTATTTTTTAATAATTCTAGGATAAAATGTTTTTCTTCTTTCTTCATGTGCATTTGTTTTTTCATCCTGAAATTCCTTATCTAATTATATGAAGTCAATTGCAATACTTAGTTGATTCACTGAGGAACTCCAAAATAAGCCAATTAAATTGGTTTTAAACTTTGTGTATTCCCGTTGCAAGAATTTGAACTTTGTGTATTCCCGTTGCATGAAAAGCGTGTTATATAATTCAGTCAAGCTTGTTGCCTACGTATATTAATTTAGATAAACTGTTCAAATATTATTCTGGAACATGTACAACCCAAATATTTGACTGATTGATTCTGATTTACTATACAGGTGCAAGCTCATATTGCTAAACTCAAGCGACAAATAAATGTGATAGATGGGCCACATCAACAGTTGAAATCTATCTCTGACCAGTGAATGACAACATTATTCCTGCAGATTTTTTCAGATTCTACTTCAAATTGGTTTTGCAGCATATACACTTGTTGGCATTTGCAACAATGATATGTACCTTCTTAGTTCTCGGCCGTGGAGAATTCTTTGTCAGCTTTGTTTTCCCTCTCTTTTTTTTTATGGCCTTTTTATCTCATTGACTTTGTATCAATAAGGAAAGGAGGCAAAAAAAAAAATTTATCATTAGATTAATACAAATTATAAAATTAAATTTATTGCATCTTTGCTGTCATGTATCATTGGCCTTTTTAAAAATATCTATTTTCTTTTTTGAACTTGTTCTGAAATTTTGCTTAAAGTCAATTAAGAAAATGAAAACTTGCAAAAGCTAGCGTGGATCATTTAAGAATTATGCAGAATTCTTTTTTGATGAATACTATTCTTTAGATCTTTTGTCTCACTCCAATAGTATCATATATCATAAAAATAGATAAAACACAGTGACACTTGAAAAAAAAAATTAAGAAGGAAGAAGAAGATAAAGCATTATCTGAATTATGTTGCATCTCTTGTTCTACAAGAGATTACAGAACTAGTTAATGCATAAAATATGCACAAAATAGTCAAGTCTGATTATAGAAAAGATTCTCTTCAAGTGAACCAACCTACCCTCTATCTTGGGCTATAATAGCTTCACTGAAACAAGGATACATTTTGTTGTTCCAGAAGTTGTTGGGCTAAAGGTGGCTTGCAAGCAATTTAGCTGTTATTGTAGAGTCAAAAAGACTGATGTAATTAGTTAATCTTTTTGAATGTATGCTGTGCTTGTATGAATATATGAGTCATGATGTTATGATAGAGCAGGAGGTTAAAATGATGCAACTAGAACAATAGTGGGTTTATTTTTCATATGCATAAATGATATAATTTCCCTTTAAGCATGATTTGCATTATCTTGCGCTTTAAGAATTGTCTGTAAGATGGGGTTGCCAAGAGGAGAGGTTCAGAATGATGTAGCTAGTTAACCTTTTTGAATGAAACCTGTGCTTGTATTAACCTATGATTCATGATGTTGTGATACAGCAGGAGGTTAGGATGATGCCATTAGAACAATATTGGGTTTATTTGTCATGTGCATAAATGATATAATTTCCTTCTAAGCATGATTTGCAAAGAATTGTCCGTAAGATGGGGCTGCCAAGTGGAGAGGCTCAGAAATTGCTGCATAAGATTCTTCATGATGTTGCTACCATCTCTTTTTTATAATTTGTGATGGATTAAATTGTGACCTTGATATAATTTCTACTAGTACTGCACTATTTTTCTGTATTGTATCCTCATAGTTTTCTCTTTATTTGCACCTTAACCTGCTTGGTTGAATTTTCTTTCCAAAGCTTCCTGGATTTTCACAGAACATGTGATCCTGCATCAAAGTTCCCTTTATGCAGTACATATCAATTAAGCTGAGGGCCCTCCTCAAGTACGTGTATTAGTCCTTCTGATGTTTATAAGCAGTTAACTGCAACGGGACCATCCAGACTAGCTTTTGGATGGGTCCTGCACATGCTGTCCTCGCCAGTACAATTACAATTCATTTTCACCTTATCTTGGTTTGGCACATACCAGGTTCGAGTCTTATCCTTAAATCTCAGAAATCCTCTTAAATTGAAGCAGGTCAAGTGAATAATTTTCTCCTCTCTATTATTGCATAAGGCTTTTAATACTTGTTCTAGTACAATGATTAATCGTTGTCAAATTGCCTTTAGCTATTTGTGATATACGTTAGACATCACCTCACATGCTATTTTCCATTCTAGTAGTCGATTCCCTTAAAGCCACAGGCATTACTAATTTTGCTTGTTTACATTTTAATGGCATCACTATGTTTGTATGATCATGTGGCTCTCTCCATGCTTAAGAATATTTGGATATAAGTAGAACCATCTTTTGCAGATATACTCAACTAATTTTATTTCTATAGATTTTTGAGTATCTAAAGCTCTCTATTGAACATGATGTACTCTGAAATCATCATTAAGTTCCATTATTCATATTATCACTCTTCATCCAAGCATTTCTTTACAAGCCACATGAATATGTACTATGTACTACACCCAGTTGATATCATCTGAACTAATCATATTTTTCTGTGATACCATAGATATCCATATGAAAATGTAGAGATAGATAATGTTTCTAGTAAGAACATTGCCAATGAGTTCTAAATTCCAACTCAAATGCTATATCCTTTTGTTGTAAGAATTAAGAATAAGGGAGAGGATGAGATCGTGGGTTCAAGATCTACCATGCATATGCAATTACCATTAAAAAAAAAAGACGTTGAGATAGATAAAGGCGTCATGCCTTTTCATTTTTTTAATATCATGATCTCATAACTCACCACATTTTCAGTAGGAATCAGTGAAACTGAGGAAAAAAGATTTCACAAAACCTGGGGATTGATAAAAGATTCCAACTTCCAACCAGGCAGTTACAATTTAAGTTATAGCTGGGTAAGTAAAGCTAACCGTTTCAAGTACTTGGAATGATCTCATCAGGACCTTTACTATGTTGTCTGTACTAGAGGTTTTGGGCCAAGAGTAACATGGCCTTCCATGTGCCAAGCCAATAAAAGCAGAGTCACCATCAACCCTAAAGAAAATCCCCTTTAGTCTATAAGCTCTGCAGTGTACCGCATATCAGTGAGAATGGTGGGCCTTTCTAGTCTCTCTCCTGTTTTTTATCTTCCATTCTCAGTCAGAACATGGGAGAGCTCAGCTGATTCCAAAGCCGGAGACGTACCAATAATTATTTACCATACTTTACACGTCCTTCAATTCCAGTTTCACCATTGACAAGATTTACTAATTGTCACCTTCTAATTTCTACCACCCAGTTGAATAGAACTACAGTAAATAATACTATAAGTATCTTTGTTTTTCAGTTGATGAACTTTTGAAGACTTAGAAGGGACCTAGTTGTGGATTTGGATAAATGACTTAAAGGTTAAGATACTGTGTTTTAGAAGTTAGTCTTTGCCACCAATTAAGAACAAAATTATGATAGATTTGTGGGATTTCACTCTTGTGGGAATATGTGTGGTGTTCTGAACTCATAGGGTTGAGAAAAACAAAAAGGGAAGACACAAATTCTGAACAATGCTGTATCAGGCACTAAATATAAATTTTCATCACTTTCTAAGCCTTAGAAGATGGGAGGAGAGCTTTGCTGTATGGGGCCAGGCTAGGAAGATATCAGTGGTGCATATTTGGAGTGGATTTATTTCTGTTTCCAAGTCTCTTAATTAGTGGTTGTGGTTTCAACAGGATCACATGGGAAACCCTTTTTATTGGGAGACCCTCTATGATCAGTTTGGATGTGTTTTCATTTTCATTTATTTATTTGAAAACTGTTTTTTGGGATGAAGAACAAAGAACAATTTTGTGAAATTTTGTTTTCTAACCAAAATCGCATTTGGAATGTTGAGAACGAAAAAACCAAAAAATTGTTTGGTTGACGAAATTTTTTTTAAAAAAATCACAAATTTTATTTTCCTTCTTTAATCTCAAGAACCAAACAAAGATTTAATTGATATTGACTCATCATTGAAACCAGCCAAACTACCCACCAAAGATTTTCCTACAAAAACTACAACTTTGATAACCAATCCTCCCCAAAAACCCCCAAAATAACACCAACCCAACGTATAAATCTTGGAAAATATACTATTTCCCAAGAAATATACCACCCATTAAACCCAAATTTATCACCTATCGTCCAGTAAATTCCACAAATTAGAGCAAATCACACCACAGGTGCATTCGGATGAGTTCTTAGTTGAGTTAACGATTTGCTTATGTGCTGTATTTAGGAAAAAGTGATGATTTAAAAAGTTGTATATCAAATAAACTGAGGTTAAAAGAAAAAGTTGCTAGAAAATAGACATCAAAACCACCCAAATTTTCTCTAGGAATCCCCAATTTCACTTCTAGCAAGCTTCAATTCTTTTTCCCTTAACAATGGTCAGTTCACAAAGATGAGGTATCTTATGGAGTCGCTTCATGAGACTATTCTCTCACAACATATGAGACTCACCACATGTGAAGGGTAACTTCACGTAGCTGCTCTATAAGATCATTTTCTCATGAGCAAGGCCACCCGAAAGCATTGGAACGACCAATCAAATCAAAAATGAATTGTGAGAAAAGAGTTTAAAGAGAAAAACTTGCAATGAGACAAAAATATAATCAAAGAATAGTGATCACGTGAAGCTAAACATCATCGGGTCCCTTGGGTTGAAAAAAAAAAGTAGCTTAAGAAATAGATTTATTAATGCATTACGGTGCACTTAATAGGCATTGGTCCTTTTACAAAAATCTGTGTTTTCCTTGTTTTTGAAAACAAGAAATCCAAAACAGAAAAAGAGTTGTTTTTCAATTCCTTCATGTTTTGAGAACTTGTGTTTTGAATTCTCCTTCCCACTTGTTGTACATCAATGTGTGTGTATATAAATATATATTTTGGTGTACAGTTGTTTTTCTTGTCAACTTTGTTGTTAGGAATCCACCTCTCATTTCCTTAAGTTGAGAAACAAGAACTGATTTGAATTATTTCCCATTAGAATAGGCTCACTGACTACAAATGGAAAATACTAAGGTATAGTAGCACAATTCTATTTGAATATCAGGTGAAAGACCTTCTTCTTCTTCCTTTTTTTAGACTGTTAGAAATACTTATACACTAAATATGTTGCCCCTCAAGCTTGAACTCACGCTCTCCCTTTACTCCCCCAAGCACTAAGTAATTAGAGAGAGGTACCATTTAGTCTAAATGACGCGGTAGGTTAAAGACCCCTTTTTTTTTTTTTAATAATTTTTACGAGATAAAAATTCTACTCTAACCTAATCTAAGTGTATATATGTGTAAAGTTTTTTCTTGGAAACTTGAATCTCAGTCCTTGACCCCCACACCCCACAAGTACTTGTACTTGTGTTGTGCAAGTTAAATGGGTTATCTTCACTTATCCAAGAAGGGATTGTTTTTACTCTTCTAACCTTATTTATTGCCATTTTACACATAGGCACATGAGCGCATATAGGAGCTGAAATTACTGAGCCCAGCAGAAAGTGGGAAAAAAAAGTAAATAAAGCAAAAGAAAGAAGTTTAGGAAGTTAGAGAATCCTTAAATTAGTCCTTGGAGTTGAGAATATTAAAATATAGGAGTCATGAAGAAAGGCTTTCAGGCTTTTGCTTTATTTGTTATATCTCTATCAGGGTGTGTGACCATTTAAAGATAAAAAGAGTAAAAGGCATTGAGGTCAAAACTCAAAACCTGCAAAGAGAGCAGTAACTTATTACACATGGGTTTCTGCAAAATATTTGTGGACTAGTAGAACCTATTATTTTTTGTCACTTTTAGTCCACAGAATCACAACCCCAACAATCAGCAAAAGCCAAACCATCAAAGGGACTGTACTGAAGAGTACACACATTATTGTCCGTGAATTCAGGTAGGTAGAGAGAGAGAGACATTTTCTCGAGAATTGAAAAAGTTGTCAATATTTTTTCAATTCTCAAGGAATTTTTTTCAAAAAATGAAAATTATTGTGTGTCTGTAGGGCACACGTTAGCAAAATCCTAATTAAAATATAGGAAAAATTCTACTTTCAGTTTAAGAGTAAAATAGCTTAGTTTTACAAAATTTAGGTTTTGCTTAAGTTTAGACTTTTTTTTTTTTTTTTTTTTTTTTTTTTTAAGTTAGTTTAGCATTTGTGCAGGACTAGAACTTCACTAATTAGTTTATACATAAATTTTCTAAAGATTCAAATTTTTCTGAAAATATGATTTTATTTTTTTAAGTCAAATGAGTCAAGAAATTTATATCCAAGATGTCATTCTTGAAAAGAAAAAAAAAAAAGTTGGATTAAAAAAGTTATATTTTTTTGGATTTAAATAAAAATAAATAAATAAAAAACCTTCGAGGTTATGGATATATTATTTGAGAGAGAGAGAGAGAGAGAGAGAGAGAGAGAGAGATTTAAAAAATGGGCAAGACTTAAGTGCAGTACTTAGGTGATGTTTTTTAGATTCCCCTTTTAAAAATCTGTCATTTGGATTTTTTGTCATGAGATGGAAGTGTATTTTTTAGTTAAATAATTACTTGGCTGAATCTTAAGATGGGAATCTAAAGAATAGTATCTGAGATATTGTACTTAAGTTTTGTCATTAAAAAATTAGACGTAAGATTGGTAATTAAAGCTGGAATAGTGTTGTGCAATAAATATTGATGCTATATAGCAGAGGTAGATGCAGAATGAAATGGTAAGAAAAAAAATTTTGGAATGATTTTTTTTTTGTGAGTAATGCTACCCACATAATAATTGTTTTTCATAATTTGCTAAGGTAGTAAGTTATTATTGAATTATATATTGACTCACCATTTATATCACTTTAGTGGCTACTATTAAATATTGATAATTTATCACCTCAACTATTATGAGAAAATTATTCGATGTCCACATGATAAGTGGTGCGTTTTGAAATATTTGTAAGAAATTATCTTATGATAAATGTATAATACTTATTATATATTATATATTTGGGAAATTAACTTCAATTATATTACATGCAATTAGAAGAGAGAAAATGCAAGTGTTAGAATTAATATAATTAAGAATATGAACCTATCAATTATGTGAACTGATAATTATTTTTATATATTTTTTACTGAACTTTGTTACATTTGTTGCCAAAGCAACTTAATTTGACCAAGAATATCGTAGTATAAATCAATTGTTTCTTACATACATATTATAAAATTAATCATAGCATTTTACATAAATGATTAGTACATGAAATTAAATGCAATTTATCCTATTAGTACTTTTTTTATTATATAGGAATATTAGTACTCTATTTGTTACACAACATACATTTTGGCTACTACACCATTATCAGTTTCTTTAAGACCTTTTCCACTCTCCCCATGTGTGTGCGTTAAAATACTTAGTATTAAAATATATATATATATATATATATATATATGGCTACTACAGTGTTGGTTATGTGTGTGTGTTCGTAAAGGATTTTTTTTTTTTGAGAATTTCATTAAAGGAGTTAGGAAATGTAAACTGTTAAAATAAATATAATTAAAAATTTGAACATATCACCCTAGTGAACTTACAAATATTTAACTATTTAGACTAATTTAAGACACAACTATTTTTCATATTTTTATTGCATGTGTTATTAAATTTTCTTTTATCTTTTGATGATTTTTGTTTCAATTGTTATAAATCAATTAAACGATTGGAAGAATGTCATATTCCAAATCTTTTTTTTTTTTTTCTGAATTCTTGAAAGTAACTGTGCCAAATAAATTGTTTTGTTTGTATATAAATAACCATGTAAATTTCTTTTTATAAAAATAGTTTATGCACTGTCTATGGATAATTAATACATATAAATGGATGCATTTATCCAATTAACTCAAGGCAAGTAATTAATACATTGACATAAATGCAAAGTTTTGATGAGGTGGAAAGCTAAATGAAGAGAGTTGTACTTAACTACTTATCAAGGAATGCACCATTTGGCGAAACCTTAGACCACTATGATTGGGTGTGTGTGTGTATGTTTCAAATAAATTTGAAAAGTTAACGGATATCTTTAAAGCATTCACATTAGTCTATGTAAAAATTCTTATCTATTTTAGCATATGAACTTATTTTTTCTATTTTACATACTCATTTCTCAAAACACCTCACACTAGATTATCTATTTTACACTATATTTTATTAAAATATCAATTTTTCTTGGTTTTTAAAATTGTCTCTTTTTTCGCATCCTACAACCACCATTCACTCCATTTTTTCATTCTTGAGATATGTAAAAAAACAATAAACAACTAAATACAAAATGAATAGTATTAACATAAATTTACACAGTTATTATAGCAAACTTGTAAATTTATACAATTATACACAGACTAATATAGGTCATTTTTATTTAAAATTCTATAAATTTTACACATTTTTCTATTATGCACGTACTGATATAAAAGCTCTAAGAGTGTTGGTTTAAGAAATATAAGGGGAAAAAAACTGATTTTTTTTAATAGTTTTTTATATTTCTTATGAAAATGGTATTAAAATTTCTATAAGGAAACTTGTTACATGACTCCAAATGAATTACTCCCTCCGTCCCACTTTGTTTGTCCTGTTTGAAAAATCAAATTTTTCAAGGGAACATCATTTATTGTCTTGTCTACATTTTAAAAATGTATAAGTTTCCAAAACTACCCTTAAATAAATTTATCAAAAATTTGAATTATTAATAAAATAGGGGTATAATAGGAATATTAATAAATTAATAACTTTTATTTTTAGAAACAGGACAATATTTTGGGACATCCCAAAATAGAATAGAGGACAAACAAAGTGGGACGGAGGGAGTATCTATTTTATATATAATAATAATAATAATAATAATAAAATTCCTTTATAGAAATAGTTAGTGCACCATCTTTAGATAATTAATAAATGCATTTATCCCATTAACTCATGGTTAATACATTGACATAAATGTTGGGTTTTGACGAGGTAGGAGGTTATATTAAAAGAATCATATTTCCTTAATAAATGGGCCACTTTGTAGAAATTCTTAGACCATTATGACTGAGGTTCTTGTTTTTACATAGGAAAAGTTAACGATGCCATCAAGGCATTAGTTTAAGAAATATATTTAGATATCTTTTATGGGAAAATAAAAATTAATTGATTTTTTGACAGTCTTTTATATTAGTTATAAAAGTTGTATAATTTTTTTTTTTCTAAAATGGTCAATTAACAAGTGCCCTAAAAGCACCCATTAACCAAACTCTTTTACATATACTAGTGGTAACTCATGCAATGCACAAGAAATTCTAAGATGATATGATTTTTTCTTTGTATTATTTTTATTTTTATTTTTGTCTAAATATGAAATTTGATAATTATGGTAGTTATTAATAGTCATTTATTATTATATTGGTCTATGAAATTAAATATTCTATTACTGTGCATTTATTATGATTGTGTTTGTATAAATATGATATGTCAAGATTTTATTGAAAATTTTAAATATAGAATGAAATTTAAATTCAATTCAAAATATATATTAGAAAAATAAAGTGTAACATAGTGAGGTTTAAAAAGCTTAATTAAGTGGCACAGTTTACATGTTCAACCAAAAATCAAACATGTTCAATTTTATAAAAATATTCCAAACAAAGTGATTTTTTTATATAAAGTTTATTAAAATAAACAGATAAATTCCCTTTATAAAAATAATTAATGTACTGTCTATAAATATTTAATACATAGTAATAAATGCATTTACCCAATTTACTCATGGCAAGTATCAACTCATTGACATAAATGTAGAGTTTTGATAAGGTCCAGGTTAGATGAAAGAGAATATAAAAACTTAAATACATTATCTTAGGTGCAATTAAAATGAACATTTCTTATTACATTTAATAACTTCTAAAATTATCCAAAAACACAAGTTTTCCTTAAGCATCATGTTTAACAACATTCCAAATGTAATCAAACTTCTATATATATATATATATATATATATAATTATTTCATATAAATAATTATTTCATTACAAATTACAATATCTTTTTATAGAAACAAGTACACAAGTACCAAAAGTACAAAAAGCAGAGGAGATAGGATTACAATATTTTTTATTCTTAATAATAAAAATTACAATTTCTAATATAATCTTTATTTAGTGTACCAAACATATTAATAATTTTTCGCTACAAAAATTTTCTTAAACACCTAAAGAAGAACAACTTTAGACAACATGCTATGATACCTCCACATAAAGGTGAGTGTGAGAGTGATGTTGGAATTCAAGTCTAAACCAGGTTAGTTAGGCATTAAGAGAGGTGGCCTTTAAAATTCAGACTTGTACCAAAATCACCCAAACAGTACTCCATCAAAGTAGAGCTGCAAACATAATAATGAAGATATTGGTCAATTCAAAACATTAATGTGTATCGAAAGTAGAAAAGAACCTTGAGAATTATGGCTATTCAAGAGAGAGAAGAGGGGGTCCATATTGTCAATAGGAGAACCAACATAGAAGAGTAAAACCCAATGGTCTTGGCTCCCACAATGTCCTTACACAAAAACACAAACCCCAAAACACCCGTGGTCTGTCCTTTGCTCCTACACTCCACATGAGTCATGACCTCTCTCTCTCTCTCTCTCTCAAGCTTCATCATAAATACCCCATCAAGCCTCACCCTTTCCATCACCACCACCTCCTACACTTCACTACCCTCTTATCCCTCTCTCTCTCTCTGTCTCTCTCTCTCTCTCTCAATACTTTGCATAGTTGCATCACTTCCTTGCACCAAGCCCCTCACTTTCTCTCTCAACTCAAAATGGCCATAAGAAAATCAAACAAACTTTCTCAAACAGCAGTCCTCAAACAAATCCTCAAAAGATGTTCAAGCTTAGGCAAGAAAAATGACTATGATGAGGATGGTCTTCCTCTAGATGTTCCAAAGGGCCACTTTGCTGTCTATGTTGGTGAAAAGAGAAGTAGGTACATTGTTCCCATTTCATTCTTGACTCACCCTGAGTTCCAGTGCCTCCTACGCCAAGCTGAAGAAGAATTTGGCTTTGATCATGATATGGGTATTACTATTCCTTGTGAAGAAGTGGTTTTTCGCTCTCTAACTTCCATGCTTAGATGAAACAAAGCTAAGAGCTTGATGGGTTTTCTTGAAGAAGATGGCTAAGATGAAGCATAAGTTTGTGCTTCTCTTTTTTTAACGTCTTTCTTCATTGTCACTCCTGAACTCTTTTGTCCTTTTTTTGTCCTTTTCTTTTTTGTTAGGGATTTTTTTTTTTTTAATGTTTATGACTAACTTGAAGCCCATGGAAATTTTGTGGGTTAGAATTGTATAAAGTTTGGAATTTTCCTCATGGAGGTGGGTGTTACACCCTGTGAGAGAAGTTGATCTTTAATGGAAGCAAAGGCTATTTGCCAGTTTTTTTATTACTTCAAATCTCTATATCTCTCTCTTGCACAAAGATGGACATTGTGGATTATGGTATACAAATTTTAAGATAATTGAGCGTCGCTTGCAACTTATTCAAAAATAAGATCATGTGGTCAAATCAGATCAAGAGCACCTAAAACCATAATAAAAGTTGAATCCAAAAGTTTCTCCAAAAAAAAAAAAAAAAAGTTGAATCCAAAAGGAACACACCCCAACACAGCATACCTTGTCAGAGAATGTGGGGTACTTAAGATTGTACGGATCATCTGGTTATCATTATAGGATTTTTGATTTCTTTTTTTTTTTTTTTTTTTGGGGGCCAGATTATCTTTTGATTTCAAAGTACCCCAATATGAAATGTTGGTTGGTTTTCCTTTGTTTGTTAAATAAAAATAAAATTTAACATTTTTAAAGTATCATTACAAGATGTGCTAAGCTTAAACAAGGTGTACCCAATTTAAAAGAAGTTAGTGTGGGTTGAGATGTGCTGAATTTTTCAGTTTATTTATAGTTTTAGTTTATTTTTGCTATTATTCATAGGTTTCACTGTACTTTTTGATACTATTCATAGGTCTCATTGTATTATTCAACTAACTTTTATTTTTATCTACGGTACTTTCAGCAAAAAGTTTTCAGTTTCAACTAAATAAGTTGTTCTTAAACAGACATTTAGAGTGCTTAAAAAAAATGTGTACCCAAAAAAATTAGGGGGCTATTTGGCAACATTATTTGAACAACAGTTTTCGTTATTTAAATAACACAACACGCATTTTCACAACACTTTTTTACTCAGACATATTTCCACAACATTTAAATAACGTTATTAGAACCATATTACCAAACGGACCCTAGAATTTAGAAATTTAAACATTGCTTAAACAAGTTTACTCAAATAGGTTTCAAGCATGAAGCATCTTGGAAATGATCTACACCTTGAAGGATTAAACATTTAGGTTGCGTTTGGGATTAGAGTTTAAAATCAGCTTATTTACTATTTAGTTTATTTTTGCTGTTATTCAGTTTATTTTTGCTACTATTCATGAATCTTAGTGCATTTTTTAGTACTATTCATAAATTTTACTATACTATTTTAGTTAGTTTTTACTTTTATCTATAGTACTTTCAATAAAATAAAAAAATTAGTTTCAACTAAATAAGTTATTCCCAAGCCAAACCTAGTTGTATTTTATTTTTTTATTTTTTAACCACCGTTACTTATTCAGCCAAAAGAGAAATTTAATTGTATGACAGAGATGTGTTAAGCTCAAGGAACAATTTAGATTCATGTCAAGCTCAACATGGACCGACTAGTTGCTTTGCATTTAATTCTATGAGAGAGATATGATAAATTATCTTTTCGATTCGAGTCAAGAACACAAGCTCACCTTGTACACTAGTTAATAGTTATACTGAAACCCACGGCATTGCATTTAATCGAATGAACAAGATAGGTTACACAATCACTCAAACACTTCTCATCTTTCGATGGTATATGTGGTCCATCACCTCTTCACGTTCTAAATTCCAAGGCCTTCTTATTGGGAAAAGGAAACTATCCATTTTCTTTAAAACAGAGAGTCTGTTTCATGATTAGGATTTGGCAATTAATAAATTTAAAGATAAATATAATGCTACGTCATTTAAACTTGAACCGATAAATATATCTTCTTTATTTCAATGCAATTTGAGAAGATCCTAATATGTTGGATATATACATATGATATGAGTGAAATTTTCACATTTAAAAAAAAAAAAAATACAAAAGTAAAAAAGTTGACGAATTAAGAACACAATTGGACCGAAACTCATCCTCCAATGAGTGATATAAGAGTCAATAATAGTATGCGACAAGGTTATCAATGTTCTTTTTGTAGTTGAAACAAAGACAAGATACTTATGCTTAAGTGTCTACACAAATGTACATTGCACAAAATATTTACCTATGGGGCGACAACATAGTCTTTAATACCTCTCCAACATAATCATTTTAAAGTGCGTTTGGATAACAAGATTCGAGCATGTAGATATGGATTTAAGTGCTTAAAATTCAAATATTTTATTTGGATAGGTTTAAAAGATTAAGAATTTAGATTTAATCAAATCCACCCAAAGTTTTAAATCTTTATAATCTTTATATTTAATATAATATCTAAAATTAACAATTGAAAATTAAGGCATTTCAAATCTATTGATTTAAAATCCAAAATCCGAATTCATGTCTCCTATTTATGTGGAAGGACTAGTATCCTTTGATTGCAAGTTATGTAATCTCTCTTGTAGGAAAAGAACTTTCTTTTAACATTGACTTCACCTCAAGTCAAAATTTTCTATAATCCATACTCCATAGGCTACCTTGACTGTTCCACTCTTGACAAGATTGATTTATAAATTGGAGGTTATTTTTAGATTGAGGTATGTTCTGCAATATAATTTATGCATAGATTATTGGTCATATGCTTTATGTACTCCTAAATATCATAGTTTCAGGCTGTCAGATCAGCTCAACTATTAGGCATTAGCCTCACATATTTTCTGCTTGTAAATGTAAAAGCAACAGTTAAAGTGGAAGTACTTCTTGATTTGTGATTTGGTACAAAAGAAGAAAAACAAAACCCAATAGCATGACTTGAATGAAACTTCCCCTCCCACCTCTTCCTCTCTTCACTCTAGCTTATCCTTCTTGTTAAAATGACAAATGGAAAAACTAACCCATGCATGGATTACAATTTGCATGCTAGTAACTGACATTTGGTCACATAGACTTTTGATTCCAAGGCATCATCAACATCTAGTCATGGATTCCTTTTTTTTTGTTATGACTTTTTAATAGTAACTGCTTTTTTTACAGAGTAGGACCAGCAAAGAAGCAAAGGCTGCCTCTTGTTAGCTGGTCCTTTTATTATTATTATTATTAATGCATCTTTGTTTCTTTCCCTTCCAACCACAAATTTTTCTGACACACTGTCACCAACACCTCTTCCCATATAACTGCTTCTCCAACTCCCTTTAGACACACAAGAATGTCTTTTGCTGCCTAAAAATCCAATTGAAAATGAGTTACTTTATAAATAACCACCCTCTTTTTTACCACTATTTTATGTGATATATTGTGATTAATTGTGTATTATTTTTACACGAACTCATAACTTGTTCTTCATCACTTATTATCTATCATATCAAAAATATGGTAAAATTGCGGCGCAAAAGGTTATAGTGCTACTGCTAGATTCTCTCTTATGAGAATTTTCTGTTCACAAAAAAACCTATCCCCAACAATGGAAAATTTCCTCAGCAGAAAAAATCTCTCCCCATATCATTGAACCTGGTGTTGTTCTTCATGCCCATTTTCCTCTCTCTGCTCTCTCATGGGCTTAATTTGTCAGGACCATTGAATAAATAAAAGAGTAGTGCATGTTTTGAGAAATAATATTTCATTATTACTAGTTTTTTTTGGTTTTTTCTTCTTTCAAACTATCCCCTCTTGTGGGACGGTTTGGCTTGGAAAAAGAGACTACTTGAAAATTAAAAAGCATATATACAGTTTCAGATTATTAATACTGTTAGAGGCATTATAAATTAAGAGATCCAAACTCATTATATATTTATATAATCGTATAGCAAATTAGCTTAGTTGCGGTGCTAAGTACCAAAAATTTAAGATTTATATAGGGTGAGCATAGGGTTAATTATTATAGTATACCCTAATGTCTCTATTACACTCAATTTCCCTACAACAATTCTAAGATATATGAACAATTGCCATTCAGAATTTCGGAATCATAGTAATAGGTAGGGCTATTGCACCTGATAGAGAAAGTTTAAAAAGATTAAAACAAATTAATCCAAGAATTAAGATTAAAGGTGAAGTTTTTATTTATTTATTTTTTTTTAATGTTAGAATATTCAATTCAAACAATTGAGAGTGAATGTTTTTTTTTTAAAAATTACAACACATGCAGTGTCAGAGCTGAAAAAGCTGGGTAGGGATAGGATACTTTAAAGTCCAGAACATTAGCAAGAAATTTCACAATAAAAGCAAGCATCTTTTTCATGTAGCAATATGGGTCTAAGAGTTTGCAAGTCTATGATCCTTTTATTTGGAACTGTAGAGTTTTTGCCCAATATGACCCCAACACATGCACATGAACATTTTCCCTAAATTTTAAAACATTGTTACCTACTCTTATTCAAAAAAATATATTATATACTGTTGCTTTTACAAGCTTGTGCATGCTCTCTCTCTCTCTCTCTCTCTCTCTGTGCAAGTGTGCCTTTGTGTTCATTTTTTTATCATGGTAGTTAATTATTATTTCTTGACTATTACTCATGCTTAATTAAAGGGCTAATTAAGCATGACAAGAAAAAAATATTATATATTGATATTGTTACTTTTGCAAGCTTGAGCATTCTCTCTCTCACACACACTGTGTGCAAGTGTGCCTTTGTGTGTGTTCATTTTGTTATCATTGGTAGTTAATTATTAGTTCTTGACTATTGCTCATGCTTAATTAAAGGACTAATTGAGCATGCGAAGCAACAATACTTTGTTGGAAAAAAATTTCTCTAGTGTTGTATCCATGTTCATTTAAACCCCTAATCAATAACAATGGACCCATATGATGAATATGTTGACAAAATTAACATATACAAATGGAAATGATTGGTAAAGTAGTCATTTTCTTTCACATCAATTTTTTGAGAAGAAGTGTTGGAGATTACATCTTGCTAGAGGTCCTAATTTACAGTTGGCGACATGTTCCTTCTGCAATTTTGTCCCAAATGCCAAATGCCCCACCCATGTTCTCCGTAAGTTCTTGGAGGTTGCCTTGTCTACTCAAATTTCACAATCCATTAGCTCTCTCTAAACTCAAATAAAATGTTATAAGATTTGTAGATTTCAGTTAGTTCAATCAATAAATCTTTTGTTGCTAATAAATGATCCAAATTTGAATCTAAATCTTACTTACAACGTAATAAAGATATACAAATTTACATTGGCTGTTTGATATAATAGTAAACAACAATTATCGTTAAGCGAACGTCATATATTTCAGATCCTAAAAAAATGTTATATTTTTGGATTCATCTTAATAATAATGTATGTAATAACCTCTATAGATAATTGATATTGATGATTCTGCTAAATAATTCTTAATTAAATTGCTAATCATATACAGTTCAAAAACTAAGTAAAGTAAACACCTCATGCATGCACAGTTAAGTACATAACATTTCAAAAACATTGGAAAGCTAAGTAAGAGTTTTGAGATGTCTTTGTCAAATGGCACCAACCACGTGATTAGAATAACAAGTAATTTTCAGTGAAAATAGCTAGGTTCTAGGATTGCCTCGACGTATCAATCTCATATAGGCATAAGGCATCCACAATTAAAGGGGAAAGACAAAAACCATGTTGTTTTGTCTTTGCAGAGTTTGGGCTATCACGTCCATTTATTATTTAAATCTCAGTCCGGCTAATATTCAGGAACCCACACACACTAATTTTGAGGCATCAAGTTGACCAAAGCCGACAGAGAATTAGTTCAAATTTTCAATGTCTAATACTCACTCTTCAAGGAAGATAAGATAAGTTAGCAGCCTCTCTATTCTTTAAATATGATATGTTACAAAAATCAAACCTATTTCTTTTGATTAATTCATATTATTTCCCATGGACTTTGCAAGCTAAGATCAAGATAAATAGAAAATAATATAAGCCATACACAATATTATCCCACCAAAAAACAAATTGCAGAAGACAATGCTTTTCAAATATCACATTTAATAAATGAATATAACCATAATCCATGCCATCTACTTCTCTCGGTCAAACTATACTAAAATTAACCTAGCTTGAGAAGGCTCGGAATGATCGAACAAGACTTTAACTTGACTCACCCATAAATTGATCAACTTAAATCCAATAGTAATAAAATTGTTGTGGATAGAGTATTTCTCTAATAATAAACATATTTCCTAGAATCTCTCATTAACTGTTATTCCATAATTATCTCATAACAAAAAAAATTTAGGATATCAATCCACAATATGCCACTCAAGTTACATTATAAATAGAGAATTTCATGCAATCATCAAGGTGTATTGATTATCATAAATAAAAGTCCTACTTTCTTTCTAAAAAGAGGGAATATTCAATCAACTGATTCATCTGAGTATCTTAATTAACATAGATTTTTAGAATAAAACCTGCATGCATGTCAACTCTCACAGAATTACCATATATTAGAGTTTTTTTTTTTTTTTTTTTTACATTAGTAGTTACTAGATATTATTTTGCTCATCTTGTCTCATCTGCAATTTCTCCTCTCAGATCTTAGCATCTTACCCATGGCCAACAATCTAGTTTCGGATAAGAAAACTCTAAATATGGACAAAAATTGAACTTGTTAGGGATAACATATTATCATATTATATATAAAATATAACATTAATCATAGATTCACAGCTTTCTTTTACGTTCTTTCGCTGTGTGTGTGTGTCCACATGTGACAATGTTTACGTGCATGATTTCGTTGTTGTTAATGTTGTCATCTCTAATTATTTTCACTCTTTTTTCTTTCTTTCTTTTTTTTTGCTTTTTTCAAGAACAAAGAAAGCCACAACTGAGAGCAAGGTAGAGTATATGCTGTGGGGAATAAGGCAAGGCACGTTGGGCTCCATATATATATATTGTGAAGGGATACTATGAGCTTGTATTGTCGGGACCAATCTATATAGTTTCTTTTTCTTCATCTCATTTTCAACTTTTGCATTTATTTCTCCTCTCCACAAATTAAAATCGTCTTACTCAAAATTTAAACATGCAATTGTACTCTTGAAGATTTTATGTCTTCCGTAAAATATACGGTGCCTTTTCAACCATGTCATCCTATATAGTAGGGTCTCTAAAGAATATAGGTTGTTGAAAAGCTTCATGCATGTCATTTCGACCATCAAAATCACGTTAAAAATTGAACTTAATGTTTACTTGCTAGTCAGTATACATTATAATCATCCCTCTTTGACATACTAATTGTAAATAGAATAAAAAATCTCCAATTTTTGACATCTTACACAAGATTTTTCTGTTTTGTTTTGATGGGGAGATGAGGAGCTACAACATACAAAGATAGTGGGTGTTAAGACATGCATGGTAACAGTTTATTTATTCAATTTTACTGAGACATAGCCATGATTACCAACCAGAATTTTACCCACAGAGATGCCTAGCTCAATCCCATATATAAGCCTCTACTATGAATGATAAATTTTCTTTGATCAAAACTAAGTTACAAACTTTCAAACACACTACTTTATCAGCAAACACAAAGAAGAAAAAAGACGGAATAAAACACACAAAGAAGAATTGTCCATATGCAGATCTAGAGCAACTAATGTGGATGATATCATTGACATTCTTACTACAAGCTAGAGCAAACAACCTTCTGAAATCATAGATAACTCTTTGAACCCCTTTCAATGCATAAACAACCTCCATGAATCTTAACATTTATGTCATAACCTAGAGCAAACTAATTACAAATCACTTGTAGAAAACTAAAATCAATATGATTTATCCTAATCCTCTAATTCCTAATAAAAATTAAGAACATAAAATTCTTTACTCTTTTGGTAGAAATAACAAATCTTTTTTTTTTCTTTTGCTTCTTTTCTTTCCCCTAAATTATCATTGTTTTTTAAAGGGAAGAATGCAAAAATCTCCCCTAAAGTTTAGGTTAATACTAGACACTATACCTACACTTTTCACAAATATCCAATTTGTCACCTAAGCATAAACTGCACTTCACACTGTTTGTACTATTTTTCCCAAAAACTAACGGGTGTGTTCAGATTAATTGCCACAATTTAGCCCTTTAGTGACTATATTATTGAAACTCTATGCATATGTGAGTATTTGTATAATAAAAAGTAGATAGATAACAACTAAAGTTGGAGAAGAAAGCAGAAAAATTAAGACACGAAGGAACATGACAACTTTCAAGTAGCATTAAGTATAGTTTGTGCTTAGGGAAAAAAAATGGATATGTAAGAGTTTTACTAATGTACCCTTAGAGTATATATAAATAAACTATTTTAAAAAACTTTTCATGATAAAAAGAAAATGTGACTAACTTTTTTTTATAACTTTTTTAATTTTCTATAAAAAGTTTTCAAAAAATGATTATTAACATTAACCAGAACCATGTTTAAAAAGTCTTGATGGTACATAACATTAGTTTAAATCTCGTGATAGTTTTTGTATTTTACCCCTTTTTTAAAAAATTTTATAAACCTACTATAGAATTTTTTTTTTTTTTTTTTTTTAATGGTAGGTTAATGAGAACGACTCCGTTCTGTTTTGTTCACTTTCGTACTTGGTCCCCTAACAAATTGCTCCTGGAACTTCATTTTCATATAGGTATATTCTTTCCTCTTCTGTAAATTGTCCCAAACATTTTTTGAGGCCAGGATTATTTATTTTTTTAGTAATTTTAGATTCACAACTTTTATGTACAGCTATGCACCTCTTGAGGTGAAAGTCACTTTATAAATATAAATTCTTGTTGGGTAAGGATTTGTTTGGGAACAACATATTTAGTTGAAATTGAAAACTTTTTACTGAAAATATAGAAAAAAAAAAAAAGTTAAAAACTAGCAGAATTGTACATTGGGACCCATTAATAATATTAAAAAAATGCAATAGGACCCATGAATAGTAAAAAAAAGTTAAAAATTCAAATAAGCTGAATTTTTTATCACATCCCCAAACAAACTCTAAAAGGTAAAAGTCGATAATTAAGTTTTTATGAGGAAACTTCACACACATGTACTTAGATTATATTAAATTAAAATACTAATATTTCAATCTTGTTTTTAGTGTGTGTTTGGAACACGTGCGTTTCTGCATTTTGCTGAAAAATAGTGGATCTCATGCACTATTTACAGGACCCATAAATACAGAATTCAACAAAAAAAACATTTAAAACTAGGTTCCATACAGTATCATTTATATTTAAAAATTATTTTGTTATAATATTTTTAATAATAAATTTTTAATTTTCAACAAAATCCAGACTTTTAAAGTTAAAAAATTTCAAATCTTAAACATAGGAAAAATCACAACTTTTACCTCAATTTTTTACAATTATTTTATGTGATAGACCCCTTAGCAGGAACTAGCCGACTAGGGATAAAATTGTCATACGGTAAAAGTACGAATCTGTACTGTACCAAATGGTGTGCCTGTCCTTACAGAAACTCCTTTATTTCTTGTCAGGGAATGATAATATCACCTACATTTTCCATCCATATATAAAAAGCAGAGAACGGCAACAAATGAAAGTGACGGACGAGAACGTTGTTGTATTCTTATTAGTGAACGGTCAGATATCTATTGTGGTTGTGGGTCCACACCGCGTTGTCATTGCTGTGGATGAGTAGCACGTGATTGCTACCCCACCACGAGGTCCACTATACATTCAAAGAAGTGGAACGTATGATATGATGTGTAATCACGTGCCTTGGCCGGGACGCTGATGACGTGGCTCTGACCATGCTTGCATGCCTTAATTTTTTATTTTATTTTTCCTCAAAAATTTTATTCTATATTTTAATTTATCTAAAATTCTTGCAGGCCTTATATAAATGTATGCTTTCTTCCATGCCATGCAACGCATGATGATAGTATGATGTTTTCCATATGTAAGACCAATGCCAATCAAACGCCATATTTCACAATCCTTCATAGTTTGTTGGGACAATAAATTGTGATTGATAGCAACATGAAGAACTCATCATTATCTATCACTTTTTCATTCATTAATCACAACTTTTAATTTAACAAGCAATGAAAAATAGTTTAAAAATAAATTTGTTTAAAAATATTAAAAATAATTACCAATTTTTCTATTAAAAAAACTTTTAAATTGATGAAATAATGAACATGATTAATATCGCATATCAATAAAATAAATAAGTTTATTGTTTAATTTTTTGTTTCATATTTTAAAAATTAACACATTTGAAAGTTCAAATAGCGTATAAAACACCAATGAATGTTTAAACCCCTAAATACAAAATTACCAACACAAGCTTATAATTAAACAGTATATGTGCGAAATATGAAATATAAGCTATATCCAAATTAGTAACACACTCTAAACCATAATTAAATACAATCACAGCAGTAATTAAAAATGTAAAGAGTAAAGGAAGAGAGATGCAAATACAAAGATAACACGACGATGTGTTATCGAAGAGGAAACCGAAGTACTCGGTGAAAAACCTCTCTGTCGCATTCTAAGCGGTCAATAATCCACTAGAGAATAAAGTTTGGATACATGAATAGTAGAAAACCCTCCAAGTCTAATCTACCCAATACACCTAAGCCCTCCAAACTTTTTACTCCAACAGAGTTACGCCAAATCTTGTCTTCTCTAACTTACCGGATCCCGCAATCGCCCATTGCATCAATCAAATAAATTGGTCTATTCTAAACTGCTTCCCAAGCACTAAAACACCTCCTCACTGATATAAGTATGGTGAGATAAGGATTTGAAAAATGTACCTCTCAAGGATATGTCAATGGAGATGGTGAGAGTAGAGGAATTTGGAGAATCAAATGATGAAGATTATGAATGAGTCAATCTTGTTTTTCTCTACGGTTTCTCTCTCAAAATTCTCTCTAGAAACTCTCTACATTTTGTGGGTATAAGGGTATTTATAGTAGTGTGTATGAGGAATGCGAAAAGTCTGTTTCAACCAAACAGGGCATTCTGGCGACTTAACCTCATGACTGGAACGAGTCGCAAGTTTGAGTCGCAAGCTAACTACCTAGCCAAATTGAAAGTTTTGTCCTGTAGTGCTTTAGCTATCGTGACCCTTCAACTCCCCTGCATGCTTCACACGTGTGCCACTTTTGGCAACTTACCAATCGCAAGCTAGTCGTGAGATTTAGTCGCGAGGCTCTCTTGACTACACACATCTTGAGTTTTCTTCACACTCTCTCACACACTACCCTTACATAAATCTCACCTAAATACAGGGTATTTAATTACTAAATTACAAGTAAATTTGACATGTAATAAAGTCAACACATGATTGAATAAATTCAACCTTACAACATCAATTTATAAGTTTTACATAATAAAATTTATAATAGTAGTTAGAGTATAATCTAAGTTGAATATGAAGGTTTACTCTTACAGTAGATTTTGACTTTTTACTTTTTGTCACATATTTAAATATATAAGTAACCATAGATAATATCTTTTGATAAATTCTATGTAAATAATCTATCGCAAAATAAATTGTTCTCAAATCCACTGGGAAGATTTTTTAATATACTTACAAATAGTGATTGGGACAATGCGTGAATGAAGTTATAATCATTTTGCCTCAGAACGATCAATCCTACTTTTCCATCCTATCAAATCGTAATAATTCAGTCTTAGGAGGTAATCACGCTTGTCTACATAACATAATTTCGAATCTACATTTAGAGAAGAGTGGTGTTATCACAAGATCGACCATCATAGTTATTTTTCATGAACACTATCTGATCAGCACGATAGTTTTGAGATCTTCAAATCATATTATATCATGCATTAAAGAGAATGCCGAGTAAAATTTTGTTGTACCCATAAATAACGCCGTTCGGCATGGAGGATTTATTTAATTATGGGTGGGTGAGGGGGGGAACAAAGAGTTAACAGGCCACCTATGTGAGATGACTTTGAAGGGCCGTACGTACAGCATGGTATTTGTGAGAGGAAAGCTGCCTCTAGCATGTGGGGATGAGAGACTGGAGGGCCCAATATGTTCAACTTTTCCTTTTCTGGTCGGATTGTTTCATATCCGAAGTCAATAAACAGAGACACGCAGTCTAGTCTCCAGCCCAATTCTTGTTTATCTATAGGCTGAAATCCAGCCTGGTGACTACCAATGATCAGAACAAGACCATAGAAAAAGAGTAATGGTATTACCATGGTTTTAAAAACCATGCACGGTTAAAAAAACCGATAAATGAATGATTTTTTTGGTTTTTATCGATTGATCCTGCGGTTTTTACGTTTTAATTAGACCGATTGAGGATCTAATTCCAGGTTGAATTAGCTGATTCGATCTAGTTTTTAAAACTATGGATATTGTACCATTTTTGTTTTGTAATGTGATTAAAGTTACATACCAATTTTATATGAGTCCATCACTTTCATCATCTACCAATCATAACAAGTTGCTGTTCAAAAAAAAAAAAAAAAATGATAACAAGTCAGGATAATAATTATGAAAAATGGTATCTTAGACTTAGTATCTTTTTTTATTTCCCGTAATTTTCGGTTGTTTATTCACTAAATAATAAGAAAAGAAAAAAATAAATATGTAAAAGTTTTTAATAGCTTTTATGCTAAATGTGTGATAAAAATATAAAAGTTAGCTTATATTAAAAAAAATATTCTTATACAAAATATTACTTGTTTGCTTAAAGACGGTAAAAATACAATTGTATCTTAAAATAATAATAATAATTTGAATATTTGTACTTCAACAAATAAATAAATAAGTTAATAGGAAAAACGAAAAAGAAAAAGTTAATCCAAATCTATACTTAACCAGAGATCTTTGAGTAATCTATTTCATTCCATTCACTTTTTTCATAATTAATTAAGCTCTCGAATATAATGTAAAATGATGATATTATTAGGGTATGAGTTTCCTTCACTACTTGCTTACTATTCACTAAACACGATACTTTGTAGCCACATATGAAAGTCGTGGATTCTCAAAAAGCTTTTTATCTCTAAACTGTCCATGACAAAGATGCTCTCACCTCATAATCACTCATTATCAAGACATCCAACCTTATCTCCCAACTAATAATGTCATTATCTCTAACAGCCCGTATTAGTATTTTTTATCTTTTGGAACATATATATCTTAATTTAGGGCCCCTTTTTGGCTAAAAGTGGCTACAACTAGTCTTTGGTTCCATCATCACGTTCCTATGTCTTGACTCTCGAGAGACTAGAAAATGATATTGGTATAGCAATGGAATAATCATATTGAACTAGAATTAGACCAATAACAAGACTCATTAACAAATAACAACCAACCATATTAGATTTTGATTGTACTCAAAACTCAAAAGTCATAACGAATGTTATGGTATAGTATATGCCAACAATTTAGTTGCTGGTTAAATGTGCGTTTGGATTAACTTTCTACTAAAAATTGACAGATATATGATTATATATAAAATAAAATTTTACAAAGTTGTACATAAACTAATAAATTAATGGAAAAAAAAAAATCAAAGGATTTTATATCATGCTGGAGAAACTTTGTTCTTTCCAGTTTTATAGTTGATCAGTATTGGATATTTTTTTTAAAAATAAAATAAAAAATTAGCTACCCTCTATGGATTGGGTCTAACTTGCTACAAGTGTTCAAGTGGTATTACACATGTGGCCTTCGCACAATTGCAAGCCCACTAAGCCCTATGAAAGGAACTGCTCTAAAATCTAAACCAACTATTTGGATTGGCTTATCTCTTCCATCACCAATTGGATCAAGGAAAATTAATTCCCATGTCGCTATTATTTGCCCATTAAAATTACCATTCAAGACTCATGGTCAAGAGACCAAGATTTTGTAATTCCTAGTATGGTTTGTTTTCTTTCATTAGAAAATTAAGGTTAAAATTCCCTTCCTTTATTATTGTAAATGAGGTGTGAGTTTAGTTCTTGATCATAAGCCAGTTTATTTTTATTTTTTCCCTACCATTTTTGAGTTCCTTACTTATTTTACTTAGCTATTACCTTTTATTTATAGTACTTTATTGCAAACAGTTAGATAAGTTGTTCACAAATGGATACTTTACTATCACCAAAAAATACCCCAAATCATGAGACACACGAGTTGAGACTTACTAGAGTTTGTAGAATAATTTGACTTGGAGTAATGTTAAAGATACTACAAAATTTATTAAATAGGATTTATAGGTCACCAATCACATTCATTGGTCACATCTATTTATAAGTTTTTTGTAATAAAATATGTAATAGTTTAAAATCTTCTATTCTACTAGAGATATTTTAAAATCTTAATCGATCATGGTAAAACAAGTGTATTAGATTTCGATACATCATATCAATAACTTAAATAGATAATAAAATAGTTTTTACAACTGATCACTTAAATATTAAGGATGTGACAAACTATATATAAGTCACTCTTATTTAAAAGTAATTTTTTAGATTTTAGTAACTTTATGAGAGTTACCAAACTCTCGAAGATAATATAAGACATTGATTGAATAACCTTGGAGTATTCCACCTCTTTTGGATATTCAACAACCAAAACGAATTTTACTGGATTTCCTTTTTTGGTACAAACATGAATTGCCCAAAAGCCCTAGAAGCCCGTCCTATGTAGAAAACTATAGTAAGCCTAATAACAAAAGCAACTTATTTGTTATTTCTTTTTCTTTTATGAAGAGTATTTAAACTTGTTTTAAAAGCAAGGAGTTCGTCTTGCTAAAAAAGGAGGAATGATTGTACAAACTACAAACAAAGACCCACCATGCATACACATTACTCTATCCTCTATTTGTTCATTGGCAGAAAGAGAACAAATCACTAGATAAAAGGACAGTACTAGATGACCTTTTCCCCACAAAGGAGAGGGGTTTTTCATGTTCACGTTCTACTTCTATCATATCACTTAGCTATGTCCTCTCTTCTTTACTCACTTCTCAACCTATCTCTATTTGAGTATGAATTTGCGCTTAAATGAATACAAGTGTGTGGTTTTCCTCTGTATTTTCCTTTGGTATGTCTTTTGTTTTGTTATAGGGCTTTAAATGCACATATAGTTGTAAACAATTATTGGGTATACATTGGTAAAGCAGAAATTGCATGTGCAAAAAAATAAATAAATAAAGAATTTGTGTAATAAATATGATATAATTAGATTCAAACTTGTAAAATATAATTTTTTGGGTCAAGTAACATCTAATATATCACATTGAGAGGTGTTATCAATCCTAACAACCAATTAATTGCTAAGAACAAGAGTTCTAAATTTAGCTCCCTCTTAATTAAAAAATGTATTTGCCAAAAATAATTGACTAATTGCTAACAAACACATGACACATAAGGGGTGTCACGCGTATATGACAATAAGTAATAAGAATTTGTGTAAATAACTAAATATGACATAATTAGATTCAAACTTGTAAACTCTAATTTTTTGGTTAAGTGTATCTAGTGTAACATATTAAAAGATCTTATCAGCTCCAACAACCAATTTATTTTCTAATAACAAGAGTTCTAAATTCAACGCCCTCTTAAAAAATGTATTTGCCAAAAATAATTGACTAATTGCTAACAAATGCATGACACATAAGGGGCGTTAGTCTCGTCACGCACATATGAAAATAAATAATAAAGAAACTATTTAATAAATATGACATAATTAGATTTAAACTCATAAACTCTAAATTTTGGGTTAAGTAGTGTCTAGTACATCATATTAAGAGGTGTTATCTACCCCAACAACTAATTTATTTGCTAATGACAAGAAGTCTAAATCCAACCCTCTCTTTAAAAACCTATTCATTAAAAATAATTAACTAATTGCTAACAAACGCATGGCACATAAAGGGCATCACTCATGTCTAGTCACCTAATGTCTAACCTAATGCACATTAAACATGTGCATAGTTTGTCACAACCAGACTATAGCCAATCAAACAGTTTCAAGAAATTAGGAATTCAAGTTAAGGGACTTTAAAGCTAGTCCAATTAGGTAATTACCTAAATATCAAGAAAGATGTAACAAGTATCTCACAAGATTGAGAGAAACATGACGTGTGACTTACCCTAATTGTTAATAACCATTGAGCCTTAAGTATTAATAAGAATGACATTTCAGAATAAGACACCAATTTAGTTTCAATGGTAGTTGTATGATTACCTCAAAATAATCTAGACTAGAGCAACTTAATTTTGAATCTCTTTAATTTTACACTTGGATTTAGTGATGGTTATCATAATTGGGTAACTTATCCTCGAATATCTTAATTGCATGTTCTGTACTTAGTCACAATCATTACATCCCTAATTAAAGTCCTTTTCATTGAGGAATTATCAATCTCACAATGATCAAATGCAAAATCAAATAACATCCTCAAGCGAGAATAAGGGGTGTTAGTCTCGTCAAGTGCATAAGAAAATAAATAATGAAGAAACTATTTAATAAATATGACATTATTAGATTTAAACTCATAAACTCTAAATTTTGGGTTAAGTAGTGTCTAGTACATCATTACATCCTTAATTAAAGTCCAATTGAGGCATTATCAATCCCATAATTATCAAACGCAAAATCAAATAACATCCTTAAGTGAGAATAATTGACTAATTGCATGCTAATAAACGCATGACACATAAGGGGCGTCAGTCTCGTCACATGCATACGAAAATAAATAATGAAGAAACTATTTAGTAAATATGACATAATTAGATTTAAACTCACAAACTCTAAATTTTGGGTTAAGTAGTGTCTAGTACATCATATTGAGAGGTGTTATTAGCTCCAACAACTAAATTATTTAATAATAACAAGAAGTTTTAATCCAGCCCCCTCTTTAAGAACCTGTTTGTTAAAAATAATTAACTAATTGCTAACAAATGCATGGCACATAAAGGGCGTCACTAATGTCTAGTCATCTAATGTCTAACCTAATGCACATTAAACATGTGCATAGTTTGTCACAACTAGACTATAGCTAATCAAACAATTTCAAGAAATTAGGAATTCAAATTAATGGACTTTAAAGCTAGTCCAGTTAGGTAATTACCCTAAAAATCAAGAAAGATGTAACAAGTATCTCACAAGATTGAGAGAAGCATGACATGTGACTTACCCTAATTGTTAATAACCATTGAGCCTTAAGTATTAATAAGAATGATATTTCAAAAAAAGACATCAATTTAGCTTCAATGGTACTTGTCTGATTACCTTGAAATAGTGTGGACTAGAGCAATTTAATTTTGAATCTCTTTAATTTTACGCTTGGATTTAGCAATGGTTACCATAATTGGGTAATTTATCCTCGAATATCTTAATTTCACGTTTTGTACTTAGTCACAATCATTGCAGCCTTAATCAAAGTCCTTTTTCATTGAGGCATTATCAATCTCACAATTATGAAACACAAAATCAAATAACACCCTCAAGCGAGAATTTCACTTCAAACAAACAAACCAAAATCCATAAGCACCATATATAATTTGGTCATTGTTGCATGTTAAACGAATTGTTTGTTGGGATCCAAATAATATTATCACAAATATTAGCAATCCAAAATAGCAATCACACACAAGAACACAAATATTTACTTGGAAAACCCTTTCTCTTTGAAGGGAAAAACCACGAGATAAACTTCGAATAATTTCACTATTATCAAATCAATTACAATAATTCTTGTGTATGCCTCCTGGTTAAAGGAAAAAAATCTCTCTTATTTTTCTTTGCTCTCTCACACACAAATTATCTTTCTCAAATATAGCAATTCTTTTTCTTTATCCTTCAATTTGCGGGCACCCTTTTTCTTTTTATTTTCACTGTACAACACCTACTTTTCTTTTTCTTATGCGGCACACACACCCAAAAAAATCACATATAACCCTTATTTAAATAACCCTAGCTGCCACACCATCTTTGTATCACATAAATATAAAAATCCAATTGAACTAGAATACTAGTTGGCCACAGAATAAAAACAAGCCCATATGTGGGCTTTTACTTTGTGGGCTGGACCATGTGCTTTATGCACCCAACAATCTTCCCCTCTAGCCCATTGATGGGAAGAGATCTTCAATCTTGCTCTTCAGTTCAGATCCATGTCAGTCAAGCCAACTCTGAGCTTGACCTTCTTCATTATCTTTGTAAGGTTGAATTTATTCAATCATGTGTTTGTTTTATTCCGTGCGAAATTTGCTTGTATTTTAGAAATTAGAGACCCTGTATTTAGGTTGGAATTATGTAAGGGTTGTGTGTAAGAGAGTGTGAAAAAAAACTCAAAATGTATGCATACAAAGGAGCCTTGTGACTGGATCTTGCGACTAACTCGCGATTGGCAAGTTGCCACACATGTGAAGCATGCAAGAAACTGAAGGGTCACAACAGCTAGAGCACTATAGGACAAATTATATAGTCTGACCAGACAATTAGCTTGCGATTCAATCTCACGACTTGTTCCACTCACGAGACTGAGTCGCTAGAATGCCCTGTTTGGATGAAAACTAACTTTTCACATTCCTCACATATACTACTATAAATACATTTATACCCGCGAAATGTAGAGAGCTTCCAGAAAGAATTTTGAGAGAGAAACCCTAGAGAAAAAAAGATTGGCTCATCCATAATTTTTGTCATTTGATTCTTCAAATTCCTCCTTTTTCACCCTCTCCATTGACATATCCTTAAGAGGTACATTTACCAAATCCTTATCTCACCATACCCATATCAGTGAGAATGTATTTTAGTGCTTGGGAAGCAGTTCGAAGATGACCAATTTACTTGATTGATGTAATGGGCTTATTGCGGGATCCAGGAAGTTAAAGAAGACACGCTTAGGCTTAAACATGTTGGAGCAAGAAGTTTGGAGGGATTAGGTGCATTGGGTAGATTAGGCTTGGAAGGTCTTCTACTATTCATGTATCCCAACTTTATTCTTTAGTAGATCATTTGATCGCTTGGAAGGTGGGGGAGAGATTTTTCGCCAAGTTCTTTGATTTCTTCTTCGATAACATGTGCCAGTGTTATCTTTGTATTTGCATCTCTCTTCTCTTACTCTTTACCTTTTAAAATTGCTGCTGTGTTTATGATTAATTATGGTTTAAAGTGTTTTACCAATTTGGATATAGTTTATATTCATCATTCCGCACATATATTGTTTGTGTATAAGCTTGTGTTGGTATTGTTGAAATTGGGGGTCTAAACATTCATTAGTATTTTACACATTAATTGAACTTTCAATCTTCATCAACACTGAGAACACCTCATCAATGTCAATACCTTTCATTCTCAAATAATTCATCTTATCTTGGATTTCTTTAATCCAATCCCTTGGCCCCCCCTCATCAGAAGCTCAATTATTCTTGAAGCTAATAGTATGATGTTTTCCAGTAATCCTCTTCTCATGAGGTTCAACAATTTCTAGTAGAGGATATTGCTCCCCTTACTCAAGACCTCTAGGATCTTTCACTTCATTGTCATCCCATGTAGCCTTAGCATCTTCATATTCTTCATCACCTACCACTTCCTCTTCTGAAGCACTATTAGGCAATGAGAATTTCACCCTCTTGGTTTTAACACCATTAATCCCAACACTTATCTTTGGAGTTTTCTCAAAAATTTTAATCTCATTGAACTTCTTCTTATAGGTCTTCACATGAGTCCTGTACAAACTGCAACATGCATGTCCTTTTGAAACAACCAATGGCCCCTTAGTAAGTTTCCATCTTCCATTACCAAGATAGTTACAATAACCCGCTCGATCCATAGCCAATGTAGAAAACACGTTCATCCTTAAATCTGGAATATGTCGCACATCCTTCAACATCATAGTGCTACCAACATTGGTTTCAATGCACACATCACCAATTCCCACAATTTTTAAGTAACTAGAATTACCCATCTTCACCTACTTTGTACGTGGTAAACAACCCCTTTATAAGGATAATATGGTGGGGGGCTATAAAATCAACAACCCACTCAATATCATTATTAGCAACATACTCACACTTTTGCTCTTCAATAAAGAGCACCACAACATCCTCATCAATCACAGCAACTGTAGTATTTTTCTCATTACCATTCTTTTCTTATTTTTCTTTATTTTGTTCTTTATTCCAATGCCAACAATCTCTTCTTAAGTGACCCCTTTTCCCACAATGGAAGTATTCTCTAATTTCCTTAAACTGAGATCTATCTCTTGATTGTGACCTACCATTGAATTTCCGATCATTAGGTCTTCTACTTCTACCTCTACTCTTGTTCTCCATGACAAAAACTTGATCTTGTGCATTGTCTATATTTGCATCTCTCCTACGAACCTCTTCACCTAAAATTAAATCTTGAATATCATCATATTTGAGTTTATTTTTCCCTGCAGAATTGCTCACCGCCATTCTCATGGCTTCCCAACTATTTGGTAAAGAAGCCAAAATTATCAATGCACGAACCTCATCATCAAATTCAATTCCCACCATGGATAATTGATTTGTGATTGTATTGAACTCATTTAGATGCTGCGCTACAGGAGTGCCTTTTGCCTTATTCAAATTAAATAAATTCTTCATCAAATACACCTTGTTGTTAGCTGATGGCTTTTCATACATGCTAGACAAAAGCATTCATCAAATCCACTATGGTCTTTTCTTTCACAACATTGTGCACAGTTGATCTTGACAAAGTTAATCAAATAATTCCCAATACCTGTCTATCAAGAAGGTTCCAGTCTTCATCCTTTATAGTTTCAGGTTTCGTCCCCAAAAGAGGCAGATGCAATTTCTTCCCATAGAGATAATCTTCAATTTGCATCCTCCAATATGCGAAGTTTGGTCCATCAAATTTCTCAATTCCTAAACCCTTGTCATCTTCTCCAGCCATTGCTTCCACTCTAACCTTAGTTCTAATACCACTTGTTGGGACCCAAATAATATTATCACAAATATTAGCAATCACACACAAGAACACAAATATTTACATGAAAACCCCTTTCTCTTTGAAGGGAAAAACCATGAAACAAACTCTAAATAATTTCACTATTATCAAATCAATTACAATTATTCTTGTGTATGCCTCATGGTTAAAGAAAAAAAAATCTCTCTTATTTATTTTTTTTGCTCTCACACACAAATTATCTTTATAAAAGACAGTAATTTTTTTTTCTTTATCCTTCAACTTGCAGGCACCCTTCTTCTTTTTCTTTTCACTGTACAGCACCGACCTTTCTTTCTCTTATGTGGCACACACACCCAAAAAAATCACATATAAACCTTATTTAAATAACCCTAGCCGCCACACCATCCTTGTATCACACAAATATAAAAATCCAGTTGAACTAGAATACTAGTTGGCCACGGAATAAAAACAAGCCTATATGTGGGCTTTTACTTTGTGGGCTAGACTATGTTCTTTATGCACCCAACATTGTTAACGTGTGCAGATCCATTCAACTTTAGACCCACTTTTCTTATCTTGCATTACATATATACTTGTACAATATATATGTATTATACTCATATGTCTCTTATATAAAAGCATTGAACTTCAATATTTCTAAAGTTTAAACACAAAAACACACACGCACTTAAAGGAAAGAGTGAAGAGCAGCATTGGCGAGCATGTTAAACGAGTTTTTGAAGTCCCAACATCTTGATAGGGCCTCATCCCCAAACTTTTGATGAATGCCTATTTTATAGCTGTGTGTGGCAGTGTAGGAACACTTTCGACCTATGAATTAAATTGCATATCATCAAACTTTTCCTTTCATTCGAAGTATCAACTTGAATAGATCACCTTCAACATCTACATGGGACTAGTTTAGTTCAACTAGTATATATGAGTCTGTCACTCGGCTTTGGGTGGACCTAATAACCTTCAAACCTTACCAAAATTAGTGATCTATTGTTTATGGGCCATGAATCTACTTTTCGTAAGAGTAATTAGCAATTTACTACTATCAAACGCAAGGTCTTGAGCTAAATTATGCCCGCCATAACTTGGACTCCTCTTAGATGACTTAGTGATGCTAATCTTTTAGATAGATATGAAAGTAAATGAAATTCTTTTTCTTTTTCATTTGAAAAAATACAAACTAGTTTAGTTTTTTTTTTTTTTAGGTGTAAATCGGAATAAACACAGGTCCCTTATTGGATGATAAAATACTTTTCTCATTAAATTAACTAAAACCTATTCCATAAAATTTATATTTAAAAAAAAAAAAAAAAAAAAAAAAACCTTTTGAACATAAATAAAGAATTAGTCCAACCTTAATTAAGAGAATCCACTATATATATAATCTCCCTAGGAAAATTTTCCATTTTCCCTTTATTTCACTCTTGCTTTTGTTGCCATTTTCCAAAAAAAAAAAATATCAATTATGACCATGAGAGATCAATTGTGGCTCCTTTTAATTAGTTGGAACTTGGAAAAAGATAAAGGGAAGATTAAAAAGGGAAAGGGACGAGGACAATGGTACAAATCATGCACAAAATTCCTTCTTCTTTTTCTTTCCCACTATGACTAGCTTGCTTTTATAGTTTCTTGATAATCATAACAATTGAATCATGTAGAATGCTTTGCTTATAGCCAAAAAAAAAAAAAAAAAAAAAACTATCAACCTTGAAATGAAATGAC
This sequence comes from Quercus lobata, assembly GCF_001633185.2. NCBI lineage: Eukaryota > Viridiplantae > Streptophyta > Magnoliopsida > Fagales > Fagaceae > Quercus > Quercus lobata. The sequence continues at coordinate 46,773,647 of NC_044914.1, read as the reverse complement.
TTATGAAAGAGAGTTATTCTAATCCTATCTAATTTTGCTGATTGGTGGATTGTTTGACCAAAAGAAAGAACCATGTTACATCCAACCATTATAATTGAATGTGAAACCAAAAAATATCGAAATTACATCCATCATTTGAATGGACCATCATTTATCTGTCACGCAATAGATTTTTTATTTTTTGAAAACGAAACCTCTCAAATGCTTCTATATTTTTCCAAAATGAATCCTCAGTTGTCCCTCTCTATCTCTGGTCATCTTCACGTCTTCCATTGATAGAGACTAAAAGGTCTGGAAGCAAATTCCCATTTGTCTACTACCTCTTTGAGCATATAATTGTGATACATGGGCCATGCTAAGTCCCACGCATCAAATGTTACTAAATCGATCTGGACAATATAAGGGACCAATGCTCCGTTTATTTTGAAGTATAATGTTTTTTCATTTTCAAGTATTTGTTTGCATGTAAAATGTAGTCAAACTTGTAAGATATTTTCCATTAAGCATAGAATCCTTTATTAAAAGTAGTAAAACGTTAAAACATTTTACAAAAACATATAATGGCTTTCCCTTATCCCATCTAGTGACTAGGTCACAGGTGCTGGCAGTGTAGTGGTCAGAGCCACTATTTCAACGACCGGTGTTGGTGGTCTAGTCACAAGAAACACCATTCTAGGGAATTAAGTTGTTGTTCAGGCCATGGGTGTTGTTGGTTCGATCAGCAGAGACATTACTGATAGGCAAAAAACGAATTGACCCTTTGTGATAAATTAACCAATTAATTTAGCCAAGTGAATTAATTAAGTTAATTAACATACAAACGCGTAGTAACACAAACAAATCACCAATAAACTAAGTATGCAGCGGAAAATAAATTGACACGGTGATTTGTATACAAATAGGGAAAACCAACACGGCAAAAACCCCACCGGGTGATTTTAAGATCACCACTCCCGAAACTCCACTATTATCACAACAAGCGGTTACAAGTAAAAGAATCTCAGTATCTTATATCAACATACAGTTAAACTCTTACCCCAATAGCCAATTAGACTTGTTTTGTAGTGACAATTTCTCATTTTGATGCACGGCTCCCAGTATGTAACTAACCAATTGCGCGGATCCCAATACGCGACTTCAATCACCAACTATAAAAGGTTGTTGGCTGCAAAATTCTTTAGTTCATCCAGACGATGAAGATCAAGAAGATGTTTGGTCACAAAACCCTACAGTGTACAAATACAACAACTTTTTTCACAAGAAAGATGAACTAGGGCAAATTTCGTCTCCGGTCACAATATGCTTGAACAAACTTTGCTCAACACTTGTGCAACTTGTGAACACTTTGACGATCCTTAAAATAATTATTTTATATGTTTAGGGTTGTAAGAAAAGAAAGTCCAATCACATAATCACGGATTGGAGTCAAAACAAAACTGAAACTCTGTTTTTCATAAACCTCGACAGATGCCTATCTGTCGAGCTGCTGTCGAGCAACTGTCAAGCCACAGGACTGGAACAGCTTCTTAAGCTCAATAGATGACTAGCTGTCGAGTTTTAATGATAGACACTTTTTCAGCTTGTTTCTTGGACAGACTCGCATGACTTTAACACTTAATCTTAAAACAAAGTTTCTTGAAGTATTAAACACATCCTAGATCTACCCAAATACAAGTAAAGTGAGTTTTGTCAAATGATTAGTCAATTATGTAAAATAGTGACATTTGTTCCTAACAAGTGAATCACATATGTCCTAACAATTACTCTAGTGGCTATTTGCTAGCTATCCGGTTGCCAAAACCACCATTCTAGCTACCAATTCCAACAATCCGTTCATTGGACCTCCGACACCAATGACTCCGGTGGCTAAACAACTAGTTTTGGTAGTTTGTTTGAAAAACTTTACTTGTCATGATAAACACCTGAAAATATTTTACTGAAAATATTCTAAATGTAAAATATTTTACTAAACTGAGCGTAACGGCAATTATAACTTGACTCATTTTGAATAACAAATGTGGTTAAACCTTCCACACTTCGTGACAACAACCTAGTTGAGTAGTCATTAATCGTTATTGTGATATTTTGTACGTTAAACTTATTTTTAAGAAAACTACAAATGAGTTAGCCAAGTGGGCTGCTGGGTCATTCTTTGAAGGTGATCTCCAAGAACAAGTTAAGTACTGAATTTTCTCGAGTTAGTGGAGTTTTGTATTTTGTTTTATTGTTCATGTTGGTGATGTAGCACGATGCTATAAGTTATTGTCTTTGGTATTTGTCTTAGTTATTGTCGTAGCATGGTGTTTGCCTTTGGGGTAGCTGTCTGTACTACTTTATTTTCCTTTCATAAATCTTTGTGGTTGAGCTAAAAAACAATTAATCCACTAATTCAGCACTTGTGACAGGTTTTGGTACCACTTAACGTATGCATTAATTAAAAAAATTAAAAAGAATATATATGCATATAGGTACAAATCAGATTCCAATAGTACCTGAAATTGATAGTGTGATATATCTAATCATCATTTGACAAAAGGGGTTACTCCAAAATAATATGGTAGTACCACATATGACTTTTAGTTATTAGTTATTACTTACACTCAATAGAAGGTGCAGTTCAAATCAAACACTACAATTAATAAATTGTTGGATCTGCAACTTCAACAATTAAAAAGACCAAAATGTTAAAAAAAAAAAAAAAAAATCCAAAATGGAAAAACAAAGAGAGGTTCAGAAAACCTGTAACTATAGCCTATAGGTAGGTTGTACTCAATTATGAGAAAACTTTTTTTTTTTTAAGTTTTTCTTTTATATTTTTTTTCTTACATAGGATTAGGTGGGTTGGTCTTAAATATTCTTGACTCTATGTGCCTATAGACCAAACACACATTGTAAAAGTTTTTATTTTACTTCTTCTCATCATTTAGCATCGTCAAAAGTTCTTTTATTTAATGATATTGTATACTTTTAATAATTAAAAAAAAAAATCTTAAGTTTGAATATCCCAAGTAATATGTTTGGATTGGACAGGGTTGGAAAACACTTTTTAGCTGTGTTTCACGTTTTTTATTAGGTTTTGTGCACTGTTTACGAGACCTGTAAGTATTTCTTTCAGTAAAAACAATTTCAAAACTAGGTCTCACGGTATTATTCATACATTTAAAAATTATTTTGCTATAATATTTTCAATTTTCAGCAATAAACAGTATCCAAACACACCCTAAGTTACAAAGTTATTAACATAACTAAAAATATACTATATAATTTTAAGTGAATTTAAAATATGTTCCATAACATTTAGCATGCAGAGAGCATCTTTAATTTAAAATTGTAAAGATTCGCATGTTTAAATCACAAATTTTCAAAAATAAGTCCAAGAGATAAAATGGCAATCTCATTATTACAATTTGTATACATTCAATTCTCCTTTCGCTGTAATCAGAGAGAATTTATTCAATTCATGAACCAAAAGAAATATGAAACATAATATGAATAAAATATTTCGGTAAAGTAAAATTGCCACAGTATAAATAATTAAATACTACTCTTTTGCCAAAGGCTTAAAGTTTACTAGTTTTCTAATAGAATAATTCCTCTAAAAATCTTTTACTCGCTTTCATCTTTATAATGAATAGTTTTTCTCTCAAACTATAATCATGGTGCACTGTTAAATGATGAAATGAACCACACATGATATCACTGTCATGACTCATGATGATAAAGTATCAGCATTTCCTCACTTTTCCACACTTATCGACAGGAAGGACCATTTATTGACTAGACAAAACCAACTTGCTTAAAGGTAAATTAAAAAATAAAACCCTGCTTTGGCTGATGAGATCTATGAGTTTTTTGGTTGGTTTAAAACTTCTAGCTAGGATCATGGATTATCATTTGGTAGTTTGAGAGTATATTTTTTCCCTCTCATATATAGGTGAGTTCCACCCATCCTGGGGTCACCTCCATATGAGAGAGAAGAAATATACGGCAGAGTATCTAATAAATTTTCGCAGATCATAACCATAACCATGATGAATGATAGCAGTCCACCAACTCTTCCTCTGTAATTAAAAGCAACATGAAATTTTAAAAATTATGATTATTGCAACTCTGTCATCCAAATTCGATACATGAAGAGAATAGCATAACTTACTCCAACAAAGGGGGGAGATTTGTCCTTGATCCTCTAAAAGTCTAAATCTAAATTATTTTGGTAACTTGACCGCGTATAATTTGTAGAGTATATCTTATCTAATCTTTTTTTTAAATGACAATTTATTATTTTGAAGTATATCACCTAACAAAACTTATTGCACTCATTTCAAAATGTATGTATAAAAGAACTTTGAAAATTAGTATCTTTAAAACTTTCAGAAGATTTAAAAGATTCTTTATCAATTGTACAAATATGAAGTACTTTTGACCTAGATTGTTAACAATATTTGATATACCAAATATTATCAGTTTATAACGGCTAGCTCTTTTAACAAAAACAAAAAAAAAAACAAACAAAAGAATATAAATAAAAAGAATCCAGAAATTTACCAAATATTTAATAGATGAGCACAAATTTTGATACATCTCTTCATCAAATTCCTACATTCAAGTCAACAAAGTTTTTACAAGATCGAGATATAACAATAATCAGCTAATAAAAATTATATAAAATCACTTCCAACGATTTCAACTCGGGATGACTCAGTAAAAAACCAAACCCTCTTTGCCATCTCCATGTTAATCCTCCATAGCTAACCCTAGTAACATTTTCTTCATCAGGTCAAAAAAGGGCCACCCTAAAAAACCCAACCAGAAAAAAAAAAAAAAAAAATTGCAAACCCACGCAAGTAAATATAAAACATGTTAGTCATGAAAGACTCGGGGGAACTCAGCTGGGTCATGAGTTAACCCGGTTCTGACACAGAGTTATAAATATATATTTCACAGATACCTTAGCTCATGAGCAGATTGATTTGGTATCAGCCAACCCGTGAAGCAACGGTCGAGATTCACCTAAGAAGTCAAGGTGGGTCCTGATGCCGACGTGGCAGTGGGACGATGACTCGGCGGACGAGTTCGACGACGACGAGCGAGTCACGACTCGGAGGACCTCTTCGAAGAACGACTCGTCGCATGGAATCGTCAGGGGACCCTGGTTGGAAAACCCGTACTCTTCTTCGGCCTGTACGAGGAGGCGCTTGAAGATGGGGTGGTTCAGGTGCGTCGCGCGCACGATGAACCTCTTGCAGCTGGTCCCGACGCAGACCGCCACGTGTCCGGCGGGAACGTCGGTCGGCGAAGGAGGTGTCAGCGCACGCGCCGCCGCGATGCGCGCCTTCTTTCTCCAACGTTGGACCATCTGTCGGATCCGAACAATGTGTCGGATCTTGTTGCTTTTTCCTATCTCTGGTGACATTTTTTGTTTCTCAGGAGGGAGAGAGAGAGAGAGAAAGTGAAGGAAAAGAAAGAGTGAGAAAGTGAGTGTGGAGGAGCCAAAGAAATAGGCAACGTTTGTTTGCTTTTTTAGAAAAAGGGTGGAGAGTGTTAACGAGTACTAGGTGGTTTTGACAACTTTGTTCAATATATATGTACACACATGGTCTATGGAGGAAAGAGTGCTCTTAGAGTTGGACAAAATTACAAGATTATGATGCTTCTTTCTTCTTCTTCGTGAACATGATAAATTCTTTACCTAAGGGAATCTAACTCACAATCACAACAATCACATATTATATGTGTGTGTGATATTGCATGCACGAAACTACTTTTTCCTTTTACCACATAACTGATTTTTTGTTTTTTTTGTTTTTATTCATATTACTATTTTAGAGGTTTCTTTTATATGAATTTCTATTTTTGGACGTCTAAAATATGGTCATTTTACTAAATCATAAACAGAAAATTGCTAACGATTTGGTCTTAAATTTTAGTTTTTTAAACAGAAAACTACCAAGTTCATCCCTTAACCACACAGAAACGTGCAAATTCAAATACCCCACTAAATTAAAGATTATCCAAGCCGAGTCAAGTATTAAAAGTTCAAACTTATATATATAATTATTACAAGTGAGGAGAAGGATTGAGGTTAACTTCTTTTTGTAAAAAATATCAATCAATTAATGACACTAAATTATAAAACTCTTGGACAACTTATTTTACAAATTATTGTAAAATAATTTATAATTATGTTTAATCTATATTACTATTTAAGAATTTTTCCCTATTTGGACTCCTACTTTTGGATGCTGAAAATATCAACATTCAACTCACTTACAAGCTTTTAACTAACAAGATTAAATAGATAAAAAGAAAACCGCCAACGGTTTGATACTAAATTTAGCTTTTCAAAATGAAAATTATCAGGTTCATCCTTTAAACGCACACAGATTAAAACAAATTCAGATATTCTACCAAGTCAATGATTACACATAGGGCTGTAAACAAGCCAGGCCGAGTATTAAAAGTTTAAGTTTGTATAAATAATTATTACAAGTGGGAAGAAGGATTAAGACGAAGTTTTTCGTATAAAAAAAATCAATCAATTAATGACACTTGTGGGGCCCAACAATTCGTGGACCAGGCCCATTTGCCCCTAGAGAGTCCAAGGGCCCAATCTGAGGAGAGCTGTGGCCCAAGCTCTATGACGCAGAGCACCAACCAATTGTGAGAGGCAGCCGAGGACAGTTTAGTCCTCGGCAGGCCCATAATCCCACCAGAATAAAGGGATGAATTCGTAAGAAGATCCAAAATACCTTGGGGAGATTACCCTTACTACCCTTCCAGATGGGACCCAGCGCCTGGCGGATCCGTACTCTGCAGCTTTATCAAATCATCCCCAACAATTCCGGGACTAGACTGATGGGATAAGTGTCAGTATTGGTAAAGACTGACCCTACACGTGGACGAAGGACAGCGAATGCACGCTAGTATAAAAGAAGAAGTAAGTGAATCTAGAAAGGGGAGAAAAAAGAAAGGAGGCTCCAGGGAGGGAAACATCCTAATAGCACATGCAGATCATAAAAGAAACCCGCCGTCAGGGAACCAGGAAAGGCCTCAATGGTCCTCGGACCAAGTCCGAGGAGCCTAATTTCATTGAGGGCCGAGCCATAGGGCTTAAACATCCAAACCTAACTCCTTTTCCTCTAAAATCAGGACTGGACCATCGCCCCGTGACCAAGCCCAAGCTTTTCAAGCCCACTCTCTACAAATCATATTGTGAGGAATCTTTCTCGCGTGAGCCCAGAAATGTTAACGGGCCGCGAAGGAATCGTGTCCTTACAATTGGCGCCGTCTGTGGGAAAAGCATGCGCGTTGGCACAGGTGGCGGTGGAGTCAACTCTCTAGTAAGCAGAGATTCACGGAGTTCCCTCCGTCTCCAGTGGCGTGCAGTTGTTGTCCCGACATAAACTTCTGCCAGGGGCTACGCCTTGCAGTGCCCATGGCGCAGACAGCCCTAGGGGCTCTTGGCCTCAAGCCAGCTCTCCCCGCCCTGATCTAGGGGCTTAAGTACAAAAAAAAAATCTCCAAAGTCTTGGACAGAACCAAGGTCTTGCATGGTCCTCGGACTCAAGCCTATGGGGAAACCAAGTACAAGAGAAATCTCAAAAGTCTTGGACAGAACTAAGGTCTTGCATGGTCCACGGACTCAAGCCTGTGGGGAAACCAAGTACAAAAAACAAATCTCCAAAGTCTTGGACAGAACCAAGGTCTTGCATGGTCCTCGGACTCAAGCCTGTGGGGAAACCAAGTACAAGAGAAAAATCAAAAGTCTTGGACAGAACCAAGGTCTTGCATGGTCCTCGGACTCAAGCCTGTGGGGAAACCAAGTACAAGAGAAATCTCAAAAGTTTTGGACAGAACCAAGGTCTTGCATGGTCCTCGGACTCAAGCCTGTGGGGAAACCAAGTACAAGAGAAAAATCTCCAAAGTCTTGGACAGAACCAAGGTCTTGCATGGTCCTCGGACTCAAGCCTATGGGGAAACCAAGTACAAGAGAAATCTCAAAAGTCTTGGACAGAACCAAGGTCTTGCATGGTCCTCGGACTCAAGCCTGTGGGGAAACCAAGTACAAGAGAAAAATCAAAAGTCTTGGACAGAACCAAGGTCTTGCATGGTCCACGGACTCAAGCCTGTGGGGAAACCAAGTACAAAAAACAAATCTCCAAAGTCTTGGACAGAACCAAGGTCTTGCATGGTCCTCGGACTCAAGCCTATGGGGAAACCAAGTACAAGAGAAAAATCAAAGTCTTGGACAGAACCAAGGTCTTGCATGGTCCACGGACTCAAGCCTGTGGGGAAACCAAGTACAAAAGACAAATCTCCAAAGTCTTGGACAGAACCAAGGTCTTGCATGGTCCTCGGACTCAAGCCTATGGGGAAACCAAGTACAAGAGAAATCTCAAAAGTCTTGGACAGAACCAAGGTCTTGCATGGTCCTCGGACTCAAGCCTGTGGGGAAACCAAGTACAAGAGAAAAATCAAAAGTCTTGGACAGAACCAAGGTCTTGCATGGTCCTCGGACTCAAGCCTGTGGGGAAACCAAGTACAAAAGAAAAATCAAAAGTTTTGGACAGAACCAAGGTCTTGTATGGTCCACGGACTCAAGCCTGTGGGGAAACCAAGTACAAAAAACAAATCTCCAAAGTCTTGGACAAAACCAAGGTCTTGCATGGTCCTCGGACTCAAGCCTATGGGGAAACCAAGTACAAGAGAAATCTCAAAAGTTTTGGACAGAACCAAGGTCTTGCATGGTCCACGGACTCAAGCCTGTGGGGAAACCAAGTACAAGAGAAAAATCAAAAGTCTTGGACAGAACCAAGGTCTTGCATGGTCCTCGGACTCAAGCCTGTGGGGAAACCAAGTACAAAAGAAAAATCAAAAGTTTTGGACAGAACCAAGGTCTTGCATGGTCCACGGACTCAAGCCTGTGGGGAAACCAAACACAAAAAATGAATCTCAAAAGTTTTGGACAGAACCAAGGTCTTGCATGGTCCACGGACTCAAGCCTGTGGGGAAACCAAGTACAAGAGAAAAATCAAAAGTCTTGGACAGAACCAAGGTCTTGCATGGTCCTCGGACTCAAGCCTGTGGGGAAACCAAGTACAAAAGAAAAATCAAAAGTTTTGGACAGAACCAAGGTCTTGCATGGTCCACGGACTCAAGCCTGTGGGGAAACCAAACACAAAAAATGAATCTCAAAAGTTTTGGATAGAACCAAGGTCTTGCATGGTCCTCGGACTCAAGCCTGTGGGGAAACCAAGTACAAGAGAAATATCAAAAGTTTTGGACAGAACCAAGGTCTTGCATGGTCCACGGACTCAAGCCTGTGGAAAACCAACTACTTGTAAGGAAAAACTACATTACATGGGATTTGGAATTTATCTGAGGAAAACTCTCCACTAACTGATTGGGTCAGTTTCCAAATCGCGGGGATTCTCAAGTCCGCTTTCGGACCTGCAGCACTGAAAGAACCAATGCGATATAGGGCAACATGTCACCTGGGAAACAACCTGTACTCTCTACTGCTTGGTCGACTCCTCGGACGGTATTCTCGTACTTATCATAGAATATCCAATTGTTACCTCTGTCAATTTCTTATGTTTACCTTACTATGAATTATCGTCGTAATGCTCGATAATGTTGATGCGTTAGAGTTAATTGGATTATGTTTTAAGATTTCCTATTCTAAGTACCATTGAAGAAACGCACACATGGAGCACACCCTTTCGCAAAGTAGTTGTTGAAAGGAAAAGTATGCATGCAGAAATGAACACATCTTTTATTAAGACGAGAAAACAGTACAGTGTACAATAAGAAGCTGAAGCCAGCTCACAGTAGAGTTAACTGCGTAAGCAAAAGGGAAATACAAGAGAATAAGACAACCGAGGAGGTAGCACAGAGGAGAGGTTGGCTACTGCTTCAAGACCCTGTTTCCTCCTCTATGCTTTTACATGCCCATAACTCAGGCGGCCGAAGAACCTGACCTCGGGCTAACACCATCTGCAGAAAAGGTGCAGGGAGCCAGAGGTTGAAAGGCCCCCTCAGAAATTTGCCTGCCACGAGGCAGACGGCGCTGATGGCGAAAATTCCTTCTTCAGACATGCCAAAAATCTGGCATGACCAGAACCTGCTTCGGATTTTGGCTAAAAGAGAGGCGGGACAGATCTTAAGTCTGCGCCACCCTTACCCTGACCGAGCCATTTCAAGTTTTGTCAGGATATGGTGTTTTGAGGAGGAGTGTGTTTCCTTCATCGTTCGTTATGGAGGACGTGTACGGATATGATGTATAACAAACAGGCTAAGCAGACGCTAAAAGAGGCTACGGGTTTCAGATCTCAGAAGGAAGGGGAGGAGTCTGTACGAAAGTGATTGCCTCCTGCTTGCCTTCTTATAGGAAGAACCAAACAGAGGGAATTAAACGCATTCAAAGTTTCCAAAAGAATCTGAAGAAAAAGAGGCGTCCATTCCGCTTCCCCACCTTATCAGATGAGCCGCCGGACATAAATGAGCCTCGTAAAGGGGATTTACTAAAGGCGTGTCTAGGATAGTCAATCGGCAGGAGCAGATCACGAGCAGATTAAACGGACTCCCTTGAAAAACGGCTAACTTCGTGGACAGGCGGAAAACCGCTCACATAAATGCGGGGTCAAATCAAATGGGCCATATTGAGGGCCCGGGTTTGCCAAAACCCTCCGTTCCAACCTGGAAGTCGGACAGAAGGGTTTTGAGGGGCTATTGTGGGGCCCAACAATTCGTGGACCAGGCCCATTTGCCCCTAGAGAGTCCAAGGGCCCAATCCGAGGAGAGCTGTGGCCCAAGCTCTATGACGCAGAGCACCAACCAATTGTGAGAGGCAGCCGAGGACAGTTTAGTCCTCGGCAGGCCCATAATCCCACCAGAATAAAGGGATGAATTCGTAAGAAGATCCAAAATACCTTGGGGAGATTACCCTTACTACCCTTCCAGATGGGACCCAGCGCCTGGCGGATCCGTACTCTGCAGCTTTATCAAATCATCCCCAACAATTCCGGGACTAGACTGATGGGACAAGTGTCAGTATTGGTAAAGACTGACCCTACACGTGGACGAAGGACAGCGAATGCACGCTAGTATAAAAGAAGAAGTAAGTGAATCTAGAAAGGGGAGAAAAAAGAAAGGAGGCTCCAGGGAGGGAAACATCCTAATAGCACATGCAGATCATAAAAGAAACCGGCCGTTGGGGAACCAGGAAAGGCCTCAATGGTCCTCGGACCAAGTCCGAGGAGCCTAATTTCATTGAGCGCCGAGCCATAGGGCTTAAACATCCAAACCTAACTCCTTTTCCTCTAAAATCAGGACTGGACCATCGCCCCGTGACCAAGCCCAAGCTTTTCAAGCCCACTCTCTACAAATCATATTGTGAGGGATCTTTCTCGCGTGAGCCCAGAAATGTTAACGGGCCGCGAAGGAATCGTGTCCTTACAACACTAAATTATAAAACTCTTGGACAACTTATTTCACAAATTATAGTAAAATAGCTTATGTTTCTATTTAAGTGAACTAACCATTACTATATTATGTGTAATTGTTCAACTCAAAAACTTGTAAAAAGTGTTGTGAAATATATATTTTTTTTCTACAATTTATTAAGATGATAAGTTGTGAGTGGCCAACAATCATTTTCACATTAAATCACTACTAACATCATTTTAATTGCAAACCCCTCAAAATTTTTACATTCGCAATTTGTTAAAAAGAAAAAAGGTTTTCACTTGTTCTAAAAAATATCTTATAAAACTAGGGCATGTGAGCTTTTTAAAATAAACTCATGAAATATATATATATATATATATATATATATTTATATATATGTATAGAGTTTAGATACATGTAAAAAAGACATATATATATATATATATGAGACATGTCTTGTTTATATAATAAATACTATAAGATTTAAATTTATCGTACATATTTACTTCATGATAATTGTTTTTTATCATTAAATTAAAAAAACTTTTTCTTTTTTTTTTGGTATTAGGTCAAATTCAAATCTAAATCCCTTATTCGACAATTAGAGAGACTTTACTAGTTGAATTAACTAAAACTCAGATTTATATAAAATAATTAAAATATTATTATTATTATTATTATTATTGCTCCTATAATTTTTGTTGTAAGATCAATGTGTATGTGATAGGTATTAGGAAATGATATTAAAAAATGATTAGATACCAATTAATTAATTTGTTTATATGATTATGTGAGACTTATGAGCATGACAATGACCTTTAGACTTTGGTTATCAATATGCACACTAGTTTAATTTCAATAATTTTCTCTAAAATAAGTTGTTTTTGGAAATATATTTTATTAAATTTTTGGAAATTTTTCTAACAAAAAACAAACATTTGGTGATGGGGACGAAGTACGAAAATCTTCCAGTAATTTTATTTTAAAAATATCATCAAGCAATTTTTATGAGATACAAAAGTCATTTTAATTTTGAGTTAGCTTATAATCTTTAAACTTTCGGAGCAAATTTATAATACTTTGAACATTATACATATCCACCCTCAAGTTAGGTGCTAATTAATGATGGGTTTCACTCTCAATCTCTCAAAATCTTTCTCATTTTTACCATTTTTCTAGTTTTTGGTTGGATGAATGAGTTTGATCTCAACATGATAATCTTTTAAAATCATCTTTTGTAATATGTAATCATCTTTGTTGTATTACCATATGACCATGTCGTTGAGATCTTAAATTCTTAATGCCATATATCCCAAAAGGTTTGGTGCAGTATGTGTGATACTAGAAGAACAATACAATTTTATTTTCAATTTTCATGTACTTTGATATGATTTGATTAGATTCTGTCCGTATTTGCAATGCAAAACCCACATGCTATTCAAACTCTAAATCTAACTTGAATCGGCCCACCTTAATTTCATGTGTAAGTTTCTAAAAAATAAAAATAAAATCAAAAAATAATTTAATGATAAATAATTTTCAGAGAGACTTAATTCATTTCAGCTGCCAATCAAGGCAAAAGAAAGAAGTTCCTGCTAATCATTTCCATTTAAATAATTAAGCATTTAAATGGATACAGAAAATGACTATGATGCACTACCTATAAGTAAATAAATCCCACCTGGCAACTTGGTGGATGACATGTACAACACAACACATCATTATTAGCTGTTTAAAGTTGATTATAGTATAGAGGTCTTCTAAAGTTGATTATAGTTTTTTTTTTTTTTTTTTTTTGGAGTGAAATCTTCTCCATCTTTATTTCTCACACTACACTTGGTGTAATTCTTAATTAACATTACACCATTTATTGACGTTTTATTAAACACCGTGATCCTTGATGTGATAATCACTCAACAAGTACAAATTTTACTCATAATGATTTTATTATGAGTAATGATTCAGTCACAAATTATTTTACAATATTTTTACAAACTGTTAATGTAGCCAATTTCTTACTGGTTTTCATCTAGGCCAACTATTAACATCATTTTTTTTCATTTACTAATAACCACTTATCATATCATCAGTTTGTAAATTTTTTTTTTAAAAAAAAAATTATATATTTAGCATTATTCTTTTATTATTATATATCAAATCAAAACATCAATTAATTTTTTTTTTTATATAAACAAAATTTCAAATTTACATTCCTTTGAGTCAAAGGTAAGAAATTTTATGTTTGAACTAACTTAAGAGGGAATCTATATATTTCTCAAACATAAAAATGGGGATCTGTAATTGCCTTTGACTATCAATGCAGGTGAATGACAGCAATGACTGGACAGCAACTTGATCTCAATTAAGGGCATGGATTTAGCAGTACTATGCTCTAACAGCAAGTAACAACAGTTATTTTCAATTTGTTGTTTCCATCAATGTTCAACTAGGCAACAAAATTAAAGATGAAAGGGACAGATCCAAAAAAAAAAAAAAAAATTAAATTGCAGTTACTTTCTAATTACTGGATTTCATGTCTCCTCGGTATCTTCTTAGCACAGTAAGCCTGATTAAAGTACAAAATATTGTAAGATTTAAGGAATATTTGCTGGGACCTGATGCTCATGGATTGATTAGATTGGCTAATATAGATAATAGATCTAATAATAATTTTTGGGATCAAAATTTTTTGAAGTCCTCGAACGTTAAAAGTGATCTTGCTGTTAGCCACTATGATACATTTAATATTAAACCTAGGCAAGAAAAAAGGTAATCGAATGGCCTACCTAATTCAATGCCTTCCACTAATTGCGGCACTCAACAGCTTCCAAGAGGTTAAGGAATAAGCCCATTCAATTGGACCAAGGGCCTTTTGACTTGTTGGTACTTGGTATGTACGAGTACAACACCCTCCACATGATGGGCCAAGTGACTAAAGTGAGGAGGCTTGGTTCTAATCATAATGAAAACCTGGACCAAAATAAAGCTACATTTTTTGTTTTTGGATTGAAAATAAAGCTACATATAGTTTGTTCTCTCTAAGGAGAAATTCTGGGTATATCTGATTCGATGATGCAAACTGTACATCACTAATTATTTTTGTACATGCCATGTTATACTATGTCGTGTAAATTTCAACTTTTAGTTATAATTGTGAAACATGATTTCAGTTATGTGTCTCGTACATTCCGTATGTAACTCTCACTACTTTTCAAATATATATATAATTATGTGCTTCTAAATACAAATGCTTGAGCAAATCTTGGGTCCACTCCAGTGTACTGACCCAAGCCAAGTACCAACTACTCCTATGGCCTTATTGACCTTATCTTGGCTGATGTTGTCTAGAATTGAGAACATGGGAGAGGTTACCTAATGACCTTCTAGACTTGTCTTGGGGACAATAATCAACTTCATTTATGGTTTGACTTTGATTCACTAGAGATAAATGTCACGATTTTAAAAACTGGAATGATCAAAGAACCAGAAAATAACTAGTTTTCTGGTTCAATCGAAGTCGAACTGATAGTTCCACCGGTGATGTCATAAATAATTTAATTAATAATTATATAATTAAAAAAAAATAAAACAAAAATAAATTAACTCATAATATTTATTAAAAATTTATCCAAGGCATATAAATAGTTTTAAGTGAGTTTTCACACCTTATAATACTAATAAGATTATAAATAATTATATTAACAATGCAAAAAAATATTCTTTTAATAACAACTTTTGTCATTATATGTTTTACAATGTAATTGAGAATCAAAATGAATTAATTGGACTCCAAAATTAAATTGAAGCTATTTTTTTAATAAAAAAATAAAGCTATTTTAATGTTTTGTTAGGTTCTTATTTTTATGTAATTGACATATCCTATGACAAAACTCAATTTACTTGTTTATTATCTGTCATTGTTTTCCATATGGTGTGCATAACATGTTTGTTAAATGCTTTCAAGAAAGACATGTATGAAGCCAATCAAAACAGTCAATTCGAGTTCATGCTATGGTTTCTCAGGATTGGATGTTTTTAGATAGGTTAGACTATTTGAATATGAGTTCATTAATTGTATTTGAGTTATCATTGTATTGGACTTACTTTTGTACTTGAGGTTTTGTCATGAATTGATAGAGGGGGACATTATTAGGGTCATGTGTTTTGGTATTGTCAACCATGCCAAATTATGTGTCTTTTATTGAGTTTTGATGTGTCTTAAAGTTGTAATTGAAAACCAAGTTGAAAACACAAAGTTTGCTTAAGAAAAGTTCAAGAAAAATATATTTTCTACATGTACCTCGATAGAAGCTAGAAACTTACTGTTTTGATGAAATCTTGATCTATTAAGATTTTGTTCTTGATAGAAGCTTGATAGCAGCTTACTTTATCGAGTTTTGCAGATCAGCAAAAGTTAGCAACGTGAAAAATCCCATAACTTATTTGTTTGAAACCCAAATTGAGATCGATTTGAACTAGTATTTAACCAATATTTAAAGGACATCATAAGCCATCTATTAGAAGGCTTTTTAGAGAGAGAAACACTCTGTTTATGCGGCTAGGATTTTGTAACCAAGTTCTCTCTATTTTACCAAATCAAAGAGTTTCAAAGTAGATTTAAAGATTCCATTGGTGAAGAAGCTGAAGTCATAGCAACCATCACAAACTTGCAACTATGAAGAAAACCTTCAAGAGGTTCTTGAAGTTAGTTGGAGATTCCAATTGTGATTGTGGGTGGAGTGTTCATATATTGAAGTGTTCAGAGGTTCTGAAGTCATAGAAGGTTTCTACTATAAATTCATCTACTGGGATTGTAGAATCTAGAGATAAAAGTTTTGTACTAGATCTCAAACTTCTCTTTATTATTGTGGATTGCTTTTTGGGAAAGTTTCTCCTCAAGTTTTTTACTATAAAACTAGTTTATTTCATTGATTTTCCTAGGTCATCATATCTTGTCTTATTTACTATTCTGTTGTGCATAATTTTGACTTGATATTGATGTTTTTATTTATTTGAATAAGGTTTATTCATAATATATTTAATTAATAAATTGAGTTTAAAACTTGTTAATTTTATCAACCGGAGTTTAAATTGCCCAACAATTTTAAATATAAATTATTCAATCTTTAGAGAAAATAAATATTTAATATAATTGAGTGTACTTTTTTAGATTACATCATGGTACCATACAAAGAGATTGTTTGGGATTGGCTGAAATTTTCAAACTGATCTTGCTGGTAGCCACTATGATACATTTAATATTAAACCTAGGCAAGAAAAAGGGTAATCAGAACGGCCTACCTAATTCAGTGCCTTCCACTAATTGCGGCATTCAACATCTTCCAAGAGATTAAGGAATAAAATATAGCTATGATGGGTTTGGTTTTGTTGATAACAAGCCCATTCAATTGGACCAAGGGCCTTCTGACTTGTTGGTACTTGGTATGTACAAGTACAACACCCTCCATATGATGGGCCAAGTGACTAAAGTGAGGAGGCTTGGTTCTAATCGTAATGAAAACCTGGACCAGAATAAAGCTACAATTTTTTTTTTTTTGGATTGAAAATAAGGCTACATATAGTTTGATCTTTCTAAAGACAAATTCTGGGTACATCGATTCTGATTCAATGATGCAAACTGTACGTCACTAATTATTATTGTTGTATACGCTATGTTATACACTGTTGTACAAACTCCAACTTTTAGTTATAATTGTAAAACACGATTTTAGCTGTATGTCTCGTACATACAATATGTAACTATCACCACTTTTCAAATATATATATGATCATGTGTTTTTGGATACAATAGCTTGAGCAAATCCTAGGTCTACTTTAGTGTATTAAACCCAAACCAAGTACCAACGGCTTCTATGGCCTTATTCACCTTATCTTGGCTGATGTTGTCTAGATTTGAGAACATAAGAAAGGTTACCTAATGACCTTCTAGACTTGTCTTGGGGACAATAATCAGCTTCATTTATGATTTAACTTTGACTCATTAGAGATAAATGCCATGGTTTTAAAAACTAGAACGGTCAAAGAACCAGGAAATAGAGTGGTTAACAGTTTTCTGGTTCAACTGAAGTTAAACTGATGGTTTAATCGGTGATGTCATAAATTATTTAATTAATAATTATATAATTTAAAAATAAAACAAAAATAAATTAACTCATAATATTTATTAAAAATTTATTCAAGACATAAATAATTTTAAGTGAGTTTTCGCACCTTATAATACTAATAAGATTATAGATAATTATATTAACATTGCGAAAAAATATTATTTTTATAACAACTTTTGTCTTTATATATTTAAAATATATTCCTTCCGTCCTAATTTGTTTGTCCTGTTTAAAAAGTTAAACTTTTTAAGGAAATATAATTTATTATCTTGTTTGCCTTATAAAAATGTATAAGTTTATAAAACTACCCTAAATAAATTTATTAGTTTTTTTTTTTTAAGAATTATTCTTAATGAAGCAACTAAAAAGGTGACCTAATTAGAATTGATTTTTTAAAAATATTTGTTAGTTTTCTTTTCAAATAGTTTTGAAAAAAAAAAGTAGAGGTATAATAGGAACATCAGTAAATTAATGAATATAATTTTTAGAAATAAGACAATATTTTGGGATATCTCAAAATAGAATAGAAGATAAACAAACTATGACGGAGGGAGTAATTGAGAATCAGAAGGAGTTAATTGGACTCCAAAATTAAATTGAAGCTATATTTTTTAATAAAAAAATCAAACTATTTTAATGTTTAAATATAAATTATTCAATCTTTAGAGCAAATAAATATTTAATACATTTATTTTTGAGAAAAAATATTTAATATAATTGAATGTACTTTTTTAGTTAACATCATAGTATCATACAAAGTTACAAACACAATGGTCGAATTATTTATTTATTTATTATAAATGTAAGGACTCAATTTGTGACGGCCCCAAAATAGTATTGGGTCCACACGCTTAGGGTCCAAACAATATAATTTGTAGAGCGTGGGTTTGAAAGGCTAGGCCTTGGTCACCGGACAATGGATAGTCAAGGTATTCATAGCGATTTACCCAAGGAGAAACCTGACATGCTCATCAATCACCTATTCCAGTATATCATGTGTGGCTCCGGCCTTAAGACCTTATTTTAGGAACTTCATATCCTTTTTCCTCTCCCTTTCCTAGGACTCCCCATCTGGAAGCCCCCCCTTCTTTTGGCGCACAAGTCTTTATATTATATAGCCCTTCTCGGGTGATCCTGTCCCTCCACTTGTTTGCCAGGCAGGCTTCTATCCGAATACCTGTCCCTTCAGCCGCCTCCCTCTGCTTTTTGTTAGTTGCACTAACCGAAGCCACACTGTTCAGGCGTCTTTTCTCATTAATATGACTATGACGTTTGCGGGCGCGTTCAATGCGGAGGTGACATATTTACCTTGAACCACCCCCACTCTGTACCCCCATGTGGGTCCCATTCTACTCGCCTTTCCTTCTGGGGGCGTTTTGGAGGCAACCCTTGACGAGACGTTGCTCTTCCTTTTGAAGTTTTAGGATGCCGAGGACGGAGCCATCCTCGGCTGTGTTTCTAGGCTATTTGGCCTTTCCCTACTCGTCCTCGGCATCTACTCTCCTCGGCACGGGCCCTGGGCCTTGGTGGATAGTGGGCCAGGTCGTAAGTCCTCTGGCCCCACAATAAAAATAAAAAAATTTAAAAAAAAAAGCCAAAACCAAAGTGTGCACACAATATTTTTTACTCTCTTTAATGCTTGCCAGTGAAGGGACAACAAATCAAAATAAAACATATTAAAATTAACAACAAAACAACAGGCACCACTCTTCACTTTTCATACCCTCATTTAGGTTTCGTTTAGTTCGCAAGTTCAAACACATATTTTTACATATTTTTTTATCCATACGTATTTTTAAAAAAACTGAAAACTGTTGTTCAAACATAGGTATCAAATGAGCGTCACTAATTTCTACGCCTGAGAAAATCTAAAATCCATAAGAAAACCAGAGGGTAGCTGATACCCTCAGTGAAGGCAACCAGCAACTGCAATTGAGAGATCACGATGGTAACGCTAACCTCCATGTCCAAATCGACAAGCTTCAAGTCCAGTTTTCATTGCCACTATCATTGTTGTTGAATTATGATGCATGGTATAGATATGGGTACTTGTATGATACGAGTATAGGTACGGGAATACATTATTTAAAAAAAAAAAAAAAACCCTAAGATACAATATGTCAAGTACGACAATTATTTCATTAGTTAATATTTATTTTTAGATATGTTTAAATAATTTTAAACATAAATTTCGTTTAGGTTTTAAAATTAAGTAACTAATCATGTTTGAAAAACTAGGATACATATGTAGTCCCAAAAAAAAAAAACTAATGTACTAGATTTTAAAGAATTGAATAGGCCCATTGATACAATACAATAGATAATCCATATTCCTCCTCTGTCATGGTCTCTCCAAAACCCCCCCTCAGTCAGAAAGAAAGTCCAACTCCAAACTCAAAATCCCAAAGGGCCGAAACCCATTTGAAAAAAAAATTAAATTTTATTTAAGAAAAAAAGAAGATGAAGCCCAACAACATTAGCACAGCAACAAATAGGAGGAAGAGAAGGTCGGATTGAGTACAGCAATGCCACACCTAGTCTTTCACTCCTTCCACCACCACCACCCACCAATCCCACCACCACCACCACTCTTATCCCATCCCTACCCTCCATTCCTCAGAACCCAGAATCCAACGGCCTGGATTCACTCAGCAAGGCCCATGGGCCTACTCTCTTTGCAACCCAGAATTGGCTCAACCATAAGGTGCATGGCTAACCCAAGGAGAGTGAAGATGGTGGCCAAGCAAATCAGAAGAGAGCTCTCTGATATGCTCCTCACTGACAAGGTCTTGCAGTATGCTATTCTTCCTGAAGCTTCTTTGGGAGCTGATAGGTACCTTTCTTCCCTCACCACCATTAGCGATGTTGAAGTCTCTGGGGATTTGCAGGTACTCAATGCTTATTTCCATTTGTGTTTTTTTTTTTTTTCTGGGTATTCTTTGAATTTGAGTTTTAAGTTTTTGTGGGTTGTGATAAAGTTTGGATTTTTGGGTTGTTCATGTGGTTCATTGAGTTGCCAAGTTCTGATTTTTATTGTTAGGATAGTGTACATTTATGGATTTGCTAACAAATGAAATGTTTAATTTTTCCTTGTGTTGACACCCTTAATTTGTATTGGAGTCATTTGGGCTATTGGGGGATGATTGAGTCCTTAGGTAAAATTATGCTTTGCTTAATTGTGATAAATTTAACTAAATGAAGTTACTGGGTTTGTTTTGGGAGGAAGCTGTAAGATTGGGGTTGAAGTATAAAATATTGAGGTAAAATGTGATGAATATTTATACCTACTCTTACTGCTAGATTAGTCATGCTTCTTGTTTGAATATAGAGGGCAATTGATTACTGTGGAGAGATAACAATGATTGGAAATAGCTGGTTTGCAACATTTAGTTTTTTTCCTCTCCTCTATATATAATCAGTCAACATATACAAAAAGATGTGTAGCTGACTCATACATTGGTTGTGTCATCTTTAATTTTTTTTTGCTAAATACATACTTTTAGAATAGTCAGGAATGGTCATTTAGCAGATATAAGCTGCAATCCTTTTGATCTAATAAATGCTGAAGTCCTTTGATGTGTTAGCTGTTATGGTTTATTTCCATGTAATATGTAATATCCCATTGCTTCTTGAGGGTGCATATTTCAGTGAAGAAAAAAGGATAATTTTGCTTCCTGTATGCATTGCACATTCAGAGGATTAGAAACTGAATTTAACTGCTCTCCTGTTTCAGCATCAGTGATGCTGCTTTTCATTATGTAAAATCTTTATGGTTGCATTAAAAATTAATGGTTTATTTCTATTTTAATAGGTGGTTAAAGTATATATATCTGTCTTCGGTGATGAAAGAGGAAAGGATCTTGCCATTGCTGGTTTGAAGTCAAAAGCTAAGTATGTCCGAAGTGAGTTGGGGAGACGTATGAAGCTGCGGCTGACCCCTGAGATACGATTTTTAGAAGATGAGTCTTTAGAGAGAGGAAGCAGGGTAAAAACTTTTGATAACATTGTTTTTAAATGATCCTGAAGACAACTTATAGTTTCCTCTTGCATTTTTCTTCTGATTTTTAGTCACAATTTCAAGACTTATGTTTCTTCTTAGAAAGTTTCGTTAGCATCAAGTTTCACACAGTTTTTTTTTTTTTTTTTAAATTTATAAATAAGTTTCACACAGTTAGTCATAAGTTAACCTTGAGTCTATACTTCCACAAAAAGGTTGTCAAAGATGTTTAATATCTTATTTCTGCTTAGGTTACTTAGGCCATTAAGTTCTGTATAATGGCACAGGCGCAGGCAAAGAATGTAAATTTATATGTTCTTGAAAGATGTTTCATATAGACTCAGTCCAGTGTATTGGTAGCAATTTTATGCACATCGTTCTATTTAAGGCCAGTCCTCCTTTATTAGATCATCTTTTGGTCAATAAGCTAATTTATTTCTGTTGAACGTCTTGTACTTGGTTTCCTTTGTGCATGCCTGTATGTGTTACATGTTTTTATTAAGAATGTAGCAAATGATGGCTATAATTATGGATTTGTCTGCTATTACTTAAGCAAATCGTGTTGATTATGGACTACTGTCTCCTCTGCATTCAGGTTTTTAGGCCCCATGCAGTTAATGGACCTTGGGTACCATCCTACCATATAATCCTTGAGTATCCTGACATATTACTGAGTTCATTTTATACATGCTAAAAAGAGAGAATTCAAAATAACTTTTATCATGATCGGAAGAATCATGGCTGAGCATTTGCCTATCATCATACTTTCAGTTATCTTTTCAATTATAATTTGGTTGTCATGCTTGAGTTTCAGCAACTTAGAATTACTTTATCTAAATAAGGGTCTTAGCAAATACTGATCCATTGAGTTTGATCTTTCAGGTGATTGCAATATTAGACAGGATAAAGAATGAGAAAGAGCCTCAAGCAAGCGAAGAAGGAGAGCAATTTGATTCATCTGATGCTTCTCAAGAGGACAGAGACTGGGAGGGTGATGACCCTGATGAAGACATCATATATGTAGACTAGTTGCTCCCTAGTTGCTCCACATGTGAACTTTTTAAAGTGGGATATGCCTTTGCATGTTCACAGGTTAGTCTATTTTTATGGATTTAGAGTGAGCAGCATCCTGTAGGTATGCTTTAGTTTTAGTTTTACACATACGAAGTGCCCCCCAAAAAAAAAAAAAAAAAAAAAAAAAAAATCCCTTATGCAATACCACCTCCTCACTAAATGTGAGTTGTAAACTTGAGTGAGTTTGGATGTGCTTTGCTGATTGCTTATTCATTAAAAGTACTATAAAAGAGGAGGGGGAATTATTTTTTGTGTGAGGCCTGCCAAAATGAGCTCAAAAGGCCCAAAATGCTGGCTTTTTTTGCATTTATCAAATGCACAATTTCAAGATAATTCTGCTATAGCTTAGTATAACTATGCATCTCCAAGTCTAAGTTTACAACTTATGGCATTGCATACAACTTTGTGATGGTTTGTGAAACAAATTTCTCAACAGTGTCATCCTAAGAGGTTAACAGTATTCTGCATTTGGAACATAGGATATTGCTTCAATGAAACTGTTGAATGGGTTAAAGAGGTGTATTATATTATAATGTAGTTGTGATTGGTATATGAATGACTCATTTTCACTAGTATTCTGAATGACTCTTGGCTTTTTTGGGACTGGTTGTGACACTGCCATGATATGAACACACGAGGACCCCTGATTATGAGTGACCAAGAATATAAAATCTAAAACTGATCTATTTTGTGTAGGGTGAAGACTTAAGCTGTAACACTCCAGGACAGAAGCAAATCTTCCCATGCAGCCCCATCATCTGAATTATTTGACTTCAGCCATGTCATACTACGTAATAACCCAAAGTTTTGTGTTGCTGATCTTCTGGAATAGTTCATGTATAATATGCTCCTTTGATTACCTTGTTTACAATTAGTGCAAGCATTATGTTTTGTAAGTGCTAAGCTTAGAGCATATCGAAGTTGACAGTACCCTTGAATTCAATTTAAATGATCAAATTGTCACAAAATTGCCTGTCCACTTGACTCCCCATCCCTTCCTCTTTATGCCTCACGATTTATGGCTAATTTATAAACTTGAGTCGCCCTGTATTTAAGTCAGGCTTTTGCTTCCTAGCTTTCCAGATATAGACCTTGTGTATGGTCGAATACGAAACTCAAAATCTGGATTTAACATTCCTTTGTGAAAACGCATGGCCTGGGCATATATCCATATAATTCGAACGTTTATGTGAGCTTAACTGCCCACTCCTGGTCATGGAGATCAATTTTGGGAGAAAGAGATGTTTTAGTAAAATGAGCTTGCATGAGAATTGGGAATGGGATTGAATGTGACGCCTGGGAAGTTCACTGAAGCTCCTTCAAAGCAGACCTCTTCTATCACTTGGGTATCTGATCTCATCCTTCCAAACTCTTCCCAATGGGATTGAGCTAAAATTTAGAAAACTTTGATCAGGCCACAGCAACTCATGTTCCACAAATTCACTTCCCTCACTACAAATGAACTGCTTCATGTGGGTTACTGGCACCAAAAGAAAATTTACCATTAAAAATCAGTCAATTGGGACAACCAAGGGGGCCATATTCTATCATACAAGACCTTTTTCCGAAGTTGAATAGTGTATGGAAGCTTATAAACCAAAAACTCAGTTAAGAATTTGCTATGGAAAATGAAAAAGGACGCTTGCGCATTCTCTCAGCTAGAATTTGGTGCTGTACTCCAGGTTTTAAAAAGGTGAAGTCAATTGTCGGAACCGGAATCCTTAGATCATCTCTTTGCAGCAATATGTTATGTTGTTCTTACGAATAATAGAGTCCTCTGCAAATAGCAAGAGGCAAACAAAGCCGTAATTCGAAAGCTAAAACCTTGGATCATCAACTTTTCCTCCTCCACTATGATATCATTGAAGTGGGCTACTCTGCTGATTATGTCAACGTACGAGGGATGGTGCTTTTCCCATGTCACGATTGAAAAATGTTCTCAATCCAATACAGAGCTTCACGAGTCTTCCTCACTGGTCCATTACAGCAATTGTTTACTGCAGTATGTGCATGCTGATAATGCTGCTTTAAGGTATATAAGAAATATAAATGCTTGGTACCTATGGTTTTGGCTAAAATTTAAGTTATTTACATGTAATTTGAAATTCGACATTTTACCTACCTGAGGTTTGACCGAAATTTAAGTTGTCTACTTGTGATTTGAAATCCCATGATGCAAGTGTTTCGCTTGATAATTTTTTTAATCTTATTTTATCATGTATTTTTATGTTTTTTGGAAGAGGGACATAAAAATGAAGTAAAATTACATATTTAACTCAGTTTTTAACAAAAATGGGTTATATAATTCTAATTGATCTAACCTCAAGTGAGTAAAATGTTAAATTTCAAATCATAAGTAAGTAGTTTAAATTTTGACTAAACCATGAAGGGGTAAGATGTAATTTGCCCCGATGCTTTTATGGATGAGAATGGTAAAGAGTAGTACTCAGGTTTAGCAATCTCCCTTGAAATTGTAATTCAAGGTCATGTTCATGAATGCATGGGTAGGATGAACAATCGGATTTTTTTTTTTTTTTTTTAATTTTTTATTTTGGGTTGTGTGTATTACACAAACTATTTTGCATAGTTTTAAGGCCCAAAAAACATGGTCACAATTACAATTGTTTTTTGGGATATGTTTAAAGTAGCCTGTGTGCAATATATTCCCCTTTGTTTGTTTTTTAACAAAGCTGTGATGTAATGGGACAGAACTGTGAACGCGTTCCTGTTGTAATGTGACAAACCTACAATAGCCAAGATTTCGTTTTTGAGTAGGGGAAGGGCCATTAGTCCACATTACCAACAATACTGCTGGTATCTGAAAGGTCAATTATAAAAATAAGAAGAAATTACATTTTATTAGTTTAAATTATACACTATATTACACTTTGTCCCTTAAATTTTTCGAATGCACACTTTGCACTCTACAATTACTTTTGCTATTATGTTAGATGGAATCCTATTGCACATAACATACAAAAGCATTTTATTTAGGAGGAACAAAATTAAAATACAAAAACACCCTTCTTCAAAATTAATTAAAACAGGAGCCCTTTTTTTTCCAGCTCTCTTTGTCGTGTGCGTGCGGCCTGCCCAGCTAGCCTATCCTCAAAATCAGATTGTTGCAAAAGATTTTAATCTAGATTTCTGCAAGGGAAAAAAAATGGTATTAAACCAAGATTTACACTTGGGTTCAATAATGACTATGTTAGAGCATCCACATCAGTATGTGCAAATTTTTTTCTATTTTGCACATTTAAAACCTACTTTTATAAAATACCCACATCAGTTTGTCTATTATACACATTTATTTAAATTAAATATTCATTTTTTTAACACTGTGAATATTAACCGTGAGAGGAGAGAGAAAGGAAAAGAGAATGAGGTGAAGAGAGGAGAGAGAAAAAAAGAATAAAAAAATCATTTACACGGTGAATAGTAACCGTGTAATCATTTGCAAGACTATTGTACATATTTAGACATTGTTACAAAAACTGATATGGAGGATTTTTGAATTAAAATATATAAAATTGAACATTTTTTATATTTTAAAAGATTATCCATAAATTGTGTGGTTGCTCTTATTACGTGAACAGATAAAGAACATATTAAGGGATAATAGTCATGTTTATGGAGGCCACCACGCCTTTTAGGAGATACTAGGCTGTTATGACTCGGTCTGATCCTGTTGAAGTACGGTCTCTATATAATATCAACAATAATGCTGATACTTGAAAGGTCAATTATTAAAAAAAAAAAAAAAAAAAAAAAAAAAGGTATCTCGCTAAAATTTTGACCTAGAATTGGAAAACAGGCCTTGTTTGGTAGTGTAATAACCGTTTTTATTATTATTATTTTTTTTGAAAAGGAAACTTTCATTCAATTATAATAACGAAATATCATGAAAAAAAGCTGCCAGGTGGAGGAGAATCCTTAATCCAAACTAAATCCTCATCTAAATTTCTAGCAAATTGGACAAGAACATGTGCCACTATATTCCCCCCCCCCCTCCTAATCTGATTAGTCCTAGCCCAATATAATTCATGTATCACGTGGCGAATATCATCCACCACACATCCAAGATAAGAATTGTTAGGAAGAGATGAAGAAATGGCTTGAATGGCATTAGCATTATCACCCTCATAATAGTTTCTCATTTATATGTATTTTCACAACACTTAAATAATGTTACTAGAATAATATTACATAAAACGATCTTATAATTTTTAGTACTAAAGAACACTCAACTGGCTCACTCATAAAATTCAGCAGTGAAATATGCTTAATTCAGTTTACGAGATTGACAGCATTAAAAAAAATTATTTACATTTAAATCACACTTTCTTACTACCTTCCTCCGCTTCTCCCATAAATTCGACCTTTCCATATTGGTTTAGCAATAGAATCTGCAAGTTATAGATTTCGTAAGTGAAACACACACAAAATCAAGCAAGAGCTCTTCTTCTTCTTCTTCTTCTTATTTCTTATTGAAGATCACAAAGATCTCAAAAAATCTTTTCCATTTTCATTCATTCCTTGTATGCATATATTCATTCAACCCTAAGTTTGTTTTCTCTATATATACAAACCCTTTAGTCCCTCCGCCTCTCACCACAAAACCTGTGTAAAATTCATAGCCATTAGCCATTAACCTCTTCTTTGACATTGTCTCTCTCTATTTTATAACCCTTTCAATTTCTTCTTTGTTCATCAATGGCTCCAAGTTTTAGAAAAGGTCCCTCAGATGTCACTAACCAATCTCCAATCACGTTGGAAGGTTCAAACTTCTTGGCCAATGGTCATGTCATTCTCTCCCAAGTCCCTGATAACATCACAGCCTCACCTTCACCATACACAAACATTGACGAATCCATCACCAACGTTGGTTGCTTTGTGGGCTTCAATGCCAAGGAGTCCACTGACCGACATGTCGTTTCCATTGGTAAACTTAAAGACATAAGGTTCATGAGCTTATTCAGGTTCAAGGTTTGGTGGACCACACACTGGGTTGGTTCCAATGGTAGAGACCTAGAGAACGAGACCCAGATGGTGATTCTAGAAAGTTCTGATCTGGGTCGTCCTTATGTTCTCCTTCTTCCTCTTTTGGAAGGTCCTTTTAGAGCCTCTATTCAACCTGGTCACGATGATAACTTTGATCTTTGCGTTGAGAGTGGCTCTTCTAAGGCCTTTGGTGACTCATTCATAAGTGTCATGTACATGCATGCTGGTGAGGACCCTTTTCGTTTGGTCAAAGAGGCGATGAAAGTTGTGAGGGTTCACTTGGGTACTTTTAAGCTTTTGGAAGAGAAAACCCCACCTGGTATTGTCGACAAATTTGGTTGGTGCACTTGGGATGCATTCTATCTTTCTGTGCACCCTCAAGGTGTTTTAGAAGGTGTGAAAGGTCTTGTTGATGGTGGATGCCCACCTGGGCTTGTGTTACTTGATGATGGGTGGCAATCAATTGGTCATGATTCTGATCCAATCACACAAGAGGGTATGAATCAAGCTGTTGCTGGTGAACAAATGCCATGTAGGCTCTTGAAGTTTCAAGAGAATTACAAGTTTAGAGACTATGTTAGTTCTAAAAAGTGTGACAATCTTAAGGGTATGGGGGCCTTTGTTAGGGACCTAAAGGAGGAGTTTAAGAGTGTGGACAATATTTATGTGTGGCATGCTTTGTGTGGTTATTGGGGTGGGGTTAGGCCCAATGTGCCTGGATTGCCTAAATCTGTGGTTGCAGAGCCCAAACTCTCACCGGGGTTGAAGTTGACCATGGAGGATCTGGCAGTGGATAAGATTGTTGACACTGGTGTGGGACTTGTCTTACCGGAGATCGTCGATCAAATGTATGAGGGGCTTCACTCACACTTGGAGGCTGTTGGTATTGATGGTGTTAAAGTTGATGTTATTCATGTAAGTCCTAACTTCTATATTTTCTTTTTTGTTTAATTTTATAGACAATTATTGGTTTACATTTACATAAGTGTATAATATACACATTTATTTAGTCTGCCATGTAAATCTTATATGAATAATACAATATAAACCAATAATTTTCCTAATTTTATTTTGATTGGAGCAAGACTTTCTAACTTTTTGTCACATAAGATTGCTAGATGTTATATTGTAGGAACTAATTAAGTTTATTCCTCTTTCTTATGGAGAAGAGAGGGAGGTAGTTTAAACTTTTCATGAATAGTGACATTTTTATTTTACTAGGCATGTCTTTCCATATGTGTTTATCTTTCTTCTTGCAATTACAATTACAAGAGTCTTTATCTTCATGCTGTCCGTAGGTGCCTATCTTACCTATCTTTCTTCTTGCAATTATAAGAGTCTTTATTTTCATTTTGTCCTCATTCGGTTCGTAGGTGCCTATCTTTCTTCTTGCGAGTCCTTTTAACTATGAATCTTCATTCTATCCTCGGTTGTCTATCTTCATCCTTGCAATAATAAAATGTAGAGATTCTTTTACCTATCTGTCTGTCTTGTTTGAGCATTGTTTGAGCATGCTAATATAGTATCACTATTAAATGATGAAAACTTTTTTTCATTAAAAAAAAATCCCTGCAAAATATTTTCAACCATGATTTTGAATCTTTGATTACCCTAGTGATTAATATGCTTAAATGTAATTTACATGGTCCTCTTTAGCTTCTTTTTTTTTTTTTAATAAATAATATACCTTGTCCTATAATTAACTGTGAATGATTCTAAAATGTTAATAATTTTCATTCTATATAGTTGCTGGAGATGGTATGTGAGAATTATGGTGGCAGAGTTGAGCTTGCAAAAGCATATTACAAAGCCCTCACTGCCTCTGTAAAGAAGCACTTCAATGGAAATGGTGTCATTGCTAGCATGGAGCACTGCAACGATTTCATGTTCCTCGGAACAGAGGCCATATGTCTTGGCCGCGTTGGTATGTCACTGCAATACCATGCCTCGTTAATGTTATGCTATTAAATTTATGAGAACATTTTAGAATATTATTATATACTTTTATTAACCCATCAAACTACTTTTTTCCTACCCATAAATGTAATAGTAATAGTAATAGTAATATATATTACTATTAAATTTATGAAAATGAGATAGTAGCATATGGGAAGAGCAAAATTTTTTTTTAAAAAAAACTTGTTAGAGTTGGATGATTTTCACATATGAAATCAAATTATTTTGAGTAAAAAACTATTAAAATTACCACGTGTTTATAGTTTGCTACGAAATTCAGAACCCCTCTCAAAAAAAGGAGGGAAAAAGTTAGGACTTAGCATTTTGGGGTGTTTTCGCCTTTTCATTTTGGTCCTACAAAGTGTATTTTTATCATGAAACATTGTCTTTTGAAGATGCAATCCAAGATATTTTTAGTCAGCAAAGGAGAAAATAAATTTTTTGGGTCATGTTACAAAGAAACAACATAGACAACCTAATGAGACCTTAGTTTTCAATCAACTAATGTGTACATGTTATGTGTATATTACATAGGGGATGATTTTTGGTGCACTGATTCATCTGGTGATTGGCTCCAAGGGTGTCATATGGTGCACTGTGCTTACAATAGCTTATGGATGGGCAACTTCATTCAACCAGATTGGGACATGTTCCAGTCTACTCACCCATGTGCTGCTTTCCATGCTGCATCTCGTGCTATTTCTGGTGGTCCTATTTATGTGAGTGACACTGTTGGGAATCACAACTTTGAATTGCTAAAGACCCTAGTATTGCCTGATGGGTCCATTTTGAGGTGTGAGTACTATGCACTTCCAACTCGAGACTGTCTCTTTGAGAATCCTCTCCATGATGGGAAGACTATGCTGAAAATTTGGAACCTCAACAAGGTGAGCCTTCTTGCCACATAAGTATTGATGTAGTCTACATAATTAGAGGCCTTGGCTCCAAGTCATTTGTTTAGCATGTGTAATGTTCATTATGGCATGGCTTACATTGGGAAATATCCAAAATTTGTGACCATAAAATTAAGAGTAATATTAGGGACTCAAAAAATTTTCACAATCTTTTTAAGAACCTTTAACATTATTACAAGTTAACATCACTTTTATATAGGTCTACCACTCATTTTTATTAGCATTAATCACAACATGTCACTCATCAATTTTATTAGGCTTATTGTAAAATTAAAGGTCCCCATGCTAAACCATTTCATTGAATGAGCCTTACAAATTGAATGTGCAATAGAAACCTTGAGCACCACATTCGTGTGCATAAAAGGATTATGAGTCTATGAACATGATCACCATCAACCTCCTTCTGGGTTCCTAGTAGTTTCGAAAATTTCCTTTGTTGATATGTCCATTCTTATACTTTATGTTTTACTTTTCCAACAGTACACCGGAGTTCTTGGGGCATTCAACTGCCAAGGAGGTGGATGGTCTCGTGAAACTAGGAGCAACCAATGCTTCTCCCAATGTTCCCATGTTTTGACCTCTCAAGCCAACCCAAAAGACATCGAGTGGAAGAGTGGCAAGAATCCAATTTCCATTGAAGGAGTACAAGTTTTTGCCTTGTACTATAACCAAGATAAGAAGCTAGTCCTTTCCAAGCCATCCGAGAATGTAGAGTTGTCTTTGGAGCCATTCAAGTTCGAGCTCATAACTGTGTCCCCAGTGACTGTCTTGGCTGGAACTTCTATTGAATTTGCTCCTATTGGCTTGGTGAATATGCTCAATACCGGTGGTGCCATTCAGTCCTTGGCCTTCAATGATGATGGCAAGTCAGTTCAAATTGGAGTGAAGGGTACTGGAGAAATGAGGGTGTTTGCATCAGAGAAGCCAATTGCTTGCAAGATTGACGAAGAAGTTGTACCATTTGAGTATAAGGGGTGCATGGTTGTTATTCAAGTACCATGGCCCGATTCTTCCAAGTCATCTATAGTAGAGTATTTCTTCTGAAGGGGCTGAATTTTATTAGCCTCCTTCAGTATTTTTATTATTTCAATGTTTTTTTTTTAGGGATATTTGATGACTTCTTAGCTCCCTAAGATAGGGGAAGTATAATGTCTTTTTTTAGGGATTTGATGACTTCTTTGCTCCATAAGATAGGAGAAATTATAAGGTCCTCACAAATAAGAGGGAATGTTAGAATACCAATTACATTCACCATTTCTCAGACTCTTATTTAAGTTCAACAACCCAACTGAACTCCCAGAGTAAACGTTATGGACCTTCTTGAAGTAGGACAATAGAACTCCATTACGAAGACTTGTATGTACTATTGTTTTTATGGCAGGGGTCACTTTGTTTAGGAAAACAGGGGAAAGTTCTCAAAAAAAAAAAAAAAAGAAAAAAAAAAGGAAAAAAGAAAAGGAAAACAAGAGAAATTATTGTGCTGCAGCTCTTTGCAACATTGCTTTAAATAATGTATTGAAGGGATACAAATTTTTTTTTTCCTCACTTTTTTCCTAATTGTTGACAACATCTTGTAATTATTTATTTATTTATTTATTTTATGTGACTAACTTGTTATAATTGATATATATAATAAAGTTGTATCAATAATGATTCCATATAAAAAATGATATTCAAAAACGAGAAAAAAGATATGATGCTACAAAGTGCTTAGGGGAATATCATGAAAAGAGAAATCATCTTCAAGACCCAATCAAATATGCAAAATTAGTAATTATATATAACTTAAATATCACTTAAATCACTAAGTTACTTCCCCTATCTTGGGAGAAATTATATAGTCCACATGGTGGACCACATCACTTGTCCACCATTCTACTAAAAGGCTCCCACTTGTTTAAAATTGCTGAGTCAGTAATTAATTTTTATTTAAATTTTTTTTCTTATTCAGCAATTTTAAATGGGTGGGAGTCTTTTAGTGAAATGGTAGACCACGTTAGTTTCTTATCTTGTTTAATGTAATGAAAATTGTAATAGCCATTGCCTTTATTATGTTGTAATGGAAATTGAAATGCATTTCTTGTAATGGAAATTGGTACTTAAATTTTGTCTCTTATTAGAATATTGTTTATTATAATGGAAATTGGCTGAGGTTATTAAATGTGGCTTCTGCTCCTGTTTAAGTCAAGGTTTGAACTTATTTTGAAATCCAAGTTCACTTGCAAACTTAAAACTTAGAAGAAGTCTACCAAAAAAACATTACCAAATTAACTCATCAACAAGAAAGTACCATGGTTTATTTTATTATTATGTAGCTATCGCTAGAGAGAAGAAAAAGAAGGTGGGGTAGGTCAAACATAATACATTCTAGCTCAAACCATACCAGACTTATGCATTGCATGTGCCAGACCCAGAAATGAAGAAAAAATCTTTCATGAATAGTACTATTTATTTTTTTTTTGGGTGATATTTGCAGCACATGCATGCATAAATTTTATTTAGTTATCAATTAGCTGCTAATGCAGAAATATGACTGGAATAGTAAGTAACTGATGGATTGAAATATGTAGAGATATGACTAGAATAGTAAGTACTAAGTAGATGCTATATATATATATATATATATATATATATTTTGCTCATGTCCAATATCGCCATCATATAAACTTATGAAAGCTTTACAAAACAGTGACTATCAAAGTTTGCCAAACAAAAGGTCCTAAGACTAACAAAAAATAAGTTACTTTTGTTCGGTAAAACCATCAAATAAGCTTATAGGTAGCTTTACAAAACGGTAACCACAAAAGGTTCTAACAATCAAAGGTTCTACAAACTACCAACTCCAAATCCACTTCCAGTTCCTTTTCCAGCTCCAGTTCCATCTCTCTTTCCATATCTACTATAGAATTGACACACAAATTTTCACAAACACCCACCTTACATAACTATAAACTATCACAGGGATTTTAGAATTTCAAATAATTTACCACCCATATAAACAAATAATATCCACCCAAATAATAGGGATTCAATTTTAACAGCCAACATGAAAAAACCCAAAAGTGACAACCCAAAATGTCATTGAAAAAATCAACACAAATATGACTATGAATATTTACACACCTCATTGGTAGTGATGTCCACAAAATGAAGAAAATATTTTTCAATTTCGTTCCTCCAATGGTTTTAATTTATTGTTGTATTGGTGTGATGCCACGATTTAATGTTGGGAAGTAGGAATTAAGACTACACAAGCCAAATCTGAAAACAGAGAGAAAGATAAGAGAAGCTCATAGTGGCCGTCGCTGTTGTCATCGTCGCCACTGACTAGGTTCACGAAGTGAGTCAATGGTATAATTGAGTTTAATCTGAGCCAAGGGGTTCGGGTTCGTGGGGTTTAGGTTAGGGAGGTTAGTTCTTCATGGTCTTTGTTGCTAGATTTTAGAATTTGGCCTAAAACTATGTCGTTTAGGCTAGAGGTTTTTATTTTAAGTTTAGGCTTGAAACTACGTAGTTTTGATGCATGCCAGCTCTTCACTTGGTCATTATTAAAATGACGTAGTTGTGGGGCTAATTTGGCAAAAAAAAAAAAAAAAAAACACATAAGCATGATAGTGATGTGTCACTTAATCGCATAAATCAACTGTGGGGGGTGAATTGCTAATGGACCCAAACTTTAGGGTGTAAAATCAAGTTTCTGAAACTTTGAAGTGTAAAATCTAGTTAACCCCAAACTTCAAGGGTGTAATTTGCAATTTACCGCCCCCCCCCCCCTTTTGGCTATGCTTTGCAGTCAATTTGGCTTATTTATGTTTGCATAGATTTACATCTTAGTCTGCCTCAAAGATTACATTGTCTTAGTTTAGTGGAATTTGATGATTTTGTGATTGTTAATTTCAAGTTCAAACAGGGTTATATATAGTCTCTCTTTGATTCCAATTTGTTTGATTAAATTCCCAAAACAATATTTGTTACTTGCTAAAATTTGCAAATTAACCTAGTGCGATTTCTTAAGATATATGGATTAGATATGCCAATTGAAGAGTGTTTAATAGTATTGGTATCATAGAAATGATAAGATTACCACTGAAAATTAGTCCTCTAAAGAAAGATTGACTATGACAATAAGGTATTTTGGTACTCTATTTATTTGTTTTATCTATGATCAAACATGCTTGGAGATTGGGCTAGCTTTATTTACATTATGGTTCCATTGGAGAAATTGTTTGTGGTATCCTATGATTTTGTTACATATATTGTGGTTCAGTTTTGCTACACATTTATTATCTGTGCTCTAAATGATTCTACTGATAAAGCTTTACATCTGATGATGCCGAAAATCATCAGTAAGTCACATGGTCCTCACGTGTTCAAGACAACACCTGCACAACACAAAACAAGAAGACCTTAGGAGAGTACCAGTGTAGTACCAGCTAAAGACCCTCTGAAGGTTAAGTTAGAGAACTTTCACAAGTCTAGAGTGCAAAGCTGGGGGAAATTATGCGTACCTTGTTTTGTGAGGGCTTTGGGGTTTTTATAGTAGCGTAGAGCTAACCTCAGTTTTTTTATGGAGAAGGTATTTCCTTATGGAGAAGGTATTTTCTTATGGAGAAGATCTTTTCCAGCGTCCATATATTGTGGGATTCTTTCCTTGTAGGGATCCCTCAAATTACAGTGGAACGTAGAATGCAAGGCATTCCCATATTAGGTTCCTTAAAGACTATTCAGGTCACGTGGAAGGAGAACGAGCACGCCGCCTGTTTTGCCAAGGCTGCATCAGTAGAACATATGCTTATTCCTAATTAGGTACTATCCTTTGTTTAGCTATCACCATTAATAGACGGTATTGATGTGCATAAGATAGGCTCCAAGAATGATTGGCCAACACCAATAACCTTATATTTGAAGGATGGTATACTACTTGATGATAAGGAGGTTACGAGGAAATTGAAGGTTCAAGCAACACAGTTCATGCTAATTAAAGACGTACTGTACAAAAGGGGCTTCTCCCGCCCGTACCTAAGGTGTCTTATCCTCGAAGAGATAGATTACGTCATGCGAGAGGTACATGAAGGAGTCTGTGAAAACCATTCTGAATCACGGTCATTAGTGCACAAACCGATCTGCACGGGGAACTATTGGCCTACCATGCAGAAAGATGCCATTGCATATGTCAAAGCTTGCGACAAGTGTTAGAGGTTTGGCAGCCTCATCCGACAGCCAATAGAGGAACTCACTCCAATGACGGCCCCCTAGCCTTTCGCTTAGTTGGGATTGGACATCATGGGTCCATTCCCAATAGCAATTCGACAGCTAAAATTCTTGGTGGTTGGTATAGACTACTTCACCAAGTGGGTAGAAGCTGAAACTCTGACTACCATCACAGAGAAGAATGTGTGAAGCTTTGTATGAAGAAACATCATCTGTAGGTACGGTATTCCTAGAGTACTGGTCTCAGACAACGGGAAGCAGTTTGAGAACAACGTGTTCAGAGACTTTTGTTCACAGCTTAGGATCAAGAATCACTACTCATCACCTGCCCACCCTCAAGCCAACAGATAAGCTGAGGTTACGAACCAATCCTTGATCAAAATCATCAAGACTTGGCTCGAGGGGACAAAGGGTATATGGCCTAAAGAATTACTAAGCGTTTTATGGGCTTACAGGACGACGGCAAGGACGCTTACAGGAGAGACACCGTTTCGTCTGGAGTATGGAAGCGAGGTAGTTATCCTAGCCGAAGTAGGACTCACAAGCTACAGAATGGGAAACAATGACGAGAGTAGGAATGATGGAGCTATACGCCTACAACTTGATCTGGTGGATGAGGTTAGAGCAACTACTGAGCAAAGATTAGCACGGTACTAGAACCTCATGGCCAAGTACTACAACTCCAAAGTCAGACACATGACTTCTAAGTTGGAGATCTTGTCTTAAGAAAGGTGATGGGTGCCACAAAAGACACCTCCTAGGGGAAGCTAGGACCTTACTGGGAATGACCATAAAAATTAAATCATGGCATAGGAAGGGGACCTACCACTTGGAGACACTAGAAGGGCAAAAGCTGCATCACCCATGGAACACAGAGCACCTAAAGAAGTACTACTAGTAAACAGTGGCAAGGGCGACGACACTCTTCATTTCCACTTTATTTCCTTTTAATTAATTTTTGCTATTTACAGCACTTTTAAGCTTGAATGGCAGTTTTCTTTTTCTTTTTCTTTTTTAGAACAATATCCACACTTATTTATCACATAATAAGAGGAGTTTATTCAAAAATGTATGTGCATCTCTACAAAACCATGTCTACAACAGATTTCTTACAAGAACAGGATGACTTGCAACTTGTTAGTCCCTAAGTGGATGGGTTCATCCTAAGGGATGATCTAAGATTATATTAAGTCCATAAGTAGACGGGTTCACCAAAGAGTGAGCTGAAAATTATAGTCCATAAGT
The DNA here is from genome assembly GCF_001633185.2 of Quercus lobata. Taxonomy (NCBI): domain Eukaryota; kingdom Viridiplantae; phylum Streptophyta; class Magnoliopsida; order Fagales; family Fagaceae; genus Quercus; species Quercus lobata. Next base: position 46,736,676 of record NC_044914.1, on the reverse strand, counting down.
GGACGGGTTCATCCTAAGGGGTGATCTAAGATTATAAAGTCCATAAGGGACAGGTTCATCCTAAGGGATGATCTAAGATTATATAAAGTCCACAAGTGGAGGGGTTCACTAAGGAGTGAGCTGAATATTAGTCTAGAAGTGGATGGGTTCATCCTAAGGGGTGATCTAAATTTATAAAGTCCTTAAGCGGACAGGTTCATCCTAAGGGGCGATCTAAAGTTATAAAGTCCATAACTGGATGGGTTCATTCTAATGGATGTTCTAAGATTATATAAAGTCCATAAATGGACAGGGTTCATCCCATGGGATAAGTACAAATTATAGTCCTTAAGTGGACGGGTTCATTTCAAGGGATGAGTCAAAATTATAAATCCACAAAATGGACGGATTCATCCCAAAGGATAATCAAAAAGTCATGATAGGTAGGGATCATCAAGAAGGATTAATCAAAAGAGTGTCAAATCCACAAGTGGACGGGCCCACCCTAGTGGGTAACATAAATATTGTGAAGTCCACAAGTAAATAGGTGGAAGGGTATATTAAATTCTCGAATAAATAGTTCCCTAAATTAGCAAGAACATGTCTTAGAATTTGGAAACAAAAAGCAACATATGAATGAACAAGCATAAGCGACGGATAAATAAAGATAATGAATAAAAGCCCACAAAAATGCAAATGTTTACATCTTGAGTCAATGGAAGAAAATGGGTACAGTTCTCTCAAAAGATCAAAAGCTAGAAATTTACAAGTAAAAAAGAAAAATCTATGGCTGGATAGCAGGGGTATCTTCGGTCTTCTTCTCCACAATTTGATCCCCTTCAAGGTGATGGGTAGTGTCCACGACAGATTTTTCTTGGTCAACCTAAACAGCATCTTCGTGACCTTGAGGGTCGGGGTTGGTCTCATCGATGAAGAGCTCGTTGGTTCCTTCGGAGTAGACGGGTTGGGTAGGAGTCTGAGCCTAGGCATTGATGGAAACATGAGAAAGATCTAGGTCAGGGAAGGAGGCTTTGACCTGAAAAAAGCAGTCGTCAAAACCGTTGGCAAAGGAGCCACCAAGCTCCTTTAGGAAGGTGTCGAAGTCATGGTACTCTTGCACGGCATCCTTCTTAGCTTGACAGAGGTGACACTTTGCCTCCGAGATCTCTCCTCTTTGTCCTTAAGAATCTTCTTCAACGCCTTGACTTGCGCCTCCGACTCCTTCAAAAGTTGCTTTATCAAATCGAGCTTGTTCACCTGGACTTCCTTCCAGGCTGTCAACTCCCTCAGCTCTAAATTCCTAGCCTCCACCTTCTCCCTCAGATGGGTGATCACCGTCTTGTGGGATGTACATTATTCCATGAGACCTTTCATCATGACGACCCCCCGCAAGAATCATAAACAAATGTTAGAACAAGACAACAATAGGAAGGAACAGAGGAAAGGGGATGGATAAACATACCTGAACCAAATTGAATAGGCCTATCTCCCCCATGGCCTCAGTGGCATGATTGCCCAAGTCTTCATAATCATTGTCTTGGATGATGGACAACAACTGCTTGAGCGCATACCTTGAGTCTTCACGAAGGAGGACGGGGCGTTTCTTTGTGATAGGGTCAGTACTTGTCATTAGGCCCTTTCCCTTCCCCGGACCAAGTTTAGGGGGCAACTTGTTAGTAGTAGCAATCTCACCAACAGTTGGTTCTGTCACCACTTTGGGCTTCTTGGGTAGACGGTCCACCTTCTTGGACAGCTTCCTTTTGGTGGACGAATTAGCCTGACCCGTCGCCTTAGGAGGTAAGCTCCCCTTTTGCTTTTCTTAACAGCAGCCTGCTGCTTGATATAGGCCTTTCTCCTACTATCTTCCATTTCTGAAGATGGACAGATAAGAGTTATACTAAGTAATAAAAAAGAAAAGCCAGGGTAATGGACTTACGTTTGTGCACTTGGTGGTCGTAGCGATGGGCAACTTCTATAGGTTTAGGACCATCAAAGTACCAGTTGAGAGTGTCCAAAGTGACTAGCGTAGCCCACATTCTCTCCGACAGCTTAGTGGTCCTGAAGATCTTTTCCAAAAAAATCCACTGCTCAAGGGAGACTTCTAGACGATCCCGAGTTGCAATAAGGGACGATTAGAATATTAAACAAAGCAAATTAAAGAATGAAGCTTGAGACGAACGGACACCTGCCAGATGAGGGAATTATACCCCAAGTTTTTTCTACAGACACGTATTCCTGGTCGTCGGGGTGACACATCCAGTCATCCCCTTTGATGAAAAAGTATCGACTCTTCCTGTTTCTATTAGAGTCTGGGGTCTCGCATACTAGCCTAAGCAATGGACTCCTCGGCCAAAAATTGTACATTCCCTTTAACTAGGTGATCTCAGACGGACGGTAACAATGGAAGAACTCCTCCACCATCAACCTACACGCCCCGTCAGACATCATCTCGTATAAAACTTCCACACCTAGGAAGACTCTTTAAGCATTCGGGGAGATTTGGGTGACAGCCAGTCCTGGGTACCGAAGAAGACGACGGTGAAGAGCGCTCAATGGGAATTTAAGTCTTGCTTTCAACATCTGCTCATACATTCCAACATCTTCAACACCCTTGTAGTAACATTTTTTCGGACTTGTAGGGTAGACGGATGAGTATGTGGACGGGTATCTGGTATTTCTCCCTAAGTGTGTTCAAGTGTGTTTATTTGATGGAAGAGATGAAATCAATGATTGTCCACAACGGAAGCATGATAAACTCCCTAAATCCATTAGTACCTATGACGGATTGAATGGGGGATTTAGCACCGGCTAGACCATTGTTGGAATCACTCTCTGACCCATCCATATCCAAGTTTTCATCCCCTGTGGAAGGTAAGGTGGCCGACAGATCCCTTTCATCGCTTAAGGTGCCTGGGTCGTCCTGACTTGATAGAAACACCTCATCATAGCCCGCTTCCTTGCAGACACAAGATTGTTCACTCAACGCACTAGACATTTGTCACCTACACATGACGGGTAAACCTTAAGACTCTGACAGGTCTACATAGACGAATTTAAATAAGTAACAAGGGAATTCAACATGAAGAGAAGAATACTTACCGGTTGGAAAGAGCAATAGGAAAGGCGTGGTTGACGGTCGCACCTAGCAATTCTATGGCACTATTTAAAACTACCCACTGTTGTATCTTCACATCACATAATCTACCCAACTGCTACAAAGGTCTGAAAAGTTACTGCATCAGTAAAAGCCTTACACCGCTGGGAAGCAAGATGAGTACTCCACAGTCCTTGTTACTTCTGATCATGACCTAGCAAATGGTGAAAAATGCAAGAAGCCAATGGCCAACAACTTGACAAGAATCCACCTACCGCTGGAAAAGATGAAGTAGTCTCCAAACTATCTAAGTCCAACAAAGAATCATCTATCAACATTGTCAAGTGGCACCCTTGATTCTTACTTAAGGGCAACAAGAGGTTCAGCTGAACTTACTTCCTAAACACGAGGGGAAAGCTACCACCACACTATTCTATTCCTGGATCCAGACCATCGCTATCAATCTGGTATTTCTTATCTTAATTCTAGAACTCATGCCAACTATACTTTCCTAGAAGCTGCCAATGCTACTTCCTTCATAGACAATGACACAAAGATTAAATATTTTCAATCATTGTCATCTACTCAACAGTCAATACATTCAACAAATAACAAAGTCATCCAGAATGATGAATCACTTATTCAAATCAAGAAAAGATTACCCTAGCAGTAAACTAACACACACTAAGCAGCTTGCTTAGGCAGACAGAATAGACTCCAACTACTCATATTCAAAACTCTAGCAAATCCACTAGTCTATACAAATGCCTCCAGTAGACAAACTTACTGATCTAGCATGCTCAATCAAGCAATCATCATACAAGATCATGACCACAAGTACCTACACTATTTCAGGCAACAAAGTGCCAAATTCACTGCTGAATTTGTCAAGGTACTCCTCACTTGCTAACATATGCATATCCAAGGCCTCTCTACACTTGGGGGCTTGGTCTTGTCAATCCAAAGGTTCCATCTCTAGGGACTACAATTGGATATCTATCATCAATGGAGGCATTTCCACTATACATGTCTATTGGTCTGGCAGCGGCCAACTTTTTTTAAGAACACATTACTCATCAATTTGGTACTCTCACAAAATTACAAGCAATAAATGAAGCTCTATTCATTGGAGTACTATTATATCAAGTCGTGGCAATCCCACGCACCCTCTTTAAAGCTGTGGAAGTCCCACATACCTTCTTCAAAGTCGTGGTAGTCCCATGCACTACACTATTGGAATCATAGCGGTCTATGCATCACACCTCTGGGATCTTTGCAACGTCATCATCAAAGTTGCAGTGATGTTACACTTGGGGGCTTGGTCTCTCACCATCTATTTGAGAAGACTACATGTAGATCTACATGAAGACTAGTCACTCCACTAATTAAATTAAAGTTAATACTCCAGTTATGGAACTTTCTGCTATATTGAATCTCTACATGTCCAGCAACACCTATTTTATTACTCCAGCAGTACTATCAAATCTAATAATATGATCATCTCTTACAACTCTATCAATACAATCATAATCATGTAGCCAATCCTACAAGTGGCCATGCTTCCTAAAGCAATTCTTCCAACAAGGATGGAATCTCAATGGAAAGCTCATATTATCTTGGCCATCTCTATCAAGTTTCTTCAAGAATTAACTACAATTAGTAGTATCAGTAAAATATTCATCTGCTATGATGTCAAAATACATTCTAGACTGCCTTAGCCGTAAGCTCAGTGTTTAGACTTTCAGCAACAACAACTTTAAACCGCTAAATCAAGAGTGGTATCCTCTCCAGCCGTAGCATTGAAAGTTGCGCTCATATTATTTCTAAATGAACCAACCACGGTCACAACTACAAGAATGAAGTCAACTCTAAATGCATCGACTTCAACAAACTCAATCTAGTAGCACCAAACCCAGCTACAATCTTGACCAACTGCAAAATTGCCTTACTACCTTCAATCCAGCAGTATCATCTCTAGCAGTCAGCAATCTCAAACTAGATCATCTAAAAAAGTCTTCAAGCAAACCCTCTACTAGTGCACGCCCTTGCAGTACAAGCCTATGCACTCGGGGGGCTAAATGTTGAGGACTCTTTTTTTGCCCCACGTGGCACTACTTCATTGGCAACCCATGCCACATCAACATATTATTGATTTTTTGGGTAAATCTATTTAAAGCCCAAAATAAGCTCATATTTCATTCAACTACATGGATTGAGCTCACATGGCCCGTGAGATCCTTACTTCAAGAGGCGAATTCATGGTCCATATTTCTTTTTCATCAATTGGGATCATAACCCATGATATCATCAACATCAACATATGGATCGGGCTCACACAATGAATCAAAGTTCACAGCCCATATTACCTCTCTCATATTCATGGAAAACAGCTTCTTCAACAAAAGCCCATATTCACACAAAACGAGTACAAAACCCAAGGTACGTCATCTCATCTTCGGCTTATGATCCAAGCTTATGAGTCTCTTTAGGGAAACTTTGGGAGTCGTGGTTTAGAGGGCCAAGAGGTATGTTTAGTAAAGCTCCAGCGATTTAAAGTTGATAAAAGAGAAATGTTACTTGGCGTGTCTTCTCCAACTCCCTGAACTCTGACAAGTCTGTGTGTAGCAGGTAACATATGGTAAGCATCTCTTATCACGTAGCACTTTAGATGATAAAATTCCCCATTGCTCTTTTCCTAAAACTTAACATTCATCATATGACAAATACTTAATATCTCCAACCATCTAAATGCTGAGAAAATAATTGTTCATTCAATCCCCAGTTGTTGCTATACAAATTTAGAAACTTCATTATATTATTCTACATAAATCTTATTACTACTTTCAGCTAAAATCCAACTTAAACACATGGCCTAATCTGATTGACTATCTTTAATTTCCAACTATATACAAAATATTCGTGATATCTCTAATACTCAGTTGCTGTCTACCACAATCAGACCATATATTTCTCTGCTAGCTGCCAGAGCAGAGCATTAAATACTCTTCTTGCTCACCAAGATTATGTCACAACACAATGAGGCCTTGACTAAATCTCTAAAGCTTCATTAACTTTCAGCCAATCCTTCTATTACTTGCTAAAAATGTGTTGTAATTGAACCTTGGACCAAAAACACAAACACCCAAAAAAGGAAACACTTCCAGCAGAACCCCAACAGTGTATTTAGCACTTGACACCTGGCTGAAAGTGATATTATCAGCCATTTAATGCTAAAATCCCAGCAACCAGCTGCTATACCCAAAATAGCAAGATACCTCCAGCAGTTTGAAATCACCTAGCTGACCTTATCTACTTCTGCCCAAAGCAACAACTGTCTTATGACAGCGGTCTCATGATAGCTGTCACGGCTTTTCCTAATAGTTGGGACAACCTTTTTAGAATAGCTGTGACAGTTGACCCAGCAACCTGAGCATTACTGATTTTTTTTTTCATTTGGCTAAAACCAAAACCAACTAAAATAACTATCTTTTTCTTGCCAAAATACCTTCATTTTCTGCTACTTTTTCCCCAGCACCTCTTACCCAAAACAGCAAGAACACATTAAATCTAAACATACCATTTTTGGCCAAATCTTATGATGGATTTTCTGAAGATTCATTGCTGTTTGGGACAGATTTTGGCTGAGATTATTTGCTAAAATGCCCCCTTAAACTCAGCTCTAAAGAGGACCCTTGATCAACACCTCAAGGGGGGACACCAATAGAGAGGAGCTCTCTCATGAACTTATCTATTCTCTCTCCCTCTAATGATCTTCTTAAGCTCTCAATGAAGTTCTAAGCTTCTGAGTTTTTTAGTTTCTAAATTAGGAACTAAACTCTTCAGCCCATAGCTTATAAATGCCCTTTATAAGCCTTCATACATCCTCCAACAGAAGATCCCAGCTGTAAATCCCAACAACATTAATAAAAACACTATAGCACTATTACTCCTCTTTTACTCATTCTCTCACTCTCCATATTCAGAAAATACACTTATCTTACTGCTCCTATATCCAAATACCTAAACACATCTCCATACTCTTCTTTTACAAAATCTTTCCTCTTGGAAAGCAATCTCTACAACTTCTCCAGCGGTTATAATCCCATATTTTTACTATCTTTAACCTCCATATCTCTCATACTTCCATATATCATACATATTACAAATACTACATACCACAAAACATCTATATCTTTACCATCTCCACACTTCTCAAGAGATACCAAACACTCATACTAAAAGCCCTTCTCATGGAAGGCATAAACTTCTAATTCTAAAGCACTTCTTCTAGAAGGCACCAAGATCTCATATCAAAGCCCTTCTTGTGGAAGGCACAAATCCATCTTACAAAAAGCCCTTCTCTTAGAAGGCACAAGTACTCCATACAAAAGTCTTTCTCATGGAAGGCAACACTATTCACAACTAAAAGAGCATTGTTAAGGGCAAAACTCATTTAAGTGCATGATAAGAGGGGCAAGCTTAACTAGCCTCTACACACAGCTGGACATACTCTCTCTCCCTCCAGTTGCACCCATTTTCCCCCTCAATCTTGAAGTTATCATGGAAAATGGCCTCTCTACCACTAGGGTCACTCTGTTGGGATATTATCAACTCACAAAAGCTATACAGCTGGGGCTACAAATCGTACAAAAATAAGTGACTTTGCTTTCATATCTTTAAATTTACATCATTGAATATATGATCACTTTACATTTAAATACATATTACTTTATTCCAACCACTATTACAACTGTTAACCAAGGCTTAAACTCATTTAAATGCATGATAAAAGGGGCAAGCTTAACTAGCCTCTACCGTTGGCATTTTGCTGGAATCCTATCAGCTCACTGATGTTACATAGCTAGAACTATAAACCATACAAAGATAAGTGACTTTGCTTCCATATCTTTAAATTTACATCATTGAGTACATAATTACTTCACATTTAAATACATAGTACTTTATTCTAACTACTATTACAACTATTAACCAAGGCTTAAACTCATTTAAATACATGATAAGAGGGGCAAGCTTAACTAGCCTCTACCGCTAGCATTCTGCTAGAATCCTATTAGCTCACTGATGCTACACAACTGGAGCTATAAACCATTCAAAGATAAGTGACTTTGCTTCCATATCTTTAAATTTACATCATTGAGTACGTGATTCTTTACCTCTAAATAAATACTACTTTATTTCAATTGTTATTACAACTACTAATCAAAGCTATCATATCAAACGCATATTATATATTTATTCGACCATTATTATGATTCTTAGACTTTGGCTTTAATGGTTTTGTAGGCTTAAAAGTACATCGGTAGCCATTGGACCATGTGGCCCAATGTTGAGTTCTAGACGCAAATCCCCAAACAGAACCTGGGCCTAGTAAGGTCATCCCTCCAACGGACCACACGTGACTGGACAACTAAAAAAGGCCCCCAAACAATGATTTTTGGCATCATCAACATCTTTATGCATATGTTGTACTTGTACCACCTTAGTACTATAGGGTTCGTGTTGTCATGTTATCTTTGCTCCACATGATTCTACTAATAAAACTTTACATCTTCATGCATATGTTGTATCACCTTAGGTTGATTCTACTGATAAAGCTTTACATCTTCATGCATATGTTGTACCACCTTAGCACTATAGGGTTTGTGTTGTCAACATCTTCACTACCATTTAAATTATTATCTACATCATTTTGCAATTGTTAGTAAATTTAGATCTCCAAGGATATTTAAATTCTTTAGCCTAATTTCCCCTTTGTTGCTTTTATTTTTAGATGAATCTCTTTTTTATTTAGTTTCGTTTGTCTTGAAAATCAGGAGACCTACTCTCAATAGATTAGACACATTTGGATTTGGGCAAAATCATGGGCATCTTTGATTTTTTGAGCTTCCTTTTTGTATAGTGTAATTCTGGATGCACTGATAGTGGTCCTTATTGCTCATTAAAAAAGAAACTCACATGGAATTGGATCACTTGTAAATGATTTTTCTTGAATCTCCCTCCGTCCCTCGTGATTAAACTGAAACTAAATGTACCCTTTTACAGGTTCTGCCAGAAGAAGATTTACTTTTTCTTCAATAATTGTTCTCAACTATTTATTCATATGGTGATTGTGATTTGAATAAATAGTTGAGAACAACTATTAAAGAAAAAGTAAATCTTCTTCTGGCAGAACCTGTCAAAGGGTACATTTAGTTTCAGTTTAATCACGAGGGACGGAGGGAGATTCAAGAAAAATCATTTATTCATATGGAACTTAATAAATTTCCCATATTTCATAGCAATGCACCCAATTACAAAAGAACTGTAGTTTCACAACAGCAAGCAAGAAGGTGAGAAAGTAAGCGAGGGCTGTCAATACTGCATGCCTTCCCTCATGACCTACTCGAAGCAGTGAGTTACAAAGTGAATCCATGGTGATCTGCTCATTTACCATCATATCATACCCTATAAGTACTGCCCGCATATGCATGCTAGTGATGTTAGATTATTACAACTTGTATTATAAACTTATATACTCTACCATATTGAGGCTTTTTAATAATAATAAAAATGCAAGGATTTGCTACAAACTAAGTTGCAGCAATTTTTGCAAAATACACACGTGTTAAGTGGCCATTTGGTAAAAAAATTCAATTTTGACAAAGAAGTTTTCATTTAAATATAAGCCTGAACAGGAGTTTATCTGAGATATTGACACATGTGGATTTTTGTAGGAGTTACTGCAGCTTAATTTACAGCAAATATGTGCCAAAAAAAATTCATTTTGTATTCTGTCTATTTCTATATACCCTTCACTTGTTATGCTGTTGAATGAATTAAGGTGATTTAGAAAGATCTCTATCCGTACTTTAAAAAGAAAAAAAAAAAAAAAAAGGAAAAAGGAAAAATATCTATTCTTTTTTGGGCATTAGAGAAATTATGATAGGGTCATGTTATCAAGGTTGGTGTTTCGAGTCTGTAAAGTTGAATTTTATCAATAATTTTGTTGGCTTTATTCCGTGTCAAATTTGCTTGTATCTAAGCAATTAGTAATCCTGTATTTAGGTAGGAATCATGTAAGGGTAGTGAGTGAGAGAGTGTGAAGAAATGTTTAAGATTGTGCAAAAATGCAGAGACTCGCAGCAGGGACTTGTGGCTGACTCGCGACTGGCAAGCCGCCAAAGCTGGCACACGTGTGAAGCATGCAGGGGAGCTGAAGAGTCATGCCAGCTGTTGCACTACAAGACAAAAGTCCCAAGCTGGCCAGGCCGTTAGCTCACGACTTGAACTTGCAACTCAGTCTAGTCGTGAGGCCAAATTACTAGACCACCCTGTTTGGGAAAAACTGACTCTTCGCATTCCTTTCTCACCCCACTATATATAGACCCTTATACCCACGAAATATAGAGAGCTTCTAGAGAGAATTTTGAGAGAGAAACCTTAGAGAAAAATAAGATTGATTCATCCACAATCTTCACATAGAAACTCTTCAAATTCCTCTACTCTCTTCCTCTCCATTGTTACATCCTTGAGAAGTACATTACCAAAACCTTTTCTCACCATACCCATATTGTGAGAAGGTCATTTGGTGTTTGGGAAGCAGTTAAGAAGGGACCAATTTCATATTGGTTGATGCTATGGTCAAGTAGCAGAATCCGGTAAGCTAAAGAAGAAATAGGTTCGGCGTAACCTCGTTGGAGTAGGAGCTTGGAGGGCTTAGGTACATTGGGTAGATTAGGCTTGGAGGGTCTTCTGCTGTTCATGTATCCCAACTACATTCTTTAGTGGATTATTTACCGCTTGGAGGGCGGCGGAGAGGTTTTACGCCGAGGGCTTCGGTTTCCTCTTTGATAACACATCGTTGTGTTGTCCTTGTGTTTGCATTTCTCTTCCCTTAATCTTTGCCATTTAATTTCTGCTGTGGATGTGATTTTATTTGGTTTAGATTGTTTATTAATTCTGTATTTAGCTTATGTTCATATTTTGCACATTAATTATTTGATATTAAGCTTGAATTGGTAATTTGTTTATTGGGGGTCTAAAAGTTCATAGTGTTTTATACACTTATTGAATTTTTAGAGCCTAATGTTATCAACGTTGGTGTTTTGACTAATGACAAAGAGTCATTCTTATGGAATTGACTCAATAAGTTTAAAATTCTATCGTATTTATAAAAGAAATTTTTTTTTGATGTGATCTTTTTTTTTGTTTTCAAATATGATGGTGAAATTTTGTTTTGATTTAGACCATTAATTATGTCAAACATCTATTTTATGGCAGACTAGTTTGTAACCTCATGTATATGTATGAATATACTTAAAATATATACATTAAGATGTATAGTATAATTTTTACATATATAATTTAAATATTATTGATAGTCATTCTTAATTTTTTTTTAACTCTTTAAAAGTCTTATATTATTAGGTAGAAAATGCAAATTATCCATTTAAAAAAAAAAATATTATGTTTATTAATTCTAGACTTTTTGGTTTTTGTACACAATAACTCACTTGGATGGATATTTATGATATGGTCTCCATTTGACTCCAAAATTAAGAAATAAAACTCTCTAAAAATAAATAATTTAGGATACATGGCGCAAAATTGGATCTCAATTGCAAAATCTAATTGAATTTTCTCTAAACTTTACCTATTAATATATATATATATATTTATATATATATATATATAGATAGATAGATAAGTGGGTAATTTTATAAATTTAATATTTTTTTTATGAGATAGTAAATTTTAGTTGTTCATGTGTAACACTACTTATCATTAAAAGTAAGTAAAAATACATATCATTTTATTTCGCCAAGTCAAGCCTTATTCCAAAATTATTTACCCATAAAGTTTATAGATTTTGTTTGAACAATTTAGATCTCTAAATAATACGAGTAAATGAATCTTCTTATACTATAATCAATTATCACTCTAATTTTGAAGACGATAATTACATTTAATACATTTATTATTCAATTGGCCATTTAGAGTGAAATTTTGCAATGCATTAAGTCAAATAGTTTAAACCATGTAGCATCTAAGAGTAAGTCTACTACCACAACAATTTGAATAATTTTGGCCACAACTCGTCATATAGACAAGTTGTAATGGGTGAAAAAAAAGTAAGTCTATGTGGGTTCCCAATTCCACCATTCACAAGTTGCCACATAGACAAATTGTAGGAAAGTTGTGGAAATGGTTGTGGTACCAGACTTACTCAACATCTAAAGCGATATTTTTATTTGTAGGCTACCTAATTTTATAACATGTACATCCTGCATGATAGTTATGACTAATACGAGGCACACACCCCTTCCTACACCAAAATTCATGCTCTGATTATATGTCAACTCTTTATTAGATTTTAGTTTGCTTATGTGTCAACTTTTTATTAAATTTTAATTTTTTCAAGTACATATAGTAGACTCATGTGAAAGTGTTGAAATTTAATTAAAAGTTGACAGCCAAACAGGATGTGAATTTTGGTGTAGAAGGGATGTATCTCTAGTATTACTCCATAGTTATAGATCATTTTATTTAGTCAAGTCCCTTAAGTAATATAATATGTTTACATTTTTAATATATCAATTAAATAATTATATTACACATAACAATCTATATTTCTTGATTTTTTTTATATTCTTATTTTAAGGGCTTGTTTGGTTGAAGGAGTGAAAAATTGGAAGGATAGAGAATGGGAAATGGATAGAAAAGTGAGAGGATAGAAATGATTTAGTTTTCTTTCCTATGTGTTTGATTGGAAAGATAGAAAAGTGGAGAGATAGAAAACTTATTTGTACAAGTTTACACTCATGCCCTTATTAGATAAATATAAAAAGGATGAACCAAAAAAAAAAAAAAAAAAAAAAAAAAAAAAAAAAAATAACAAAAACAATAAGAAGTTTCCAAAAGAAATAAACCAAGGAAGAAAAGTAAAAAACTCAAGGACGAAAAAAATGTAACAGAAGTGAGTAGCAGCAGAAAAGAGAAAAACCCAAAGTAAACAAGAAAAAAAGAAAAGAAAAGGCAAGATACATAGGGGGCTCTCTCACGTCTATACAATGAGTGCTTTTTGGTCTTCTCCTCTGTTATGGTTGTCTTTCCATTTTACTAGAGAAAACATTTTGGTGGACACTTGGGCTCTACTAGTTTTTTTTTTCATCAATCCTTTCAACCAAACCAAACATCTCAATAATTTTATTTTCTTCCTCATTTTCTCTTCATTTTTTTTCCTTCCTCCCTAAAATCCACCCAACCAAACATAGTTTTAGTGTCATAAGAGACACCTAATAATAAAAGTAAAATTAAATCCCCAAATATTAATGATGTCATATACTAGAACAATTATTACTTATGAATCTTCCAATAAATTATTTTAAACTAGGGACTTAACCATGGTTTTCAAACCCGGACTGTTCAATGAACTGAAAAAGGGAGAGGTTCAATGTTTTTATGTCTGACCAAGATTCAACCAAGATGTAGATACCGCATTTTGTACCCCTTATGACTTGAGCCCCCATTCCCTAATGATGGTAAAATCTTAAAACTCAAGGCTGGTTTAGGGCCCAATCAGATTATAAATTGACTTGAGGAAGGTTTTTATGGAAAATATAACTCTTTTATGAATAAAAAAATTAAAGCTATTTTTGGAATAAAGACCATGGAAACCCTAGGGTTGCGTATGCATACATGCTTATGCACACGCAGATTTGATGTATGCATATGCATACACGAGCCTGCGTACGCAACTAGGGTTCCAGAAACTATGAAATGCAAGTTTCCTGCATTAAAGACTGAGGTTTGGAACAAATCTCACATCATCTGGGAGCTATTCCAAACTCCTATTTTCTTAATATAAAAGGTCATGCATGGTACCTTTTCAAAACACACAGAAAATCCTAAGGGAAAACCTAAGATTTGCTAGAAGTAGTGAATAAAAGAGGGAGTTTTCCACAAAATATCCTCAAGTCAATTTCCATTTGATTGGGACCATTTGATTAGGGCTTGATCAAATTATAAATTGACTTGAGGAAGGTTTTGTAGAAAATATAACTCTTTTATGAAGAAAATAAAGCTATTTTTGGAAAATAAAGACCATGGAAACCCTAGGGTTGCGTACGCATATGCACATATAGGTACGTGGGTTTAATGTATGCGTATGCATACACGAGCTTTCGTAAGCACCTAGGGTTCCAAAAACTATGAAAGACAAAGGAAAAACCTAAGATTTGCTAGAATTAATGAATCAAAGAAGGAGTTCTTCACAAAACATCCTCAAGTCAATTTTCATTTGATTGGGACCTTTTATGATCTTGATCTTTCAAGTTTAAAATTACTAATCACTTTTGTATTTGATTTTGAATAGATTGACTAAGGTGAATGGTCAAAATTAAGTGAAAAGCTTCTGGTTTAAGGAATTAAGTTCTAACCTTTTTCTTTTCATTTCTTTGTTTTAATTCTGTTTTCTTTTGGTTTTCTTGCTTATTTTATGTTTTAACATGTTTAGGAAGCCTAGGGTTTAGTAGCTTTTTCTTTTAAAGCATGCTAGGTTGTTAAATTTTTAGTTTTAAAGTTCTGCTATGTTCTGTGTTCTTTTTTTTTGGGTTAGGGTTCTTCAGGGCTTGTCTGCATGTGCATGCTTCTTACATGTGTACGCAAGCTTGAAGTATGCGTACACAGGCCTATGTATGCACACACATACTCGTGCCCAGAAACCCTAACCTAAGTTTTCTGCTTCTGCTTCTTTGTTTCTTTCACATGACATGCTTATGTTTTGACCCCGCCCCCCCTTTTTTAAATGTTTTTGAGTCCTTGTTTCTCTGTTTGGTTGTTTGTTTGCCTTTAACATGCTAGATTAGGGTTTCTCTTCAATGATTTCTTTGTTTTGACATGAACATGCATTAATATGATCATGCATTGATACATAGGTGCTGAGTTACAGTAAGGTAAGTAAGGTAAGGCATACATTCACATGAGCATGCATTGTTGCTTTGGATGATGAGTATGAACATGCCTTGTTGGATGATGTGCTTTAGGTGTTTGAATGATGTCATATGCTTTGTTTAAATCTAATATGCCTATGTTTCTGACATATACCTTGTTGCCATGCTTCTACCCTTGTGATATCTTGTTTGCTTGCTGCCTTAGATGAGATGAATGATATGGATGATAGATGAAAAGTAGGGTTTATGATGATAGATGTATGTTAAGGTTTGAGATGAAATGCCATGTTGATTGTTATATATATGTTAGTGAGTGTGTGTGTGAGTATAGAATGCAATATTGAATGTGTCTTTAATTAGATTAAGATATAAGACATAATAAGTGGAAGTCGATTCACGAGTTTGGCAGTTTTGGGTACCTAACACCTTCCCAAAATCGTACATAAACTCCAAACTCATACTATGGTAGTAAGATTAGACTTAATCTAGGTGGCGACTCCATCTTTTTCCCACCCCGGTCCACTCGGCCAAGGCGTACCCCCCTTTCCTCCCAAGGAGGGAAATACAGATGGCGCCCACACAAAGTCGAACCGTGATGACATCATAATTAATTTAATAATAATAAAATACAAATAAAGGTATTAAAATGGTGTTAGGGTACTTTTTTTTTATCACACCTAACTTTATTTAAGTACCATCTATTCACTTTCAAATACACACACCTTATTATATTTAAAGCCCAAGAATACTTATGCTTGGCAATATTTGAAAAGTCCATGATTCAAGTCCATGGCAAAACAATTTTATCAGTGGAATTCAAATCCATAATCAAAGCCCATGATTCAAACCCATGGCGATTCATTCATCCAAAGCCCAATTCTCATTGGCAACATCAAAGCCCAATTCTTATTGGCAACATCAAAGCCCAATTCTCATTGGCAACATCAAAGCCCAATTCTTATTGGCAACATCAAAGCCCAATTCTCATTGGCAATATCAAAGCCCAATTTTCATTGGCACTACTTCATCAAAAAGAAAAAAGTCCAATGCTTGGCAAAGAAAAAATATCACGTTAAAATGTCACCATGGCAATCATCTTATGAAAAAACTCATTGAGAGCTATCTTAAAGATTATGTTCTAGTATTATAAAACCCATGAAATACATGGACGTCATTTGCATTGCGACATCCATAATGTATGCCTTCAAACACTCATGGTAAACATTCAAACCCACAAGATCATCATTTAAGTCCTGATGCAATTGTTAGAAACCATGAACATTATTTGCAACATAGAATTCGTCAAAGTAAATATTATTTACCAAAGTATTTTGAAACTTGTCCTATTGTTTCAAACATTATAAATTGCCCAAAGGCCCATTGCAAGTATTTATGAAAAAACCCAAAAAATATTTACTAATAAAAGTCCATGAGGAATGAAGACCCATGGCAATATGTGCACACAACCCAGCCCATGAGAGCAAGCCCAAGCAAACAAAAAACACTAGCAAGAGGCAAAGGAGAACTTCCCTTGTTCATTCCTAACCAAAAAGAGCAACTAAGGACTCATACAAGGGAACCAAACCTTTGAGAATGGACTAAAGGCTATCCCATCAGTTTTTTGTCACCCTCTACCTGTCGTAAACAGTGCCCAAGGGCTGTCATATCAGCTGGAGTCTAAAGAATGATGGAACTCCATCATCTTCCTCAAAACAGCACCTCCAGCGGAAGGGGAGCTGAAACCAAATCATTCAAACTCCAGCAAATTAATGATAAAAATACTAAAAAATGTTTAGAACATGATTCGTGTGCCAAGCCTATGAATCCTAAAGGGGAAAAAATGGAAACATGTGGTTTGGAGGGCATAAAGAGATCTCCAGCGGAACCCCCTTGAAGTAGACTAGAACTTGACACCTGGCTTGGGATGTTAAATCTTACTTCTCAAGGGTCCGAATCTCAGTTGCAGCATTAGGATTCACTCATGATACACGCATCAAATCACAATAATCAAACTCAGCCCCAAGAATCCTGGCATTTAATGCAAAAGCTCTAAAATCCCATCATTACCCAAAAAAGCAAAGCAAACCCCCTAAATGGATTTTCCTACTTTTGAACAAGAATCCCTGGGAAGCTTGACTCTGATTCATCACCTCTGAGTGGTCACACATTTTTTGGAGCTTTGTCAATAAATGCTTCTCTGAAGACTCCATTATAAAAGAACAAGGAAGCTAACCAAAAAAACCAACTAAGCCACCCCTCTGAGACTCTGAAATTCGTTGGCCATTGGTTCAGCTTTCTTCTAACTCACCATCCATCACCTTCAACCCATACCCATCTGATCCCAAACATTCTCCTCCTCCCTTTACACTACCACAGCTCATAAGTCTCTTCTAGCTAACCACAAACAGCCCACTACCCACAAAAGACTTCAGTCTTAGCACCAACCCCATCTCACTAACTCAAAAGCAGCCCACATTCATCTTATTCATGCCTTACAAACTTACACTCACTAAAGTCTTAGTTTAAAAATTTGCTGCATTGAGCAGGGGGTTTTTCTCTTCCCTTCACACCATGCCAATTAATCCTCCATTCTTTCTTCCTATGGAGCCTTTAATTTTTACTTTTTACTTTACTGTTGAAGGATATGATGTATTTGTAATGATTAAACTTTTTCCTCACATTGATGTAACAATGACTGAAAGCGCAATAAATTCATCTTGAATGGGATACATAAGGACCTAAAATTTGCCTAAATCTATCTAATTATTGATGGTTGAACCGTGCAATTCCACCCCTACTGTTGGACAATTTACCTTTTGGACTTAAGAACAACTTCACCCTTACCGCTGGAGGATTCGTTTTCCCTTGGACCATCAAAACAAGACCACTAATATACTAATTAAGTATTGTAATGTATTTTTTATTGGGCCTTTGTTGCTGTTTTGTTAAGTGCAGTTCTTGTTTCTTCTTGCTTGGATAGGCTTGTCATCTCAAGAGCCCATAGTTGAGTCTCAGTTTGGTTTCCCAACATTTCATTTAGAGGCTTCAATTCCTTCCCTCAACAAATGGTAAGCATTAACAAAATTTTTCTAAAAATATGTCTTAAAATTTAAACAACTTTCAAATGAATTTTCACCACTTTTATAAGCTTAATAGAAAATAATAAAGTATAAACAAGTGTAAAAAATAGTCTAAAATAAAATCATTTCAACATAAATGTATAAATTGTATATTCAAATACAAAAAGCATAATTCTTGAACCAGTAATAAAATTATCAAATAGTAATAGATTAAGATGGAGGTAATATGATAAATTGAAAAATTATAATTTAAATTGATAATAAATATAACAAGAAATCCTAGAAGGACACATCAAAGGGACTCCTACACAGACTTCTTGAAAGAAGGGGGATCCCATGTTCTATCCCTTGCCTCAATAGATTTGTAATTTTTTATATTTAAAGTGTCATAAGAGTATAAACCATAAATTAGAGTTAAAAAATCGGATTTTCACTTGGAGGTTAACCAGGTCAGACCAGTTGGTCCGATTTGGGTCTGACAACTTTGGACTTAACAACTTAGGCTGTCCCTGGACCCTACAATATTTTCAACTCATGTTTTGGATCAGTAGTATGGATGGGCCTAGCATTACACCTATGTTTTATAATAGAAAAATCTGGGACCGTATGTTCATTCCACACAATTTTACTATTGTAAAGTTGTGATTTACAACTAAGTTTTTATGTATGCTTTAATTTCATGTCAAATTTGATTGTAATTTTGTTCGACATTTCCCTGTATTTACTGTGGGATTTAATGTAAGGATTATGTGTGAGAGTTTGGTGAAGATCTATGAAGAATGAGATTTTGTAATTGGCTCACGAGTGACAACTCGCGAAATGCCACATGACAAGCACATGCTGGAATCTGAACAGTCTTATGCAAGGTTGGATTTCGCGAGTCACTTCGCGACTCAGGTCAAGTCGTGAGTGACTTGCGAAACTCATTGCCTGGAGATTTTTAGAATATGTTTTTCTCATTCCTTTACCAACACTATCTAAGGAATTCTTAAGAGAGAAAACCCTAGCGTTACACCTGAGAGTTAGAGATTGTAAACCCACAATCATCTACACCATTTCTCTAAAGTTTTTCTCTATTCCTACCTCTCCATTTACAAATCCTTGAGAGGTTCTTAGCCCAAACACTTACCTCACCCATTCTGAGTGTTAAGAGAAGTTTTGGTGCGTATAGGAAACATTGGAAGAAGCCATTGATTGCCAGATGCAATTTGGAGCTAATTGTAGGATCCAGATAACTAGTGAAAACATGGCTCCGTGAAGCTTGTTAGTAGCTGAAACTTGGAGGGTTCAAGTATATTGGATAGATTAGTCTTTGTAATACCCCAAAAAAAAAAAAAGTATTTATGTAAATTTGTTTATGGGGTTAATTTTATAATTAATATTACTAAGGGGGTTTTTAGAAAATAAGGTTGAAACCCTAGCAATATATAGTCTAATTTAAGTCAACATATAATGACAGATATTTTGAGAAAGGAGACTACCCAAAATACTCAAGTAGAGAAGGTTTGACTGCACAATTGAGGTAAGAGCCTAAGAATCTTTTTCTTGTCAAATCTAAGCTTTATTTGGAATTAGAGTGTATTTTATGTGGGTATTTTGGCAAGAACTGAAACTATTTAAATACTCAATGAATTTTATGATGTGACCGAAGAAGGGATTAAATTATATTTTTGGTATTTGTACTGTTTCGATAATAGTCATTGTTTTCCTGCGCCACTATTGCGTTAAGTGTAGATGGATCTGCAGAAAATTAGGCATGGTTATGGTGGGTTTGGTTTGTAAGTATAGATGAATTTGTAGAAGGTTAGGCATGTTCATTAGGTCTAGTTCTACACAGTTTTTGCCTTAAAAAGTTGTACTTTTGTTGAACAGGAAAATCGATGTAGCAGCAATATCGTATTGATGATGTGATTGTGTTAGTATAGATGAGGGCTAAAACAAGAAACATAGCAGCCTTCATCTTCTTTTTATTATTACTAGTAAGGGTTGCACGTGCAATGCACGTGCTACCCTTGAGTGAGAAAATTTAAGATAGAATCTTTTTTTGAAGTAGTATCGAACCATGTATTTAAATTTAGAATAGTTATTTAACATATGACTATCTATTTAATATGATAATTTCTTAGGAGAAGGTATTTAGTATCAAATGATACCATGTCAGTGGTATTAAAATCTAATAAGTATGAGACATGTCAGCAAAAAATAACTAACCCACTAACAATTGAAAGACATGTATTAGTGGGTAGTTATTTTTGCACACATATCTCTCATTTATTGAATTTTGATATGGATGACGTGGTATCATTTGATACAAAATACTTTTTCATTTCTTAGAACCTATTTACTAAAGATAGTATCTACTCACAAAACAAATTCTACTAAGAATGATAACAAATGTCGTTATGTTTCAACAATTAACAACTAAGTTTTGATAAAGCATTGTCACAATATTTAAATTTTCTCAATAAATGATGACATATGCTACAATTGAAACTCTTCATCAAATTAAATACCTACAACTGTTTGCAATGAATATTTTGTTATTCATACTTCCTTCTTTATCATTTTATTTTATGAGTCTAACTACGATGCTTAACTTACTTAATTTTTAATGAACACCTTTTTAAGAAAGGAAAAAAAAAAAAAAAAGAACAAAATAACAAAAGACATATGTCATTAAAGTATCTATTAGATAAAATTATAAATCTAGAAGATTTAAACTACTAATAAATTAGTGTTCTCTAGATAACAAACAGAATAGCATACATCATCATTTTTAATTTCTCAGTATGACTAACACATAAAACTCAAAATACATGAAGAAAATTTTTGGGACATTAAAATTTAATGAGGCATTTTAGTTATTGCACAATGAAATATTCTAGGAATCATAAGATTTTGTTAGGGTTTAACTAAGAGAGTAATAATAGGAACTATATACTTGTCTACAAAATATAAAATTAGAAATTATTGAACTTTAAAATTGGAGGGGATGAAACTGCCCCAAACATAAAGGGGGAAAATAATTTTTTCCAAAATTCTTTTTTGTTGGTAAAACTATGTTTTTTTACTTTGAACAATGTGTTAAAAAAAATTAAAAAAAAAAAAGTCAGCCCAAGAAAACTGTTCGTAAAACTATGAGTTTTGGCTCAACAAATTGGCTAAAAAAAAAAAGTCAGGAACACAATAAATGTCACAATATTTTCTCAATACCTTTATTTTAGATATGGTGGGCTCTGGTATGATATTTTATAATTTTTTTTAGAGTACATCTACAACATTTTCACAATAAATTGTAGGTGGTAAATTGTTATTGGTTTTAACTAGAACAACCACTTTAAACTATGCACTAAAAAAACAACAAACAAAAAATCAACAAAAGAAAATTGTGCATGAAACAGTGAATTTTTCTCACCAAATTTGACTAAACCAAAAAAGAAGTCTACGAACACAACAAATTGTCACAATATGTTCCCAATACCTTTATTTTCAACCATTGTAAGTTTATATATTTTCACAATACCTTTATTTTCAATCTGATATATTATTATTTATTTTATAGAAATGTTATCTTTATAATATTTTCATAATAAATTTTAATTGGCAAGTTGTTACTGATTTTAAAATAGACTCACAATTGATATCACTTTTTTATCCATCAATAGTAATTTACATATCATTTGTTGTGAAATTAATGTAAAAATGTTATGGACTTCGCATTTTTTTTTATTTGATCTGTAAAAAGCTGAGATCTCAAAAATTATGAAAATATTGTGATAATAACAAGTGTTACAATATTTCACAAAACATTTATTTTTATTTGTGGTTGGTCACAGTCTCGTATTTTATTATTTTATTTCGACCTATAAGAAATTAACACCTTAATAATTGTGAAAATATTGTGAAATTTGTTATGTCAGTATAACAATATATATACAAGATCATATAAATATTTTTTTTCAAAAAAAAGAGCACAAATCAAGGACTGGAAAAAAAAAAAAGAAAAAAAAAACGATGAATAGTATATATTGAACAAACCAAAAGTATTGTAGCTTTTACATATTCACCCAACAAGTGTCACAACATTTTCACAAACATTTATTTTCAATTGTGGTTGGTCACAATTTCATATTTTATTATTTTTTTTTCGATTATAAGAAATTGGCACCTCAATAATTATGAAAATATTGTAAAATTTGTTGTGTCAGTATAGCAATATATATGCAGGTTCATATAAACATTTAAAAGAAAAAAAAATACAAATGAAAGACTGAAAAACAAAAACGCTGTAGTTACTGTAGCTACAGTGTCACTTGAACAAATCAAAGTGGCACTATTTGTACAAGAAAAAAAAGTACAAATGGAAGGCTAAAAAAAAAAAAAAAACCATTGTAGCTATTGTGCCACTTGAACAAACTAGGCGAAAAACACATTTTGGTCCCTACATTTTCAGCCGATTCCCGTTTTAGTCCCTAAGTTTTTTTTTTTACCGCTTTTAGTCCCTATCCTGAAAAACGCTTCCGTTTTGGTCCCTGTCGTTACTCATTTAACAGAAATATCCTACGTGGCAAACGGTCCAACAGTAAATGCTGACGTGTCTATTAAAATAATATTAAAAAAATATATTTGCATTTTTAAAAATGCCATGTCAGCAATTTAATTTTTGAAAAAAGCCACATCAGATAAAAATAATATAAAAATTTCTAACCTAATTATTTAAAAAAAAAAAAGAAATTACTTAAATTAATTTTTTTTCCTTTTTTTTGGAAGAACATGAAGAACGTGTTCTTCATTTTTCTTCCCCAGCTAAGCTTGCCCAGAAAATAAAAAATAAAAAATTTACTTTTCTTTTCTTGCATTTTCTTAGCCAATGTAATTAAGGAATCTAATGTATTACATTTTCTTCATTTGTATCGCATTACAAATTTATTTTTAGACTACACCATTCTTGGAGACCAAATAAAAATAGAGCAAAGATTCAAATTTTAACAATCATTTCTGGTGTTCTCTTTTCAGTCAAGTTATCAAAATAGCAAAAGAGTAAGCACAAATAGAACACAGAGCATTTCCATATCAGATTTGATGCAAAACCCAAAAGATAAACTAGATCTAGAATAAACCCATGTAAAAAATTACCAGCGTTCTTCACAACAACATAGTCACCAAAACAAGAAAACCCATTATCAGAAACAGTTTTCTCATAAATAAATAAAAAAATATTATGCCCCCCACATAAAGATTAAAGAATACATATAATTGGGTTAGAATAGACCCTCCATTTTCTGTTATTGTTCCCAAATTTTTTCAGCAATCAATGGTCTAATTTTGAATAATTTTTCACATAAAGAACCAGTAAACGCTGTGGGACTTTGAAGGTACAGATGAGACGACCTGGTTCAATGAGATCGACACGAAGGTCTTGCATGATGAAGCGCTCAAAGAACCTGAGAGGCAATCCATTGATCGTGGATGCGTTCTTGTCTTCATCCTCAACTCCTCCTTTCTCCAAGTATCTCCTCACCGACAATGCCGAGTTCCAGATTGTGCTGACCATTATCAGAGATGGGTTGAAGACAGATCCCAAGAGGTACCACAAGATGAAGCAAAGATTGGTTGGTGTGTCTGAAGAGACAACCACTGGAGTTAAGAGGCTTTACCAGATGCAGGCCAATGGTACCCTCTTGTTCCCTGCTATTAACGTCAACGACTCCGTCACCAAGAGCAAGGAAATAACTAAAAACATTGTCTTTTGACATTTTCGTTTAGATCTGTGTTTGTCTTTTTTAGATAAGATTTTGATTTGATTTAAGTTCTAGATCTAGTTTATCTTTTGGGTTTTGCATCAGATCTGATATGGAAATGCTCTGTGTTCTATTTGTGCTTACTCTTTTGCTATTTTGATAACTTGACTGAAAAGAGAACACCAGAAATGATTGTTAAAATTTGAATCTTTGCTCTATTTTTATTTGGTCTCCAAGAATGGTGTAGTCTAAAAATAAATTTGTAATGCGATACAAATGAAGAAAATGTAATACATTAGATTCCTTAATTACATTGGCTAAGAAAATGCAAGAAAGGAAAAGTAAATTTTTTTTTTTTTTTTTTTTCTGGGCAAGCTTAGCTGGGGAAGAAAAATGAAGAACACGTTCTTCATGTTCTTCCAAAAAAAAGGAAAAAAAATTAATTTAACTAATTTCTTTTTTTTTTAAATAATTAGGTTAGAAATTTTTATATTATTTTTATCTGATGTGGCTTTTTTGAAAAATTAAATTGCTGACATGGCATTTTTAAAAAATGCAAATATATTTTTTTAATATTATTTTAATAGACACGTCAGCATTTACTGTTGGACCGTTTGCCACGTAGGATATTTCTGTTAAATGAGTAACGACAGGG
The DNA here is from genome assembly GCF_001633185.2 of Quercus lobata. NCBI lineage: Eukaryota > Viridiplantae > Streptophyta > Magnoliopsida > Fagales > Fagaceae > Quercus > Quercus lobata. The sequence continues at coordinate 46,712,176 of NC_044914.1, read as the reverse complement.
ACCAAAACGGAAGCGTTTTTCAGGATAGGGACTAAAAGCGGTAAAAAAAAAAACTTAGGGACTAAAACGGGAATCGGCTGAAAATGTAGGGACCAAAATGTGTTTTTCGCCAACAAACTAAAGTGGCACTGTTTGCACATTGGCGCTTTTTATATATAGACTTGCACGTGCCACCTCTTGAGTTAGAAAATTAAGATAAAATTTTTATTTGAAGAAGTATGAGACTATATACATAAAAAATGTATTTCATACAAAGTTAATTTCATTCGTATTAGAATTTTGATACCTATTAGCCAAAGACAATATCCACTCATTAAAAACTTTTAAAAATGATAAAAAATATCATCTTCCAACAATAAGCAATTGAGTTTTGCTAAAACCTTGTCACAATATTTAAATTTTTGCAATGAATGATGTTATATGCTACAATTGAAACTATTCATCAAATACCATACACAATGAAAATTTTGTCATTCGTACTTTCTTCTTTATCATTTTACAAAAGTTTAGGTGCAATCTTTAGCTTAATTAGTTTTTACGAACACCCATTTTAGGCCCAAAAAAAGAAAAAAAGAGAAAAAAAGAAAAGAAGATAACAAAAGGCATATGTCATTGAATTTTTCATTAGATAATCAATGTTCTCTAGGTAAGAAATAAAACATCTTATATTACCATTCAAACTTTCTAAGCATTACTATCATTTAAAACTTAAAATACGTGAAGAAAATTTTTGGGATGTTAAAATTTAGTGAGAGTATTTTAGCTACTACATAATGGAATATTTTAAGAATCATAAACTTTCATTAGGGTTTAATTGAGAGAATAACAATATGATATATTTGCTCTTTTCCAAAACATTAAGGGGGAAATTGCTTGATTTTAAAGTTTATGAAGGAATTGCGAACTATCCCAAACATAAAGGGATGAAAAATATTTTAATCCTAAGTTTTTGTTTTGTTTGTTTTGTGTGTGTGTAAAACTATGTGTTTTTAATTAAAATGGTGCATAAAGAAAAAAAAATACAAAGAAAAATACAAAAATTCAACCTAAGAAAACTGTAAGTGAAACAGTGAATTTTGGCTCAACAAAAATTGACTAATAAAAAAAAAATTCTAGAAACACAAAGAATGACACAACATTTTCATAATGCTTTTACAACTTTGTTATATTGTACTTTGACTTGTAAAGAATTGATACCTCAGTAGTTGTGAAAATATTGTGACGACAATAACATGTCTTAATATTTTCACAAGAGAAATGTTATTTTCACAACATTTTCATTACAAATCATACATAGTAGGTTGTTATGGATTGTTATTGGTAGGCAAAAAAGTAATTTCATTAGTAAGTTTAAATTAGAATAACAATTTACCACCTAAGATTTGTTATGAGAATGTTGTGAATGTAGTACCTTTTTTTTTTTCACAATACCTCTATTTTTAGTTGTGATTAGTTCTCGTATGATATTTTATTATTTTATAGGAATTAACACCTCAACAATTGTGAAAATATTATGGCAATTTGTTGCATTATTATTATTATTATATAAGCAAGTTCAATAGAGGCAAGCCGTAACAAACTAGAGTACCGTGTAGCAAGTACCATTTTTTTTTAAAAAAAGAACTGAACAAACCAAGGTACTATAGCAATAGTACTGTAGCACTAACTCATTGGCTTTTTAAAGAAAAAAAATACAAAGGAAAATACAAATATTCAACCCAGGAAAACTGTACTTAAAACAATGAATTTTGGCTCAACAAAAATTGACTAATAAAAAAAAAAATCTAGAAACACAAAGAATGACACAACATTTTCATAATGCCTTTACAACTTTGTTATATTGTACTTTGACTTGTAAAGAATTGACACCTCAGCAGTTGTGAAAATATTGTGACGACAACAATATGTCTTAATATTTTCACAAGACAAATGTTATTTTCATAGCATTTTCATTACAAATCATAAGTAGTAGGTTGTTACGGATTGTTATTGGTAGACAAAAAAGTAATTTCATTGTTAAGTTTAAATTAGAATAACAATTTATTACCTAAGATTTTTTATGAAAATATTGTGAAAAATCTTGTGAATGTAGCACTTTTTTTTCTTCACAATACCTTTATTTTTAGTTGTGATTAGCTCCCATATGATATTTTATTATTTTATAGGAATTAACACCTCAACAATTGTGAAAATATTATGGCAATTTGTTGCGTTAATATTGTTATTATTATATAAGCAAGTTCAACAGAGGCAAGCCGTAACAAACCAAAGTACTGTGTAGCAAGTACCATTTATAAAAATTAAAAAAAAAAAAGAAAAAAAAGAAAGAAAGAATTGAACAAACCAAGGTATTGTAGCTATAGTATTGTAGCACTAACTCATTGGCTCTTTTTTTTTTTTTTTTTTGATAAACTTCAATCCATTACTGAGAAAACTAGAAACAAGCATGGTAATCTTCCTTATAAGCAACTGTCAAAGCAGGTGGAAGATTATCCTTATTAAAGGGAAAAGGCATAAAATGAAAAAGTGCCAATTTAGTAGCAATGTGGACTACAGAATTGGAGGTTCTACTAGTCCAAACAAAGGAGTAAACAAAGAAACACTTTGCAAATTCTAACAAATTACTAAAAATAGTGCCGGTAGACCAGTCTGAATCAAGAACAGAGGAAGACAAGGAGTCAATGCAGATTTTTGAGTCGCTTTCAAGGATGATATAGCTCCAATTTTCCTAGTTTGCAATGTGGATAGCCCATAAAAGCGCTTTAGCCTCAACTTGGAGGGTGATCTTTGTGATAAAAACTTAGTCCAAATGTTGCAAATAGCACCATAGCTATCCCTAGCTATAACTACCAAAGTTGTTCTGGTGCTTGAAAGGGTAGCGTCAGTGTTGAGTTTGATGTAGCTAAGAAGAGGAGGGGACCAACGTGCTGGATTTTGCTACTTCAGCCTTAGAGGGGGAACAGGACACAGTTAGATATTCTTGGCATCTTCTCTGGATGGAAAGGATGGACGTGGTCAGATTCGAGTTACTCCCCCTGAAGAGTTTGCATTCCTGAGATGCCAAATCTTGTCTAAAATTAGGGCCATGGTCAGAGACACCTTCCAATGCCCCCAAGTTTGGCAGAGAGCTTCAGGCGGATTAAGGACAAGGCTAACAATATCCTCAGTGGAAGAAGCTGAGACAACCTCAAATTTAAAACCCTAGCAAACAGCGAACTATAAAGCCTTTGCGACTGGACAGAACAAGAAAAGATAGCATGCGCTCTCAAAACTGTTTTTACAGAGATTACAAGATGATTTAGAAATGATAAAATGCTTTGACAAATTTTCTTTAATTGGAAGAATATCATAACAGAGTCTCCAAAGGAACATTTTCAACCTCCCTGGGGCTTTTAGATTCCAAAGCTTTTTCCCGTTCACATGTGTAGGTTCCAGCACATTCGGTACAAAGTTAGTAGTTAAGTATGCTGACTTTACTGTGAAACTTCCTTTCGACTCCCATAGTTTTTAGACCCCTTAAAACAAAATTGGATTAACCTAGGTAATTAGCCAAGTTGTTACTTAGTCCAAATTCCAAATCTAGGTTATCACAATCAAACAATCATATCATGCAAAGCAGCGGAAAGATAAATAACACAATGATATGATCACCCAGGAAACCAAATTGGTAAAACCCTGGGGAGGATTTAACCTAACTATCCTCAAGGTAAACTTGAATCCACTATCTTGAAAGAATCGAAATTCATACAATAAGACTTACAAGCCCCCACGCTCGAGTTCTTATTGCTACCCATCAGTAGAACTTACTGACACAACTACATGCAAGCTCCGAATCCATGGACTCCTTCTTTCTTGGATTCACCACTAGATACAAGCACACCCGCTTGTGTTTCTTTAAGCTCCAATGGCAGCAACCGAGTTTATCATCAAGGTGTAGATAAAATCTCTTCCTTGAAAACCCTAAGTTTGTATAAAAGAAAGCTTCTCTAGATCTCACAAGAGATTTACACAAACAGCAATATGAGCAATACTAAAACGTGGCTAGAGTTTGTCTTTTATACTTAAGACAAATTAGAAAACCCTAAATGTTTTAAACAACTAGGGCTGAGTTGGAAATCTATAGAAAAACGCATTCTGCCTGAGATTGGATTGATCGAGCCTAAGCTTCGATTGATTGAGCTAGGCCGAAATGCACAGTAACTTCTGCATTAGCTCGATTCCAACTTTACATAAAAGATACAACTTTGAGCAAGACTAATCACTACTAAACACATTATTTTGATCATGATTTGCCAACAATACACATTAGAGTTCTAAATACATAAAAAACTAAGTCTTTAGAACCTAACAAACTCTCCCTTTGGCAATCTGTGACAAAACACAACTAGAAGCTCAAAGTTTACAAAGAAAAGCCCTTTACACAAATAATGCTCATAAAACAAACTCAATCCTAACTACTATCCATCAGTTGTAAGTGTAGACAGTAGTTCAATTGAATTAACCTGTATATTTCTTGAAACACTAAACAAAATGCATAATCGCATGTGTAGAAAAAAAATACAAGTAATCAAAATAAATTCTTGATTTCAAACAACACACAATAAAGACATATATCAATGAAAACTCATAAATATAAGTCAATAAACAGTTGAAAACAAGAAATATATTAAGTAAAAAAATAACACTCCCCCTAACATGAATATCCCATCAAAAATATGGCAAGAGCTAAAAAGATAAAATACAATGTGAAGCACCTATATACAATCTAAACTCCATAAGCTCCAACCAACAAAAATACTCTCCCCTGAAGATAAAACTCTACAGGCTCAAATATGTACTCCCCTTTTTATGACGGAATGCCAAAGGGCAAACAAAATCCATCATCAAAAGGGAGGTGGCGGTGAAGATCGTCGAAACTGTGCCAACTCCACACGCAAAGCATGGATCTCATCGAGCACGTCCACCAAAATCTGTCCATGAGCCGCCTGAACGGTTAAGACATGATCCAACGTATGTCAAATATCTGAATCATTCGAAGTAATGGGTGGAGGAACATCAGCATCAGCAGTAGCAGCACTAGACGTCTCAGCAGCATTAGCACCTGTAGAAGAGGGAGGAGGGGGAACAGCACCAGATGACACACCTCTAAGACGCGAAGGAGCAACTCCTAAGTGAGCAACCCTTTGCCTAAGAAAGGTGGCACCTATGGGAGCAACAACATGAACAGGCTCACCGGAAGGAAAACCATCTAGATCCAGAAATAGCAAAATCCTATGAATGAAAATAGGATGAATAAGCGCATCCCCTACGACAGGACTCCTATGAACCTTGTTCAAAGAACGAAGGACAAATGAGGGAAATTGATAGACACACCAGAAAGAAATGCATACAAAAACACATATCGCTCTAAAGGGATGGTGTGGAGATGAGAAATAGGCCACAACGAATAACACGCTATCCTAAAGAAAAGATAGGCAGTCTCGGTAAGATCAGCGGACGTGATCCGAGGATCAAAACCCCACTAGATAGAAGACCCAGTGATGTATGACATGACAACATCTAAGGGAGGAGACTTATCATAGGGATAGTCAGGCTCCCGAACAACCGGAACCCTAAGAGTTTTAGCCATTACCTGAAAGGTAATGGTAAACTCAACACCTCGTATCCAACTCCTAACAAGGGTGTTGGAATCATAGACGTGGCAAGAGAGATTCGAGAAGAACTCTCTAATCAGGGCGGTCGGGGGTGGATGATCTATCTCTAAGAGAGACAACCAACCTCTAGAGTCAAAGTTAGCCCTAATGGCTGGATCAATCTCATCTAAAATCATAGCACGCTCAACCCAAATCTTACGCTTACAATTCAAAGTCTTAAAGGCCTCTCTGCTTTTATCATTCCTAAACACCTCACTCCTAAAGGGAGACTTAAAGGAAGTGGAGGGGGTCCTATGGGCTCTAGTTTTCCTAGGCATAGTGCTAGGATAAGGACCAAGATACAAAGCAAAGAAAAAAAACAAAAAAAAAAAAAAAAAAAACCAAGGGCAGACTATAAGTTAGCACAAAAAAAATATAGAATAAAAAATCTATATGATGCATGAACAAATTAAATGGCATGATGCATGTCCTAATGTAGTGCAATTAAGTTCAAATTCACAAAATTGGCTTGAGCATAGAGTTTCTAACACAAAAACCCCAAAATTTTTGAAATACCACTTGATCAATTTGAAAGATATTGACTAATTGATCATCATACAAGATAGATTTCAGAAAATAATGACCAATTACATCAAATCAACAAGCCAATTTCATCAATTTAGCCAAATTTGAACAAAATCCCCAATTTAGGTTAATTACAAGCCCTAGAATTTTCAATTCCTCAAAAACCACAAAATTGATCAAATTAAACCACAAGGATCGCGATTATAACATCCTAGAACAAAAACCCAATGAACAATTTCACAAAATACGGTTTGAATCATCAAAAACCCCAAAATATGCTAAGTCCGAAAATAACCCTTCAATGCATGACAAAATGCATGTAAAACAGAAAATAAATGAAAAAGAGAGGGTAAAATGGACATACTGGCTTAGGGAGAGAGAATCCTTGCAAGAAAAATGGAGGAAAACGACAAAAAATCTCAATAGTGCCTTGCCTAGTCGGAGAGAGAGAAGAAAGTTTGAAAAAGTTTTGAAAAGTGATTTGAACAAGTCAAATCTGAGTTTTTAAAAATCCTGATTCACAAGTTTCAATTGATCGAAAAACAGTTTCAATCGATCGAAACAGATAGAGGCTTGTTAAAATATATATTTTTTTAATTTTCGATTGATCGAAAAATAGAATGGATCAATCAAAACTAGCAGAGGCTCACTAAATTTGAGGAAAAACATAGTTTTTGAAAAAACATTTAGGAACAACTCAAAGCATTGAAATTGAGGAACAAAATGCATGAGTATATGATGATATGATTTTCAAAAATAAGAATTTAAGCCCAAAATTCCCAAAATTAAAATTTCTTGCATTCTTCATAAATTTTCAAGCATCAAATTGATTTTGCACAAAATTCAAAGTATTTGTAAAACTTGGTTGGTCAGACCATAAACACACACAATAACATGTACAATGTTTAGCAAAGAATAACTTGTGTAGTGTGTACAACTAACAAAAGCTTGAGATACATGTGAGGTGATATGTCAATAGCAATCAATCATAAAGTCTACAAAATTCATCACATAGAATTTAAAAGAGACTATCACTTAAAGAGTTATATCATATAACTTCCACATCTTCTAGATCATAAGCTTGCAATCATGTAAGTTTCTTGAATTATGCCTCATAATATACACACCAATTTTAATTCATTCAGAAACTTATTAAAAAGCCAAGATAATGTACACACCAATTTTAATTATGTGATTTTGGCATCAAGCATAATAGTACACACCAATTTTAAGTATTAAGCAATTAAACTGAGGCTACACCTTATGTTCTTTTTGTGCATGTGCTACACTTTCTCGAGCACATAATCTTACGATATGCACTAAGGTATTCATGATTGGCTAGTGAACAGTGGTGAGATGGTTATTTATGTCTTTCTCTAAAAGTTCAAGTCCGATAGTTAAAAACATGTGATTTCAAGATCAAGAAAAAGTGATCAAAAATCATAAACATCTTTCCCACACAACATGCACTACAAAACTTCAACTAGTAAAGTGCAATAAAAGAAGTTCATCCAAGCTAAACAAAGTACAAAAAACATGTTATGTGAAAATAAATTGACCAACCTTGTTCTCAAAAACCAAGAAACTAGTGCAAAACACAATTTTCTTCCTTTTTCTTCCCTTTTCCCTTTTTTTTTTATTAAAAAAAACCTAGAATGAAATGCATGAATGTTATGCAATGTAAATCTTAGAAACAAAAAAAAAAAAAAAAAAAAAAAAAAAAAAAAAAAACAAAACAAACAAAATCAAGGAACAATGGTCACAAAGGGTAGAGCAAAGAAGCACAAGGACCATATTAGAAAGACTCAATTAGTTCGAGTCTTTTGCATCCAAAACCTTTTAGATGCACCATGAGCATTAGAGTTCTTATTCACATGGGAATGATTACCAACTCCAGGATTGGAATAAAGGTTTAAAACATTTACCAATTCACCAATGAGTACCATAGGATCTTGTGCTTGAGGCACAAGTACTTTTGGTTTGTTTGCTCTCTTTGCAGCTTGCAACTTGTAACAGTTTGGACGTATGTGTCTAGGCTTTCCACAAAAGTAACAAACCTATGCAGGTTTATCATGTGTCTTGTCCTTAGATAGGGTAGGCTTCTTAGGTTTAGATTCTTTCAGATCAATCCTAATCTTCCTAGATGATGGAACATCTATAGGTTTGACAACCTCACTCACCGGGGGTTTGACAATTTCACTTACAATCTCACTCATAAAACGTTCAGAAGAAGATGAAGGGACAAAGTTTGTGGAATGGGGAGTAGACATAGAGATGCTTTCAACATAACCTAATCCAGATTTGTCAGAATGAGACTTTTGAACACTCAACATTTGATCAAGTTTAGAACTAGCAGATCTAGCAACAGATAAATCAAGTTCCAAAGATTTAACTTTATCAAGCAAAAGCATATTCTTAGTTTTCACATTATTCAAAAGTTCATTAGCATTAAACAGTTTTACAAGCAAATTCTTCTTATCAAGCTCAAGAGATTCAATTTTCTTCAGGCCAAGTTTAACATTCATAGCATCCTTTGCAACAACTTTGCAAAGTTTATTATAGGCCTCTTGAAGATCTGCATCCTCAGAGAGTTCCTCATCAGAAGGTTTCTCTTCAACAAATATGCTCTCATTGACTACAGCAGTAACAGTGAAAGCGATGAAGTTTCCATCCTCGTCACAATCAGACTCATTGTCAAAAACTTCACCGACACTGAGATTTACAGCCATAGCCTTACCCTTAGACTTCAAATAGGTAGGACATTCAGATTTCATGTGACCATACCCTTGACATCCAAAACACTGAGGACCCATAGAATTATTAGAAGATTGACCTACTTTTTCTCTAAGTTTATCATTATTGTTAACCTTAGTGGGATCATTCTTCTTAAAATTTCTAGGTTCAGCAGTGTTTGTGCCTCTTGCCTTTCTGTTACTATTCTTGAGAAAGTTTCTAAAGTTCTTGGCAAGATAGGCAATCTCTGTAGCAGAGAGCTCATCATCAAATCCACCAACCTCAACATCATCAACTAACTTAAGGGCCATTGATTTGGATTTGGTAGTTTTGGGTAGGTCCAACTCATAAGATTGAAGAGATCCTACAAGTTCATCAACAGGGATGGAGTCCACATCCTTGCTTTCAGTAATGGCAGTCACCTTGGGTTTAAAGTCTTCAGTTAAAGATCTAAGAATCTTCCTAACAATTTTAGGTTGATCATAGATTTCACCCAAGTTAAAAGTAGAATTAACAATATCGTTCAATTTAGCATAGAATTCATCAAAAGATTTATCATCAGACATCCTAATGCTTTCAAATTTTGAAGTCAATTGCTGCAATTTATTGATTTTGATAGTCTTTGTGCCTTCATCAACAGTTTAGAGGATATTCCAAGCAGTATGAGCAACCTCAACATTAGAGATTTTCTTAAATTCCTCCATAGAAACAACGTTAAAGATAGCATTCATAGCCTTGCTATTAAACGCAACTGCTTCTTTTTGAGAAGTTTCCCACTCACTAACAGGAGTAATGGGCTTCTCCCATCCGTATTCAATGAAGTTACAGACTCTCTCATCAATTGATTTCAGGAATGCTTTCATCCTTACTTTCCAATAAGCATAATTATTCCCATCAAAGTAAGGAGGAATAACTAGAGAGTGTCCGTGTTCCATGACAACAGGGGTTAAGGATCAGCTCAGTGATCAAAAGATCAACAACAATAGAGCAACCCGCTCTGATACCACTTGATAGTTTTTAAATCCCTTAAAACACAATTGGATTAACTTAGGTAATTAGCCAAGTTGTTACTTAGTCCAAATTCCAAATCTAGGTTATCACAATCAAACAATCATATAATGCAAAACAGCGAAAAGATAAATAACATAATGATATGATCACCTAGGAAACCAAACCGGTAAAAACCTAGGGAGGATTTAACCTAGCTATCCTCAAGATAAACTTGAATCCACTATCTTAAAAGAATTGAAGTTCATACAATAAGACTTACAAGCCCCCACGCTCAACTTCTTATTGCTACCTACTAGTAGAATTTACTGACACGACCACTTGCAAGCTCCGAATCCATGGACTCCTTCTTTCTTGGATTCACCACCAAATACAAGTACACCCGCTTGTGTTTCTTTAAGCTCCAATGGCACCAACCGAGTTTATCATTAAGGTGTAGATAAAATCTCCTCCTTGAAAACCCTAAGTTTATGTAAAGGAAAACTCCTCTAGATCTCACAAGAGATTTACACAAATAGCAATATGAGCAACACTAAAACGTGGCTAGGGTTTGCCTTTTATACTTAGGACAAATTAGAAAACCCTAAACGTTTTAAACAACTAGGGCTGAGTTGGAAATCTGCAGAAAAATGCATTCTGCCCGAGATTCAATCGATCGAGCCTAAGCTTCTATAGATTGAGCCAGGCCGAAATGCATAGTAACTTCTGCATTAGCTCGATTCCAACTTTACATAAAAGATACAACTTTGAGCAAGACTAATCACTACTAAACACATTGTTTTGATCATAGTTTGCTAACAATACACATTAGAGTTCTAAATACATAAAAACCTAAGTCTTTAGAACCTAACAGACTCAAGCACGCACATTAACCTGTCTTGTTTAGGATTAGTGGGGATAGGGATAGAGAGGATAGCTCTTGTAGATATTTGCTCAAACAATTGATGTATGATTTGGGATTTCCAACAGTGGATATCGGGGTCAATGAGCTATGAAACTTTGATAGGGGGCATTGGAGAGGATAAGTCCTTTGGTTTAGGAATAAATCCTTGCACCCAAGAGTCTTACCAAACATCTATAGAAGCTTCATCTCCAATAGTGTAGCATGCTTATTTGATGATGATGGATTTGGCCTTATCAATTGGTTTCCATATGGGAGATGCTGATTTTGGGGGATCAGATCTTAGCCAACTGTGATCTACCTTGTATTTGGCTCGGAGAATTTGCATGCAAAGGCTGTCTCACTTGGAGGCAACCATCCAGGCCAACTTTGCCAACAAAGCATTGTTTGTCTTTGAATTTTCTGAAACCAAGACCACTCGCAGCCTTTGGAACACAAAGTTTGTCCCAAGACTTCCAAGCAAGGAATTTGCCTTCTTTCTCTTTTTGTTTCCACCAAAATCTTCTGGTAATGGCATCCATTTTGTCACATATCTTCTTAGGGATGTTGAAAGTAGACATGGCATACGTAGGTATGGATAGTGCAATGGAGGAGATGAGGCTTTTCTTGCTTGCCCAGGATAAGCACTTACTTCTCCAGTCCATTAGTTTGGCTTCAAGCTTTTTACAAAGATAAGAGAAGTCTAGAGATGGGGATCTAGATAAGATCAGAGGAACTCCCAAGTACATAGCATTCTCTCTTAAATTTTTGAGCTGCAAAATTTATTTTATGTGTTTATGGTGAGAGGGATGAGTGTGCTTGGAGAAGAAAACCCCTGATTTGCTCTTATTATTGCTTTGCCCAGACCATGAATGGTACTTCTCTAGAATTGCATTGATGTTGTGAGCGTCTTTTAAGGTGGCCTTTGAGAAAAAGATTATCTCATCCGCATACATGACATGGGTGATGGCTGGGCCACGGGAGCTTACTTTGATACCACTTACATTCTTGGTTCTTAACTCACAGTCCAGTAATCTAGAGAGCACTTCCTAGCTTAGAATGAAAAAGTAAAAGGAGAGTGGGTCTCCTTGCCTTAGGCCTCTATTGGGAGTGAAGCTTTTTGATTTGCCTCCATTAACCATGATTTCGAAGGTCACAAATGATAGACAGGCAGTCATCCAACTGGTAAAAGTGCTATTGAAATCCAGGTGAAGGAGAACAGATTGAATGAAGCGCCAGTTGGACTTTGGCCTTTTGAAGGTCCAATTTGATGGCCATGAGTCTAGACTTTGGCTTTTGGGTTTTAAACCCATGAATAAGATCCTAGACAATAACTTGATTTTCTGCTATCCATCTATCTAGGATGAACGCAGACTGAGCAGGGGAGATAAATTTATCTAGCAAAGGTCTAAGCTTGGTGACTAAGAGTTTTGAAATAATTTTGTAGACCACATTGCAGAGGGAGATGGGCCTGCAATGATTAACCATAGTAGGGTTAGTAATTTTGAGGCACAATTAATGACCTATTTACCTATCTAGGCATGGAGCCGAGTTGAAAGAAAGAGATGACTGCTTCAGTCATGTCATTCCCTATAATGGGCCATAGCTGCTTATAAAATAAAACGGGGAAGCCATCTAGACCAGGGGCTTTCAAGTCCTGCATATGGAATAAGGTGGACTTGATTTCCTCAGGGGATGGGGTAGTGAAAAGGCTTGCATTTTCATCTTCTGTGACACAGGGAAGAATCAAATGCTCGAGGTGGGTGGGTGGGGAAGTGGACTTCTTCTTCCTTGAATTGCTGTTTGAAATTCTTGAGGAAAAATTGCTTGATGAGTTTGGATTCAGAGATCCATGAACCATCCTCTATCTTAATCGCGTCGATATTGTTTCTCCTTCTACGGATGATGGTAGAGAGGTGGAAGAATTTTGAGTTTTTGTCTCCTAGCTTTAGCCATATTTCCCTAGATTTTTGTCACCACAAAGTCTCACTTCGGAATAGCCATTCTGCTAGTTCAGATTGGAGAGAGATTTCGAGAGCTTCATTCTCCTAGGAAGGTTGTTATGATTGAACCTATTTGATTTTTGCAAGGAGAGTATTGATTCTGTCTTGACATCGGCTGAAAACTTCTTTGTTCCACTTGCGGAGAGCAGCCGTAGTTGAGGCTTGTTTCTTGTATAGTTATATGAACTCAGAGCCTGAGGTTTCTGTGTTCCAAGCATTTTCTATCACTAGGACACATGAGTCATCTCTTAGCCAAGAAACTTCGAACTTGAAAGGTCTATGGGCAAACTCTTCATTGGGATTAGTATCCAAGAGAATGGGAGTGTGGTCTGATTAATGGCTCCAAGGTGGGATATTGCTGCTTTCAAATAAGCAAGTCTCCAAGAGATATTTGCAATGCCCCTGTCCAGTCTTCTTTTGATAGTAGTGTAGCCCCAATTTCCTTTTGCCCATGTAAATTTGCTTCCCGAGTACCCTAGATCAATGGCTCCAAATTCGAACATGAGATCCTTGAGATGATTGGTCTCCTAGATGCTTCACCTTTTGCTTCCTTTTTTTTCATCCTTATTAAGGGTGTAGTTGAAATCACCCATACAGACCCATAGGCCTTGAAAGGATTCGAGTAGGCCAATTAAACTCTCCCACGCTTTCTTCTTCTTTAAGTAGTAGGGGGGCCATAGAAACCAACAAACAACCATTCACAGACAGCATTTGAAATTTTGACCGTAATCAGGTTTTCCTCAACTTCTACCTGACTTGCTGAAATGCCCTCTTTCCACAACATGCACAGACCACTAGCCTTGCCTTTTGCTTCGACAACCACAAAATGATCAAACTTCAAGGAGCTTTTAACAGACTCCATACAACCTACTTTAGCTTTTGTTTCAGATAAAAATAAAATATCAAGCCTAGTGCCTTTTATTTGAGCCTTAAGGGCTCTAACTGTCGAGGCGTTGCAAATGCCCCGACAGTTCCAGCTGAGGATTTTCATGGTGAGGTTAGGGGCATGATAAGGCCTGCCTCCTCGACCGTAAAGTCAGAATAAGAAGGTGCAAAAGATGTAGGGAAAATAGGGGATTTCCTATTGAGAGATGCAGGAATATTAGGTGCATGCTGTGAGATAAGAGATTCATTTAAAGTGTTTGATGTACCTGGCTTGAGCCTTTGTTGAATGATGAAATGCTCCAATTTTGATTTAGGGATTAAAGTCACTTTGTTTGGGTCGAAATACACCGACTCTTGCTTTGATACATTTCTTTTTAGGGGGGTGGACACTGAGGAGCGAAAGTGAGGCAGGTGGGAGGTTAGAGCTGGTGTGGCAGGGCAAAAGTGGGAAAGTGAGTCTGAGCACTGAGATTGTATATCAAGGTAAGTGATTGTGAATGGATTCTCTTGTGTTTGAGAACTTGGGCTTGGGCTTATGGGCTCTTGGGTTGATGGAACAGGGTGTGGGGGTAGCTCTTCTAGAAATGGTGATGGGCCTACACTGGAAATGGGGTTATTGGGGGTCCATTTGACTTGGACCGGTGAAATGATATATAAATCTCTAATAATAGATTTTGGTGGTGATGTCTCATGACTTAAGGATGACGTTTTAGGAGTTAGAGGAAGGACGCCCAGCTCACCTATTGTAGCTGTACTATCCATTGCAGGCTCGTCCCCACATTGTTCCACTGTCATCGTCGTACTATGTCCTACCTTATGTACTAGACTTGTATATTCTATCCATGTGTCATGCGTGTGGGCTGGCACGTGAGTGGTGTCTGAGGTGGTAGGATCTCCCAGTGGCGCAGCGCTTTGAGTGTGGTGTTGCTGGGAGGAGGCGGAGGCATGAAAGTTCACAAAACGTGTATAAACACCTTTGAACGTTTAGACCCCCAAATTACAACTTAACCAATTCAAGCAATATGTCAAACAACTAGTGTGCGGAAACTTAACATAAGCTATAGTATGGAATTGATTAAATACTATCTAAGCCATAACAAATTAAAATCCACAGCAGATGATAAAAAGGCAAAGATAGAGAGGAAGGAAGATGCAAACACAAAGACAACACGCAATGTGTTATCGAAGAGGAAACCGAAGCCCTCGGCGTAAAACCTCTCCGCCGCCCTCCAAGCGGTAAACAATCCATTAGAAAATACAGTTGGGATACAAGGACAGCAATAGACCCTCCAAGCCTAATCTACCCAGTGCACCTAAGCCCTCCAAGCTTCTTGCTCCAACGAGGTTGCGCCGAACCTTTTTCTTTTCTAGCTTCCCGGATTCCGCTACTAGACCATAGCATCAACCAATGAAGATTGGTTCCTTCCTAACTGCTTCCCAGAAATCCAAACAATTGTCTCACAGTGATGATGATGGTGAGAACCAGGTTTGGTACAATGCCTCTCAAGGATTTGACAATGGAGACGAAGAGAGTTGAGGAATTTGAAGAGACTCTAAGGTATAGATTGTGGGTGAATCAATCTTGTTTTTCTTTAGGGTTTCTCTCTCAAAATTCTCTCTGGAAGCTCTCTTTCAATCGTGGGTAAAAGGGGTATTTATACTGGAGTGGGAGAGGAATGTGAAACGTCAGGTTTTACAAAACAGGGGTGGCTCGCGGCTTGACCTCGCGGCTTGACCAAGTCACGAGATCCAGTCGCGAGATAACCGTATGGCCAGTTGTCCTGTTTTGTCCTGTAGTGCTCCAGCTAGCATGACTGTTCATCTTCTAGCATGCTTGGCACGTGTACTGCTTCTGGCGGCTTGCAGCCGCGAGTCACCCGCGAGTCCCAGCCGCGTGTCTCTGTTTTCTTGCACACTCTTGAGCAATCTTCACTCTATCTCACTCACTACCCTTACATCAAACCCACCTAAATACAGGGTTACTAAATGCTGAATTACAAGAAAATTTGGCACGGAATAAAGCCAATCAGATGGTTGAATAAATTCAACCTTACAATCTCCCCCTTTGGCTATTCCGTGACAAAACCCTAAAACAGACTCTAGACTTAACATGTGAGTTGGGAATAGTTGAACAAAACTCACTCACACCTAACTCTAGAAGCTGTGAAGCACTTGAATCATATGAACATAATACTCCTGAAACACAACAATACACCATGATCATTGTATGCAGAAAATCATAAAATGCATATGAAACAGGCAATATGTGATCAAGCATAGATGGGGTTTAAGAAACAAACCATGGCTTGATCAACCAAGTGAACACCATAAGGTAGTGATCACAGTGCTCATTCACACTTGGAATGAACACAAGGACATACAAGTTAACAAGCACAAGGCAAGACACTTGTATGTTCAACACTCAACCAATGCATAACACACAAGGTATATGCATCTAGGAACTATCCTACAAGGGCACAAGAGTGACAGTACATAAACCAAAATGCAGAACATTTAGATTAAAGTACTGATTTCAACATAGCATAAAGGCTGCATTAAGCAGGGTACATACCATAAAGCCTACAAACTATGCATAAAACATAAACCCTAAAAGCTTACAAAAGCACATGGGTACAAACCACTAAACATCCTGAATAACATCATCAAAATATATTAAAGTTTAAACCAAGAGTATATGATAAGAGTTAGAAACAACTATACACCAAAACACAGTGTATCAAACCCATATAAACATTAACTAGTCCAACAAACATAAACCAAAAACTATAAGTTTAGAGGATAAGACTAAAAACAAAAGTATGACAAAAGTATGTGTGTACTCCCCCTATCACTATGCACACTTCCCTTTGAAACTTTCTCCCTCTTACTGAATGCTCTCCCCCTTTTTGTCACGAATAGCTAAAGGCTCTCGTCCAACTTTCGTTGAATATCATCCAACTGATTCTCCATAGTCTCGAGACGCATTTGGACATGGTTGTTTGTGGAGTAGAGAAGTGCCACAAGCTCATCAACGCGTTTCTGAATATGCTCAAGAACACTGCCGACTCTATCAGTATGAGGAGCAGTCTGTGCTTGCGGAATACTAGCCGGTGAAGCTTCAGGAACAGCACGTGATGTAGATGTGGTATGTCCAGGTGTCTCTGAGTCAGGGGCAGAAGGAGTAACCGGAGAGATGTGAACACTCCTTGGTGATTTAGAGGAGTGACTTCTGCTAGCTTGAAGAGTGAACATGGAAATGGGACGCTGACGGGTCAACATTTTTCCGTCTGCAGGAGGAATAATGCCTTCACGAAGAATGAGCTTCATGATGAGACTGCAAAATGGAATAATTTCTCGAGCTGCAGTTCTACACGCGGTCTTCCTCAAGGTGTAGTAGATGTGAGCACATATATCAATGGGGGCTCTTGTAATAAGATCACACAGGAATAGAGCTCTCCCAAGATTGATGAATGTAGTGTTGGACAATGGGTAGAGATTGGTGAACATGATCAACTTCAGTGTGGTCAGCTCTGGTGCAAACTTTGCGGTGCTGATGGATGTTCCTGCACTGGATACTTCATGATCGTATCCTAGGATTTGAAGAATTTCTCCAACTTCTGGAGTTCGTTCATCGTAAGGAGTTATATTCACATTCTGTGGTCTGGTGATGTCGAGAAGATCTGCGATGGAGTCTAGGGAAACACTAAACTCTGTTCCTCTGACCCAGAAAATGAGTTGAGGTCCAAGATCAGTTGCATTGGAGAAGCATTCCTTGACCAGTTCATCCATTGGATCATCAAAGTTCCCAAACAAGTTTGCCCAATCTCGTTTCTCAAAGATTCGAGGGATGAAAGTGGTCCCTAAGGTGTTAAACTCTACCACCCGTTCCACTATAGTGGTTGACTTGTCAAACACGTTTGAGTAGACGTGTGAGTTAAGCGGAAGTCTGAACCTATCCTCATTGGGGTCTTGAGAAGCCTGAGATGATAGTCGAGTCCTTTTAGCAACTGGTGTTGCTGGTTCGTCAGTAACAATGTCTTTACCCCTGGAAGATCGACGAGACATCTGCAAGAGAACAAGCCCACAGTAAAGAACCAAACAACAATACCACACAAGATAAATGTCAACAAGATTCAGTGTAAACAAAATTTCAATATATAAACACAAATTGAAGATAGTGCAGTCTCAACCAAACTACCAACAATACAAAGGAGAACAAAATGATAGGTGCAGCAAAATGGTGATAGTGCACAAAGACATAGATGGATAAAAAAACTAACAACTATCAATGAGACAGTTATCATGACCATGATATGCACACAGATACAGCATTCGATCATTTAGAGCAGATAACATAAAGTACAGCACAAGAGACATGAATATGGGAAAATATTTCAGCATGAAGAACAAATCATCCACACTAGAGCACTTGGTTGAGAGACACACATTATGATATCTTAAAAACTCAGTAATCAATACCGAAATCCAACATCAATACTCAAGCAAGTGAAATGAGTAAGTCAAATAAACACCAAACCCATTTAAGAAAAGATTATCAGACTCAGCAATAGGCAAAAATCAGAACAATGAAAGACACATTGTGACCGCTCAACATGAAAACAGGCGAGACAAATATCAAACAAGACACGCCATACCCATTACACAAAGAGAGAAGTATTTCAAACACAATATCAATCCAAACTGTAACAAAAATATCTAGGAAAAGGAAAATGAGATTGAGAAAGCAAAACCCATACCTTTTCTTGATGATTTGGATAAGAAAAGAAACACCAATGAGGGTTGAAAAAGGATTTACGGAGTGTTTGGAAAGGAGGAAGTTTAGAGAGAAGATGAACAGTTACAAATGTTCGAGGGAAAACTGAAAAAGATTTAAAAACTGCTCCTGTTTCTGCCAAACACGCGATTTTCGCGACTTGATTAAGTCGCCACACAGTTGCCAGTTCAAGCCGCCAAAACACTTAAGGACAAAAATTTGAAAAATTCTTCTAAGTGTTTTTCGCGACTGGAAAGTCTACCCGCGAGTGAGTCGCGAGCTGAGCCACGAAAATCTCTGAGTGAACCTCGCGACTGGACCTTCCACTCGCGAACAAGTCGCCAAAAATGACCCGCGAAGACGCGACTGAGGCGCGCGACTTGACATACCCGCGACTAAGCCGCCAAAAACAGGGCAAAACTGGATTTTTGAAATTTTCAGATTTTTCAAACAAAATACTTTCCAAAAACACCTAAAACACTCAAAAATCTTTTTGTGCTTGAATTAACAAAGATTGAGCATGTGAAAACACATTTCATCAAGTACAATCACACAAATGAATATGGCATTTATTGAGCATAAACTTGTGTGTTGTGTGTGGATATCAACAATGAGATAGTCCTTAAGCTAATGTGAAGCTTCAATGATCAATTCAACCAAGACATACACAATTAGAAATAGATCATGTGACCCATCTCAATTATAGAAGTATGTATATATGACCTCCCACAAAATTTGATAACATAATTTGGAGCTTTACATTTGACTCCACTTTCAATCATAACATTTGATCTTTTTGATCTTTTGAGTCAATCACCTCTCATTGTGAGAGTGATATTTGATATTTCACTTTAAAGAATAAGCCTTTGGCTTTTTGAATAAACATTCACTTTAATATAAGGTCGCTTACCCTTTTTCCTAGTCAAATACTAGAATGTGCGACAGGCTTTTGCAGCTCAATATCTCTTTTCATTTGGAGATTTACATTTGGTGAGCTCTTTTTAGCAAAACAAAAATAAATAGTGGGAAGATATATAGACACAAGTCTATGCATGTCTCAAGATCAACATAACCATTCACTAATCATTCATGACAAGTTTGAAGATCTATTTACAACAATCACAACGATTTCAAGATTTTTCGCACAGTGATATGAGTGCATGAAAACAAGCAATGCTCGAAAATGCACAAAGCCATTAGCACAAAGGTACAAGGCAAAACAAATTTTGAGACAAAAACTCAACAAAGTCAATCAAGCTTTTTGATTTTCTAATTTTTATGTGATTTTTGGATTTTTGACACAAGAAGCAAAGAGATTGTTAAGACAAAATTAAAAATATGCACAAGAAGACAAGCAAACAACCACTGGCAAAAACAACAAGCAACACAAACAAACAAACATTGTCACAAAGCATAGGAAGTATTAATGCATGGACATGTTATAATGCTTATGCATGAGTACCCTTTTTCACCCACACGTCACTTGCGTTTGGGGTGATTTCCTTATAGGATTGGGTACGGGAGTTAGGGCTTTCAAACCTTCGTGAGAAGCTTTCCAAGCAGTTGGTGAATGCACCAATCATCTTCATCACATTCATCATTCCGGGATTACCATTCTGATCTCTAGATTGATCTCCAGCCCAAATTCTTCTATCATTTCTAGGTCCTCCTGACCTTTGAGGAGTTGCACTGTTCTTTGCTCTCAGCTTTTGGCAATTTGGTTGAGTATACCCTTGAAGTCCGCAATAATGACACACATAAGTCGCTCTAGGACCTCTTTGTGGTCGTGGGCGAGACTTGGCACGAGATTCAGACCTGCCCACAGATTGATTACGGGGATTCAGCATCCGTTGGTTCACCACATTCTTCTTCTCCTCCACCTCGAGCTTCTCATCAGTAGGGTCAGCTACAACTGGATCTTTGGCCTTTACAAACTTCACTTCTTTAGTGACATTTCCAGATGAACCACTTCCTCCGGTATATCCCAATCCGAATTTGTCTAAAAAGCTCTTTTGAGATGAGATAACATCATCTAGCTTCTTGGTAGTGACCCTCTCTATTTTAGCATTTGCTTGCACAACCTCATTCTCAAGAAATCTCACTTTTGTGTAAGTTTCGGACAGCTCACCATTCAGTGTTTCTATCTCACATTTGGCCTCCCTATATCGGATTAGGAGACTTTTGTAGTCCTCCTCAGCCTTCTTCATTTTTCTCACAGCAGCCTTGGCCACCCTTGTGTACTCACCCGACTTCTCCAAGAGTATGTTATAATTCTCTTGAAGATTTGCTGTGTTTTCATCTTCTTCAGCATCTGATTCTTCAACAATTCCTAGTGATTCATCATCACTATGTTCTCCAAGGTCTTGTACAAGCAGATTCAACTCATCAGAAGACTCAACATGAGCAATAGTCATAAAAGCTAAATAGTTCCCCTCTCCATCACAGCTTTCTTCTGATTCTGAGTCAGATGAATCCGAGTCACTCAATGTCATGGCATACACTTTACCTTTCGATTTCAAATAATTCGGACATTCCTTCTTAAAGTGTCCATGCCCGTTACATTCGAAACAAGTGACACCTTGTGTGGGTTGGGATTCTTTTCCATCTTTCTTTTTGAAATCCCTTTTCTCCCTTCCAGAACTTTGGAATTTTCTTTTATCATCAAATTTGCCATTATTTTTGAATTTCAAAAACTTTCTGAAATTTTTGACAAGATATGCAACATCTTTGTCAACCACATCTTCTCCCGATGAGTCTTGATCATCCACCTTCTCATTAATGGTCTTTAGAGCAAGAGATTTACTCTTCCGTTGATTGGGCAACGACATCTCATAAGTCTGCAGAGAATTAACCAGCTCCTGTACTTTGATGTCATCAAGGTCCTTGCTCTCTTCAATCGCTGTCACTTTAGCACAAAAACTTTCCGGCAATGATCGAAGGATCTTCCTTACAATCTTTGAATCCTCCGTTTTCTCCCCCAAGTTGAACTTATTGACAACCACCTCATTTAACTTCCCATAGAAAGAGTCAAAAGACTCATCCTCACTCATTTTGAGCTCCTCAAACCGGGTGGTCAGCATTTGTAACTTGGTGTCCTTCACTTTCTTCGTGCCTTCATAGGTGGTTTCCAAAATCTCCCATGCTTCTTTGGCAATGGTAATGTGAGAAATCCTGTGAAATTCATCTGGAGACACACCACAGAAAATAGCATTGAGTGCTTTACTGTTAGCATTGGATGCAGCAAGTGCTGCCTTATCCCAAGTGGATTTGGCTGCCTCAGGTCTGGTCCAACCAGTCTCAACAGCATCCCAAACAAATTCATCAATAAAACATAGAAAAGCTCTCATGTGAACCTTCCAAAAAGCATAATTACTACCATCAAAATATGGAGGTGCATTTAGGGATTGAGACCTATCCATCTCAAAAGGGAGTCAAGGATCACACAATGGTAATGAAACCAATATCAGTGTACCTGCTCTGATACCAAATGAAAGTTCAAAAAAATGTGTATAAACACCTTTGAACGTTTAGACCCCCAAATTACAACTTAACCAATTCAAGCAATATGTCAAACAACTAGTGTGCGGAAACTTAACATAAACTATAGTATGGAATTGATTAAATACTATCTAAGCCATAACAAATTAAAATCCACAGCAGATAATAAAAAGGCAAAGATAGAGAGGAAGGAAGATGCAAACACAAAGACAACACGCGATGTGTTATCGAAGAGGAAACCGAAGCCCTCGGCGTAAAACCTTTCCGCCGCCCTCCAAGCGGTAAACAATCCACTAGAAAATACAGTTGGGATACAAGGACAGCAATAGACCCTCCAAGCCTAATCTACCCAGTGCACCTAAGCCCTCCAAGCTTCTTGCTCCAACGAGGTTGCGCCGAACCTTTTTCTTTTCTAACTTCCCGGATTCCGCTACTAGACCATAGCATCAACCAATGAAGATTGGTTCCTTCCTAACTGCTTCCCAGAAATCCAAACAACTGTCTCACAGTGATGATGATGGTGAGAACCAGGTTTGGTACAATGCCTTTTAAGGATTTGACAATGGAGACGAAGAGAGTTGAGGAATTTGAAGAGACTCTAAGGTATAGATTGTGGGTGAATCAATCTTGTTTTTCTTTAGGGTTTCTCTCTCAAAATTCTCTCTGGAAGCTCTCTTTCAATCGTGGGTAAAAGGGGTATTTATACTGGAGTGGGAGAGGAATGTGAAACGTCAGGTTTTTACAAAACAGGGGTGGTTCACGGCTTGACCTCGCGGCTTGACCAAGTCGCGAGATCCAGTCGCAAGATAACCGTATGGCCAGTTGTCCTGTTTTGTCCTGTAGTGCTCCAGCTAGCATGACTGTTCATCTTCCAGCATGCTTGGCACGTGTGCTGCTTCTGGCGGCTTGCAGCCGCGAGTCACCCGCGAGTCCCAGCCGCGAGTCTCTGTTTTCTTGCACACTCTTGAGCAATCTTCACTCTATCTCACTCACTACCCTTACATCAAACCCACCTAAATACAGGGTTACTAAATGCTGAATTACAAGAAAATTTGGCACGGAATAAAGCCAATCAGATGGTTGAATAAATTCAACCTTACAAGGCAGCTATGTGTCCCGGTTCTAGCCCCTAAGGACCATCCTCATTCTCTGCTCTAAGCCAAGGACCTGAAGCATTGAAGGGAGTTCCTGAAATTCTGAGTAGTTGGAAAGTTTCCAAGCGGCATTCTTTTAGCTCATGTCCGATCTTGCCACAATTGTAACAGACGTCTACCAGTTTCTTATATTCTATTCCAATCCAAAGATCGTTCTTGTTTTGGCGAGGCAAAAAAAAAAAACCGAGGATGAGAGGATTGGTAATGGGGACCTCGACTCTTATCCTGATGAATTTCTTCCAAGTACCTTTGTTGTCACCGATGAAATCTACTTCAGCAACTTCTCCAATTTTTTAGCCTATTTTGAGGAGGTTTTCTTTCATCCTCCAGAGAAAAGGGAGATTGTGGACCTGTGCCTAGACTAGGGATGTTGAAAAATCAATCTCTTGCCATGTTAGGTCTAGAAGCCATTTCTTTAGGATGAGGTGGCCACCCCAAATTGACCACGGTCTCTTTTGGTAGGCTTTGTTCATATCTACCTCATGTTGAAAAGTAAACATGAACACGTCTTTGCTTAAATGTTTAACATCTAGAGGAAAAGAAGGTTTCCAGGCCTCAAAGGTGATTTGTTTGACAATGTTGAGGTTGATTGATTTGGTAGTGAGAAGCTTAGCTAGGAGTATAAGGCTGGTATTTTTTGTAAGGGTTTGTCTTGGAGGGAGCTCTAATCTGGTGAATTGACAGGATATATCTTTGGTTCGAGTGACGAGGTCAAAGACCTCCATGGGTGGGACTAGGTAAGAAGGCTAAGTTTAAGATGAGAGGATGGGTTATGATGATAATGGAAAAGGTGTGGAAAATGATAAAGCCATATCTAAGGACAATTTGGCATTTTAAGTCTTAAAATACTTTGCATCAGAGAATAGTAAACCCAACTATGCAAATTTTTTTGCAATAGTGCTACAGTACAATTCTAACTTTAGAATTGTACTGTAGCAGTATTCTAAAAAATATATATATTTTATTCACTTCCAAAATTTCTCTCTCATCTCATTATTTCAATTCTCTTCTCTCTCTCTCTCTTCCTTCTCTGTTTCTCCATCTGCTCTCTCCTCTCTTCAGACCCAAACACCATTCTCCATCTGCTCTCATCACAGTGGCTTATTTTTTCGGGTGGGTTACGATCCGGCGGTTCTGTGGTTGCTTTTTTTTTTTTTTTTTTTGGCATGGGTGATGGCGTGGGTCACTGTGGTGGTTGTGGTTTTTGGCGTGGGTCACTATGGTGGTTGTTTTTTTTTTGTTTTTTTTTTTTTATTTTTGCTGTGACCAGTGCTTAAAGGGGTTGTGGGTCGTGGTTGGGTCCGATGTTTGGGTCATGGTTGGGTCCGATGTTTGGGTTGTGGTTGGGTTGCGGCTGAAGTGGGTTGTGGCTGAAGTGGGTTGTTGGTCGTCGGAGATCGCTAGTGTTTGGGTCTGACGAGGTTGGGTTCGGTGTTTCACACGGCCTCTCTCTCATCTCTCATCGTAGATTGACGAGCTGGGTTTGGATCGGTGGGCTGTGATCAGTTGATGGTGGGTTTGAAACGGTGGATTTGTTGATCGGTGGGTGGATTGGTTGGGTTGATCATCGGTAGCTCCGATGGTGGCTCCGGTGATGATTTTTTTTGAATGGGTTTGCTCCGGTGGGTTTCAAATTGGTTGGGTTTCAAATCGGCGGCATGGGTTTCTGATCGGTGGCTTGGGTTTGTTGACCGATGGCTTGGGTGATAGGTGTGGTGGCCGTTGTGGGCTCCAACTGGTCTGATGGTTTATGTGTATGTGGCTTTGTTGATGGTTTGTGTTTGTGTGTGTGTGTGTGTGTGGCGATGGGTATGGATAGGTTGATCGGTGTATCATGGGTCTGTGTGTGTGGCTCTATGCGTTGAACCGATGCTAGAGGTTGAGGGAGACTGAGGAAAAAAAATATTGTTGGAAAGCCCAGGAAAATTGATTCATGCCAAAGTCTGAAAAAAAGTGACGATTGAAAAGAAATAATAAAGAAAGATTAAAAAATAATATTTTAATAAAAATAGAATTTTGGGATGCTGAAGATATTGTAAAATGGTATGGTATAAGTAATAAAGTGACTTTTTGAGATGGTAAAATGGCCAAAATGGCCAACTGGCCCTAAAATCGTAAGTATATAGTTAGTAGGCTCTGTTTACAAACATTATAAGTTATTAGCATCTCGAGTCTCAAAGACTCGATTTTGGGACTATAAATCGAGTCTTTGAGGCTCGATTTGTATGCTTATATCAGTTCTGATGTGGCATTTTTTTCACGTTAGTGTCCACCTAGAAATCGAGTCTCTAAGACTCGATTTATAACCCAAATTTTTTTAAAAAAATTCTAAGTCTGTACATGCCGAAATACCCAAAACAAATTTAAGAAACTTCACCTCTACGCAAATCAGATCAGATCAGAGGGAGAGAAAGAGAAACTCACCGCTACTCAGATCAGATCAGAGGGAGAGAAAGAGAGAACCTCACCAGCGCGGCCTGGGGCTCGCGCTGGCCAGCGTCGCGCGTGGCCAGTGGCTCGCTCCGGCCTGGGGCTCGCGCGAGCCTGGGTTGCTGGTCAGTTTCTGGTCATGCCGCGCGCGCCTGGGTCTCCGATCTTGATCTTCTCTCTCTTTCTATTTCTGGTTTTCTTTTCTTTTCTTTTCTTTTTTTCTCTGGGTTTTTCCTCTAATGCTCTGGTGTTTGGTCTGAGTTGGTCCTATTTATAGGGGTTAGAAATCGAGTCTTAGAGACTCGATTTCCATGTGAATGTCAAGTGACAACTCTGCCACATCAGAGCTGATCCAAGCATACAAACCGAGCCTCAAAGACTCGATTTTGAAAGCCAAAATCGAGCCTTTAAGACTCGAGATGCTAGTAAGTTATAATGTTTGTAAACGGAGCCTACTAACTATATACTTACAATTTTAGGGCCAATTGGCTATTTTGACCTGGTAAAATAGAATAGGATAGAATTCTCTGATGTTGATGCTCTAATACGATTGACACTATTTCTTTCTAGTTTTTACTATCCGTATCCTTTCTACCCAAAAAAAGAAAAAGAAAAGAAATTGCAATACACAGTTGTATAAAGATCGCTATTAACATCACGATGCTGAAATTTCATAACCACTTCTCAGTAAGAAGTACACTTTGGCCTTTTGTGGGATGTCAGCAAATTTTCAACGTCTTGCTTCAAATCAAACCCCTCAAATTGAGTGGCGTGGAACGTCTTTTTGAATAATTGTTGTGTTGCCGACACCGTAAGAGTTAATTTATACGGCAACTCAACGAATGTTCATAAAGAAGAAGTACGACAGTGATTGGACCCAACACAAATAGAAACAATCAAACAAGTTAAAATTAGAGTGACAAACGCAACAGTGACAAATTTTTTCAAGGCAAACCTCAAACCTGAAGAGAATGGCTGGAACGGAGAATCCGATGCATAGCAGAATCAATAAATACAAAGAAAGATTAAAGGTCCGTTTAGATTGAGCTTATTGTTGCTAAAACTGAAAACTAAAAACTGAAAGTACTGTAGTAAAATAATTTTTAAATGTGTGAATAATATTGTAGGACTCATTTTTAATATTTTTAATGAATGAACAGTAAGTAAACAGTACATGAACAGTAAACCCATGTGAAGTTACTGTTCACATGCACAGACAAAAAAAGAAAAAAAAAAAAAAACAAAACGTGGAACTGAAAACGCAAGAATAAGCAATCCCAAAACTCTCACTAAAAGAAAAGCAATTTGTTCCAACAATATTGTCCAAAAAAAAAAAAAAAGTTTGGAGTTTTTTTTTTTTGGTAGAGAGAGGTCACAAAGAGAAGTAATATTTTCAATTTTTTATAATATTTTTTTAATTAATGTTAATCTTTTCGGTATAATTTATTACTCCTAAATGGAGCCCTTCTTTCCCATTTTCTCTTCTTTGACAATTTTTGTTCCTTGTGCATTGGGTATAATTTGGAGTTTAATTAATACATATTATAGAATTAACCTTTTTGTTTTTTATATTTAGTCCTTAACTTTTATACTGAATGTCAATTTAGTCCTTAATTTTTTAAATGTGTCAATTTGGTTTCTAATCTTATAATACTGTGTTAAAATGGTCTATGTCGTTAAGTGATAGATGAAAAATTTTGATGTAGCTAACAGTGAAAATACAAAATTATTTTCACGCCACCTAAGATGCCATGTATACTACTGCATAGCCTAAAAAATAAAAATAAAAACTTAAAGTTCAATTAAAAAAACAAGTCGAATTTTGTCAGATTTACAATCTACCACTGTAGTTTTTTCCGATTTCCAAATTTTAAAAAAAAAAACAAAAACAAAACAAAATGAAGGGATTTCTAGGGAGGAAAAAACTACACCCGAACTATTTTGCTTTAGATTCGCATCTCACTTAACCCATACTCACATATCTCACAAAAAGTAAATGTCCTCAGCAAGTAGTTCCATCATCCATGACGTTGAGTTCAACTATTTTTGAGAAATTAATTCTCAAGTTTGAACTCTTTGTCTAATGGTTCTTGTTTAAACAAAACTACATATTCGATGAGAGTTTCAAAGGACTGTTGGGTTGGGTATAAATTTGGTTGCAGCAGAGGAGGGCAGCCGTTGACAATGATTTGATAGATGGCGAAGATGATCCAGAAGGAGACTATGTCCATCTAAGTCTGAGTGCTAGACCTAGGTAGAAAATTTTCATTTTGATGATCTGTGTATAGAAATTATATATATTTTGTTAAAAGCATTGAATATGTGTATAGAAATTTGTATTTTTTTTTTTTTTGGTTGAATCTTTTTTTTTTCAATCCTTCTTTATGCACTTCCTGGTTGGTTTATGTGGGGCCTGACCCAAAATAATGGGCTAGTCCAAACCACAGGCCCGTCCGAGAAGCATCCCGTCCAAGGAGAAGTCACAGATAAAGCATTATTCATGCCCAATTGAGGTAAAAGAAAGCTGTCCGAGGAGTAACTCCTCCTCGGACAATACGAAGTCCGATCAAAGATCCCGCCCCAACCATTGCAGTTCATCCTCCCAGCATATTAAAAGAATAAAACCCAAAATATCTCATGGAAAGCTGCCACCACCACATTAAATGTGCCATAACCACCCTCTTGGCCGCATTAATGAGGAAAAGACCCCTGAACAGTACTACCTTGGCCACTACAACTCACAGGGGAGTGATAGAGGTGTCTGATGGGACAGGTGTTCAAGTAGAGGCTTAGATGATCAACAAGTGTAAGGTTCAGATAAGAAGGAGAGAGCTATATAATGTAATAGAATCCCCCAAAGAGGGGGGGAGAAATGTATTCGGAACTGAAGAAATAGAATTTTCTGTTAGATGTCCATTCTTGTGTTCTTGTTCTTGCAACAATATTGTCCATGCAACAGACCGAGTAAGCTCACTGAGGCTAAGTTCTTTGACCCATCCTCTACAAATATTTATTGTGGGTTGCGCCTTGGGTCAAGGCCTGATCAATAGGGTTTGGGCCAGCAAAATCGTGCAACTACAGTTTATTTTCTTTTTTGTTTTTATATATTTTTTTTAATCTTTGTACACATGGCATCCTAAGTTGTATAAAAATAATATTTTATTTTAGCCATTAGCCACGTCATCATTTTTCATCTATCACTTAATGACAAGAACTATTTTTTCACAGTACCAAAAAATTAGGGACTAATTTAACACATTTAAAAAGTTAGGAATCAAATTGACATTCAACCCAAAGGTTAAAGACCAAACATGTATATTATCCTTGTTTTTAGTTCTTTGAATAGATTTTATAGAATTAATCTTTTTGTTTTTTAATAAAAAAACTAATCTAATTGGTTAGAATTTAAAAGCCTTTCTCGATTTAGGAGCTTTAAGCGGTTGCCTAACTCATTTAAGACAAAAGCACCCCCAAAATTAGTCGGGACAAAGTCCTGAACCCTTGATGCCAATCAAAAAAAAAAAAAAAAAAAAAAAAATCTGTCTTTATATGAAGGGTGCTCTCCCTGAAGTTTTCTTTATATAATCCATCATCTGTTCAATTTCAAGGAAGCAAAGCCCTCTCTTCCCCCCAAAGAAGTAAAAAAGAAACACCCTCTTGAGTCTTCTTGATGGAACTACGAATTCCTTATTCCTTTCCCTCATGTCTTGCTACATTAAATCACCAAAGAAATGCAACTGCACTAACAAGGAAACATACGAAAAGAGGCAAGCAATGCCTATCAGTATTACCCTCCTTCGTTATCGTCTCAGCAAAGTTCGATGAAACACAAGTGAATCAACGACGGTCAGCTAATTATCACCCAAGTATTTGGGATCAGAAACTCATTGAGTCCTTTACCACTCCCTACTCAGTAAGTCCACTTACTATATAACACTTTTCCACATTTATTATGACACATATATGCAGTAATTATTTATATTTACTATAATGAATATTTGGCTGTGTTGTGTTGCAGTATGAGATCCATGCCACTCGGCTTGAGGGGTTGAAGCAAGACGTTAAAACTTTGTTGACATCCACAAAAGACAAAAGTGTCTTACTGAGGCTTATAGATTCAATGCAGCGGCTAGGAGTGTCTTACCACTTTGAGCAAGAGATAGAAGAGGTTTTGAAATTTCAACGTCCAGATGTTACTAGCGATCTTTACACAGCCGCATTGCATTTTCGGATTCTAAGAGAACGTGGTTTCCCAGTTAGCTCAGGTGATATTACATACCATCATTCATGTAACTAGGGAATAAGGAGTGAGGATTTGTTGGGGCCAAAACATGAAAATTTTTGGGTAAATTATAAAGACCCTAGAAAATTGAAAGTCAAAGTATTTATCACTAAATGGCCAATATTTTGTTGTACTAAAATGAAAATAAAAATAAAAAGCAAACAACAATCCTTTAAGTGGATACAGATAGTGTGACATCACTCAAAATTCAAAGTGGCAAATTTCTAAGAATATTAGCATTGATTGAGCTAAAAAATTTAGTTTTTAGTGCCTAAAAAAAACCATGTTATTTATTTTAATTAACTTACTTTTCACAACTTACCATACATCAATACTCTTATTTTTCACAACAAAACTAAACACTATTCATTTATTTATTATTTTCTCTCTCTCTTCTTCTCTGTCTCTCTATCTTCTCCCCCTCTTCAACCCATAGCCACCATCACGGCACAACCACCACAAAACTAGTGAAGAAGAAACCCTCGAGGAAGAACCAAAAAAAACCAGCGAAGAACCACCCACTACCATCCACAATCACAAACCACCAAATCGACACCCACTGCCAAAACCACTGGAGAGAGAAGAGAGGAGAGATTGGGGTGAAGGTGAAGATGAAGATGAGAGGATTGGCCAAAGAAGAGAGAGAAAATATATAATAATGAAAGAAAGGAACTCACCGAATATATATATATATATATATATATATATTTATATATATTTACAACTTTGTTGCTACAGTAGACTATGAACAATGACAGTCTTCTGTAGCAAGTTTGTTAAATTTTTTAACAGTAACACCATTGATGTAGCTTAGTGTTTGTTGTTTGTGGTGCTAAAAATAAAAATTTGGCTCTTTAGCACCACCAATGATAACACTCTAACATTGGATTCTAAACATCAAAGAAGTAAATTGTAATACCAAACACTTATGGGTCAAGTCACCACTTTATTTTTGGAGAAATTACCACTTTGGGTTCACTTTCAATTTGGTTCTCACTTTTTCCAAACAATTAATTTGGTCTTATTATTTTTAATTTGTTGTCAAGTTAGTCCCTATTATCTACTCACTAACAAAAAATGCCTATTTGGCCAACAATTTGCATTGTTGGCATGCCTAATATTAAAATATTAAATGAGATGTTGACGTGTGTAAATTTTACTTAATACATTAATGAAGATGACAAAAAAAATGTCACATCAAATTTTAAAAATATTTTCTTTTGTTTACCATTTTTTTTTCCATTTCTTTATTTTTTTTCTTTCAATTTTCTTAAAAAAAAATTTAACCAAACATAATTTCGTTTTTATTTATTTTTTTGAAATTTCTTGGTAACCAAACATAATCTAGTTCAACAAAAGTATATTAACACACACACACACACACACACACACACACATATATATATATATCAAATTGTTTCTAACCTTCAATTTGACTTTGAATCACAACGAATCTTATGTTAACAATCAAGAAAGATCAAATTAATTCCACAAATTTTAGCCAAAATCCCCAACTTCAAACTAATCCCCAAAATCTTCACCTTCAAACCCAAATTCATCACAAACCCAACGCTAACTTTCCAGCACCACCACTAACTCCTGAGAAGCCCCCCATTGCACATGGTTGGTTGGAGCAAGAGTGATTGTGTAAGAGTGGCTATAGTGTCGGAGAAGATCAATTTTACTTCTTCAAATTTATATTTCAAATTTGAGATCACAAACCAAACATTAAAAATGAAGAAAAGCAAATCCGATACTGAAACCCTAAAAACCAAAAGAGAGAGAGAAAGGAAATAAACATGTTGTAGAAATGAAGATATGAGAAATGAGAGAAGAAGATTGAGAGCAATTTAAACGAGAGAGGAATATTGAGAATAAGATACCTAATTTATCTGTGTATTTTTAACCAATAATAATCGATCTATGGAAAATGTTGTAGAGAGGAAGATATGAGAAATGAGAAACTCTCTTTCCCATAATTTCTCTTTCATATTTTAAATTCTTTTTTTCCTTTCTTTAAAATTGAGAAATTGATATATTTTTTCATTTAAATTCTAATGTCGCATTTTTTTAATTGTCAAATAAAATTTGTTATTATGATTTTTTTTTTTTTTTTGAGAAGTGTTATTATGATTTTTGCCACATAAGCTTTAATTGTGCCAATTATGCAAATCATTTGTCACATAAGCATCTTTTTTCGTAGGTAATCGGTAGATACTAACTTGACAACAAGTTAAAAATAAAAATGACCAAATTTACTATTTGGAAAAAGTGAGAACCAAATTAAAAGTGCCTCCAAAATGTAGAGACCAAAATGGAAATTTCACCTGTATATTTTTAGAATTTTTTTAAAAAACTATCAGTTTTGGGTCATAAATTTTGTAATCTAAAGTTTGAAATATTAATATATTAAATATACAAATAGAATTTTTTTTTTGAAAGGAAATTCTAGGGGGGACCATTGCTCCCCTTAGACATAATGTGCTTTCTCCCAGAATCTAACCATATATGCAAGGTTCTTAAATTTGGAATATTAACTAAATTAGTGGGAAAGTATTGTGAATCGGAGAAAATTATTAAGTATTTCCGGAGTATCATAATTGCATACTCCCCTCTCTCACATGAATGGTGGGTCCTATCATAAATTTAATTAGTGGGACTTACTATTCATGTGAGAAAAAAGAGTACGCATTTATGGTACTCTGGGAGTACACAATAATTTCCCGTAAATTGGAACATATGTTAAAGAATCATTAAAATAATTATAAAAATTTATATATTTGATACAATCTAACTTCCATACTTTACATCTCTACTACCAATCATCTGTTTTTAACAAGATTACATATTTCTAAGCACAAATGCTCAAAAGTCAATTACTGTGGTACTCCTATAAAAACACTAGTTCCTTTTTATTTGATTTGAGGTTCTCTTTATTAGCCTTGTCGGCTAAAAAAGGATAAATATAATCTAAATAAATTTATTGTTATACCCTTATCGCATCAAGAGGGGATATAAAAGATTATAATTAAAATGGGTAAATAGTAAATTTAATGTCTTATAAGTTTTTTCTTCCACTTTTCCTCCTAATTTGGAAGGATGGATTTTGCTGGGTCAAGCTAAAAAAGACCACACAACCTCATTTTTCTACCTCCATTTTCCATCTCCCTTTTTCATCTAACCAAACGGACAAAAAATACTAATATAGGTTAAAAAAAATATTTGGAGTGACTTTATCAAGAAAACATTTAACATGGAAAGACAAAAATGATAAAATAAGACAAAATCATTAAATTTGATTTAAAGAAATGAAATTAAAAATTCAAAGGTATTTGTTCTCTTGTTTGCTGTATTTGATTTTCAAAAAAAAAAAAAAAAAAAAACGAAAAAAAAGAAGAAGACAAAAACAAAAAAACAAAACAAAACAATCCAATTGCCAAATGCGTAAAGTAATCTATTACTCATCACTTTGGGGATCATGAAGAAGGAAAGGTCTTTAATATACGTGTGTATCTCGATTTTGTTTGAAGGGACTTTAACAATTCATTTCTGGGTGCATGATGGTGGTAAACAGATGTGTTTGACAGATTCAGAAGCAGAGATGGGAGATTCATAGACAGCTTAAGCAGGGATGTGGAGGGACTTTTGAGTTTGTATGAAGCCTCGCACCTTAGGATGCATGGAGAAAATATATTGGAAGAAGCCAGGGATTTTAGTATCAAAAACCTGAATTTATTAATGGAAAAATTGGACAGTAATTCAGCTAAGAAAGTGAAACAGTCACTGGAAATCCCCTTATTTTGGAGGATGCCTAGAGTTGAAGCTCGGAACTTTATTGATGTCTATCAAAAAGATAATACAAAGAACTTGACCTTACTTGAGCTGGCTAAGTTGGATTACAATTTAGTGCAATCCGTGTATCAACAAGAACTCAAGGAGTTAGAAAGGTCGGGCTAATTACTTTGCTCCATATATAAATGCTTTCATGGAAACTTGCAATAAGATTAACATGTTTGAAAGTTGATTCATCAGGTGGTGGAGAGACTTGGGTTTTAAAGATAAGCTAACTTTTTCAAGGGACCGACTGATGGAGAATTATATGTGGGCTGTGGGTATCATTTTTGAGCCCCAGTTCTCCAAGTGCAGGATAGGCCTCACCAAATTTGTATGCATATTAACAGCTATTGATGACATGTATGATGTATATGGATTGCTAGATGAGCTTGAATGCTTCACCGATGCAGTGAAACGGTATCATAGAAACATGATCATCAAGGATACTACTATTAATTTAATCTTTTTCCTAATCATCACCTTTTTTTTCTTTTCAGAATTTCCCAACCGTCACTTTGATGATAAACATTGTTCCTTTTATCTGTGTTTTTTTTCTTTTCTTTTCGCAGATGGGAAATGAAGGCAATGGAGGACCTACCCATATACATGAAGATTTGCTATGTTGCTATTCTTAACTTTGCTAATGAAATGGCTGGTGATGTCATCAAAGATCATGGCTTGAATATTCTGACCTATCTTATTGAAGAGGTAAGCTAATTCTACAAAGAAAAATATCGTTTTACATTCTCTCACACTCCTTTGATATGTACACTTTGTACACATAATGGGTGAGCTTTAGTACAACTTTTTTTGTTTTTTTCCTTTTGTTTTAGTTTAGTAATATTTTAAATATTTGAACTTTTAATTTTTTTTTCTATAAATAAGTTAGTTTTTAAGTTTTTTGTCTCATATTATACAAACTAACTTATAATCTCATGCATGTAAATGAAATATAGGTACAAATAAGCATAACTAAATGAGTATTAAAATTTTATCAAGTTTATATATAATGTTTGTATATTTGAAAATATAAAATTACTAATAATAAAATAAATATAAGTTTATTTGAAACAAATGAAAAAAAAATCATTTAAATTGTTATTCATGATACAATTTTAATTTGTTCAATTACTATTTCTATAATAATAATAATAATAATAATAATAATAATAATAATAATAATAATAATAATATAAGAAAAATGAATCAAAGAAGTTGATTTTATAAAAAAAAATGAATCAATGAAGGTGATTTTATTAAGGTTTATTAATTTTGATTTTATGATTTTCTCGCATAATAACTCATTGAGGATAAATTCAAAATGGATTACGGCATCCAATTGTAATTTGCCACATCAGATTTTTACAAATAATAGATTAACGCTACCACACACAATCAACCCTCTTTTTGAATACTATATTCAAAAAATCAAATTCTCAAAATCCCAAGCTTCCTCCGTACATGCCACTGATTCAAGAAGCCACAAACGTTGTCGAGCTAGGAATCCTCTAGCGACACTGCCGGACTTGAGGAGTCATCTCCTTCTTATAATTTCTTCCTTTTTCAAAACCCATTTCACTAAACCATTCAATTTTAACAAATCAACACTTTGTTTTTAGATTTTCTTGAAACTCCTCTTTTTTGAGTTTTTTTTTTTTTTTTTTTGAATGAATGAAGCACTCTTCAGTGTTTACAGTTAGTGTAGCTAGAGCTGAATTTGTTGAAGTTGTACTTGTTACTACTCTTTGAAGAGTAAAGATGGAGGGTGTAAATGGGTTTTGCAAGAATATGAAACTACTTACATCAAATTTGTAAATTGAGTAAGAGAAATTTGTTGAAGATGTTACACTAGCTTCAATGGATTTCTTCGATTTTGACAACATTGTTGGAGGCATTAGAGGTGTCGATAGCTTCTTGACTATGGCGTGAAGGGGAAGAAGCCTAGGCTTTTGAGGATTTTGGAGGGGAGAGTGGGTTTGTGGTGAGTTATTGGGAGGGGGGTGGGTTTTGAGAGAGAGGATGAGAAGGGGGAGAGATTGGTGGTGGCCATGAAGGAAAATGATGCTGAGAGAGAGAGAGAGAGAGAGAGAGAGAGAGAGAGAGAGAGAGAGAGAGAGAGAGAGAGAGAGAGAGAGAGAGAGAGAGCTTGACGAAGGAGAGGAATCTAGAGTTTTAACTAAGTTATGATTTTGTGTGGTAGGGTGTATTTGGTTTTCTCTAAATTGCTAATATGGCACTTCCTTATTGGGAGCTGTAAAACCACCTTTTACGCCAAGACCAGACTAAATTGAAACTCTAAGGGCTCGTTTGGTTTAGACATGACTCAGTTTTTATAAATCAATACTCATAACTAATAACTTAACCTCAAAACTCATAGCTCATAATCCAAACTCCACTATTACTCAAAATCTCAAAGCCTTTTGTTTAGTTACAAAATCCGATCACATATCTCAACTTTTAAGTTTAATTTCTGCCAAAATGGTGAAGCCCTCACCACTAGCACTACACAGTGGTTTTATCGTTGCTACTCGCGTCTTTCTCTTCCCCTCTTCCATATTCTCCCATCAGACAACCAAGAAAAGCAAAGCAGTCACCGGCCCCAATCTTCTTCAATCTGCTACATAGTGGGTTTATTGTTGCTACCACATTCTCATCTGCTTCAATTTTCTTTCATTTTCTATTTAATTTTTCCTTCATTAATACCCATTTATTGCTCTCTTTCCAAAAACCCATTTCACACCTTGTCTGAATTCAAATCGTCATCCCACTCTAAAATTGAAAACTGAAAATATTGTAGCAAAATAATTTTTAAGTATATGAATTGTACCGTGGGACCCATTTTTAATATTTTTTCTGAATAAAGTGGCCGTGGGTCCCGTGAACAGTGATTTTTTCTCCTAAAAAAGCTGAAACACGTGAAAAAAAAACGCAGAACACAAAACGCAAACGCAAATACTTCCTATCCAAACACTCACCAAATCTCATATTGTTTTTCACTTACCCATAATCCATATTTTATCTCTACCCACTCCAAATCTCATACTTTTTTCTCCTACCCACAGCCCAGGCTCCATTGCTCAACAACCTTTCTCTCTCTCCAAAACTGGCGGCTCATTCTTGTCTCACTTGATTCGATCTTTTTTTCTCGTTTGTGTTTGTCATGATTGAATCAAATATCATCAAACACAAACCCATTTCACGGCAAACACAAGACAATCTTGGCTCAACAAATTTTTCTCTCTCGCTTGAATCAAATATTGTCTCAAATTTTTGTGGGTTTGTGTTTGTGGATAGAGAAATGATATACCAGTTGAGCCAAGATTAGATCAAAGAGAAATGAGAGATTGTGTCGCAAGAGCCAAAAGAAAAAGAGAAAGAAGAAAGTTCCAAATGTTGAGAGAGGAAAATCTAATTTGTATTGATCGAGAGTTCTGATTTGTTTGAGAGACGAGAAAGAAAGTGAATTTAATAAATACTGATAGAGACAACTCATCCGTGTGGGTCCCAGATGTTGGTTATTTTTACAAAATTGTCATTTTAACTCAATTCTCATGACTTGAAAAATCAAAAGATAGTTTTCAGTTTTCAGTTTCCATAATTTAGACTCAATTTTTTGAGTATTGAGTTATGAAAATTGAGTTAAGCAACTAATCCAAACACAACAAGTTCATGTGGGGTCCACAAAATTTGGAAAATAAGTTATGAAAACTAAAAATTGGGTGATGAAACATCTAAACCAAACAAACCCTAACTCATTTAGCATAAAAAAAATTAAGAAATTAAATTGACATCTCAATTTTTATAGTATAGTAAATAGTTGCATCAAAATTAAGAAAATTTGATGTAACACATGACAAATTATAATATAATTTGAGATCTAATTGAATTTTCTTATAATTTTTGCTTTATATATATATATATATATATATGATAAGTTACTTGAAATAAATTGTTCACAAAGAAACACATAATGTCCACACTTAAACGCTAGAAATTCACATTTGTTAAGACTATCTACATTTAACATCGCATGTTGGGTACAAATAGTGTATAAGAGGAGCGTGAGACGATCAAAGCCCATTTCTCAATACTTTGAAATTTTAATTGGAGAGAAATGTTTGGACATTGTTTTTCTTAATAATACAAGTAAAAAAAAAAATACTAAGGGTACGTTTGATACACTGAATGAGGATTACGATAGGAATTGTAATCTTTATTAATAGTAATAAAGTGCGTTGAAAAGTTTGCTTATTTGAAAATATATTAAGTTTTGAAATTATTGCACTTACTAAGGAATATCTAATACAACATTTTAAAGAGGAATAGTTATTCCTCATTTTGAAAAATAGCTGTTCATAAGGAATGACTACTCCTTGTAATAAAAATATAACCAAACTAAAAAATAACTAAACCATAAGAATAACTATTACATTACAGCGCCTATTACAGTCTACCAAATATGCCTTAAGTAAAAGAGCACTGTTTAACACTTATTTAAGGAAATAACCTATGTGGATTTCTTCTCGTCAAGAGACTAGTCCCAACTCATCTCTTAACGAGATGGGTTCTTTAAGCATGCGTTCATCTAACTGAAGTTGATGCCGCCATTTTAAAATTTTTGGTCTACCTGGATCTTTGTCTTTTCAGGAGTCGAGTTCCAGTTAAATATTAAAATATGGGACTCATCTTTTCAAGAAACGAGATCAACTTAAAACCCAAGAATTGTCACTTGAAGTGATCATAACAATAACTTTAATGTTGTTCTTGGCCTAGTTATTAGCTATTCCTGCATGGAAAAATAAATAAATTTGAAATATAAGTTGATCAAAACAAAGGGAAAAAAAATAAAAAAATCATCTGTCTAAATAGATAATTATCAAAAGGTTGCTCATTAATTTATAGCTGAAGACAGAGAGACACCATGAAGAAACAAGGGAAGTTTGTTAGTTGGTGAAGAATATGATCAAAATTATGAGAAAATCAAATCTGGGTATTGAAGACAGGTGATTTTAGAGAGGGGTTTTTATAGTTGTGGGATTTGGTGAGATTTAGGTGACTTTGGCATCAATTTATAAGCTAAATTTTTAGCTTTTATGTACAATTTTTTAAAATCTCAACTTTTCTCATATTTTAAAGATTGATTGGAATAACATCATTTTCATGAGTCAATTATTAACTCTTTTTTTATACCTCAATCAAATTAGATTGTGTCAACAATTGTGAGATGTGACAGAAGTAAGATATTTTTTTTTGTCTCACTATATTTATTATTAAATAAACAATGAAGTCCTCCCTATCTAACTAAAAAAATGTTAAAAAATTAAGGTTATATTTAGTAACAGTTTTTGTTTTCTATTTTCAAAAACTTGTTTTTGAGAATATAATGAAAAAAAAAAAAAACAATTTTCTTATACTTTTGAAATCAAAAACATGTTTGGTTAGTTGAAATTAAAAAAAAAAATGTTTTTTGAAGAAAAAAAAAAAGAAATACTAAAATATGTTATTACTAAGATTTGAACTCTAATGATAACTCATTAAATGAATTAGATTCATTAAATTAAATGCATATTTTAATTTGACTTTTGAAAATTAAAAACTACCAACGCGCACCCTTAGTGCGATGATCACTCCACAAGTATAAGTGCTTGTAGGATATTGGGGCAAGAGCCGGAGTTCAAGTTTTCAGGAAGGAGCTTCACACATATATACACTTAGATTAATAGTATAAATTTTATCTTGTATAAAAATAAATAAATAAATAGAAACTGAAAACAGTCTTTTACATGTTTTCAATTTCTTTCATAAATAGAGTTTTGAGAACAGTTTTTGTTTTTTTTTTTTTTTATCTATTTTAGATTACCAAAAAAGCTTTTTAGTCTCAAAAATATAAAATTATTTTTGGAAAAAGAAAATAAGAGGAAAAAACAATTACCAAACATACTCTAAGTTAATCTCTAAAAGCCATTGTGTGGGTATGATCAATGCGGTCAAGGGCGAAGCTACGTTGTCCCTTGGCCCCCCCAAAATTTTGATTTCTTCTACTGTTAGGCTATGAGTCTGATAGCAAAAAATAAGTAAAAGGCTATGGCTCCCTATCTCTACTTAGTCCAATAGAAAACCCAAAGTCCTCAGATAAAATACTAGTTAGCTCTCTCAATTGTCCAAATGATTTGTTGTCAATCTAAATATCCAATAGATTTTTTCCATCATTCTCAATCTCAAGAAGCCACCTGCAGGATTCTCAAAGAAAATAGAAGTTATCACTGCTACTTTTTCTCCTGCTGATACAAGCCCACACTGCACCATGTTTCTTTCCTCTCATTGCTGATTGCTCTAAACACATTAACTCTCCTCTCAACAATGGTAGAAATCAAGTAAACCCCTTTCATCTAAAAAAAACTATCCATATTTGCTTTCAGTTCCAGCTTCTTCTTGTGTCTCAATATTTCAGGTTTGTTTGTTTTTTCAACATCATATGGGCATTTAGATTTATGCTTTTTATATATATGATAATGGTCATTTAGTTTTATGAATATGCTTTGTTTATTAAGTTGTTCAATTTGTTGTATTCCTATATGATAATATATTATATCTCTTTCCATATCGTCATTTTTTTTTTTAATTTGAAATTAGGAGCTCAATAATTCATTAAAAAATAAGAAAATTTTCAATATTATGAATAATGATGGGTTGATGGTGCTTAAAATAATAGTATGCAAATTTTTGTATTTGTGTATGGTAAAATAGACTACCTTTTGTACTTCCATTAATATTAAAGAATATGACAATATATCAAAGTTGATAATTTTGTATATATAAATTTATGAATTATGATTTTTCTATCAATATTGCAATTTAGCCCCCCAAGTACAAATTTTTGGCTACGCCCCTGAATGCGGTCTGGCCCTATCTTGTAACTGTACCTTTGGAAAAAAAAAAAGGGGATAATTACACATAACCCACCTGTGGTTTGGGCGAAAATCACTTTGCCTACCCGTGGTTTAAAAAGTATCACTTAACCCACCTGAGGTGTGT
Organism: Quercus lobata; assembly: GCF_001633185.2. Taxonomy (NCBI): domain Eukaryota; kingdom Viridiplantae; phylum Streptophyta; class Magnoliopsida; order Fagales; family Fagaceae; genus Quercus; species Quercus lobata. Next base: position 46,671,442 of record NC_044914.1, on the reverse strand, counting down.
TTCCGTCACTCTCCGTAACCCACCTCGGTCTCTGCCGTTACAAAAACACCTTTTAACCCCAAAACAGAACATAACGCGAATCAAAACCCCCAAAACTCAAACACTTTTCGAGAGAGACACCCAAGGTGCAATCAGGCTTGTTCTTCGCGGTTTGGAGCGTGTGGAGAGGGAAAAAGCACTTGTTTTGCATCATCGAACCTGGGCAAGGTATGTGTGATGTTTTTTCATCTGCATTTGGGTCTGTTCCTGATTTAGGGTTTCAGATTTTGTTCAAGTGTGAACTTACTGTGTGAAAGTCTAAATCCAGGAATCGTGTTATGTTGAGATGTCTTTATCAAGTGGTAATTTCTCGGGTTCATGTGGACATATGTGCAATGAGCAGACTTGTGTTTTGAGAACAAGTTTGAGTTTGCACAATTTTGGGAGGAGGTTCTTGGGTTGTAGCCGTTATAAGGTTGGTCCTAAGTGTCCTTTCTTTATTTGGATTGATAACCCAACCTGGCCTCATGGGAATGAAGCTGCACCTTTGGCTCTAGAGAAGATGTCTAGGCTTCAGACTGCTCTCCAACTTGCAAATGAGAGGGAAAGGACAGCTCTGGAAATGGCAGAAGAAGCTAGGCAAATGGCAGAAAAGGCTCTTGAAGAGGAAGCCAAAGCCAAGGAGAGGGAGAGAAAGGCTCGAGCTGTCTGTGCAAAAGTTAAGGAAAAAGCCATTCTTGCTGAAGAGAAGCAAAGAATGTGGAAGTCTACATGCATTTTGTCATGGATCTTTTTTGTTATTGTTATGTTGTTGTGTTTTGGCTCAATTGAGTTCTCTGGAGTGAAGAGACCTAGATTGTTGCCCCTGAAGTAGTTAATTGGTTAGTAGAGATAGTTATGACAATGGTGTTAATGAATTTGCATTGTAATAGCACTAGCCTATTGATGTAATGTTTTGATGTGTCAATGAATGAAGAATTGGTCAATTATTGAGTATTTTGTGCATATCATAACAATCATTCAATGGAAGAAGTAATGGTCAATTATCAATTTGGCTGTGCATACCATAACAACCATTCCACAATAAAAACTTCTCATACACTCTATTAGAAAAATATACTTGGACACAATTTGTAGTAGCAATAAATAAACTTTCATATAATTTGGTTGTGCATATCATTCCACAATAAAAATAATATACTTGGACACAATTTGTAGTAGCAATAAATAAACTTCCATATAATCTAGTTTGGACAAATATTGTTCCATACAAACTGTAATATCACAACTTCCATATAACAACCTGGAGTGTATTGTACCTTAATTACAAAAAAGTACATTCCAAGGCCAGCAGTGATTGTTTTTTACACTAATTAGTAATTACAAAAAAGCACATTCCAAGGCCAGCAGTGACTGTTTTTTACACTAATTGATAATTACAAAAGGCCAACAGTGGTCTTCACAAAAAAAAAAAACCAAAAAGGCCCACATGTTCCCACTAGCTTTACTCCCAATGCTGGCATGCGTACCCACTAGCTTCATTCATTTCTTGCCTTTACTCTTTCCTCTTTCCACCCACTGGATTCATTTTTGGTGGCCTTTATGCAGCAAGCTGTCCTCTAGTCCTCACACCACCAGTGCTCCCACTTGCATGTGAAGGCTACAAAATAAAAAATAGATCCACTTGTTAAAAAATATCCCAAACTACACAACCATCCAGGACTAAGTTACCTGTGAAGAACTTGGTAAGGTATCCCAGGTCTCCCTAGGTGTGTGAAACTCTGGTTGTGAGGAAGAGAACCATCCTGCTCTCTTGTGAGATGGCCTAGGTTGATTTCCTTGCTGTGAGGATGAAGGCTGAGTGGCAGACATCATGTTGTAGGTCTGGGTAGGCTGCTGGGATGGTGGCTGAGGTGCAGGCTGAGGTGCAGATCTAGGTGCAGGCACCCCTTCCCTTGCCTGCAACAAAACCCAGTTTCAATGCAGTGTCTATTGTAAGTTTAAAAACAAGTTTTTTTTTTCTTTTTTTGCCATTTAAATCCTAATTACTTACAACTTTTTCTCTTTGAAGTCTCTGTCTCCTCTGCCATGGTGTCTCCCCAGTGATGCCAGCCTTGCACCCTCTTGAGTTATGCCCTTCCTTTTTGCATTTCCCACATCTTACAGGTCTGTTCTGTCTACTTGCTTTGTAAGGGTTCCTAGGCTCATCAGAAGCCCTCTTTCTTTGCTTGGGTGATCTGCCTGGTGGTTTGTATATGTGAGGTGTCAGGGGAGCAGGCTGTCCAGTCTCAGCCCATTCTGATTGGCCAGGCATGAGAGGAAGTACCTCCTTGTATATCTCCATGTAAGTTTCTTTGAAGTAGCATGGGTGGGTATAGTCTTCTGGTGTCTCAATGTGTGTATAAATGGCTGTTATGGCATGTTTGCAGGGAATGCCATTTAAATCCCAAGACCTACAGCTACATGTCTTCTTCACCAAATCAACTACATGCCTCTCATACTGACTGCCTACCTCATAAAGGAAACTACCAACTGGGGTAGCACTAAATGCCTTACTTTCAACCTTCAATTTCTCCAACCTATCTTGTATGCTTGGACACAACTTTCCAGCATATTTCTGTATCCCTTCCCTTTTTGTGTAAAGCCTAGTCATAAGTCTAACCCTAATCCACTCCAACATTGCCAAGATAGGCTTGTCCCTAGACTTCAATATCATTGCATTAAAAGACTCACTCAAATTATTTACCAAACAATCTGTTAAGGCCCTAGGAGTGAAGTGTGACCTTGTCCACTGTGCAGGTGCAATGTTTGCAAGATACTCATATGCCTTTTCATCCAAATCCCTTATGTACTGCATACATCTCTCAAACTCCCTTACTGTTGTGGCAGCAACACACCTCCACAATGCATCCTTCAGTTCCAATCCCTTGTGATCAACTTTGAAATTGTTGTAGATGTGTTTCACACAATATCTATGCTCCACGGTAGGGAATAGTGTCTCTATTGCAGGTATAAGCCCCTGTAAATAAGCAAACAAACAAACAAAACAAGTTAGTTCAGCAAACAAAGCCAACTATTCAAGTGTAACTGAACAAAACAAAACTTGCATACCTTTTGCCTATCAGAAATGAAGACCAACTGAAACTCCTCTAGCCTCCCTATATCATCAGCAAAAATTTCCAAAAACCATATCCAAGACTCCCTGATTTCTTGTTCCACAACAGCCATGGCTACTGGAAAAATGTTGTCATTTGCATTCTTGGCAATGGCAGATAAGATTTGCCCACCAAATCTGTGCTTTATGTGACAACCATCTAAACCTATAAATGGCCTGCATCCACCTAAAAATCCTACCTTCTGAGCATTAAACCTAACATACATCCTCTTAAATTTTGGCTGGGAAGTCTCCTCAGCCATTTCTGTTTGCAGTATAACCCTACTCCCCTTGTCTACAATGGTTATCATTTGTGCATAGTCCCTAAGGACACCATATTGCAGTTGCTCATCTCCATTTATCAAATCCTTTGCCTTTCTCTTTGACCTATACACTTGGTTTACACTTAGGTCAACAGATAAATTTTGCATCACATGGTTGTGTACACCACTCACCTCCCAATTTGGATTTTTGCTAAAATCCTCAATAAACCTCTTAGCAACATAAGCTAATGTTGCTTGGCTGTTTTTGAAAGACTTGGGACAAGTACAGTCATCAGTCAAGGTTTTAATTTGAAATGTTAGCTCTCCACTTATTTGAGATGCATAACATCTCCACCCACACCTATTCTTGCAGTGAACTGATATCTTGGTCTTCTCATTAAGCTTGAATTTGATGTCAATAGGTTTTTTGATTGCATACTCCCTCAAAGCAGCTCTGAACACCTTTGCATTAGGGAACTTCATCTCCTTCTTCAGTACAACATTTCTCATGTCACTCTTAGCATTAAACTCTACTTGCTCAGGTACCTGCTCATCATCAGACCCATCCATGCTTACCAGGTCATCCTCAAGGGCTGGCTCAGCCCACTCAGGGTCTGTGTGGGGTGCATTGCTTGATTCTTGGGCTATGTGGGGTGCATTGCTTGATTCTAGGTTTGTATTGGGAGCAGAACCTTGTGGAGCTGAGTTTTGAGCAGCAAATACATCATCACCAAAGCCATCCCCCTCTAGGCCTTCATTTAGCCAATCATCATCATCATCATCATCATCTCCTTCAACATTTTGTTCTTCATCTCTTGCATCAATGTCAACATCCTCAACGTCTTCTTCATCATCACTCTCATCATTATTCTCATCATCATTCTCATCATCTTCATCATCAACACCATCCAATTCTATTTCAACCCTTGCTACATCACCACTTACATCACCACCTGCATGACCACCTACACCATCTGCCACTCCCCCTGCATCATCACTTACACCACCTGCCACTCCCCCTGCATCACCACCTACACCACCATCTGCCACTCCCCCTGCATCAGGATACTCAACTACCAATGGCTCCACATCTATGTCAGTATAGATTATGATTTTTTCAGCATACCATGCCTTATGAAGGTTAGTCATGTTTACGACATCTGTATCTGTTTCTATGTCTCTTAAATCATGCTGTAGATCACCATCAGGAATTAAATACTTATATCTACTGTGTTCCTTAGGAGCACCAACTAGATGGCATAAATCCCGAATTTCAAAGTAACTCAACTTGTCAGGGTCAATCTCTGTCAGTAAACATACAGACCCACCCACATATTGTATGGTTGGCTTCTCCACAAAACATCCCCCAACATGAATTTCAAGGTCAAATGTGACATCATCCATCTGCAATTAAAATAAGTATTTTGTTTACACACACTGACATGCAGAAAGTGAGAAGAAGCCAAAAGAGACAACAAGCCAACAAATTGACAACAACACACGGACAAAGGACCACATAAAGCACATGCAAAACCAAATTCCCAACAAATTCATAGGGACCACACTACCCACACTTCACAAACAAGTGCAATCATTGACAAATAAACTTGATTCCTTCAGGTATATGCATTATAGAAACAACAATAGCAAAATGCATATCCTAAGCGATTCTACACATAAATAGCAAAATGCTAATTTAACATACAAAAAAAATTTTACCGTGCAGATGATTAGCAAAACCTAACTACGTGGGTGGGTCACCATAAAAAAATGACATCAAGAACCCAAATGCAGATGAAAAAACATCACACATACCTTGCCCAGGTTCGATGATGCAAAACAAGTGTTTTCTCCCTCTCCACACGCTCCAAACCGCGAAGAACAAGCTTGATTGCACCTTGGGTGTCTCTCTCGAAAAGTGTTTGAGTTTTGGGGGTTTTGATTTGCGTTATGTTCTGTTTTGGGGTTAAAAGGTGTTTTTGTAACGGCAGAGACCGAGGTGGGTTACGGAGAGTGACGGAAACACACCTCAGGTGGGTTAAGTGATACTTTTCAAACCACGGGTAGGCAAAGTGATTTTCGCCCAAACCACAGGTGGGTTATGTGTAATTATCCCAAAAAAAAAAAACACATTTCTCATAATTAATGTCTGATTGGCGTACATTATTTTTTATTGCAGTGGGCAACTCTCTGTAGATCACATTTAGCAGAAGCAAAGTGGTTTTACAGTGGATACATTCCTACAGTGGGCGAGTACCTGGAAAATGCTTGTGTTTCAGTGGGTGGTCCTGCAGCCATGTTTCATGCCTATATTCTGCTTGGTTGCACCTTAACAAAAAATTCTATTGATTGTTTCAAGAATGGCTCAGAGATAATATATTGGTCATCCCTCATTACTCGACTTAGCGATGATTTAGGGACTTCAGAGGTATGCTTGGTACAAATATTTGCAATTTAAGCTAGTCAAATATTACTATTTAATTTTTACCATAATAAGTATTAATGTACTAATTCTCTGTTTCTTTTATCCAAAGGCTGAGAGCAAGAGAGGTGATGTGGCAAAATCCATCCACTGCTACATGGTACGAGAAGGCATAACCGAAGTACAAGCAAAACAGTGCATAAAGGAATTAATCAACTATTCATGGAAAAAATTGAACAAAGAGAGTGCCAAAAATTCGTTGCCAAGATCAATGGTAAATATGTCACTAAACATGGCCAGAACTGCTCAGTGCATCTACCAACATGGAGATGGAATAGGAACATCGACTGGAACCATTAAAGACCATTTAACCTCCTTAATTGTTAAAGCAATCCCTATTGAAGAAACTTCTTGTATGATTTGATTATAAAGATCCAACATGTCTATCTCTTGTAGGCTTCATGGGCTTGTAGTTTTTCCATTAATTGGAAGATTTTAGTAGGTGGCATTTTGTGACTTCTTGTTCCAAGGCTATGAGACAGATCGGGAAAACTAATGTTTAAAGATTCTTTAACCTCTGTCATAGTCTATCACATTGGCATTGGCTTGCAGATCATGAACAATTTCACCGCTCTAGCCAAATTCAACTCAATTATTAGGCAAGGTATTACTAACATGCTCACTAGTATTTTGTGAACAAAATATATTAAATAAATGTTACGTCTCAAACAATTTGAAAATCATACAAATATGTAGATCATATGCCATGCCCCAAACCTAATTATAGGAGCGAGACATGAGCTGTGATGCCCTAGATTGATTAAATATTTTTTTAAGTGTGTTGAGTTCCACATCAGGCATATACAGTTGGCTTTATTAATAATTAAAAAGAGTTTCACCTATGATTAAACTAGTTTATATATATACACACACACTAATTGCTAATCCACGTGATGCATGGATTAGTTAAACAAAAATTTTAAATTTTCACTATGCTTAAAGTTATGATCACTTGAAAAAATAAGTAACAATTTAAGAGGGAAAAAAAACACTAATACCAATAAGAAGATTTCATGACTAGCTCGCGACTGGCTTGCAAGGCCACATGAGAAGCACATGCTAGAATCTGAAGAGTCTCATGCCAAGCTAGATTTCAAGCCAAGTCGTGAGTGACCCACGAAACTCACTACCTGGAGCTTTTTAACATGTGTTTGTCTCATTCCTTTATCAATCATATATAAGCCCTCACTAACCACAAAATTGTAAGGAGTTTTTCCAAGGAACTTTTGAGAGAGAAAACCCTAGCTACACATTTGAGAGTTAGAGATTGTATATCCACAATCACCTACATCATTTCTCTAGAGTTTTCCTCTACTCCTACCTCTCTATCTACACATCCTTAAGAGGTTCTTAGCCCAAACACTTACCTCACCCAATCTATGCGTTAAGAGAAGTTTTGGTGCATAAGGGCAGCATTGGAAGAAGCCATTGATTGAAAGATGCTATTTGGAGCTAATTGCTGGATCCAGATAACTAGTGAAGACATGGCTCCATGAAGCCCGTTGGTAGCTGGAACTTGAAGGGTTCAAGTACATTGAGTAGATTAGGCTTTGAGGTTCTTTTTGATATTCGTGTACTCCAACTTTATTCACTAATGGATCGATTTCGACTTGGAGGGCCGCAAAAAGGTTTTTTGCTGAGTACTTCAATTTCCTCTTTGATAACACATCTCGATGTTATCTTGTGTTTGCATCTCTCTTCCCTTACTCTTTAAAGTTTATATTTATTGTTTCTTGCTTGTGGTTATGGCTTAGAGAGTAGTTCCGGTTATTGCGTATCATTTACTCTTGTTTCGCACTTAGATAAGTTAGAGTAAAAGCAATTAAGCAGTGTTTTAAAAATTGGGAGTCTAAACAAGCTATAGTGTTTTACACTATTCGAGCTTTCAATTGGTATTAGAGCAAGTACACTTTTTGGATTTCGTTATCCTTGTGTGATCCTAGACCCCATTTGGGATGGATAGATCTCAATTCCTCAACACCCTCCTTTCTTTGATAGGAGTAGCTATGCATTTTGAAAAGTACGTATATGTGCTTTTCTATGTGCCATTGATGAGACTGCTTTGGACTTTGTTGAGAATGGTTGGGTGAGACCAACAACACCCAAGGTCGAATGGGACAAGGCTACCCTTGCTTTGACAAATACCAATAGCAAAGCTATAAATGCAATTTTCTATGGTGTTTCAACAGATGACTTTCACAGGATCTCTCATGTGAAGACTGCTCAAGAGGTGTGAAAAATTCTCAAGACCACCTATGAAGGAACCAAAAAAGTCAATGACACCAAATTGCAAATGCTTCACTACCCAGTTTGAGAAAGTGAAGATGAGTTGTTCGACTCGTTCTATGGTAGACTTAATGAGATTGTTATCGCCAAGCTTAATCTTGGAGAAAAGATTGAGGACACCAAAGTAGTAAAGACTTGGATGAGATCAAGATTCAAGAGTTTGTTGGTTCTCTTCAAACTTATGAGCTCAGCTTGCCTTCTCACAAGCCTAGCAAATCGCTTGCTCTTAAAACTATAGATGAGAGAACCGAGGAATCCACGGATGAGGATGATGTTGAGAAAGAGGTGGCTTATTTTGCAAAGAACTTCTGTAAATTTCTGAAGATGAAGAACAATGGGAAGTCATTTAGCAAAGGAAAATTTCCATCCTTTAAGAATGACACAAAAGACTTCAAAAAGAAGAATGTAAGAGAGTCATCACCACCCCAAGGCATTATTTGCTATGAATGCAATGGGCATGGGCATTTGAAGAAGGAGTGCTCGAACTATTTGAGGGAGAAGGGTAAGGTGCTAACAGCCACCCTTAGTGATTTGGAGAGCTCAAACTCAGATTCTGAAGATGGATGTGATAGTGATGGTAACTACTCTACATTTATGGCAATTACCTTGGTTGATTCAAAAGAAGAAATGAGGGAATTGAATGAGGAACTCGGTGAGCACACCAATGTTGAAGAAGATGAAGTTTTGGATGATGAGGAAGTATACCTTGATGAAGGTGATAGGAAACTTCAAATTGTTTATGATGCATTGCTTGAGAATAGTGGAAAATATGCCAAAGTCACTAAGTGTGCAATCAAGAAGATGAAGAGAATTGAAGAAGACCATAAATTCACTCTTGTACAACACAAGGATGCCAAATGTGAAGTCCATAATTTGAAAGAGGAGCTACTAAATGCTTACTTAAAGATCAAACTCCTCAAACTAGAAGTAATTCAAGCTAATGTTAAAGTAGAGCGCATCACAACCAAGAAGCTTGATAATTTTCTTTCATCTCAAAAGGCCTTTTTAGACAAAACCGGATTATGTTACACCGGTGAAGAAAGTTCAAGTGAAGAACCAAGAAGGGAGATGAAGTTTGTATCGGCAAAGGTTGTGGAAAAGCCCAAGATTGAGATCCCTATTGTTGAGAAGATGGATATTGAGTCAAAATCAAAGGCAAAAGGAAAGTCACGGCCTAAGAGTCAAAGGGGACCTCAAGTGATGCATTTCTGTCATCATTGTGGTATTCATAGGCACACAAAACCAAATTGCTTCAAGCTTCATGCTCTCAAAAGGGCTGATTCTCAGCATACTCAAGGAAATGAAAGAAGAATGCTAAGAGAAAATCAAGCTAAGAAAGAAAATGGTGGTCAACTATTGAAGATGTCATGGAAATGCTTAAGAACATCTCATCATGCCTAGTTAGCTTCACCCCACGGTTTGAGAGTTATGTTGGTAGTACCCCTTCTTCTAAGGATTTCACCCAACACACCCTTGTGGTGTGGTTGAAAAAGGGTACTCATGCTTGATTCATCTACTATGTTCATGCATTAATACTTCCAATGTTTTAGGGTCATAGTATCATGCATAATACCATGTGCTCTCTTTTTGCTACAATGCTTCTACTCTAGCATGCTTCTTTTATTGCTTTTTGTTTTAAAAAAATTTTAGTTGTTGATCTTGCTTTATTACTTTTGTTTTGTGTGAGTAAAAAATCCAAAATCACATAAAAAGTGAAAAATCCCAAAAAAAAGTTTGATCGTTTGTGTTATGTCATATCACATGTGAGTTTGGCCTAATACCTTCATACTAATGGAGTAGTGTATTTACAAGCTTAGCTTGTTATGTATGCACTTATGTTGAATGTGAGTGAAATCTAGAAATCTATGTTTGATTGTTGCAAATAGATCTTCAAGTTTGTCATGAATGTCTACTCAATAGTCTTGTTTCATCTTAATACATGCGTAGACTTGATCTTATGTATCTCCTTACATTTATTTTTTTATGTCAAAAAGCTCTTCAAATGTCAATCTTTAAAAGGAAAAAGAGTTTAAAAAGCCTTGTTTCGAAAACTAGTTAGACTAGGAAAAGGTGGAGCAAAATGTATTCAAATTATATGATGCCAAAGCCAAAGGCTTATTCTTCAAAGAAAAAAAAAATCAAGGAATTGATGCTCAAAAATTGAGTTGTATTGATAAAAGTATGAAAAATGGAAGTCAAATGAAAAACTTTCAATCTATGTAAAGACTTTGGTGAAGAGTCATATATGTTCATTTCTATTAGTGAGATAGGTCACTTGACTTCATGCTATTTGTGTATAACTTGATTGAATTGATCATTGAAGTTTTATACTAGACTATGGACTAATTCATACTTGATACTCACACACAACACACAAGTCTAACGTTCAATGAATATATCTATTTCATTTGTGTAACTATACGTGTTTAAATGTGATGTGTGTATGCTCAATTGCTTGATGAGCAAACCCAAAAAGATTTTTTGAGTATTTTATTTAATTCTGGAAGTGATTTTTGTCACTTATGTTTTGAAATTTTTTCTCAAAATGTCAAAAAATTTGTGCTGAAAAACTTTGTGTTTGGCCATTTCATGACTCCTTTCATGAGTGGATCCAAGTCGCGAGAAGTTTTTAGGAAATTCAGTTTCTTAAAAATTTTGGGTAGAGAGTTTCACGACTCCCTCACAATAGGTTTTATTCTTTGGTTGATTTATTAATTATTTCCCTTGATGTGCTATATTATAATAGGTTGTTAGTGGTTGCTTTTTCATCATGATCAGAAGGTGAAGTTAGAAATTACCCTTATCAATACCTACTGTGTCTTCCTCATTATCACAAGATGTAGATAGACTTTTATTTTTTTCCAAACCTCATCTTGCTTGACAAACCTTATATTCATCTATTTGTACCACATATATATTTATCTATTGATTTTTTATGTATATAATTTTTATGTTAAGTTGTTCTATACAACTATTTTAGAATTGTTATGAAATATCGTTTCTGTAATTAAAGTTTAATAGTTTAACGTTGATTTATTTTAACAATTATACAATATGCTCCAAAAGAATTTTAATGTATTTCATTATCTTCTAATAAGTAAAATAACCTCACGCATTGCGTGGGTTTAACACTAGTATATACAATACTGAAATCTCTGAAACTCTCATAATTTTCCATATTAGCACAATGTTTAAATAAAATTATCATTTTATTTAAATAAAATTTTTTTTTTTTAGTCTAAACTTAACAAGGAGTAAAACTCTATTTCTCTAACAAGTCCAGCTTAAACTCAAACTTATCTTTATCATTTTTTTAAACAAAATTATTTTTGTTTAATCAAAACTTAACAAGGAGTGAAATTCTATCTCTCTAATAAGTCCAACTTAAACTCAAACTCAAACGTTGATAATCTATATAAAAACAAAAATTCTAATAGGACTCAAGAAAAGAAAAAAAAAAAAAAAAAAAAAAAAAAAAAAAAAAAAAAAAGACATGTTAGATTAAGAAAAAGAGAGAAAGAGAGAGAGACTCCTATTAGGACTCTCTCTCCCCTCCTCAAAGTCCTAACAATTACCACCTCAAAACTCTAAACTTAACTTCACTTTAGGATAAAAATAAAATAAAAAAATAGAGAGAGAGAGACTCACATAACCAAAAAAAAAAAAAAAGGTTATGATTAAGGAAAAATTTAAAAAAATAAAAAAAAAAAAAAAAGGACTCCTGTTAGGAGTTTTTTTTTTCCCCTCCTCAAAAGCTTAGCAATTACCACCTTAAAACCCTAAACTTAACTTCACTTTAGGATTATAAAAATTAAAAAATATAAAATAAAATAAATAAATAAAACGCAAGCAATCTGATTCAACTTTCTTCTTTGATTAATGAATTTTATGTCAAATTTGTTTATATTGTTATTATCAATTAAATTTCAATTCAACATATGTGGATATTTGTTTATATTGTTATTAATGAATTTTATCTTTTATGTCAAATTTTTTATTTGCATTCATATGTGCCTGAGATTTTCTTTCTAACTTATTCTTTTATTATGTTTAGAATTGATTTTCGTTTAAGTTTTTGGGTTAATCTCCATATTTATATTGACATTGTTTTCGTGGGTTTGGTTTTTGGGTTGAAATTTCTACTAATTATTATTTTTATATTTTACATGGTAGATAAAGCATCTCTATTATTTTGAAGAAAAATCAAAGCTGCAACATGATTATATTGTACAATACAAACTTGAATTTTAATCAAAGCATCTCTAATTATTTTTTTATATTGTACATTGTAGATAACATGATTAAACTCAACAAATTTGGTATGTTATATATAAATTTGTTGAATTTGGTTTGGTTTTGAAGTAGAATTTGGGAATTTTATAAATTTTGAAGTTTTAAGTCTTGGGGTTGTATTTGTGTCTAAGTAGGTTGATCTTAATTCTTTACCTTAAATGCTTTTATTTAGGTTCATGTGATGATTTGTTTTCTTATTAAAAGATATGATTTTTGGTTGATTAATTATTTGTTTGGATTCAACATAAAAGATAATGGAATTAGGTATTATAATTTTGATATTGTTCCATGTTTTGAATTGTCTATATTGTTATTACCACGAGAAAATCATATTGCTACTTAAATTTGAAACTTTGTGTGTCTTCCTCATATCATGGTCTTTGTTTATATAATTGCAGTTTATATTAGTTTTGTGTGTGTGTGTGTGTGTGTGTGTATGTGTGTATAACTATTGGGAGTTTCGCTTTATTAATTTAAGAATTGTAACTTACTTTGTAGGTTTTGGTAGCTATATACTTGCAACTCAATAACGTTCAATGTTAGACAACACTTCTAAACTATGGAAAAGTATAGAAGTTAAATATTTCATAATTTTTTTTTTCAGAGTCAATAGTTTTTTCGTGCATCGCACGGATTAGCGACTAGTATACTATATAATAAAAGTTAAGCTTAGAAGTCATGGTTGCACCAAGTGGCTTCACCAAATTGCAGAAATTTTCTTAAATTTTTAGATTTTAAGAAAAAATATATATAAATTTTCTTCTCCTATAATTTTTAAGTGTATATTGAACACTCAAGTAAACCAGTAGTATTGGACACATAGTGCTATAAAGAATGAAAGATTTTGATGAACACAAAAACTTAATAATTTAATAATATATCAATCTCTTCTTTGGATAGAAATAGACTTCTCTTGAGGGGAAAAAAAAAACAATTTGGATGGACACACGGCTACTTTAGCTCTCTTTTAATATATATAAACTTTAAACTCTACCTTTGTATCTTCATATCAACTCTTAAAATTCCTAAATAGAAAATTTTATACATTCTATGTTTTTTTTATGTAAAAAAACTTATCAGAACACCATTACAATATGGTATGCTTTAATTGATATCCAAAATTTAATCCAAATTGCAGAAAATTCATTAAATTTCTTTTCTTTTTTTAAATTAATTTAGTTGGTTGGTGTCACACAACCACAATACTTAAGGGAGACCTAATCATTGTAAATTATCTTTGTCAGTATCAAACTTTTTTTTTTCTCCAAAAAACCGTATATATCCCCCCAAAAAATACATTGTTGGTGAAGATACAAATTTGACATGTAGAAGAAAAGTTTGATACATATGATATAAAAATTGTGTTTTTTTTTTTTTTCTTATAAAAATTTTAAACATCCCATATAAAAAATAAAAAATAAAAAGTTTAAATGATAGAATTAGAGTCCCACATAAATTAATGAGTTTGTTTTTTTGAAACCACGTAAATTAATGAGTTTGAATAGCACGCATAATGGTATGTAGCATATGGTGATATATATCGAGTGTAATATTTAATTTTTTGTTGTAATCTAAATTTTTTTGCAATTTGGTTTCTTAAACACTCTATATTAACATAGACTTCAAGAAGTTTAGGGTATTTGATTTTTACTTGGTTTCCTTTTTGGTGGAGTGTATATATATACATGGTTATTAGGTGTTTTTTTCATTCTCCAACCTATTGTATGGTTTTTTGGTTTAGTCTTCCATTCTTCTATCTACAACACCTACAAAGGTATGTATTTGTATACTACGAATTTTTTTTTTTTATAATCAAATTGAATAGGTTTTTGTTTAATTATTATAACATGTTTTACTTTTCAATTCTCATCATATCTCAATGCTAATGAAGTTATTTACTTCTCAATTCTCATCATATCTTAAAAGTTATTTTCAATTATCAATGCAAACTTATTACCAAGGTTTTAACTTTTAGTTTTTTTTATTAAAAAAAATATTGAAGTTTTTGTGTATATATAAACCCTCTTTTTTCTTTTGTAGGGTGAAACTTGCCCAAGTTTTGCTGTCTTCTCCCCATCTTTCAAAGACAAAAATTAAAGGCGAAAACACCATTTTAGTCCTTACATTTTTAGTCCTTACTGTAAGGTTAAATTTATTCAACCATCTAATTGGCTTTATTCCGTGCCAAATTTGCTTGTAATTCAGCATTTAGTAACCTTGTATTTAGGTGGGTTTGATGTAAGGGTAGTGAGTGAGATAGAGTGAAGATTGCTCAAGAGTGTGCAAGAAAACAGAGACTCGCGGCTGGGACTCGCGGGTGACTCGCGGCTGCAAGCCGCCAGACGCAGCACACGTGCCAAGCATGCTGGAAGGTGAACAGTCATGCAAGCTGGAGCACTACAAGACAAAACAGGACAACTGGCCATACGGTTATCTCGCGACTGGATCTCGCGACTTAGTCAAGCCGCGAGGTCAAGCCGCGAGCCACCCCTGTTTTGTTAAACCTGACGTTTCACATTCCTCTCCCACTCTAGTATAAATACCCCTTTTACCCATGATTGAAAGAGAGCTTCCAAAGAGAATTTTGAGAGAGAAACCCTAAAGAAAAACAAGATTGATTCACCCACAATCTATACCTTAGAGTCTCTTCAAATTCCTCAACTCTCTTCCTCTCCATTGTCAAATCCTTGAGAGTCATTATACCAGACCTGGTTCTCACCATCATCATCACTGTGAGACAGTTGTTTGGATTTCTGGGAAGCAGTTAGGAAGGAACCAATCTTCATTGGCTGATGCTACGGTCTAGTAGCGGAATCCGAGAAGCTAGAAAAGAAAAAGGTTCGGCGCAACCTCGTTGGAGCAAGAAGCTTGAAGGGTTTAGGTGCACTGGGTAGATTAGGCTTGGAGGGTCTATTGCTGTCCATGTATCCCAACTGTATTTTCTAGTGGATTGTTTACCGCTTGGAGGGCGGCGGAGAGGTTTTACGCCGAGAGCTTCGGTTTCCTCTTCGATAACACATCGCGTGTTGTTTTTGTGTTTGCATCTTCCTTCCTCTGTATCTTTGCCTTTTTATTATCTGCTATAGATTTTATTTTGTGTTGGCTTAGATAGTTTTTTTAACCAATTTCATATTATAGCATATGTTAAGTTTCCGCACACTAGTTGTTTGACATATTGCTTGTATTGGTTAAGTTGTAATTTGGGAGTCTAAACGTTCAAAGGTGTTTATACACGTTTTTTGAACTTTCAATTGGTATCAGAGCAGGTACACTGCTATTGGTTTCATTACCATTGTGTGATCCTTGACTCCCTTTTGAGATGGATAGGTCTCAATCCCTAAATGCACCTCCATATTTTGATGGTAGTAATTATGCTTTTTGGAAGGTTCGCATGAGAGCTTTTCTGTGTTCTATTAATGAATCTGTTTGGGATGCTGTTGAGATTGGTTGGACCAGACCTGAGGCAGCCAAATCCACTTGGGATAAGGCAACACTTGCTGCATCTAATGCTAACAGTAAAGCACTCAATGCTATTTTCTGTGGTGTGTCTCCAGATGAATTTCACAGGATTTCTCACATTACCATTGCCAAAGAAGTATGGGAGATTTTGGAAACCACCTATGAAGGCACTAAGAAAGTGAAAGACACCAAGTTGCAAATGCTGACCACTTGGTTTGAGGAGCTCAAAATGAGTGAGGATGAGTCTTTTGACTCTTTCTATGGGAAGTTAAATGAGGTGGTTGTCAGTAAGTTCAACTTGGGGGAGAAAACGGAGGATTCAAAGATTGTAAGGAAGATCCTTCGATCATTGCTGGAAAGTTTTCGTGCTAAAGTGACAGCAATTGAAGAGAGCAAGGACCTTGATGACATCAAAGTACAGGAGCTGGTTGGTTCTCTGCAGACTTATGAGATGTCGCTGCCCAATCAACGGAAGAGTAAATCTCTTGCTCTAAGGACCATTAATGAGAAGGTGGAAGACTAAGACTCATCGGGAGAAGATGTGGTTGACAAAGATGTTGCATACCTTGTCAAAAATTTCAAAAAGTTCTTGAAATTCAAAAATAATGGCAAATTTGATGATAAAAGAAAATTCTGAAGTTCTGGAAGGGAGAAAAGGGAATTCAAAAAGAAAGATGGAAGAGAATCCCAACCCACACAAGGTGTCACTTGTTTCGAATGTAATGGGCATGGACACTTTAAGAAGGAATGTCCGAATTATTTGAAATCGAAAGGTAAAGTGTATGCCACGACTTTGAGTGACTCGGATTCGTCTAACTCAGAATCAGAAGAAAGCTGTGATGGAGAGGGGAACTATTCAGCCTTTATGACTATCGCTCATGTTGAGTTTTCGGATGAGTTGAATCTGCTTGTACGAGACCTTGGAGAACATAGTGATGATGAATCACTAGGAATTGTTGAAGAATCAGATGCTGAAGAAGATGAAAGAACAACAAATCTTCAAGAGAATTATAACTCACTCTTGGAGAAGTCGGGTGAGTACACAAGGGTGGCCAAGGCTGCTGTGAGAAAAATGAAAAAGGCTGAAGAGGACTACAAAAGTCTCCTAATCCGATATAGGGAGGCCAAATGTGAGATAGAGACACTGAATGGTGAGTTGTCCGAAACTTACACAAAAGTAAGATTTCTTGAGAATGAGGTTGTGCAAGCAAATGCTAAAGTAGAGAGGGTCACCACCAAGAAGCTAGATGATGTTATTTCATCTCAAAAGAGCTTTTCAGACAAATCGGATTGGGATATACCGGAGGAAGTAGTTCATCTGGAAATGTCACTAAAGAAGTGAAGTTTGTAAAGGCCAAAGATCCAGTTGTAACTGATCTTACTGGTGAGAAGCTCGAGGTGGAGGAGAAGAAGAATGTGGTGAACCAACGGATGCTGAATCCACGTAATCAATCTGTGGGCAGGTCTGAATCTCGTGCCAAGTCACGCCCACGACCACAAAGAGGTCCTAGAGCAACTTATGTGTGTCATTATTGCGGACTTCAAGGGCATACTCGACCAAATTGCCAAAAACTGAGAGCAAAAAATAGTGCAACTCCCCAAAGGTCAGGAGGACCTGGAAATGATAGAAGAATTTGGGGAGGTGATCAATCTAGAGATCAGAATGGTGATCCCGGAATGATGAACGTGATGAAAATGATTGGTGCATTCACCAACTGCTTGGAAAGCTTCTCACGAAGGTTTGAAAGCCCTAACTCCCGTACCCAATCCTATAAGGAAATCACCCCAAACGCAAGTGACGTGTGGGTGAAAAAGGGTACTCATGCATAAGCATTACAACATGTCCATGCATTAATACTTCCTATGCTTTGTGACAATGTTATTTTGTTTTGCTTGTTGTTTTTGCTGTTGGTTGTTTGCTTGTCTACTCGTGCATATTTTTAATTTTGTCTTATCAATCTTTTTGTTTCTTGTGTCAAAAATCCAAAAATCACATAAAAATTAGAAAATCAAAAAGCTTGATTGACTTTGTTGAGTTTTTGTCTCAAAACTTGTTTTGCCTTGTACTTTTGTGCTAATGGCTTTGTGCATTTTCGAGCATTACTTGTTTTCATGCACTCATATCACTGTGGGAAAAATCTTGAAATCTATGTGATTGTTGTAAATAGATCTTCAAACTTGTCATGAATGATTAGTGAATGGTTATGTTGATCTTGAGACATGCATAGACTTGTGTCTATATATCTTCCCACTCTTTATTTTTGTTTTGCTAAAAAGAGCTCACCAAATGTAAATCTCCAAATGAAAAGAGATATTGAGCTGCAAAAGCCTGTCGCACATTCTAGTATTTGACTAGGAAAAAGGGTAAGCGATCTTATATTAAAGTGAATGTTTATTCAAAAATCCAAAGGCTTGTTCATCAAAGAGAAATGTCAAATATCACTCTCACAAAGGTGATTGCCTCAAAAGATCAAAACGATCAATTGTTATGATTAAAAGTGGAGTCAAATGTAAAGCTCCAAATTATGTTATCAAGTTTTGTGGGAGGTCATATATACATACTTCTATAATTGAGATGGGTCACATGATCTAGTGCTAATTGTGTATGTCTTAGTTGAATTAATCATTGAAACTTCACATTAGACTAAGGACTATCTCATTGTTGATATCCACACACAACACACAAGTTTATGTTCAATAAATGCCATATTCATTTGTGTGATTGTACTTGATGAAATGTGTTTTCACATGCTCAATCTTTGTTAAATCAAGCACAAAAAGATTTTTTAGTGTTTTAGGTGTTTTTGGAAAGTATTTTGTTTGAAAAATCTGAAAATTTTAAAATTCCAGTTTTGCCCTGTTTTGGCGGCTCAGTCGCGGGTATGTCAAGTCACGTGCCTCAGTCGCATCTTCGCGGGTCATTTTTGGCGGCTTGTTCACGAGTGGAAGGTCCAGTCGCGAGGGTAACTCAGAGATTTTCGCAACTCAGCTCGCGACTCACTCGCAGGTAGACCTTCCAGTCGCGAAAAACACTTAGAAGAATTTTTCAAATTTTTGTCTTTGAGTGTCTTGGCAGCCTGAACTGGCGACTATGTGGCGACTTAATCAAGTCGCGAAAAACGCGTGTTTGGCAGAACCAGGAGCAGTTTTTAAATCTTTTTCAGTTTTCCCTCGAACATTTGTAACTGTTCATCTTCTCCTTTCCAAACACTCCGTGAATCCATTTTCAAACCTCATTGGTGCTTCATTTCTTATCCAAATCATCAAGAAAAGGTATGGGTTTTTGCTTTCTCAATCTCATTTTCCCTTTTCCTGGATATTTTTGTTACCGTTTGGATTGATATTGTGTTCGAAATACTTCTCTCTTTGTGTAATGGGTATGGCGTGTTTTGTTTGCTATTGTTCTCATCTGTTTTCATGTTGAGCGGTCACAATGTGTTTTTCATTATTATGATATTTGCCTGTTGTTGAGTCTGAAAATCTTTTCTTAAATGGGTTTTGGTGTTTATTTGACTTGCTCATATCACTTGCTTGAGTATTGATGTTGGATTTCGGTATTGGTTACTGAGTTTTTATGATAACATAATGTGTGTCTCTCAATCATGTGCTCTAGTTTGGATGATTTGTTACTTCATGTTGAAATTTTTTTCCATGTTCATATCTCTTGTGGAGTGTTTTATGATATCTGCTCTAAATGTTCGAATGCTGTATCTGTTTGCATATCATGGTCATGATAACCTGTCTCATTGACAGTTTTATTAGTTGTTTTATCTATCTATGCCTTTATGCACTTTCACCATTTTGCTGCACCTGTCTTTTTGTGCTCCTTTGTATTGTTGGAAGTTTGGTCTGCACTATCTTCAGTTTGTATTTGTGTATTGAAATTTTTCTTGCACTGAATCTTGTTGACATTTATCTTGTGTGGTACTATTGTTTGGTTCTCTGCTGTGGGCCTGTTCTCTTGCAGATATCTCGTCGATCTTCCAGGGGGAAAGACATTGTTGCTGACGAACCA
Organism: Quercus lobata; assembly: GCF_001633185.2. NCBI lineage: Eukaryota > Viridiplantae > Streptophyta > Magnoliopsida > Fagales > Fagaceae > Quercus > Quercus lobata. The sequence goes on along the minus strand of NC_044914.1, from coordinate 46,651,511 downwards.
GCAACACCAGTTGCTAAAAGGACTCGTCTATCATCTCAGGCATCTCAAGACCCCAATGAGGATAGGTTCAGACTTCCGCTTAACTCACATGCCTACTCAAACGTTTTTGACAAGTCAACTACTATAGTGGAACGGGTGGTAGAGTTTAACACATTAGGGACCACTTTTATCCCTCGAATCTTTGAGAAACGAGATTGGGCAAACTTGTTCGGGAACTTTGATGATCCAATGGATGAGCTGGTCAAAGAATGCTTCTCCAATGCAACTGATCTTGGACCTCAACTCATTTTCTGGGTCAGAGGAACAGAGTTTAGTGTTTCTCCAGATTCCATCGCAGATCTTCTCGGCATCACCAGACCTCAGAATGTAAATATAACTCCATACGATGAACGAACTCCAGAAGTTGGAGAAATTCTACAAATCCTAGGATACGATCATGAAGTATCCAGTGCAGGAACATCCATCAGCACCGCAAAGTTTGCACCAAAGCTGGCCACACTGAAGTTGATCATGTTCACCAATCTCTACCCACTGTCCAACACTACATTCATCAATCTTGGGAGAGCTCTATTCCTTTGTGATCTTATTACAGGAGCCCCCATTGATATATGTGCTCACATCTACTACACCTTGAGGAAGACCGCGTGTAGAACTGCAGCTCGAGAAATTATTCCATTTTGCAGTCTCATCATGAAGCTCATTCTTCGTGAAGGCATTATTCCTTCTGCAGATGGAAAAATGTTGACCCATCAGCATCCCATTTCCATGTTCACTCTTCAAGCTAGCAGAAGTCACTCCTCTAAATCACCAAGGAATGTTCACATCTCTCCGGTTACTCCATCTGTCCCTGAATCAGAGACACCTGCACATACTACATCTACTTCGCGTGCTGTTCCTGAAGCTTCACCGGCTAGTATTCTGCAAGCACAAACTGCTCCTCATACTGATAGAGTCGGGAGTGTACTTGAGCATATTCAGAAACGCATTGATGAGATTGTGGCACTTCTCTACTCCACAAACAACCATGTCCAAATGCGTCTTGAGACTATGGAGAATCAGCTAGATGATATTCAACGAAAGTTGGACGAGAGCCTTTAGCTATTCGTGCCAAAAAGGGGGAGAGCATTCAATAAGGGGGAGAAAGTTCAAAGGGAAGTGTGCATAGTGATAGGGGGAGTACACACATACTTTTGTTTTAAGTCTTATCCTCTAAACTTATAGGTTTAGGTTTATGTTTGTTGGACTATTTATTGTTTACATGGGTTTGATACACTGTGTTTTTGGTGTATAGTTGTTTCTAACTCTTAACATATACTCTTGGTTTAAACTTTAATATATTTTGATGATGTTATTCAGGATGTTTTGTGTTTGTACCCATGTGCTTTTGTAAGCTTTTAGGGTTAATGTTTTATGCATAGTTTGTAGGCTTTATGGTATGTTCCTTGCTTATTGCAGCCTTTATGCTATGTTGAAATCAGTACTTTAATCTAAATGTCTTGCATTTTGGTTTATGTACTGTCACTCTTGTGCCTTTGTAGGATTGTTCCTAAATGCATATACCTTGTGTATTATGCATTGGTTGAGTGTTGAACATGCAAGTGTCTTGCCTTGTGCTTGTTAAATTGTATGTCCTTGTGTTCATTTCAAGTGTGAATGAGCACTGTGATCACTACCTTATGGTGTTCACTTGGTTGATCAAGCCATGGTTTGTTTCTTAACTCCATCTTTGCTTGATCACATATTGCCTGTTTCATATGCATTTATAATTTTCTGCTTACAATGATCATGGTGTATTGTTGTGTTTCAGGAGTATTATGTCCATATGATTCAAGTGCTTCATAGCTTCTAGAGTTAGGTGTGAGTGAGTTTTGTTCAACTGTTCCCATCTCACATGTTAAGTCTAGAGTCTGTTTTAGGGTTTTGTCACGGAATAGCCAAAGGGGGAGATTGTAAGGTTGAATTTATTCAACCATCTAATTGGCTTTATTCCGTGCCAAATTTGCTTGTAATTCAGCATTTAGTAACCCTGTATTTAGGTGGGTTTGATGTAAGGATAGTGAGTGAGATAGAGTGAAGATTGCTCAAGAGTGTGCAAGAAAACAGAGACTCGCGGCTGGGACTCGCGGGTGACTCGCGGCTGCAAGCCGCCAGACGCAGCACACGTGCCAAGCATGCTGGAAGGTGAACAGTCATGCAAGCTGGAGCACTACAGGACAAAACAGGACAACTGGCCATACGGTTATCTCGCGACTGGATCTCGCGACTTAGTCAAGCCGCGAGGTCAAGCCGCGAGCCACCCCTGTTTTGTTAAACCTGACGTTTCACATTCCTCTCCCACTCCAGTATAAATACCCCTTTTACCCACTATTGAAAGAGAGCTTCCAGAGAGAATTTTGAGAGAGAAACTCTAAAGAAAAACAAGATTGATTCACCCACAATCTATACCTTAGAGTCTCTTCAAATTCCTCAACTCTCTTCCTCTCCATTGTCAAATCCTTGAGAGGCATTATACCAGACCTAGTTCTCACCATCATCATCACTGTGAGACAGCTGTTTGGATTTCTGGGAAGCAATTAGGAAGGAACCAATCTTCATTGGCTGATGCTACGGTCTAGTAGCGGAATCCGAGAAGCTAGAAAAGAAAAAGGTTCGGCGCAACCTCGTTGGAGTAAGAAGCTTGGAGGGCTTAGGTGCACTGGGTAGATTAGGCTTGGAGGGTCTATTGCTGTCCATGTATCCCAACTGTATTTTCTAGTGGATTGTTTACCGCTTGGAGGGCGGCGGAGAGGTTTTACGCCGAGAGCTTCGGTTTCCTCTTCGATAACACATCGCGTGTTGTGTTTGTGTTTGCATCTTCCTTCCTCTGTATCTTTGCCTTTTTATTATCTGCTGTGGATTTTATTTTGTGTTGGCTTAGATAGTTTTTTTAACCAATTTCATATTATAGCATATGTTAAGTTTCCGCACACTAGTTGTTTGACATATTGCTTGAATTGGTTAAGTTGTAATTTGGGGGTCTAAACGTTCAAAGGTGTTTATACACGTTTTTTGAACTTTCACTTACATTTTTGGGTCATAGTCAATTTGGTCCTTACATTTTAGTAATAGCAAATTTGGTCCTTGTTATTTTCACATTGCAGTCAATTTGGTCTCTATCATTAACTTACTAATAGAATTGCCTATGTGACAAACTCTACCGTTAACTTACTAACGAAATTGATTATGTGGCAAATGGCATGCATTGTTGGCATACTTAAAAATGAAGTGGCTAATAAATAATAATAAAAAAGTTTTTTAATAATATCTCAGTGCTAATGAAGTTATTTACTTCTCAATTCTCATCATGTCTTAAAAGTTATTTTCAATTATCAATGCAAACTTATTGCCTAGGTTTTAACTTTTAGTTTCTTGTATTAAAAAAAAAATATTGAAGTTTTTGTGTATGTATAAACCCTCTTTTTTCTTTTGTAGGGTGAAACTCGACCAAGTTTTGCTGTCTTCTCCCCATCTTTCAAAGCCAAAAATTAAAGGCAAAAACACTATTTTGGTCCTTACATTTTTGGGTCATAGTCAATTTGCTCCTTACATTTTAGTAATAGTCAATTTGGTCCTTATTATCTTCACATTGCGGTCAATTTGGTCTCTATCATTAACTTACTAACGGAATTGCTTATGTGGCAAACCATACCGTTAACTTACTAACGGAATTGATTATGTGGCAAATGGCATGCATTGTTGGCATACTTAAAAATGACGTGGCTAATAAAATAATAAAGTTTTTTAATAAACATTAAAAATTACAATGTGTCAACATTTAAACTAAAAAAATTTAAATAATTTTTTTATCAATTTAAAAAATATAGAAAAACAAAATTTTAGACCATTCCCAATTTTCCTTTTACATTCTTTTCAGCCAAACACCAAAACACGAAACTCAAAAACAAATTTGTTCCATATCTGACTATTCTTCTCTCTCAAACTCTTTATCTTACTATCTCTCTTTCTCACTTGCAAACCCAAAGTTCTCACTTCCTAACGACTCTAATCTACAACTGAACCTAGCTTCAATCCTCCATGGCCGAAGCATAGATCGGCCTCCATGGCCAAAGTCCTTAAGCTCTGCTAGCATTTACTACCAGCAACGCCGCCGCTTGATTGCTAGCGAAAATGTCTTTGCTCTCCTCCGCAACTATTGACCGCCGCAACTCCATCGAACACGATGTTGGCCATAACAAATAAAACATACACGCAAACTTAGACACCTTCCTCCCTTCAATTATTTCCTTGGAACCATTTTCTCTTTGCTTGCCCAAAAACAAAACAAAATATAAAAATGACAAAGTTTAGCTACAACCTTACTAAATAAAATAAATATTATTATATATTTTGAAAATCTAACCGTTGAACTGCATGTCCTTTATACTTTTAATACACATGTCAAATTTTATGTCAATCAAATAATATTTATTGTATGATCTATAAGCTTATATTTTATGCATAATTTTAAATTACAAAAACTTGCAGTTTAAACAATTTATTGATGATATAGCAATTGATATTTAATTTTCTAAAATTTTTGCAAGCATGGAGAATATAAGAAGAAATTGTAATCCATTGGTGGATTTGTCAAAATTCACTTCCAATAAAAATTTATAGAGTAAGGTTGTAGCCTTAGGCTATAACCCATTCTGTAACTAAACTTTGTCCATATAAAAAAGCAATTGAAATATTGGTCTTCTGGGTATTCTTTATTTGAATACATGTCTTTGTTTCAGAGAGAGAGAGAGAGAGAGAGAGAGAGAGATCAAATCTGGGTTTTACTGTTCATGAGAGAAACAAATAAAGAGAAGCAGAAAATCAAATTTGGAACAAATTTGAGTTTGAGTTTTGTGATTGGTTACCAAGAAACTTTGAGGATGATCTTAATTTTTTATTCTTGAGAATTTTTTTTTTGTTTTTATTTTATTTTTACAATTTAAATACTGATATGGAATTTTTTAATTACTAATAAAAAATTTTATTATTATTTTATTAGTCACGTCATCTTTAAGTATGCCAACAGTGCACACCGTTTGCCACATAAGCAATTTCGTTAGTAAGTTAACAATAGGGACCAAATTGACTGCAATGTGAAAATAACATGGACTAAATTGACTAATACTAAAATGTAGGAACCAAATTGACTATTACCCCAAAATGTGAGGACCAAAATGGTGTTTTCGCCAAAATTAAATTATCATGTGAGTTTCTCCACTTTCATTTTTTAAAGTTTAGTAATTCAAATTGTTCTTGACTATTAAATTAAGGTTACCATCTAAATATGCTTTCAATTATTATTTTTGGATTGTTTATAATTATTGAATTCAAGGTTTTGCATTTATATATGCAATGGTGAGTACTTAAGCTTTAAAGCTTAATATATATTATGCAAACTCCCTGAATACTTTTTTTTTTCCTCAGAAAAAAGAAAAGAAAAGAAAAAGAGTTATATAGTTATCTATCATCTTCCATTACTAGACTTATATTTGATTTTTTTTATTATTATATAAAAACCTTAGTCTTACACAATATGCATTCATTAAGAAAAGAAAAAAAAAAAGAGTTATATAGTTATCTATCATCTTCCATTACTAGACCTATATTTGATTTTTTTATTATTATATAAAATCCTTAGTCATACACAATATGCATTCATTATATAACCCAATGTAAAAAATCACTTTTTTTTATTATTAAATTTTACTTAAATTAATAAAAACTTTCTTTAGTTTACACATTATATTAAGCTGTGCATCGCTCAAGCATAATTCTAGTAAAAATAAAAAGTATAGAATCTCGCTAAAATTTTAACCTCAAACAGGAGTACAATTTTTAGTACTAAAGAACACTCAACTGGCTTACTTGTAAAATTCAGGAGAAATTATACTTTACCATCCTAAACTATATACTAGATTATGTTTTACACCTCAGACGTTTCAAATACACACTTTACACCCTAAACTATTACACTTTGCAGCCTGCCATTACTTTTGTTGTTATGTTAGATGGAATCCTACCGGACATGACATGAAAAGCATCTTATTTAGGTGGAACAAAATTAAAAAACAAAAACACCCATCTTCAAAATCAATTAAAACAAAAGCCCATTGTTTTCCAGCTCTCTTTGTCCTGTGCGTGCCGACTGCCCAGCTAGCCTCTCCTCAAAATCAGATTGTTGCAAAAGATTTTAATCTAGATTTCTGCAAGGGAAAAAAAAAATGATATTAACCAGATTTACACTTGGCGTTCAATAATATGACAATGTTATTGCGTGCTCAAATAAATAACATATTAAGGGATAAGTTCAAAACAAAGCAAAAGCCAATTGTGATGATAGTTATGTAGGCCACCACGCCATTTATGAGATACTAGGCTGCTATGTCTCGGTCTGATCCTGTTGAAGTACGATCTCTATATAATATCAACAATAATGCTGATATTTGAAAGGTCAATTCTAAAAAAGTATAGAATCTCGCTAAAATTTTAACCTCAAACAGGAGCACAATTTTTAGTACTTATTAGAAGACTCAATTGGCTCGCTCATAAAATTCAGCAGTGAAATATGCTTAATTCAGTCTATGAGATTGAGAGCATTAATAAAATTATTTACATTTAAATATTCACACTTTCTTACCACCTTCCTCCGCTTCTCCTATAAATTCGACCTTTCCATATTGGTTTAGCAATAGAATCTGCAAGTTATAGATTTCATAAGTGAAACACATAAAATCAAGCAAGAGCTCTTCTTCTTATTACTCTTTCTTGTTGAAGATCACAAAAAATATTTTCCATTTTCATTCATTCCTTGTATGCATATTCATTCAACCCTACGTTTGTTTTCGCTATATGTACAAAACCTTTAGTCCCTCCGCCTCTCACCACAAAATCTTTGTGTAAAATTCATAGCCATTAACCTCTTCTTTGACATTGTTTCTCTCTATTTTCATAACGGACAGAGTTTAAGTACAAAGTTGGTTGTAGTTTAAAATTACAATTTTACTCCATATCTTTTTATTAAAGTTGAGTTTTCACAAATTTACCATTGAATTACATTTTCTTTTTATATACTCTATGCTTGTAAAATTTCTAGAAAATTGAAAATCAATAGCTATGTTATCAATAAATTATTTAAATTGTAAGTTTTTGTTGTTTAAAATTATGCATAAAATATAAGTATATGAATAATATAGTAAATAAAAATTATTTATTATATATTTTGAAAATCGAATACATATATATTTTGAAAATCTAATACATATCAAATTTTGTAGCTAAACTTGTTTTTGTAACCCTCTCAATTTCTTCTTTGTTAATCAATGGCTCCAAGTTTTAGAAAAGGTCCCTCAGATGTCACTAACCAATCTCCAATCACGTTGGAAGGTTCAAACTTCTTAGCCAATGGTCATGTCATTCTCTCCCAAGTCCCTGATAACATCACAGCCACACTTTCACCATACACAAACATTGACGAATCCATCACCAACGTCGGTTGCTTTGTGGGCTTCAATGCCAAGGAGTCCACTGACCGACATGTCGTTTCCATTGGTAAACTTAAAGACATAAGGTTCATGAGCATATTCAGGTTCAAGGTTTGGTGGACCACACACTGGGTTGGTTCCAATGGTAGAGACCTAGAGAACGAGACCCAGATGGTGATTCTTGAAAGTTCTGATCTGGGTCGTCCTTATGTTCTCCTTCTTCCTCTTTTGGAAGGTCCTTTTAGAGCCTCTATTCAACCTGGTCACGATGATAACTTTGATCTTTGCGTTGAGAGTGGCTCTTCTAAGGCCTTTGGTGACTCATTCATAAGTGTCATGTACATGCATGCTGGTGAGGACCCTTTTCGTTTGGTCAAAGAGGCTATGAAAGTTGTGAGGGTTCACTTGGGTACTTTTAAGCTTTTGGAAGAGAAAACCCCACCTGGTATCGTGGACAAATTTGGTTGGTGCACTTGGGATGCATTCTATCTTTCTGTGCACCCTCAAGGTGTTTTAGAAGGTGTGAAAGGTCTTGTTGATGGTGGATGCCCACCTGGGCTAGTGTTACTTGATGATGGGTGGCAATCAATTGGTCATGATTCTGATCCAATCACACAAGAGGGAATGAATCAAGCTGTTGCTGGTGAACAAATGTCATGTAGGCTCTTGAAGTTTCAAGAGAATTACAAGTTTATAGACTATGTTAGTTCTAAAAAGTGTGACAATCTTAAGGGTATGGGGGCCTTTGTTAGGGACCTAAAGGAGGAGTTCAAGAGTGTGGACTATGTTTATGTGTGGCATGCTTTGTGTGGTTATTGGGGTGGGGTTAGGCCCAATGTGCCTGGATTGCCTGAATCTGTGGTTGTAGAGCCCAAACTCTCACCGGGGTTGAAGTTGACCATGGAGGATCTAGCTGTGGATAAGATTGTTGACACTGGTGTGGGACTAGTCTTACCGGAGATCGTTGATCAGATGTATGAGGGGCTTCATTCACACTTGGAGACCGTTGGTATTGATGGTGTAAAAGTTGATGTTATTCATGTAAGTCCTAACTTTTATGTTTTCTTTTTTGTTTAATTTTATAGACAATTATTGGTTTCCATTCGGCATAAAAGTATACAAAATACACATTTGTTTAGTTTACAACATAAATATTACTACAATATAAACTAATAATTTTCCTAATTTTTTTTTTATTGAAGCAAATTTTTCTGACTTTATGTCGCATAAGATTGCTAGATGTCCTATTGTAGGAACTAATTAAGTTTATTTCTTGGGGAAGAGAGGAAGGTAATTTAAACTTAATGAATATATAGTGACATTTTTGATTTACTAGGCATGTCTTTTCGTATGTGCCTATCTTTCTTCTCGCAATTATAAGAGTCTTTATCTTCATTCTATCCGTAGGTGCCTATCTTGCCTCTCTTTCTTCTTGCAATATAAGAGTCCTTATCTTCATTTTGTCCTCATTCGGTTTGTAGATGCCTATCCTTCTTCTTGCGAGTCCTTTAACTATCTATCCTCATTCTGTCCTCGGTTGTCTATCTTCAAATTTGCAATGATAAAATGTGGAGATTCTTTTACTTATCTGTCTGTCTTGTTTGAGCATGCTAATGTAGTATCACTATTAAATGATGAAACTTATTTTCATTAAAAAAAATCCCTACAAAATATTTTCAACCATGATTTTGAATCTTTGATTACCATAGTGATTAATATGTTTAAATGTAATTTACATGGTCCTCTTTAGCTTCTTTTTTTAAAAAAAATAATAAATAATATACCTTGCCCTATAATTAACTGTGAATGATTCTAAAATGTTAATAATTTTCATTCTATATAGTTGCTGGAGATGGTATGCGACAATTATGGTGGCAGAGTTGAGCTTGCAAAAGCATATTACAAAGCCCTCACTGCCTCTGTAAAGAAGCACTTCAATGGAAATGGTGTCATTGCTAGCATGGAGCACTGCAACGATTTCATGTTCCTCGGAACAGAGGCCATATGTCTTGGCCGTGTTGGTATGTCACTGCAATACCATGCCTCGTTAATGTTATGCTATTAAATTTATGAGAACATTTTAGAATATGAATATATACTTTTATTAACCCGTCAAACTTTTTTTTTCCCACCCATAAATGTAATAGTAATAGTAATATATATATATATATATATATATAGATAGATAGATAGATTACTATTAGATTTATGAAAATGAGATAGTAACATAAGATCCATGCAAATGTACCTTTTCCAAATTTGTATACACCTTGTGTTTTAGGGAAGTCTCATCACTATATCATGGAAAAAGCAAATATTTTCTAATAACTTGTTAGAGTTGGATGATTTTCACATATGAAATCAAATTATTTTGAGTATAAGACTATTAAAAATTTAAAATTACCACGTGTTTATAGTTTGTTACAAAGTTCATAACTGTTCTTCTCAAAAAAAAAAAAAAAATGAGGGAAAAAAAAGTTAAGACTTAGCATTTTGGGGTGTCTACACTTTTTCATTTTGGTCCTAAAAAGTGTATTTTTATCATAAAACATTGTCTTTTGAAGATGCAATCCTAGATATTTTTAGCCAGCAAAGAAGAAAATAAATGTTTTGGGTCATGTTACAAAGAAACAACATAGACAACCTAATGAGACCTTAGTTTTCAATCAACTAATGTGTACATGTTATGTGTATTACATAGGGGATGATTTTTGGTGCACTGATTCATTTGGTGATTGGCTCCAAGGGTGTCATATGGTGCACTGTGCCTACAATAGCTTGTGGATGGGCAACTTCATTCAACCAGATTGGGACATGTTCCAATCTACTCACCCATGTGCTGCTTTCCATGCTGCATCTCGTGCCATTTCTGGTGGTCCTATTTATGTGAGTGACATTGTTGGGAAGCACAACTTTGAATTGCTAAAGACCCTAGTGTTGCCTAATGGGTCCATTTTGAGGTGTGAGTACTATGCACTTCCAACTCGAGACTGTCTCTTTGAGGACCCTCTCCATGATGGGAAAACTATGCTGAAAATCTGGAATCTCAACAAGGTGAGCTTTCTTGCCACATAAGTATTGATGTAGTCCACATAATTAGAGGCCTTGGCTCCAAGTCATTTGTTTAGTATGTGCAATGTTGACTATGGCATGGCTTACATTCGGACATATCCAAAATTTGTGACCATGAAATTAAGAGTAATGTTGGGGATCCAAAAAATTTCACAATCTTTTAACCTTTTAACATTACAAGTTAACACCACTCATTTTTGTTAGCATTAATCACACTCATCAATTTTATTAGACTTACTGTAAAATTAAAGGTCCCCATGCTAAACCATGTCATTGAATGAGCCTTACAACTTACAAATTGAATGTGCAATAGAGCACCACATTGGTGAGCATGAAAGGACTATGTCTATGATCATGATCACCATCAACCTCCTTCTGGGTTCCTAGTAGTTTCGAAAATTTCCTTTGTTGATTTGTCCATTCGTATACTTTATGTTTTACCTTTCCAACAGTACACTGGAGTGCTTGGGGCATTCAACTGCCAAGGAGGTGGATGGTCTCGTGAAACTAGGAGCAATCAATGCTTCTCCCAATGTTCCCATGTTTTGACTTCTCAAGCCAACCCAAAAGACATCGAGTGGAAGAGTGGCAAGAATCCAATTTCCATTAAAGGAGTACAAGTTTTTGCCTTGTACTATAACCAAGCTAAGAAGCTAGTCCTTTCCAAGCCATCCGAGAATGTAGAGTTGTCTTTAGAGCCATTCAAGTTCGAGCTCATAACTGTGTCCCCAGTGACTGTCTTGGCTGGAACTTCTATTGAATTTGCTCCTATTGGCTTGGTGAATATGCTCAATACTGGTGGTGCCATTCAGTCCTTGGCCTTCAATGATGATGGCAAGTCAGTTCAAATTAGAGTGAAGGGCACTGGAGAAATGAGGGTGTTTGCATCAGAGAAGCCAATTGCTTGCAAGACTGATGAAGAGGTTGTACCATTTGAGTATGAGGGCTGCATGGTTGTTATTCAAGTACCATGGCCCGATTCTTCCAAGTCATCTATAGTAGAGTATTACTTCTGAAGGGGCTGAATTTTATTAGCCTCCTTCAATATTTTTATCATGGGTTGTGTTAACGAGCACCATAAAGTCCCCGTTAACAACGACTTTTTGTAACTTTTTGCAACATCCTTTCTACTTTTTACAACTTTTTGTCCTTTTTGATAATTTTTTAGTAGTTTTTTTAATCCTTTTTGACAACCCTTTTTAATAATATTTTGTCATTTTTATTAAGTGGGACCCATATAAGGAAATCTTAACAATCATCGTACGGTGCTTGTTAACATTTCCCTTTTATTATTTCAATTTTTTTTGTTTAAGGGATTTAATGACTTCTTTGCTCCCTAAGATAGGGGAAGTATAATGTCTTTTTTTAGGGATTTGATGACTTCTTTGCTCCCCAAGATAGGGGAAGTAACTTAGTGATTTAAGTGATATTTAAGTTATATATTATTACTAATTTTGCATATTTGATTGGGTCTTGAAAATGATTTCTCTTTTCATGATATTCCCCTAAGCTAAGCACTTTGTAGCATCATATCTTTTTTCCCGTCTCGGAACATCACTTTTTATATGGAATCATTATTGACACAACTTTATTATATATCAATTATAACAAGTTAGTCACATAAAAAAAAATTTTAATTACAAGATGTTGTCAACAATGTTGTATACCTTCAGTACATTAGTTAAAGCAATGTTGCAAGAGCGGCAGCACAATACCTTCCCCTGTTTTCCTTTTTCTTTTCTTTTTTTTGCTGAGAACTTTTTCTTGTTTTCCTTGTTTTCCTAAACAAAGTGACCCCTGTCATAAAAATAATAGTACATACAAGTCTTCGTAATTGAGTTCTATTGTCTTGCTCCGAGAAGGTCCATACCGTTTACTTTGGCAGTTCAGTTAGGTTGTTGAACTTAAGTAAGAGTGTGAGAAATGGTGAATGTAATTGGTATTCTAACATTCCCTCTTATTTGTGGGATTTAGTTTTCCTTAATAAGTAACAACCACCGCCAAGTGTGGCTCATTATGGTAAAAGTCTTTGTATTTGGTTCACTTGGTGAGCAGTTCGGATAATAACCCCATTAAGGACTCAATGGTACATGTGATATTACTTATTACCCTCACATGCTATGTAATCAATGAGTCCACACCGGATACCACATGACATCTTTTGACTTTTAAATGGGTTGCTCTCATACCATGATAAATAGTGTTCCAAAAAATTTAAACTATTAAGAAATAATAAAATTAATAATTTAACTACTTTTCTAACAGAGTTTAACACAAGCCTAAGTTTGAATTGAAGCATGTAGCCTTTCCTAAGAGCATTCACATCAGTTCGGCTAAAATTTCCTTTCTATTTTATACTAAAAACCTACTTTTTCTATTTTACATACCCACTTCTCAAAATCCTCAACATCAGTCCATCTATTCTACACTCTATTTTATTTAAATAATCAATTTTCTTAATTTTTTTTATTATTTCTCTCAACTACCCTTTACAAACACGCTCTCTCTCTCTCTCTCTCTCTCCATTTTTTATGATTTGTTGCTCTCTCTCTATACCCATCTTTATACCTATTTCTAAACACAAATCACCTCTCCCTCTCGGTCCTCTCCACACCCTCTCGATCAGATCCCCATAGACACCTTCACCACCATCTCAAACTCCTCACTTTCCCTTGCTCCTCTTCCACGCTCATTGAGAATAAACATCAAACACCTTCACTGCAAAACCAGCAAGACCCATACTCATTCCTCAAACAAGACCCAATCTCCACACCCTCTCGGTCAGATCTTCTCTACCTGTATTCGACCCTTAAGCCGCCTCAAGTAAATGCAAAGAGAGTAAAGGATGGATTAAACACTGCAGAAACCATGCAATATGGTTTCAGAGTAAAAAATAATTATTATTTGCGTGAAGGGAAGATACCATCATCTAACATTTTTCCCCATGGTTCACATGGCAATAGAAACTGAAATGCCATTACAGATTGCAAAAGAACAACTAATTAAAGATTTCTCAGAGGAACAAGTTAACAATTCTCGTAAAAAAACTTCAGCAGCTATAAGCTGTTCATCATAATCCAAAATGCTTTGAAGCATTGATGAAAAAATGGTACAATTCATCATTTTGCATTATTTTCTATACCAAACAGAACGCATGCCTAAATTCCAATGTTAAAGGGAGCCCATTCCCTTCAGTGATGAGCCTTTGCTGCTTTCGCTTCTGCTTTCTTATGAGACTTAGCCTTTGCCTGAAGGTGGCAAAAGTTCAAAAACAAAAATAAACAATAAGCATATGTAAAATGACTTTGTTATGTGTTTAGATATAAAAATAAATGACAAAGAACGGCCAAAACAGCATATTCATAGAAACTCAAAGAGAAGCATAAGATTGTCATTCCAGAGAACCCAACAATATCTTTTGAACTCAAGTGAAATGGAACCAACCAAAGGTGGTGAACAACCTTTATCTTTATTGTAATGACACATGCACCAGGTGGGTCTTGAGCCTACAATCTCACCCTCCACCATGCTCTTGTAATGGTAGGAGCTACCATTTGAGCTAGTGCTCATTGGCAATAGCAATCAGAAGTGAACAACTTTATGCAAGAATGCACAAAGCAAAAACTTCCAGCGAGGAAATCACCTTATTGGGATAAGATAAATCGCTATTGCCATAATTTTAAAGGCAACAAAACTAAACTTCACAAAAATATCACCATATTTGTTCCTCATAATCTCTTGACTAATAAAAAGAAGTTCTTAGATAAGTGATTTCTTAAAAAAAAAGCACAAAATGGGGTGCATAAAGGAAGAGCGAAAAGGTTCTCTAATAGAGAAAAATTCATAACCCCACTTTGTATTTGCCCTTAGCCTATCGAGCTTCTTTTACTACTAACTTACAACAACCTTACAGTCCATCAACCAATTAATGATAATACCTACACGTGCATTGAAAGTTGCCATTAAAGAAGCTTCAACAACATATGAATCAAGCTTCAAACCCAATAAAAAATAAAGGCTGAAAAACTTTTTTTTTGTTGGATTTATACAATTTCATAAAGATTCCACTTTCATCCTCAAACTTGAAAAGTTATATTTTTGCAATGGAAAAATTTATTAAATGGTTTCAGTCAATTCAGTTCTGTCCTTTCATTCATTTTCTGTTGAGAAATGCCAAGTCTACAACATTTTCACAACTAATCCGAGCTGTTACTTGTTCTAATTTAGGCTCACCACTGAAATTACTTCTTTGCCCACCAGTAACAACCAATAACAATTTGCCAACTATGATTTGTTGCGAACAATTTGTGAATATAGCATTACTCTTTTCCGTTAATTTAATTCCATACCACCTTAGCCTTTTAACGTGCCACTTAATGAGTGACCCCAATTGGTCTGTAGCCAATCGGTAGTTTTGGGACTAAGGTTTTGTTGTTGTATGCCATATGCAAATTCCTTTGCAGTGAATGGTATAACAAAATCGACAACTTTTTAAATTCAAAGATTAAAACTACAACATTTAAAACTTTGATAGAAATTTTTATTTTAAAAAAAAATTTAAAAATTTAAAAAAATTTAAAAAAAAAAAAAAAAAAAAAAAAACCCAGAATTAGTCCAAATGTCAAGTGTCAGAAACTGAAAATATATATATTTGATGTTTGATTATCAAAATTGAAGTGTCAGCTATGTGTAAACTCTATAAAGCTAAGAAATTTGATGGTAATGAAATTAAATAATAATAATAATAAATTAAGCAATAAATAAAGCACTAATCCCAATCAAACAAAGCAACTATCAAAAGCAAATTTGATGAGTGGTACCTTGAGGTACTTAAGCTTAATGCTTCCGTAAACGACTCCAAATGAAAAGGCCGAAGCACGCGCCACCTATTAAGTACCAAAAAAACCAAAGCAAATTACAAAAGTTATTTAGATTTGAAAATTTGAGATCTATTTTCTTGGAAACCAAACAGAGAGAGAGAGAGAGATTATATACCAAAGCGAGAGTGCTGGTTCCTGAATAGGGTCCTGGAGGCGGCGCCATGGGAATTGTCTTCTTCTTCTTCGGATTTGTGAATGAGAGCAGAGAGAGAGTTGAAACAAGCCCTAGAATTGGCAGCGAGAGAGAGAGAGAGAGAAAATGAGTGTGTCACTGTTTTTTACTATATAATATTATAATGCGTTGGAATTTTTTTTTTATTATTATTACTACTATTAATAAAACTATAACTTATTTCACAAAATACTTTACTAGTTGGATTAATTGGAATTCATAATATTTAATTTAATTAATTAATTTTTCTTTATGTAATGTTACCAATAAAATATTTTTTCACATACACAGATTGGGTCTAGTGCTCTTTATGGAATTTTTTATTATTATTATTACTATTAATCAAAATTTAACTTATTTGAAGACAATATACTCTATTGATTAAATTAACTGAAATTCATAACGTCTAAATAGATTAGTTTGTTTTTCTTTATGTAATGTTACCCAAACAACATTTTTTTACATACACAGATTGGGTCTAGTGCTCTTTCGAGCCTATCATGATTATAATATATATCCACTTTTGATCATGCTAAGACAATTTTTTTTCTCCTTATTGCAAGTGTTTGGAGCTCTTGGAGCACCTAATGATAAATTGTGAGGTAAACAATATTGCTTTAACATGAATTCACTTTTACACCAGTTTTACTATGGTTGAATCAGTAATTGCAATGGCAGACATCTACCATACAAAGGAAGAATTTTTTTTCTCTTAGATTTGGTGCTTTCTTTTCTTTTTCTTTGGCTTCACTTGGCTTACTAAACTATGTGTTTGGCATGGTTATGGTTTTGATAATTTATTTCTATCTCACCTTTAACCAAGTAAGTTACAAAATGCAACCTAGTGAAACACAACAATAAAGTGTGTTTTTATATGTTATATTAACTATTCAATTAGAGTCTCTCCAAGGTGTTCTCTCCCCCCAACAAACTTTCACAAAATCATTTTCTAAATTCAATTAATTCAAATTAAAAAAGTAAATTACCAATTTACAAATTTCTTAGAAAACTAGAACTTTTTAAACCTTATATTCCAAGAGTCTTGTAGCTTAATTGACACTTTTTAATATTTTCAACAAAGACATCCATAACTCAAATCCCTCTTATTTTGTTGTATTAATTGGATTATTAAAATTTTATAAATAAATGCAAAACACCTTAAACCTTATCTATTAATTCTATATATAAGAAAACGCTCAAATCAATAGCTAATATATCCTTCACAATGTCACAGAGACGTTTCAGATAGGAAAATAAGTGTAACTTAACAAGATAATGGATATAAATCAAAAGATAAATACAATCAAATTAACCATATTTCATAGAAAATATTGGCAACACATGTATTATAATTATTTTATCATTAAAAAGACTTCTAGTTTGTTTGGATGAAGGGGGAGAAGGAGGGGGAGTGAAGAGGAATAGAGTAAAGTTGGCTAAAATAAGCTAATTTTTTACTAAATCTACTCTACTCTACTTTACTCCCCCTCCCTCTCCCTCAATCCAAACAGAGCATTCATGTAAAAAATACATGCTTTATTTAATTTTTTTTGATAACTAGTACTATTCAAGTTTATAAATAATTTTTTCCAAAAAGGATTTGTAAGTACAAGTCTAGTTTGCTAAAATTAACTTAAAAAATATATACATATATATATATATAAACCAGGCAAGACATGAGTTATACATATTTGGGCCTGAATGTATTCTATACACTACTTAGACTGGGGCCTTATATTTAAGGCTTAGGATACACGACTTTTCTAAACCAGGCAAGACATGCGTTATACATATTTGGGCCTTGAATGTATTCCATACACTACTTAGATTGGGCCTCATATTTAGGGCTTAGAAAACACGATTTAATCACACTGATGAAATTGGGCCCAAAAACACATCAGATTGAAACCCCACAAAAAAAGGCAATAACAAATTAACAATATAACAATCTCCAAGCCAATACAGTTCCATTTGCACAATTACAAGCTAAAGCCTAATAGCGTCTTAAACTTCAAGGTTCAACTTCAACAACTGCAAGCCAATAAATCACACAAAAGAGTTTGAATGGCCACCAGCCAAAACAAATAAGTTGAAACAATAACAGGCCCAGCAACAAACAAAAAGCTACAAGCCAATCAGTTGCCCAAGCTATTAAATATAGTCCCAACTCAAGCTTACACCTTCAATCTCCAAGCCAACACAAAATAAGTTGCACTAACCGTTACACATCTTCATCATCAACATCACAAACCTTACCCCATTGCCATGATACGAGCACTCCAAATCAAGCATCAAAGGCTACAGGTTGTTCCATAAAATCCACAGATATCGATGAGCATTCTGATGCAAATTCTCAAAGACAAAGAAATAGTGGTAAGTAAATCAATAGAAAGGTATATATCACTCACAAACAGATAAGTTAAATCAAACAGATTATATTACCCGAGTCATGATATCTTTCAACTTCATCCAATGTTGTTGGTTCCATATATTCCATTTCTGATGCAAGTTCTAAAAGAGAAAGAAATAGAGATAAGTAAATGATTAGAATAGTAAATATCACTCATAAATAGATAAATTGCATAGGACAATTTGTATTACCTGAATCAATTTGATAACTTTCAAGATCATTTAATGCTTGCTGAAGATTAATTGGTGAACACATTAGCCAATTTTGTGCACAAATAAGGGCCTCAACGACTTTTGGCGAAGGTGAACTCTCAAAATAATACAAGACATGATCCCAACACTAAAAGCAAACTCAGATGCAACGGTGGAAACAGGAATAGGCAACACATCTTGTGCTATTTGGCCAAGGATTGGATATTTGGATGAATTCACTTTCCACCAACTTAAAATATCAAAATTTTCCACTATTGGTTCATTTCCATCTGATAAATAATGATCCAACTCTGATTTTCCCTCTATACTATTCTCCTCCGCCAAGTGTTGCTCGTATAACATCATCCATGAATCTTGCCTCTCAGTATTAAACATAGATAGGGAAGAATGAAGCATATCACTTGGCTGCTCATTTACACCCCTACTTGAGGCCCTAGTTGCATAATGATCAAACAATCTATCTAAAGCATCTCGCACCTTTGCTATCATGTCATCTGCTTGCTCCCCATCATACAAGTTTTTGAACCAGAACTTAATATACTTGAACTTGTATTGAGGATCAAGTACAACAGCCACAAATAACATCAAATTGATCTTATCGACTCTTCCCCAATACTTGTCATATTTCCTCTTCATACTCTCTGCCATCTCCCTCAAGAGAGGATCATCACCACTATCGCACAAACTTCTTAAGTAATGTTGAATGACAACAAGTTCCTGAAAATATGCATTAAAAGTAACAAATGAAGAACCTGAAAACCGTAAGATCACTCCATAAAAAACCTTGAGTAATTTAGTAAAAGCCCGAACTTTTTCCCAATCAAAATGATTGGGAGGACCTATGGCCTTTATACCATTCCCATCATCATCATCAAACTGACGAAGATATTCCACATCATCTTCCTTCATCCTTTCAAATGCATTCTCAAACTTTTCAGCTCTATCTAACATCATATATGTAAAGTTCCATCTAGTTGGAAGATCAAGACAAACTAAAGTTTCACATAGAATCTTCTCCTTTTCCACACATGCCTTGAATTTCTCAGATCCTGTTGAAGAAGATTGAACATATCTCACTGCATTACGAATCTTATCAATTGACTCACTAAGATCTTCCAAACCCTCTTGCACAATAAGATTCAAAACTTTTGTATAACTTCTCATGTGGAGGAACTCACGTGACAATATGCTACCTTCACTATCTTTTCCTTTTCTTCTCAAGTAATCAATAGTAACATCATTAGAACTTGAATTATCTACTGTAACAGTGAAAATTTTATCAATACCCCATTCAAGTAGGCATGACTCTACCACCTTGCCTATGGTTTCCCCCTTGTGATTTGGAACTAGACAAAGGTTTAGAATTTTTTTCTGATGGTTCCAATCACTATCAATGAAATGGGCAGTAAGACAAAGATAGTCAAGATTTTGCAGTGAGGTCCACCTATCAGTAGTGAGGCAAACCCTCCGACCAGCTAACATTTGTTTCAACTCCTCCTTCTCCCTCAAATAAAGTTTGATACAATCTTTAGCAACAGTGACATGATCCGGGATAGGAAACCTAGGTTCAACCGTAGCCATGAATTCAAGAAAGCCTTCACGTTCCACATAGCAAAAAGGCAGCTTATCTATGATTATCATCGCAGCAAGAGACATTCTTAACCTCTCCACACTAAAGCTATTTCCCTCCTCGAACTCATTTGGAGTAGTTGTGTTAGAACCATATGCATCATCCATATCCATCTAGAAAATGTGTGGGGAAAAAAAAAAAGAGATAGAAATAGTGAAATAATGCAAATCTACTAAACTTACAGATCATGAAATAATAACAATATGACAGTCAAACAAACAAAGAAAGTAACAATACGTTAAGGGAATTTACAAGTGATAATGGTTAAGCATTTTGTATGCATTGATTAAATGTGCAAAAATAAAGGAAGATTAATGAATAATAAATTTGCCAAAATGGGTGAATACAATCAAATTCGATCTACCAAACAAAATGCACAAATCATGTCAATTCACAAAACAATGACCAATCTTGTAATGGATACATCAACTTCAGCAACTAAAATAACCAATCTGAGAAGTGCCAGAGAACAATTAAACAATCCAGATATCAACTACAAAACAATGAGTCTTAAATATGCTTTTGGTCCTCAACTGTAGGAGAAGTTTCATTTTGGTAAACAATAATTTATTTATTTTTGTCAATTTAGTTTCTACTTTCTCAAACAAGTTTCAATGTCACTAACAAAATGACAATCACATAATTTTAACATAAACATATTAATTGGCAAAACAACATAACAGTAGCAAAACTAACAAAAAAGGTCACATCATTTAAAAAATAAATTCACTCACACAACAGTAAAATCAAATCTTCTTCTTTCTCCAAAAAAAAAAAAAAAAAAAAAAACCAAATCTTCTAAACAAATTACTGATTTATTTTCCTTCATTTTCCTACACTTTCATGCAAGGCAACCAAACAGTAAGAAAGCAATAATCAACTTTAAACCAAGGAACTTAAGGATATTGCCCAGCATTTTTCTCAAATTTAAGCGTTCTCTCTCCATTCTTTTCATTATTGTTTTCCCAAATAAACCAATCATAGCATCAAAAGCAACCAAATATTTGTTTGTAACCACAATTCTACAAGTAGCAAAAGAGGCAAAATAAATAAATAAATAAATTTTCTTTTACAAAAATAATATTTTTCACACAAAACTCATAATCAAGGCCCTAATTTCTCAGACACAAAGGAAAGAGTTCAAATGTTTTAGAATTTTAAGAATAAGGGACTCGATGTTTGATTACTCAAATCAACTACCAAACACTATACAAATCTTCAAAGAATAAAGAAAATCCCCAAATAATTAGTTTCAAGCCCATCACAATGTTGCCACCAAGAGCCTCATCCAATCACTTAAAACCCCTAAAACCTTATGTTCTCCTATTTATGCACTTTAAAATGTTTGCAACTCATACCATCTTGATGGCTTGAGCCGAGTGAAAGTGGATTGTGACTCTCTTTTTTGGGTCGTTTAAGCAAGTTAGAGATGTTTTTATTGTAATTGAATCCTTTAAAAGTAACAAATTTATAAATCAATAGCACTTTAAAAAACAAAAGATACCAAACAAATCCAAATCTTGCACATTTCAATCTCATGTACCACAAAATATGCACTAAAGTCCCCAACCCAGTTAAAGATCAACAAAAATCTAATCAAAATCGACCACACACCTTAAAAAGGTTGTACTCACACTATACTTCCTATGGATCTAACTTGTTTGTCATTAACTAAAACAACAAAATCGCACACTTTTTTTTTAATGATCAAAAATCACACACTTTACTTAAACAGAAACCACCAAACTCATTCAATAAAATCTTGGATCTAGAGAAATTAATACACAAACCAATAAAGTATTACATATATAAACAATCTTCCAAACTGACAAATTATAAAATAATAACAAACAGTCAAACAAAACAAAATGATACTACTATATAAATGAAAAACGAGACCCATTATAGAAAGAAACTTCAATAAAAACTTTAAACTCAAAGCAGCAGGTGGGTTTCATTGATCTATATATTCTAACCTCAAAAGAGTTGGGTTGGTGTCAAACTCGAAGCTAAGTGTACAGACTGCAGTGGTGTGAGCAAGACAGAGAATAAAAAGGCGCTGAAACGAAAGCTAAAGATATATATGAGATAGAGAAAGAGTGAGACTGAAACGAATATAGGGTTTTCTTTGTTTTTAGTTTTCTCTCCTAAACGGCGTTGTTTAATGCGTTTTCAGTCACCGGCGGTCGGTTCGGTTCTGCTCTTTTACGCACAGCCACTTTTTTTTTTCACTTCTTTAACATAGTCAATAGTTTAATCTGAAGCAAATGGCAGAGGATATAAATGTGGGATTTATTCAAACGAAAATTTTATATGAACTTTGTTTGATATAAATTTCATGCAATACTGTGTATGGTATTGCATGAAACATAGTCATGGATACTGAGTGTGTTTTTTAATGTTGTACCTAAATGCTATTTGCTACTTATAGTAAAGCTCAGAAATTTTTTATTCTGTGTTTGGTCATCTTTGGCCTGTGAAAAATGTATTGAAAGATTTTTCACTAGCTAAAAGTTCAAGAAGTTTGAAAGTATTGATGATGTTTGCTCTTAAGTCTTTTAATGTCGTATTAAGATAATCCAAATTGTTGAAGACATTGACACATGCTGTCTCATTCTTTCATATAGTTCAGTTTCTATTGGGTCAAGGTGGATAGAAATAGTATGGCCCATACTCAAATGGGCCTCAATATTAATGGTTTGATTTGTGGTCCAACTCCTTAATTTCTAAAAAGGGTGATTGGAGTTGGAGCCGTATATGAATGGATCCTATTTTTTAGACATAAAATTGGTATGAGTGGTTGCAATGCATCATGCATGTTCCATTTTTTTTTTTTTTTTTAATTCCCCTTTTGGTAAAGAGACCAACGTTTAATCATTATTGGCACTGAAATGTGATGACGTTGACAGTAATGAATAATGATACAATGAAAATGTAAAATTTATGGGAATTTTCTTTTCCATTGATGCCTTTGTCAAGTTGGAAATTTTTAGGAATTTTCTTTTCCATTAAAAGATATTATTAGGGACTGTCTCGGGACTTGGGAGTACTTCAAGGTAATATTCTAATTAAAATGTTGTGAGATGAAGATATTTTTCAAAAAAATAAATAGTAGAAAATAACTTTTAAAAACAAATCACCACAGTTTGTTTAGGCTGCGTTTGAATCGACTTCAAAGTGATTCCGGAAATGATTTTCCGGAAAATAGGTGTGTTTGGTTGGTCCGGAAAATTCTATTTTCCGGAAATTGAAATCCGTTGACTGAAAAAAAAAAGGCTTTGACCATGGAAATGAATTTCCGTTCCTATATTTACTTCAAATGAATTCCGGAAAAAGGGAGAGAGCGAGCGCGCGTGAGGAAGGCGAGCTCCAGTCCAGTCTGATGATTGCCGGCGAACCCAGTCGAGCTCCAGTCCGCGCCACCGATTGCTAAGCGTCGATCGCGATCTCGCCGCGTCAATCGCGATCGTGCCGTGCTTCGCGAGATCGCGATCTCGCCGCGTCGATCGCGATCTCGCCGCGTCGATTGCGATCTCGCTGCGTCGATCGCGATCTCGAATCGCGATCGCGCTGTGGATCGCGATCTCGCGAAGAAGGCGAGATCGCGATCGCGATCTCGGATCGCGATTGACAGCGCGATCGTCGGACTGAATTTGTCATCGTGGATGATTTTTTTCTGGGTTGTTGCTTGTGTTTTTCTGAATTTGTGTTTTCCTTCTTCTTTTCCAAACACCAGAAAATATTTTCCGGAAAATTTTTTGAAGTGCAACCAAACACCACGGAAACATTTTCCTTTTCCGGAAATTAACATTTCCGAAAAATATGTATTTTCCGGAAAACGTTTTACAGCAACCAAACACAGCCTTAGGTAAAAATATTTTCTAGAAAATGAGTATTTTCTAAAATTATTTTTCATAAAATTATCTCATTTTTCTATATTTGATAATTACTTTAATGAAAAACAATCTCTAAAAATAAGTCATACTTTTTTTGTTGACCAAATATAATTTTTTTTTTTTAATAATACCAAATACTAGAAAACACAAAAAACTATTTTTACAAAAGATTTTCCATCTATTTAACTTTTCTTATCAAATTAACTTTTTTGGGTTGACTGACAAAGTGGCTGTTCTATTAGTTTGTTTGAAGAGTTTTTCACTATTCTAAGCCGCTTGCTGAGTTTTTATGTATTGGGTTGGAGGTGGACAAAACGTTTAGAAATGCAGGACAGGGTGGGCATTGGGCTTGGGAGGAGGGTATGAGAATAAATGTTTTGAGAGTGAAGTTATTTGATAAGAAAGTGAACACTGAATACATGCTTTCTGGCTTTTAAGTTTTAAGATATCTTTCTAGTTTAACCTTAAAGGTTTCAAAAGTTAAAAAGGTTACCTTTTAACGTCTTATTCCAAAAAAACACACTTCATTAAAAATGCTATTTGTTATACATTTTGACACTTAGCTATAGTGGGCTGCTAGAGATAGAGGTGTTAAAAAAAAAAAACTAGTTGTTTATTCAGGTAGCTACATGGTAGTTAAAGGAAAACATAAAAAAATAATATTTAAATAAAATTGTAAAATAATAGAATCTTTAATGTTAGATGTATTATAAGGTGAGTTGTCAAAATAGATAAAGTAACTTTTTAAGATGCTAAATAGTATATTTTATAACATTCTTGATGTGAATGCTCTAAACAAACAATTACTAGCTAGTTAATCTACTAAGATCTCCTAGTCATATTTTACACTCCTGCCAGGCTACTTTCATCAATGATGAGTACTTCAAGGGATGCAACTTGTAAAGGAGCAAACAAATTAAGTTTCCGTCTAATGCATTAGAGCATTGAATACAAACTAAAGTCAAAGTGAACAGCTTCCAATTTCATAGTCTATGGTGCCAAAAGGCTCTAAATGGAATAAAGAAGAAAAGTGAATGCTTGAGCATCAAGAATATATTTTGACCTATAAAGTTTTTGATAGTGAATAGCATCTTTTATATCTATGTTCTTTATTTTATTTTATTTTTTAAATTAGGAATTTTGGAATTTCTTTGATAAGTGACATTCTCGAATATTGTCTTCTGGTGTTTATTTGTCCCTTTTTTTTTTCTTTTGATGCTTCTTACAGTGACCATTGGTTGGTACGACTTTGTACAAAGTTGCGTTGCATTTCAAACAAAATTTTGATTTTGCTCTGTGGCATCTTTAAAGGACGCTTAAAAATTTAGATTAATGTTTCTAACTTTTAATTAATGCTACATGCAGCATCTTAATTGATTTTCAAGAGTGGTCAGCGGTGTGGCATATAACATTAGAGATATACTAGCCCATTAGTATAAGTCAAAGCCTAATTTTATTCTGTGTATAAGTTAAGTCTCTTACTAGTATTAGAAGTCTATTAGTCTAGGGTTTAGTCTACTGTATATACTCTTAAAGGTTTCCTCTGTAAACATAAGCTATAAGGCTGAACTATGTAACCCTTGTGTTTTTGTATTTTTATTTTATACTTCCCTCTTTTGTATATATTTAAGCATATTCAACATGGAATATATCATAACTAATATTTAACATTAATTAACGGTTTAACGCTAAATATTCAAGAGTGGTCAGTGGTGTGGCCTATAACCTTTTCCAGTAGCTTGAGTGGCATATAATCTTTTCCAATAATTGATCTAATTTTCTATGTGCCCAAGTTGCCTTATATGAGGCTAAAACTTGACCTGGACTATAGATTACATTAATATAAACAGAAAAAATGCTACCATTATTGTCAAATTTTTTTAACGAACTTAGAAATTGAAGTGACAATTAATGTTATTGTCTTATTAATGTCACCTAAATAACATACCAGGTAAATTTTGAACAAAGTTTAGTTACGTACTTTTGTAACTAATGACAACAACTCTACTCAATATTTTTTTATTGGATATGAATTTTGAGAAACTCACTAGTGGATTACATTTTCTTCTTATATCTTCCATGGTCCATATTTGCAAAATTTCAAAAAAATCAAATATCAATAGTCATGTTATCAATCAAACATTTAAATTTCATGTTTTTGTAGTCTTTGTTTCACACAAAAAAAAAAAAAAAAAAAAGTTTTTGTAGTCTAAAATTATGCATAAAAATTAACTTATGGATTAAATAGTAAATAATATATGATTAGCACAAAATTTGACATATGTGGTAAAAACATAAAGAACATACAATCCAACAATTAGTTTCTCAAAATATATAGTTGTTGATATCCATTTTCACGACACATTTCGTACAAGCCCGACTTTCTTGTGAGCTCAATTCATGTATTATATTATATTTTATTTTTTTAAGCATGGCCCTAGCCTATGCAACTTATGGGGAAATTGAGGAAGTGTAGTTTGGAAGGTATGGGTCGGTTCCTTTCAGACCTTTTGCATGAGCCCAGCCCATGCGTGCTACCAAGTGGGCAAGGGATACTAGTAGCACCTCAGGCTCATGGAGGAGATCTTGCATCCAAAATTTCCACCCCAAAACAGTTTTTATGCTCTAGGTGACTGTGGCCCAAAGTTTCTGTCCAAACCTTTTTTTCCTTTAAAAATGGTTTGCTCTCATTGGCCAACTTCAGCTGCTAGCTCTCATCTAGTTGAGCCTCCCAATGGTCTGAAACAACTAAAAATGAGGAGCCAATGAGGGTTTAGTCAAGCATTTCCCTTAATGATGATAAAAGTAATAATTCCTTTTATCCAAACAAAAGCAAACCTGAAAATTACTACTTGCTTAACACCTTGGGATCCAAAACCTTTTCTATTGACCAAAAACCAGTCACTTAGAGCACCCCAAACTCAATATAAATTCCACAATCAGATTCCAAACCAGGGGAACAACACCCAAGCTTAAGAGAAGAGTCTTTCTTCAACTAAAAAACAACCAAGCCACGTTCTACCTAAGGACCTGAAACTTCAAAACAAAAACCCATTTAGCCAGCCAACAATCTCACAGTTCCGAAGCTTGGGGGTGAAAATATGGGTACATGAGAACCTTCCCTCTCTTCCTCACGACCTCCCTCAATTTTCTCTTCTGTGTGACTGTGGGTCGAAATTTCAGACCTGTTAAACCACGTTTTCCCTATAAACCTAAAACTTCAGAACAAAAACCCACTGAGCCAAGAGACATTCTCACAATTCTGAACCTTAGGGGTGGAAATATGGGTACAAGGGAACTTTCCCTCTCTTCCTCACGACCTTCCTCGATTTCTTCTTCTGTGTGACTGTGAGTCGAAGTTTCAGACTTGTTATGTTTTTATGCTTTTTTCTGCACTTTCATTATTAGCATTTTGATTTTCTCTTGTCAAAGCACCATTAGCCTTTTGTTCATTATACATTTGGAATTTTGGGCTTGATTCTCCACAAATAAACACTTCTAAAGAACACCCAAGGGGAGATTTAGGCCTTTCTCACATTTTCAGCCCTCGTCGCAAAAACGTCCCCGACAATAGTCATGTTAATTTTTTTACTAAGAGTTGTAGTTAGTAGCTGCAAACTTGGTTGTAACCAAACTTTGTCTATAAATTTTTTAATTTTTTTTTATAATAATTGGTAACAAATCCAATTATAGGAATTAGGTAGTAGCATTTTTTTTTTAATTTGATAATTACAATAATGGGTTTGAAAGGATTTGAATCATAAATATCTTCATCGAGAACAATAAGAAGTGTCGACAATACTTTCCGCCTTAATAACACATAATATCCTTGATCTCACTCAAAGAAGGGTCCCAAATAGCAAGTAGTGGCTGTGAGATTCCCTCATTCGTTGGAGAAGTGTAACATATTGAACAAGAGTGATGAAGATGGGCTGTGAGTGTTAACATCTTTCATTGTCTTATGAGGCTATGGACTGTGGTGTGGTATATCCCTTTCTTGTCGTGAGGCTGTGACTATGGTATATACTGCAACCTTTGCCATCCGTACCTTTGTTAGCCATTTCTCTTGGCTCGTGGGATCTTAAGACTCACTTTCAACTTTCAAAAGGCAAAAAGGCTAAAAAGAAAGATTAAGACTGTGGCTCCTACATGATAAATTCTACTGACCTAGTCTTCTTTCTTCAACCCCGCAGCTTCGTAGAAAAGGCACAGAATAGATTTTTCTCATTTTGGACAACCACTTTACCCTACCACTCTTAATGGAGTCCACTTGCATTCTTTGCACCATCTAGCCAATGCTAGTCAACATTGCCTTTCGGCTATAACTTTAGCACAACATTGTTGACTATAAAAAATTGCCCATTTGACTAATAAATCCTTTTAGCTTTGGGGTCGGCTAGTGTTGATTTACAGTTTACAATGAGTGGAAAATACAGACTCCAAAGTTGTAAATCACTTACTAGCTCTATTATTTAAATGGCACCTTTGTATTTTCCATGTATATGGGGGAGTGTACGTTCGAATCTAAGAGTTCTATGTATATGTGGGTTCCAGTTAACTCAATTGATAAAATCTCTGATGGTTATATAAGAGATCTGGGGTTCAATCCCTGCCTACACCAAAACTGATTGGTGTCTTGGTCTGATAATAAAGAGCTATTATCAGGAACGGACACCATAAGTTGAAACTCTCTCTTAAAAAAAAAAAAAAGAGCTCCATGTATATATTTATATGGGGGAGTTATGTTGCCATTTGTGAGGGCTGGTAACTGTGGGTTGAAGTTTGCTGTTGGATAGGTCAGAATATGGGGGAGTTATGTTGCCATTTGTGAGGGTTGGTAACTGTGGGTTGAAGTTTGCTATTGGATAGGTCAGAGAGAGAGAGAGAGAGAGAGAGAGAGAGAGAGAGATGAATAAATTAATTAATAATATTGGCTTTTTTTTTTTTTTTGACTTTGATGTGAAAAATAAAATATGAATGTAGGATGAGTGATTATCAAAAAAAAAAATGAATGTAGGATGAGTAATGAAATGGTATGTTAAAGAATATAAATTAACTTTTTATAGGTATTAAATTGGGTTTTTTAATTATTTATTTTTACAATTCCAATGCTAATCCTTGGTCAAGTTAAATACAAAAGGACAAGCGTAGTCATAATTTGGAAGGCTTGTAAATCTCTCTTGCCTTAATGATTTAAGGCTAAATAGGTTTTAAAATGATGAATTTAATTATTTTACCATTATTTTAACACGTTAAAACAACTTGTAGACTTGTCTTCCTTCTTCTCCTAAAATATATATATATATATATATATATATATACATGTCTTCCTTTTTTTTTTTTTTTTAATCAAAATTATGTCTTCCTTCTTAATTAAAAAGACTCACTCATTGAAAGGGATTTGAAATTTTGAATACGTACTTACCCCCATCTTTGCCTTGGTATAAAAAATGAAGATATTTTGGCCAAAAGTTATCGATAAGGCTTAATTGGGATTAAATTATAGTAGTATTCAATTTTCATTGACAAGTTGAGCAGGTACTCTCATTCAATAATGTTAGTCGCCCACGCAAGACCGCAAAGAATCTCAATTGAAAAATAAAAAAATAGAAAAGTCCAAAGAATCTATATTATAGGCAAAAAAAAATCAACATCCGAAATAACCCACCAATGTCTAATATGACATTTCAAGCGTGGGGGATGGCCTTTCCATTCAAGAGATTTTTATTCTGAAGTCTCGGACTAATCCACTAGAAGGATTTGACAGAGAACATTTGGAAACAATTTACTTAATATAATATGGAAAAGGTCATCTAAACCACTCTTAAACCCATATTTTCTTGCCTCTTCTAGTCTTGTACGAACGAATATAATATCATAAAATACAATTTCGTGAGAAAAACAATAGTAACATTGATTAATTCAGCAAAACAAGAAATAGTAACCTTGAATATGACATAAAATTAACCTGGATATAAGAGGCATATCTTGTTGGAAAAGTCTAGAGTATAGACACAAAAAAAAAAAAAAAAAAAAAAAAAAAAAAAAGACAGAAAAGTTTACATCTGCTTGATATGACAGAACGTTAATGATAGGTAAAAAAAGTTATGTCAATGGTAAATTTAAATAAAAATCAGAAAAAACTTGACAACTCAACTACTATTAAAAATATTGTCAAATTTTGTGTGTATCTAACATTGCTCATCTTGTTCTCTCATTCAAGATATTATGCACGACTTTCAAATTCTTGTCCCTTAGGTTATTATAATCGTAGTACATTAAACTATGAGAAGGTTGATGACTTACTGGAATATTGAATATGTCAATATGGTATGTTATAGAAAACTTACATAATAAAATTATAATTCATGAGGAAGAAAAAGCCAGTGAATTACGACACTCTTACAAAGTATAGTTTTTTTAAATTTTTTTTTTTTTTTTTTTTAGCAAAAGTTAAAATTTCACCCTTTCTTTTAATTTATTATAGCTTAAAGCCATATAGTTTAGGGGTGTAACAAATTAAACAACATAATTTTAAAAGTAACAAATCAAACATGAGACTTCAAAAGATAATAAATTAATCTTATCATTTCAAAACAAAACAAAAAAAAATTAAACCCTTGATTTTTAAAAAGTAACAAATTAAACATCAATCTATTTTTAATTTGAAGCTACTGGAAGTTTTTTTTTTTTTTTTTTGGCAAAAAATTCCCTCCACAAGAGACAAGCAGTTGACAAAGGTGAGAGACATTCACCTCATCCTGCATTTGGGTAACTCCCCTTTTCTACATGAAAATTATCAATCCAAATTGTTAGGGGCTTAGGATCTCACAGGCAGTTCAAGAACTTCGATATTTGGCGTGAGAAGACAAGTCCTGTTTCTCATTGAAACTCGACATATTTTGTGTTTCAAGGATGTCGAATCCTGGAACCATTTATTCTTGGATTATTCCTTTGCACAAACCGTTTTGGCTTCAAGCTCCATTATGGAATTCCTCATTCAGTTATGAGAAAAGCTTTATTGTTCTGTCAAGCAAATTTTTTTTCTAATCTCATTGGGGAACACACTTTTGGAGAGTTGGTTGATCATTTGAAATCATATAGGATTTGCTTGTTGGAAGTCGCATGGTTTATTAATGATATTAATCTTATTTGTGAAATTTTTTATTGTATACCCTTTGATAGTGTACCTTTAGCTTTAAGATGTGTTTAAGTTGCTTTAACTTTTGCTAGAGCTGCAAAGGAAAATAAGGAGGCTATTGTTTGGTTAAATCAATGCTTATATTTTCTCTTCCTCATTTTATGATTTGATCTTTTAATAAATAAAGTCTACTATCTTTTTTTTACCTTTTAAAATATCATAGTTTAATTTATTACTTTTGAAAATATATGGTTTAGTTTGTTACACTTCTATATGTAGTCATATTGTTTCCTTTTTTGGCTAAGTAATTAGTTAATGTTTAACGAGATGAGAGGAGTAGGTTTAGGCCAATTTTTGTCAAAGTAATATATACAACTTTACCTTTATTATTCATGCCCTTTCACTAAATCACCAAATTAGTAAAAACTAAAAATATAATCCAAACACAATGACAAATTAACAAGTAAAAAAAATATAATCCAAACACAACAAAATAATTTAATATATTATCCCACATGCCAAAATATATCTTCTTTTTGGTACCCAAATTTATTTATTTCTTTTCCTTTTTTTTTATAAAAATTTATTTATTTTTCTAGAAGTCTATTGTTAAAGAAACCTCACCACGAAGTAAACAACTAAACACAACCACTCAAAGAAGTTGAATATTGTTTGGAAACTTTGAATTTGGACTCAAAACTCCGTACTCCAAACATACCTAGAAAAAACCTAGAACAACCCAAAGAGGTAAAAAGGACTCAAAACTCCAAAGTCCTCTCTATTGTGTAAAGCTCTCTCTTTTATCTTTCTTCTCTAAGCTTCCATTTCCTTCTTCAATGGCCGCCACCAATCTATCTTCCTTCTCATCCTCTCTCTCTAAACCAACCCCTCTTCCTCTAAACTCACCACAAACCCATCTCTCTGTCCCCTTCAAAACCCTCCAAAACCCCTCCTTTTTTTCTCACAAAGCCTCCTTCTCTCACACCCACAAAACCTCTCTCACAGTCTCATCCAAAAACCCCATCTCCGAGTTTTTCACCACAAACAACGCGAACCCAGATGACCATTCTGTTAGTTTTGATGATGACGATAAGCCACGCGAGGAGTGCGGTGTAGTTGGAATATATGGTGACTCAGAAGCCTCTAGGCTTTGCTATCTAGCTCTCCATGCTCTCCAACACCGTGGCCAGGAAGGTGCTGGCATCGTGACCGTCCGAAACGACGTGCTTCAGTCGGTTACAGGCGTTGGATTGGTCTCTGAGGTGTTCAGTGAATCAAAGCTTGACCAATTGCCTGGAGATTTGTCTATTGGACATGTAAGGTATTCAACAGCAGGGGCATCTATGTTGAAAAATGTTCAACCTTTTGTTGCTGGGTACAGGTTTGGCTCTGTTGGGGTTGCACATAATGGTAATTTAGTGAATTATCGTTCACTTCGTGCTAAGCTTGAAGAAACTGGTTCAATTTTTAATACTAGTTCTGATACTGAGGTTGTTCTTCATTTAATTGCTATTTCAAAAGATAGACCTTTTGTTATGAGGATTGTGGATGCTTGTCAGCAAGTTGAGGGTGCTTATTCAATGGTTTTTTTGACTAAAGATAAGCTTGTTGCTGTGAGGGACCCTTTTGGTTTTAGGCCTTTGGTTATGGGGAGGAGGAGTAATGGTGCTGTGGTTTTTGCTTCTGAGACTTGTGCACTTGATTTGATTGAGGCTACATATGAGAGGGAAGTGTTTCCTGGTGAGGTTGTGGTGGTTGATAAAACTGGGATTCAATCACTTTGTTTAATGCCTCATCCTCAGCCAAAACAATGTATCTTTGAGCATATTTACTTTGCTTTGCCTAATTCTGTGATTTTTGGGCGTTCTGTGTATGAGTCTCGCCGAAGGTTTGGGGAGATACTTGCAACTGAGTCACCTGTTGATTGTGATGTTGTGATAGCAGTGCCAGATTCTGGGGTCGTGGCTGCACTTGGTTATGCTGCCAAAGCTGGGGTTCCATTTCAGCAAGGTTTGATAAGGTCACACTATGTTGGGAGGACTTTCATTGAACCATCACAGAAGATTAGGGACTTTGGTGTGAAGCTTAAGTTATCACCGGTTCGAGCAGTGTTGGAGGGAAAGAGGGTTGTGGTTGTGGATGACTCAATTGTGAGGGGAACAACATCTTCAAAGATTGTTAGGTTGATAAAGGAGGCTGGGGCTAAAGAAGTTCACATGAGGATTGCAAGCCCACCGATTATCGGGTCTTGTTATTATGGAGTGGATACACCTAGTTCAGAGGAGTTGATTTCTAATAGGATGAGCACGGAGGAGATTAGGGAGTTTATTGGGTCAGATTCACTTTCTTTTCTTCCCATTGGTAGCCTGCAGAAGTTGTTGGCTGAAGATGCACCCAATTATTGTTATGCTTGCTTCTCTGGCAAGTATCCTGTTGAGCCTAGGGAGCTTAAGGTGAAAAGGGTTGGTGATTTTGTGGACGATGGGATAAATGGGAGTTTTGAATCCATTGATGGGGGTTGGGTCCAAGCAAAACCAAAGTCAGAATTGGAGGTTAGCACTGCCTAATCGCTGTCATAAACTGATGGTTTTGTTGCTTGCAATTATCTGTTTTACATTATACATGCCTTTTGTGATCCACAGAACAAGATGTAGGGCTATCAGATATGAGAGGCAGTGAGCGACAGATTTCTTCAGTGGTCTCTACTTACAGTATTATGTGCTTCCTCAATTCACTTTGGAACTGAAAGCTTAAGGCTTATACAATTTTGTTAGTTCATGTTATTCAGTTTTGAATCTGACATATATTTGGGTTTTATGCTAGAACTTCTTTGACATGATTTTGGTACACTAGGTTAAATCTTCCGTATTGAGATCTGCTCTGATATTGAGAGTTTTCTATTATAGCTTCCTAGTTCTTCCCACTACTGTTTTTCCTTTTGGTTCATAGCTTGTTCAGAATTTGGTCTTGGATCTCTTGCTTGATTTGAGCACTATAAATACACGATGTTGCAGAGTAAATTGAATGGTTATGGTCTGATAAAAGAATATGTAGCTTTGCATTAGCCTCTTGATATAGAAAATAAGATCAAATGCATATTAATATTAATTACTTATCCCAAAAAAAAAAAATACCTACACTTCTTTTTAATAAAAAAAAAAAAAGGTTAGAATATCAATCTATGGCGTTTGCTCTAAATGATTGCTCTTTAGCATCAAGTGAAGGCACCAATTAGTTTTGATGTAGGTGGGGTTTAAACTGTAGATCTATATTTCAGCACTTAAGATATTTTACCAGTTGAGTTAACTAAAACTCACCAGGCTTGATCTTATAATACAGACCATTGGCTTAATTGTTGAACTATTAATAAAGGGTGAACCCCCAATTTATAGAGCAACAGAATTTTAGCCATTGTTTCAATTTTTGGTTGGTGGAAAATTTAGATGGTTAAATACTGAAATTTAGAAACCAATTTGCCTACCGGAACTAAAATAGCATGTCATATGCCAATTAACTAATATTGTACAAAATCATTAGGAAGGTCTTTTACAGCAACATCTACAAAACTTCATGTAGTTCCACCAATGAATTATCTCTGATAAATCTACTTTATCATCTCTGAATTCAGATAGAAACTGTGTTGTCATGAAACTTCTGCTTCTTTGCGTCTTTTCAACTTATTGGTCTTTGTTGCTAAAGACTTGAATTAAGCAAGAAAAGCTTGAACCATGTGAATCAGTAAAAGAGAATGAAAATGTGAATCATTTGAAGACTTTGATGGAGACATTGTATTGGATGTGACCAAGGTTGTCAAAATTAGGATCCTACGTATGATCGTAGGAGATAGGTGAGATCGTGGATCGTAAAATCCTATATTATTTGAGAAAAAAAAAACAAAAAATACAGATTGATATGTTAAATAATCACATAAATTTTACATTTATTGATATAATTATCATACATCACTACATCCATTGTAAGCATCATCTAAAGAGGTCAAAAATCTCAAAACGTGACACTCTATTGAGATATTTTTTATTTGAGTCCAACTGACACTCTCTACATTAGAGTAGAAAAAATTTGGTCTATTGGAATTTTATTTTTCATATGGGTAGCCTTTTGTCAAGTTGAAGATTACAAGAAACCAAGGTTGCTTGGGATCATCAAATCTTACAATTTTACCGATTGCAAAAATCCTTGAAAGATCCGAATCATTTTGGACAGGTGAGATCATAAAATTGTAAGATCGTAGAATTCAGATCGGGATTTTGACAACCATGGATGTGACAAATACGCTCGTCTGCCTTTGCCTTATCCCCTCAAATTCTAACCTTGCATGATTGCTTCAAGTATTTTCCTTTTTCCTTATGCCAACTCAACAATTGTTATAATTCATTTTCATGCTGAACTCTTGCATTGAACATATACGGTATCTTAGCTGTAGCAATAGACCATCTAAAGCATAGGTCAGATTCGAAAGTTTTGGCGTCAGACCAAATGTGTAAGCAACTAGTTTCTGGATTGTATGAAGGATTTGCAGTATAATGTCTTGCAGCTAATGAACTTGTTTAAAGGGAGTAGTTTTCGTTCTTTTTTTTCTTCAATAAATCTTTTTAGTTGTCTATATTATAAAAATAAAATAATAAAAAAGAAGAAGAAGAAGAAGAAGAAGAAGGAGAGAGAGAGAGAGAGAGAGGGAGTAATTATCGGTAACAAGTAAAAACTCTTATGTGAAACATCTTGTTCACTTGCCCAACAAAAGGAATAATCATGTTCTGTTATAGCTGATGGAGTTTTGCCACAAAATGCTGAACCAGCGCCGATAAATTTCAGTCCTGTTGCCATTTCTCTTGCCCCTTGTGCAAGTTCAAACACCAAAATTCAGCCCACTATCTATTTCTTTACCATGCTCAGTCAAAAGCAGCCAAAATCACTTGGTATGAGAGAAAAAACTGATAAATTTGAGAATACTTGAATCAACAAGGTTACAG
Organism: Quercus lobata; assembly: GCF_001633185.2. NCBI lineage: Eukaryota > Viridiplantae > Streptophyta > Magnoliopsida > Fagales > Fagaceae > Quercus > Quercus lobata. The sequence continues at coordinate 46,615,590 of NC_044914.1, read as the reverse complement.
CAAAAAAAATTACAATTCTTTCCACAAAATATGTGATAGATTGTGATTAGTGCAACATCACTTTTACATGAGATTACCACTAACATAATTTTTATTATACACCATTCATAACCTATGGTTTCACAATTCTATGGCCTCTACAATTGTGAAACAATGAGATCACCACTATCATCACTTTTATCGTACACCATACACCATTCATAACCTCTAGTTTCACAATTTTTTTCGCCTCTACAATTGTGAAATGAGGTTGCGAATGAATTAGAGCTATAGCAATATGCCAGGAGGTTGTCCATATTCTTGAGAGGACAAGATAAGCAATATGCATATGCCATCAAGCTGTAGACATGAGAATCAATCACGATAATTGAGCTAAGTGCAAAGTCCAAAAAATGATTCTGAGCAGTCTTGTCTCTTGTGACAATGCACTTAATCCTTCCCATAACTGATTTTATACTTCAAACCAATCCACTATATTTGCAAACTGGGAGGTAGCGTGGGCCAACCAGCAAATATATACACATATTTTCCATGGGGCATTAAGATGCTGGCACATAATATTTGATACATATTAGCATCTTATCAGGTTCAATGCACAATAGTACTGGACTCAAATATGTCAGCATCTTATCAAGTCCAATGCACAATAGCACCGAACTAAAATGTTACACATAATGTTGGATACATGTCAACATCTTCTAAGATCCAATGCACAGTAATCTTGAGTCAAAACGGTGTCATTTTGGTGGGATTAAAACAAACAGTGTACAGTTTGTGGGGGCCTTTTGTACATCCTTATTAGTATATGGATCTTTGCTTATTCTTAAAGCCTTGCCGCAAAGCCACTAGCATCTACTCTAGCTCCAAATCGTTCCAAAACCATGTCTCATAGCAATATTGATTTTCTTGAAGATAAACTAAATCCTTAGCTTTTCATACGCATCAAAGGTTACTTCAAAATAAGAAAAGATTGGATTCAACGTTTTCAGTCCCTATTCTTAGCATCCCATGTGAAATTGATTGTCATGCCTAACAAGTTCTACTCAAATTTTCTTGTCAATTCAAGGACAGTCTTGAAAAAAAGAAAAAGCATTTATTAACCTGTACTAATAAATTTCAATAACCTAGACACGTTTTTGGAATGAAAGAAGCAAAAATTCATTCACAAAGATGTCATGCTCCACAGCTTTGACGAATTCTACTTTATTACTTCCTAGATTTCCAAGTGTCCACACTCTATAAAGATACTTCAGAAATGTAAAGAAAGATTCCAAGTCCCCACTTTACAATATTTGAAAAGATGACAGTTTTTTTAAAACAGTTTTTTTAAATATTGAAACTAAAAAATTATTGTTAAAAGTATTATAGATAAAGATAAAGGTTAATTGAAATAGTACAATGAAACCCATAAATATTGTCAAAAAATGTAATGAAACTATGAATAATAACAAAAATAAGTTAAATAGTAAAATAATTTTAATTTTTAATTCTAAACCAAATGCCCACCAGGAGAGATTCCGGGGCCCTACCATGATGGGTTTCACAAACCAAAAAACAAATCTAATAAAAGAGTGCAGCTACGCAAAACCAAGTTTGTCTTAGTCAATATTTCAACCTCATGAAAATCGCATGCTTGCCCATGACAAAGTTACAGTGTTGTTGAATAACAAATGAACAAGTTCAAAATCTAGGTGGTCAGTTAACCCCACCTTTAAATTACATTAGAGATGTCAACCAAACGTTAAATGCTCATTTCCTTTTTTGCTTTTATTCAAACAATGAGCTGTGCATCCAAGACATCTTAAGATATCTTTCAATTATAAACACACTGGCATCCAATAAAAGGGGAAGGTATCCCATGCATCTGATATCTGCAGCTTTCCTCTTGCAACCGTGAGGCTCACACAATGAGAGGGACGATGCGTATATCAGATATATAACATTATTGCAGCAAAAAACCATTGGGGTTGAATGCGCCAGCAAAGAAATGTTTTTGTGTACCCGATATTAATGATATTAATCTACCAAACAAAGTTGCCTCAAGGCAACATCGATGAACTGCATAAGATTAGCCATTTTCTGCCCGATCATAAGCATTAGATTTATGCTTTGGTGCGAATGTGAAGCCATCTGGAACCTTGCCAAGTAACATCTCAGATATCCGAACCTGCAACAAATTAAAAGGAAAGTAAGCAAACTAGAACATCTAGATGCTTAATGGTGAAATAAATAAGCCAATATAGAAGGCATACCCAGTCAGCTGCAGAATCTGAGACCATTAATGTCTCAAGGTCATCACGACCATAGTAGGAGGGAGGGCGCCAGTTCAGTCTTTGAGGGATGACATCTAAAAGACCAACAGGTATATACCTACAAGTATAACTAAGCCATTCCAATAAAAATCGCCTTGTTGTCTCCACTCCTGCAGGTGTAAAATCCAAGGAAAAAAGCCCAGAATAATAAAAATTTTGATCAGCAAACACGTGAAAAAAAAAATTTGAGAAGCTTTAGACAGCATTGAAAACTAAAAAAAGGTGCTGGGTCCATTGCTCAAATGTTATAAAGTACAACGAATTTTAATCATGGACAATGTTATTTTCAGGAAAGCAAAGACTTAATTGCTTGCCGAAGGCTTCTTATCATACCCATTTTTTGCTCTCATACTATTGCTTTCCGGTTCATAGAAATATGCTCTTCTTTTATGTGCCAAATGGGGAGTGGGATTCAAACCATGGTTCTTCTTGTAAAGAAGACCAAGCAATGTCACTGAACTAGAAGACTCATAACAGAAAGATGCACTTCTAAAGAGAAACTGAATCTATGTTTGCAGCCCAGTCAAATTACTATACCTTGTTGTATACAAATATTATGTGCCAATTCAATAAATAAGACATACCTTTTGTGTCAGAACCCCAATGTTCAAGGCCCAAACGCACAAAATCCTTCAAAATATTTAATCGTTCCCCAGAAGTAATGTCCCAGTGCCTCTGTTCCTTGATTTCAGTAAATATCCAAGGCTGCAAAGCAAAATTTATCATATTCACAAGCTTTAAAGCATGCACTAAAAGAGAAAAGGCAGGAATGGGCAGGGGTGGGGGTGGGATGGGAATAAGTAAATAATGTATTGAAAGCACAGAAAGGGATGCAACCCTAGTACATGGAAACTATACTAGGCAAAACAAAAACCTTAATTAGTGCTCCTCGAGCAATCATGCATGTAGCAAGTTCAGGGCAATCAGCTTTGCGTGTGTTCCAGTCTAAATACGAGAAAACATCTCCATTTCCCATAACTTGCAAAGCATCAGGAGCTTTTCTGGCACACTGGTATACATAGTCCCAGTTGGCAAGCTTGCTATACCGTTGCTGACGTGATCGACCATGTATTGTTACTGCACTAGCTCCCCAGTTGCCAATGTCTGTAATCAGTGAATCAATGCGATTTTTCCCTTCAAAAAAACCTGTTCGCACCTGTAGCAACCCGGGAAAAGAAGAAAAAGTATAATGCATCTTGGACAAGATTGATGAGCAAAAAGCCATAGACAAAAAAAAAAAAAAAAAAAAAAAAGTTGATTACAGAAGCAGGGAAGAAAAAACACAGAACTTAAAACAAAGTTTGCAGCTTAAAGATGCAAGAACGGAAACAGCTACAGATCACTCAATTCATATTCATAAAAAATCTACATAAATCCTAAGCAAGCACCTTGACAGTGATAGGTTTATCCACAGTGCCAGAAGCTGCTTCTATAATGCTTTTTATCCGCATTGGCTTATTAAGAAGAGCAGATCCAGCACCCTTTTCCACTACAATATCGATTGGGCACCCCATGTTTATGTCAATAAAGTCCACTGTACATTCTTGATCTATAAGTTCCATAGCACGTGCCACAGTGTCTGGATATGCCCCACATATCTGAACACCAAACAAATCCTCAGAAGAATGTCTTCTCAGCAGTGCCCATTCTGAAGCTTGACCCTATTCCCAAAAGAAAAATGCAGCCAAATCAAAAACGGTAATGTTGAAGTTCAAGTATGAAGTATGGTAAATACAGATGCATGAAATAAGTGAAATGCCAATCAAAAGGGAGAAAGAAAAATGGGCCCCTGTTGTTGGGATTCAGAGGGGGGGGGGGGGGGGGGGATGTATTTTACTATGCCAATTTCCATCTTAAGGTGATCTAAAATATATCATCTTCCTGTGGAAAAAAAAAATCTGTACTGATTCTTATACTGGGAATTCTATGTTGACAATGAATGCTTGGCTATATGTCAGAGTGTGGCAAAACTGCATATATCTAAGCAACACCTTACAAGTAAAAACAAAAATTATGCTTTTCAGCACCACTTGAAAATTGGATTCATAATCCACACCAAATTTTAGGAAGAACATAAATCAGTTAAGCAGACAAAGAACAACATAGAGACCTGCAAAAGATTAGTACACATTGCCATTTCACCGCATGTTACATCTGCTCCCAAGACTTTGCAAACCCTTCGGAATGGAAGATTTCCAACAGTGGTCAGAGGTGCAAGATACAGTTTTTCTCTAAAATCGATAATCTTCTTTTCACGTGGGTGTAACTTTAGGCTTCTATCACCTTCTGGAGTTGTAACATCCATTCCAGCTTCTGGTTCAGTTTGTATACAGCTTTCCCCAACAACTTTCTCCATGAAAGTCACATCTGTTGCAAGATATTCAATCTAAGTTGCCTAGATCTTAGATGAAGTATATTAAATACCTCCACATATTTTCAAAAATAAATGAATAAACAAACAAAAAATTGATATAAAAGCTAAACCTCCATTGTTGGCTTTAGCGGAGTTTCCGTTTTCTTCAATTACAGATTTTGGTTTCTTCATGGGTGGTTCATCAGATCCAACTTTTATATCTAGATCATCCTCTTCTGGCACTTCAGCTGATTCCAATTTAGTATCCAAGTCACCGTTCACTTCACTAACACCATTTCCATCAGTGACATGACAAGTACCTGGAACAGTTTCATCCTCCTCCTTTTCTTCAACAATTTTCGTTTTTGACTTTGCCTTCCCCTGCAACACAATAAAAGCAGTTATAAGTATAATGTTTTATAATAAAATATACAAAAATAATACTTTATCCACACCACAGTTTTGTATCAACCAACTAAAAGTTGAAAATGAGAAAGAATCATAAACAAAAGGGACGGAAAATTTTTACAAAATCAAACCCAGCTAAGAAAAATGAACCTTCTCTCTTTCAGGTACCATTTAAATTGTCCATTCATCTTTTTTAAACTTCTTAAATGAAGGAATTCAGATTACCGCCTCATTGCCAGCCCTTTCTATAGCCTTGGTGGCTAGTGTCTTGAGAGCATTCTCAAGGTCAGAGGTTCTAGGATCCAGTAAGATGATGTACAAAGATTCTTAACATATTTTTTAAGATTCATGCTGCATGACTATGAAAAGGCAGTGTAATGATTCAATTGCCCATGATATCTTCAGTGACTACTAGGTCCTAAAATGAATTGGGTTCCAAGTTTCAGCCTAACAACAACAAGAACAAATCCTTAGTTCCAAAACTTTGTGGTCGGCTATGGATCCTCAACAAAGTAATCAAAGTCGGCCACATCTATTCTCCCTACCCATTCTATCATATCCAAAAACGTACTCTTTGTTACTTCCTTGAATAGCATGTCCTTTTTTTCTACTTCTACTAGTGTTATTTTAGTTGTTCCACTACCTCTTTTCATTCTAACAACTTAAATCAAATCACTCTTCCCCACTAGTGTGTTAATTGCTCTTCTTTGCACATATAACCAAATCATCTCAAGCAACTCTTCCTCATCTTTTCATTATTAGTAGCCACCCTTATGTTTCCACTTACCCAACTTAATATTCTCATTTCATCCACACTCATTTTATGAATATGTTACTTCTTGATAGCTGAACATTCAGCAACCATATGGCATAAATTGTAAAATTTTCCCTTCCAACTTAACTGGTATTCTATAATCACACAATACACCCAAAGAACTTCTCCACTTCATCCACTCTTATCCTATAAATCACATCCTCTTCAATATATACGTCCTTAAGCATTATCAATCCATTTGTTCTCACACTAGTTACAACTATGTTATACATATCCTTAATCTTATCTAAACCCACCCCCATAATCTGTCTACACAGTCTATAGTCTCTATCATACACACTCTCTAAATCAATAAAACCCATACGAAAATCTTTACAAGCTTCTCTTTCTAAATAACAATGAAAGTAGTATGCAAGATAAAAATACGAATACATAAATGCATTTAAGTAGAAAAGTAAAATCTTAGCATAGTTACCAGGAGACCAAGAGCTTTGAGTTTGGCATCAGCCTTAGGAAATTTCATTTTATTTTTCCACAAAAGCTTCTGAACATCCTTATTCAACCCATTACACTCATCACTCATCTTCTTCTTACCACCCAAAACACCATCTTTATCTTTACTTTTATGTGTGCCCAAAAACCTACAAGCCAAGCCATAAGGACACGGCTCCTCCGAATCCAAAAAGGGGCACTCCCCTTCTATATCCTCCGGTTTCTGCATTTCAAAACCAAAACCAAGATCAAATTTTTATCACTCAAACAAGAAACTACAAACTAATTCAAATTCAAATTCAAATTCAATTCAAAAAACCTGAGCTTTAAATCCTTCAACGTCGTGGCTAAATCGGCACTTATCATTGTAAGGACACGAAGTGATATCTCCGGTTTTCGCAATCAAAGGACAGATATTTTTCGATGATTTTTGGTCCTACAATGTTATCGAAACGCTTCGTTTAGCATATACAATATACTGTATGTATGTATGTATGAATATGAAAAAAAGCAAAAAGTTAGGGTTTTGAGAGAGAGAGAGGACCTGACGGCGTTCACGTTTGAGTTGGCGTTTGGATTTTTTGTCTTTGACGAAGGAGGATTGAGACGGAGCTGGGGCGGCGTTGGCGGTGGTTTGGGAAACGGCGTCGTTTGAGGAAGCTCTGAGAGGCGGAGGACGAAGGAAGTGTTTCTTTATTGGAGCAATGGACTTGGCGACGAGTTCTTCGGTTGTGAGCTCAGAGTGAGACTGAGAGTGAGAGTCGACTGGTTCTGACGCCGGTGGCGGGACCAGAGAGAGCTCGGGTTTCTCCACTACGGATTCTTCTGTGGTGGTGATGATGCCGGTAGTGGACTCGTCCATGGCGGAACGAGTCGACTCAGAAGAACTCGGTCGCTAAACTGTGTGGTAGTAGTGGTGTGTTTGTTTGTGTTTTGTTTTTTGTTCGTTGTTTAGGGTTTTTGGTAGTTATAAAACGACGTTAGTTTATAAAACGACGTAGAGAGGTGCCGTTTTATTAGAGATAGTGGAAAAGAGAAAAAAAAAAAATTGGAGTAAGAATTGTCAGAAGTGGGATTTGAACCCACGCCCTCGTTAGAGGACCAGAACTTGAGTCTGGCGCCTTAGACCACTCGGCCATCCTGACTGTTTTTGATTCTTTAATTTAGGTTTTCTATTTTGTTAGTTTGTTTGCATTCTTAAGAACTACCACGTTAATGCCTATTGACAAACATGGTTGCTTATGATCCCTTTCTAAACCAAAGGGGGAAAAAAATAATTCAAAAGACCATGGTTGAACTCAGACTACCATATTTAATGATATAAACTTATTTTATTAGTATATATCTTGGGCTTGCTGTCCTGACACACATTTCTTCAACCGACTTAAGGAAACAACTAGTTGGACATGTTTATTGTTAGATCTTAAACTTACTAGGAAGTCCACAACCAAGTCTTAAGTCAAATTCCTGCAAAAAAAATCTCCTTATGCTTTATAAATACCCTTTTGTTGAACAAAAAGAAGTAATTTTAACAAGCTATATCATCCCTCATCTTCTCCACTGGTTTTCTGATTTAACCATCAGAACCTCTTTGATCACCCACCCCGGTGGTTTTACTTGGTCTGAGTCCTCTTTAGCAGGTGATTGGATTTCTCAAAAGGTTCATCACAGTTTGGTAATGTATAAATCTTTATTGTAGTTCCATTGTGTCACTCAAATTTCTCCCACCCACTTGCCTTGTTAGTTTTAATTGTAGTTTAATGGTATATCACTTCCGTCTAAAACATAAAAGTTTGGTCAAGAATCTTATGGATCAGTAGCATAACTTGCTCCCTTTTTTTTCAAGAAATTTGAGGTTCAAATATGGGATTGTGAGAATTTTTGGGATTATGAAACTTGAAGGTATTACCTATTTCCATCATTTGTATTTTTTCCCCCTTAAAGTAGAACTTTCAAATTATTCTTATTTCGCAGCACATTGACATGAATTATAACAAAAAAAAATTACTCCATATCGTATAGTACTTAGAATACATAAGAATCACAACGAAAAAAAATTAGTCGTTTTCATTATGATGATTAATGATAAAAACAAGAATTAAGCATTGTTGATGGTTGAAATTGGTCTGATGAAAATTCAAAATGAGTCTTATGAAATTGTTAAATCCACCCAGATTTCATATATTTTAAATATACAAAATTTTCTTTGATAGGTTCATTAATAAAATGCATCTCTCTCCTACTGTTCAGGAGAATGACGTTTACCTCTGCACATTCTTGTTGCGATGGTCACTCTATAAGTATAAATACTTGTGAGAGGTAAGGATCAAGTTTAAGTTATCAAAGGAGAATTCTGCGCACATACACATTTACATTATGATAAAGTAAAAAAATAAATAAATAAATAAAAACGAAAAAAGAAAAAGAAAAGGAGAGTGACGTTTAAACTCTGACGTTGCAATTGGAGAGGGGAAAATTATCTTGGAGAGGACCATAACACATTAATTACACTAGTATTTTATAGGAAGATAACATTAATTTGGCATTTCTGCATGCTTGGACTATAATTGCTCGGTCCCTCATTTTAGTCCTTCCAGATTTCTCATCGAAGAGGCCACGGGGCCCAACAAGGTTTCTCATGGTCCATGAGTTGCTGACACTCATTATTGGGTTACCAAATTTGTTCTAACGCAATTCCTGTACTTCTAGGTACACAAAACCTTTTGTATATATCCCAACAACTTTTCTTCATTTTTACCACTATTGACGTGGCGAGTCTGGCATGGCCTAGAATGGTTGGCGTATAATAACGATGCCAATCTAATCACAACTTGCCTAGTTGTGAAAATAATTGTATCCATAGCATAACTCTGTTAACAATTTCAGCTGTGAGTATGATTAGGCAATGCTTCTGTGCTGAGACATCAATCATAGGCAGGAGAGAAAAGGAAAATGCAACACTTTTGATTCTTAATTTTCTCAGAAATAATGGCCTAGATTTGGCACGTAAGTGGTTCCATGGAAGACTCACTTGTATCCAAAGACATTGCTTACCAAATCAATTTTTGTTTAGATCAGAGTAAAGCTAAAACCAATGAGCATAATAAGAAACAATTAGAGGGGCATAATTCTTTACTGAAAGAAACAAGGAAATTAGAGGGGCATAATTCTTTACTGAAAGAAACAAGGACAGAAGAGTTTTGACTCTTTTAATGTCTTAAAAAGCAAAATTAAGTCCAATAATGTCTACATTCCATGATATCTACCAGAATTAAATAAGAGATAAAAAATATAAAATTAGTGTTGAGACTTGTATATGATTTCATACCACAGACATAGTCCGAGTTGGACACATTGTAGGTAGAATTCACGATTAACACACATTAAAGACGTCCCTTGGAGACAGTATAATAACGAATGAATGCATTGTGCAACGATTGCTGAATATTAAAAGCCAGTAATTGATAAGATAAAGAGCCATCCAACTGATTGAAGCCCGTGTTTCATAATCACAATCTATTGAATGGACTCAGATTTTGAGGCTGTGCTACCATTCTGCTGCTGTGACTGTTGCTGCTGCTGGTGTTGTAACTGATGAATGTTCATCTGGGTAGATGACTGCTGCTGCTGCATTTGGAACATTTGATGGTTGAGCTGCGAAACCATGCACTTAGAAGGGTGCTCTCCACCCAACTCTGCTGTAGCAAGCTTCAACCGTTGGACCTCCGCAGTTAAGGCATCATTTAAAGCTGTGCCATTAAACCACAGGCAGGAAAAGTTCCATAAGCAGTGTATTATAAATGCAGCACAAAAGAGAGAATTTCTGAAAATGGAGCATCAGAAAGAAAATTAACAAAAAAAGATGCCCACCAATGCTTTCTAGGCAACTCAACTAATTCAGCAGGCTTGCTCATTTCCAATGTACAATACTCTAGAGAATGCTTTCAATAAAGGATGCACATATATAGCAAACCTAATTTCCCAAGTGACATTGAGCATTAAGATGTTTGCGATAGCATTTTTTTTTTTTTTTTTAAAAAAAAAAAATTGTTTTAAGATATAAAACATTTAGCTAACTGCTTAAACAAAAGGTGAGTGAACCTCGGAGGGTAGTTGGATCTGGACCACAAATATTAAAATCTGGTTGGTTGCTTCTAGCAATAGAGGACTTGATGGCTCACAATAGGACATGATTAGACCTTTCTGAAGTACCAAAAAATAAACTGATAGATTTTTCAGAAATAATTTAAGAAGAGAATAAAGCGATAGTAAATTTTGAGCCTCTCTTCTCCAAACCATAGTGGACATCAAAGAAGCATCAGGCACTTCATTGAGAAAACAGTTCAAATGTGTATGAAGTAATGAAGCACTGAAATACCCAAGTAGGTGGCCAACATAAAAGTATCATTGACAATTCAAAATGAATATATAATGATAAAGAAATTTCCGCAAAAATTAGAGCAAACAACCAAAAATAGGAGAGTCACATGGAGAAATTAAAATTATTAATTCCCACCAAAATTAAAGGTGTCAACGGATGCACACAATGATATATTGATATCTATTAATGCAATGGAGGAAACAAAATAAGAAAAAAAATGTGTACCATCTCGGAGTTGTGCCTGTTGTTCCATTGCTTGAAGACGAAACTTCAACTCATTATTCTGGGTTGTGAGCCCAACAGAATCTCTCTGCATGTATTGCAAAGAAGACAAAGCAAATCAATTTAAGAAATAGAACATAGAGATATAAGAATAAAAGCATCAGTAGTTCAAATCCCCACCTGTAATAATGTAAGCTGTGCAGACAATGTGGTAGCTTCCGTCTGTAAAGTCTGGACCTTATGTTCCAACTCTGAAATGTACCGCATCTTTCGTTCTTTGGAACGAGCAGCTGACTGACGATTTGCCAAAATCCTAAATTAAACAACCAATAAGGTTAATAGAATGCAGAAAAAAAATGCTTCTTGGTTATTTATTCAGTTGACAATATTGAAGCTATAGCAGATGAAAATGCCATACCTCTTTGCACGTTTTGGGTCAGTCAATGCTATCTCAGCAAGTTTTTCATTTGCCATAATTTTCTTCAGTTCTGCCCCACTAAACTCGCCATTTCCAAACTCCAAGCTAAAGGCATTTGAATTACCATCAATTGAATTATTGGGTGAAAGTTGTCCAGGACGAGTTCCGGTTGAAGGTGGCATCTTAGGTGACTCATCACCGAATTGCAGCTTCCCCATGAAGCTATCCATAGAAACACTTCTGTAATGTCTAGTGGTTGGAGCAACATCTCCTCCTGCACTCCTTTTGACCCCTTCCCTCTTCTCAGCCGTAGAATTCAGTCCTCCCCTTGGCACACTGCCCCCACTTTCATTCACACTGCTTTCTGCTTCGTTATCACTGCTATCTCCTCCATTAGTCTTTGTCCCACTGGCTCTACTATCCAAGTCCTCACGATTCTCATTACCAGTCTTCTCATCAGTCCCTGAAGAGTTCAATGCATCAATGGTATCCAAATTCATGTATGCAGAAAACAGATCATCCACAACTTCCCCTTCTGGCTTCCTCTCACCCATACCTTCTGCATTGTTATCACCCCCTCTCTCCCAACTCGATTCCCTTTTAACCAACTGAGCCGGCTTTGCCATCCCCATATTTTCTCTACCAGAAACCGACCTCTCTAAACCAGCAGGACCCCTTAACGGAACAAGGGGCGGTGATGATTGCATCACACTCGAAAACCCAAAAGGGATATCACTATTAGACCTTCTATGAGCTTTCCTAGGGGGCAAACTCTCCCCAATCCTCGGAGAATCACCCCTCGTAGAATAAGGTGATGGAGGCAACAATGAATGCGAACCTGCATTCCGATCCTCCATTGACACATCAGTTGACACCCCAGCTTCTGACATAGACATGGACGAGGAGTCCCGAAAAGGGGAAGGGCTCAACGGGGGCAACGAATCAAGCGAGAAAAACGATGATGGCTGTGACAAAGATCGTGAATGAGTAGGCCCAGGACTAAAATTCTGTGAACCCATTTGCTGGTTCACTGGCCTAGACACAGGGATCTGAGAATAAGGTGAAATGGGTGGGATCTGATGAGGGTGTGAAGGTGGTATACCTATTCTTTTACCACTGTCACCACCAAAATTTTGTTGAAAATGGCGTGCACGGTTTAGTGAAGGGCTCAATTGGGGTATGTTAAGTTGGTCCATGGATAAAGGTTGTTTCAAAATGGAAGATGAAGAAGTACCAAATGAAGATTGAAGCCTTTGCATCATATCACTATTAGCTTCTTCAGTGTCACCCATTTTGCTTCAAAGTTTATAGCTTGTAATGTATTCTATGAAAAAAAAAAAAAAAAAAGAGAAGAAGAAGAAGAAGAAGAAGCACAACAAACACAACCCACTTTCACAAAAGTCTTAAAAGCTTTTCAATACAATTCAAGTCTAACCCAATTCACTTCTAACCAAAACACAGTGTATATCACCAAAGATCAAAATTTTCAACGATCTGCAAATGAGTGAAAAGCAGAATTAAACAAAACCCAGATAGCAAAATCAAGAAAGAAAAACTATACAATATTCAAAGGTCAAAAGAACTTGAATTTATATTTAGAAGTGTACCTTCTAAGTAGATGGCATTTCAATAAGGTAAAAAAATTTGCCGACCCTGCTCAAAGTCAGCAGAGACAAACAAAAAAAAATGAACTTTATTCTAAATTCTCCGCCACATTGAGCTTGTTTTTGTGACGGAAATGCCAAAGCACTCTCTCACTCTCTCTCTGTCTCTCTGTGTTAAAAAAATATTCACGGGCTTTCTCTCTCCAGAAGAAGAAGAAGAAGAAGAAGAAGAAAAAGCTCACTCTTTTTTTTTTTCTTCTTTGTCTCTCTCTCTCTCTCTCTCTCGACGACGATGACTACACGGATTTCATGACTACTACGCGTGAATTTAATAAGAATTTCATTTGGGTGGAATTTTAATTTGAGTTGCATTTCAATTTCATTCCGACTTCATTTCTCTCTCTTTCTTGTCCTTTGTCTCCGCAGCTTGTTTAGCGAGTCAATTATTTACTCTCTTTTTTTTTCTTTTTAATTTAATTTTAAAATTTTAAATTAATATCTCTCTCTATCTTTTTCCTGTATCTCCGCAGCTTATAGAGCAAATTTTTTAAAAAAAATATACAAGCAACACCATTGGCTTAATGCTAACTACGTCTAAGACATCATCGCACATTCTTGATATAATGGTCATTCTATAAATATAAGTGCTTGTAGGGGTGTGAATTGTAAAGGGCAAGGGATAAGTTTTAAGTCTATAAAAAGGTGTTTCACACACAAATACACTTAAATTAAATTAAAATAGAATTTCTATCTTGTATTAAAAAAAAAAAAAAATTTACGTCCAAGACATTTCAAAATTGATTATTTACTCTCACAAATCCTTACCGTGATAGTCACTTTAATTATAAATTCTTGTGAGGTGTGGGATGGATAAGAATTGGAGTTTAAGTCTCGAGGAAATTTTATATAAATACATCCACTTAGATTAAGTTAAAATAAAATTCTATCACAAATAAAAAATATAAAAAATACTAATTAATTTGGTCCCTAATCACTATGAAAATGAGAGAAAAATAAGTAACAGTTTAGAAACCAAGGTGGGTTTATAGACTAAATTGATAAATTTCGAATTGTTTTAAACTTTATTGGCATTAGCTCAACTTTGGTGTTGACTGTATTTTACTTTTCTTTTCTTTTTGAATAATGCTAGAGATACAAATTTTTTTATAAAAAAAAAAACTATAAATTGATGTATTGAGTGATTATTGGTAAATGAAAAAGTGATATTAATGGTGGATCTAAAAGAAAACCAATAAAAAGTTAGACACATTAATAGTTTATAAAAAAATTTGTAAAATAGTTTGTGATTATAGTATTGCTCTTTCTTTTTTTTCTTCAAATTTCGTGTTGATTAAATTATATTCTCTCTTGTTAAAAAAAATAGTAATAATAATAATAATAATAATTTGCTTTCTCTCTCTTCTCCTTTGTCCCCGCAGCTTATTAAGCAAGTATTTTTTTTATTCTTCCTTCGAAAGCTCTTTTGGACAACGTTAAAAACTAATTAAAATTTGTGCCGGTTTCACGCGGCAGTTAAAGCGCGTAATTTACACAACAAAATTTGTTTTGTTTCTTTTTTTCTTTTTTCACAATAACACAATTATTTTTTATAACATATCACAACTTATTTTAAGATAATAAATTGTGATTAGATTCATTAGAAAATTATTTTTACATAAATACATTTTTAAATATATTTTGTAATGATATATCCAATAATATAGTAACACATTAATAATTGTAAAAAAAAATAATGTCTGTAAATTTATTGTGATTCTTTTTTTAAGTAAGTATAATCTTGCTTTCTATGGTAAGAAAGGAATTTTCTTTCTTTTTTGTATCTGTCCATTATTGATATGAATTTGAAGTGGTTTTAAGGGCACAGGATTGAGTTTTGGAATTCTTGTGATTTAATGGTTTTCCTATTTTTGTTTTGAATTATATAAAAAAAAAAAAAAAGTTTCATCGGTTTGAAAGGAAAAGATTTTCAATAAAAAGACTTTTTTGTTGTTGTTGTTGTTTGCCTGTAACCAGTAAAGTAACTTTGTTACATTTGGTTGCATGCGGACACAAGTGCTGCATGACCGTCGTCACTCGTCATGTCGTAACGTAACGTGTTGGGTAATTCTTTCATCTTTTCATTTGGAAATTAGTAGATAAGGATAGTTAGCAACACATGCTTACACACTAGAACATTCAACATAATAAAGATGAGATGGTCTTGACTTGGTATGTGAGATAGTCATCTCGGTTTTCACATTGAGTATCAAGAAATTGTGATTTGGCACCAAAATTTTTTTAAAAATAAATAGACATGTGGTGTGGCACAAAATCATACAATAACTAAAACGAATTTTGATTTTGATTTCGATTGTGCTTTGATTTTGATATACTTCTCCTAGTTTGTAACCCATGTGATGCATGAAATTTTTTTACATAATATGATTTTTTTTCTCGCTTTTATTTCTTCATCTAAATATAAAAATCAATAATTGCGATAGTTATTAATAGACATTTATTATGATTATGATTATATATGAAATAATATTTTCTAAAATTAGGTATTTGTTATGATTGTATTTGTATATGAAACTATTGAATCTATCATTCAAAGAAATACGAAGTGCTAAGATACTAATGGGGGTTTAAATATAGAATAATATTTAAATATAATAAATTTGATTAAAAAATATATTAGAATAATAAACTGTAAAATAAAAGGCCTTAACAGTTTTTGTGGCACAACATTATGATATTAACCAAAAATTAAATGTTTTTTTTTTTTTAATTTTACATATACTAGTCAGTAACATGTGCAATGCACAAAAAAGTTTAATAATATATTATTTTTTCTCTATTTTTTTTTTCTAAATATAATATGTGATAATTATGGTAATTATTAATAGGTATTTACTATGATAGAATTTGTATATGAAACTATATCTTCTACTATTTAAAGAACATATAATTTGGTAAGATTTTAATGGAAAATTTAGTTATAGAATATATTTAAAATCAATTAAAAATATATAATAATAGAACAACGGCGTGTAAAACTATGAGACCTCAAAAACTTATGTGACAAAATATTATAAGGTAAACAAAAAGTCAAATGTCTTTAATTATATATGTGGGACCCGAAATCTGAGGTCTCAGCCCACTTTCTATTAAGGGCCCAAAGCCCAGGCCGAGGAGCCCTACTGCCAAGGATGCGCAATGAAAACTCCTTGAAGGCCCAAAGATGTGGCTGAGGACGACTTTACGTCCAACATCTCACAAAAACGCCTGAAGAAAAGGACAAACTCAGTACAAGGGCAGTACAAGCGATAAAGCTGTCAATACCATAACGTAGAGCCCAGCATCTGACAAGCCCATACCCCTTACCATGCTATCCAGCTTTTCCCAACCACCCCGACGTAAGGATTGATAGGACGAGTAATTGCCTCAAATAAGGAGAAACTGACACATAGATGAAGAAGAAGAATTGAATACTAGTATAAAAGGGAAAAGAGAGCTAAAAAGGAGGGGGCGCCTGGAGAAAGAAGGAGGAAGAGGGAGACTGGTGAGAATGTAATGCTCCTCGGACTAATGCCGAGGAGCCAAACCTCCTAAACCATACCAAGGTAAGGCTCAGCTATGCAGTCCAAGCCTACCTTTGTATGAGTTCTCAAGAAACCAGGACCAGACCCCTGCCCAGCGCCCAAGGACATGCCTTTCCAAACCCATTCTCTGCAAATCATATTATTTGGGTCCTTTATATACGAGCCCAAGGACATTCCTGGGCCGTTAAAAATCGTGTCATTACAATATATATTATATGATTGGTAAAAATAACCGACACCTTTAAAGGATCAAATAGATTTTAGTGGAAGAGAGTTACATAATAATCTTCCTAGCAAATAATTTGTTATTCCAATCAAAAAATTGTCATTGATTAATAACAATTTATTGTATAATCAAAAAAAAAAAATTATTTATTGAGTAATAGTCTTAAATTGTTTTTTTTAGTATCTTCTCTCTCTAGGTATATTTTATTTAATCCATGAAATTGAATCATTTGAAATGTATAGAGTACATTTTACGTTTTATTTATTGTATCTTGTTACGAATGTTTAATGTATATGTTGTAACACTTATTTAAAATTTTAAATGATATAGTACTTGAAACACTTTTAAACATATAATAATATTTAATTAAAACCATATAAAAATCATTTAAAATATAGATAATTCCCCAATAAATAAATAAAAAATAAATACATCTCTCTCTCTCTCTCTCTCTCTCCTAATCCACCTTAATAAATGCAATTCACAAGATATATGAGATTTAGATTCTTGTATTGGTTGTAGGAAAAAGAATACAACCAGTTTCTTTTCTTTTTGTGTGTGGATAATTTGATAATTAAGGTGAAGGATTTAAACCCTAGATGTCTCTATTGAAAATACTGGGGCCAATTGAGTTATAAGCTCCTTTGTAATTACATTTAGTTTTTAGTGGAAACTTATGCATCAAAAAATAACATTCATTCTCCAATACATGATACATAAAGCCAGTTATATTATTGGAGTCATTGAAGTGCATGGTGGACCAATCAAAAACTAAAATTTGTGATTGCTGTAGCAAATATATTGCGTCTCCTCTTGCATGCTTTTTCGCAACCTTTTGGTTTCCAAATTTATTGTAAAAAATATTGCCAATGAAATTACACCATGATTATTGTTCATAGTAGCTTGCCAATAATTCCCTTCTATATGAAATATGGAACTTTGGTTAAACTTGGAGGATTATTGGTTGTATGTGTTTGCTTTACACTGTGACTAGAGAGAGTTTATGTCAAAAGTTATTGTAATAGATTCATACTGGTAGCGTACATTTATGGCTGCTCGAGTATAGTAATTCAATGGATAATTCATTAATTCTAGTGGGTCACTAGCTTTTAACCTAATTTAATATTACAATAGATTATATATATATATATATATATATATATATACTATATATTATATTGTCAAGGATGTCTTTAGCATCAAGGAGAAGACTGTATTGGGTACTCCTTGTGATGGCTATCCTTTAGGATCAATCCCAAAAGGAATTATTAAATTTAAAAATGCATGCACGTCTCACAAGGTATGATTTTTTAATGAAAATACGTGTTGTTTTAAATACTATATAGCATGCATTGTTAGCAACACGAAAGGACATTTTTATAACATCAAGGGCTTGTAATTGGGTATAACCCTTTAGGTCATTGAAAAGTAATTGGCATGAGATAAAGTTTATGCTATAATAATAATAATAATTTAGTCTAATTTGATAGTCAATTGGAAACTATTAACACTAACACCCCCCCCCCCTCCAGTACCACTCAAAAAATATAACAAACTATCAATTAAAAAAATACAATAGTTATATTTATATATAGGGAGTACAAAGTGAGATTATCCTATATCCTAACTCCTAAACATGATCCAATTTTTCAATTATTTGATTCAAACAACTTAATTATTGGATTGGCTCTAGGCCTCACGATGTGGCTATACGTGAAAGATGTAAATTATCAATCAATTTGGTGACTAAATCACATAATTATCATGGGATTTAATATATAATTAAAGGTATCTCTAGTTAGCTACCATCAAGTCATCAACACCATAACGTGATGCTCTGACACTGATACTTGGGAGAGGAGAACCATGCGGTATGGGAGCTAGATTATGATGTCTTTTTGTCCATCATTCAATTGCAAGAAACAACATATAGAAAGTGTTTGATTAGTTTCAAAGTTTTCTCAACTAGCCATGGTGCCTTTTCCAAATAAAATGGTAATGTACATTGTCACCAAGAGCGAGATCATGGTGTTAGGACTTAAAGAGGAGTCTAGCTAAGAGGGGACGTACATAGACAGTTTTGGTACTTTAACAAATAAAAAATGAATAAGCACACTAGTTGTGCAAAAATTATCTTAGGCATTTGCTATATGAAACAGACCTCTTACAAACATGTGAACCCTATATCTACACTCATAGCCTCAAAGATACTTTCTCCTCGTGGTGACTATTTTACATGAGCGTAACAATAGTAGCTCTTCTACAAAACTGAGAAACCCATGTCTAAGGGACTTAAACAACGATAAGGAGTTGCAAGCGTACGTTCTTGTAGGCGATTTAAGTTGAAGCCTGACCTTAGGTTCACTCAGAAAATCAGTGGTTTCAGGTAGTATGAAACAATAGTCCTAAGCCGAACCAATTAATGTCATGTTGTTGATATCGTTTATAAAGGTTTAGCAAGCTCAAGACGTATCCCATACTAAAAGACCCTAACCACTAGACCACAATAGTCAATTTTAACGTTTTTTCAAAAAATTTAATTTCCTTTTCCATTGAAAAGTATGATACAAAATCAATAAGAATTTGACGAAACTAGTAAATGGAACCACCCCAATAAAACATCTCATTAGTCTTTGCCCCTATTTTGGTGCCACAAAACCCGCAAGTAATGCTAACCTCAGACACATTCTTCATCACCATCCACTCGTCAAGATTGGTGGTAAGAATTTTGTATCCATTAGAGGAAATAAAACCAACGGAACTCATTGCACATGTTGGGAGTCTATGGACTAGCAATTTCGGCAGTTGGCTTGTATTCATCCATAGCTTATCATCGTCACCCATTACAAAATGGATTGACAAGGAAAACACATTCGGCAAACGAGGTTGTATTTATATGTGGTCCCTAGGCATTAGATTGCACTGCCTTTCGGTAGTTTGCCACCTCTTCCTTGAGCTCTTTGTGGGTTCCTTGTAATACTTGCAACTAATTAAGGTTCACTGCAAACTCCACCTATGAATTTGTGATCTAAATCTAATGCTTAAGTACTTCTGGGTGTTGGTTAAGTCATGACTTCGAATCTTTGGAGACAATAAGACAGTTCAAATGGGATTGTCACATTGATCGTCTCCTATCAATTCATTCTAGGGTTTGGTTTGCATTCATTATTCATTACTATATTCAATTCATTGGACGTGATATGTGGAGACAATACATTTGAAAGCCCTACCCTTCATCCTATATAATAGAAAACTAATTACTGCTTGAATCGACTTAAATTAGGGTGTTTTTTCTTTTCAGGTTAGTGTTTAGTGAAATGGATTCATGTCAAAATGGGTTGATACTCTAACATGATTAATAAAATGGGTTAATTATGTGTAGATCTACTTAACTTGCAATTAACCCAAAATGACCCGATTCATAAAAATAGTGTATTGATAAATTCTAAATTAAAAATTTAAAGCAACTCCAATAGTTTAGGTAAAAGTAAAATAATCTCTATAATAGAGAATGAAACCAAAAAATAGTCATCTAACAACTTCTTTAAAACTCAAAAAATTTTTTGCTAATGAACAGCCATTCTCCAAATCATGTGCTATTGTTCATTAGCAAAAGAATAAAACATGATAAAAAATTAGTAAAGAAAGGAGTGGGGATGGGGGTATGGGGATATGTGTGTTAAAATATGAATAAATAATTAATAAAGAAATAATATTTTAATGAAATAGAAAAATAATAGATAATCTTTTGGAATATGTATTTGAAAAAGTAACTAGATAAAAGGTAAATGTCATTATTTACTGTCCAAACAATACAAAAATATAAAGAAGCTGCTGGAGATGCTCTTAGAGTCCCTAACCCTTTGACCAAAAAGAAGTTATCTTTCACTTTATTTTTCTTAGATTGTGTATTAAATGAGCTAAAATGGATCATGTCGTGTCAACTTGCTTAATAAATGATTTGTGTTTGTTAGAGTTTTAGGGATTTGACACAATATTAAATAGATATAGTTAAAATTGAGGTATTTATTTAAATATCAATATCTCGACACGACCCAAACTCTACCCAACCCGTTAACACAAATTGCCACTTATAATTTAAATGTACAACTTTTGTATTTTCAGATAACTCAATTAATAAAATGTTTTGTTATTATCATAAAATGAATAATTGGATATTATAAATTTCAAATTATATCATTTTTTTATATAAAAATGTGCTATCATTTAAGAGATATGGAAAAATTCAATCTGGACGGTTTTTTTTCTTATTTTGGGAGAAAAAGGTAGGAACCGTGAATGGGTTTCTAACATCTCACCTAAACCTTTAAAATATTTTAATTTTGGGACAATTGATGTGATTCATAATGTACCAATCTGTGCTGGGAAATAACTACACGTCATTATGGAATTACTATGCAAAATCCACCTACCATGTTCGAATTGACAAGGCAGGCTGAGAGTGTGGTTTAAATGTAGTACACAAATAATTGCTCTCTGCAATTGACCATGTTTATAGGTTTTTTGTCTTTCTTTTCAAACGGTACGAAAACATTTTATCCCGCAGATATCAAGCCGTAGGTATTATCAACTTCACATTTTTGAATAAAAGAGAAATATCGCCATCCTATGTTCATAATCCAAAATCCATACAATCAAAATTAAGGACCCGTTTAGTATGTATGTTTAAATAACAGTTTTTATTTTTTTTTTAAATATGTATGGGTAAAAAAATATATGAAAATACATGTAATATTATTTAAAAACTGAAAACACGTATTTAAACTTGTATACCAAACAGAGCTTAAGTGAGTCCTTATCCTTAAACTGAAAAATTGGGCTCCACAAATGGGTCTCGAAGCAAATGAAACTAGAGACTAAAGATACAATTTCACATGCATAAATACCCTCCCCCCCCCCCCCCCCCCCCCCCCCCCCCCCCCCCAAAAAAAAGCAAATTTATTATTATTTTTGTTGGAGATAGAAACATGATTAATTTTTTGGAGGCAGGCATGAACCATAAATTTTTACAATTAAGGAATATGATATATACTAAGTTAACTTAGAATTTAACTTATTATACATACCACATTCAATGGTTTCATAGTAAGAACAAAGTCATATGTAGGTTCTAGTTAGTTCAACTGGTAAAGTTTTTGATGGTTGAATAATCTGAGGGTTTAATTCCTACCAACACCAAAAATCAATTGGTGTCTTAGTTTGATGATAAAGAGCTATTATTAGAAATGGATGCCGTAAGTTGAAATTCTCTATAAAAAAAAAAAAAAAAACAAAAACAAAGTCATATAGTATACAAATAAACCATTAAGGGTCTTTCTCAAAAAAAAAAAAAAAAAAAAATTGTAGATATAAATCTTATGGTTGAACCATATTAATTCAATGTCTCTCTCTCTCTCTCCATTATTTTCTTCTTTCAATTTTTTCCATATGTACTTTTAACATTCAATGAGAACATTTATGGTCTATTCTTTTTTTTTTAAGAAACAAATACATACACAAGAGAGAGAGAGAGAGAGAGAGGGAGAGAGGGAAAGGGGTTCTAAGTTCTGACACAAAGGTACACTACAAATTCCACTCAAAAATCATAATAACTTTAAGAGAAAACGAGACAAGTTATACTACATAGTACACATAACACATTCTTTTAAGCAATGTAACATTTGTTTTTTTTTTCTTGGTAAACAATGTAACATTTGTTGTCTATTCTAAAAACGACGTGTCATCTTTTTTTTGGAATACCAAATTTACTAATACTTGATACTTATCCTTTTATGTGGGGTTTCATTAACAAAAAAAGCCAAATGGACATAAAGGGAACAAGAAATTCTTTAATTACAGTTCTAAAATATCCCAAATTATCTGATATACATAATTCATCATTATGAAACACGTTCGAAGGTCATTGTCAGCTAGATGAATTTACAAGGGACATTGTCTTCTTTGGTTGTAATTTTCCATATAATTATTATATTTATTCAAAACTCAATGGTACTTTCTCAAATTTGGTGTGGCGTGAAAGAGCCAAATCCATTTATTTTTACATTAGTGCATTGATGTTGAATTAATCAAATTAAACTTGGATGCAATTACTGGAGAGGAATTTGATTTCATTAGCTTTATTGGGAGATATAAGCTACCTATTTTTTTGAGCAAACATAAGCTACCTCTTTGCATGTTATTACAGTTAGCTCAACTGGTAAAGTCTCTGATGGTTGTATAAGAGATCTGAGGTTCAATCACCGCCTATACCAAAAATTGATGGGTGTCTTGATGTGATGATAAAAAGTTATCATTAGGAGCAAACACCATAAGTTAAAACTCTCTCTCTCTCTCTCTCTCAAAAAAAAAAAAAAAAAAGTTAAACCAATACTAAGTATATATAATAGTAGGTTCTAATTAGCCCAATTACTAAAAAAAAAATTTGAATAATAGTCTGATAATAAGAAATAATCATTATAAAACAAATACAATAGATTGAAATTCTATCAAAGACCTTGTAGAAGCCAAATTGGCCTAAAATACAACTGATAAGTATGGCGGAACATCTTTCATTTGCAAAAAGAATTTGTGACATGACTTACTTGTCCAGCAAGATTGGAACTACAAAATTTCCATCCTGATGTATATGGGAAAAACTAACACTATGGAAAGACTTTGCAATAATTTTTACACCTCGAATTAAGAAACCAACAGAAGTTGTCAAAGAAGACCCATCTTTAAAAGCATTAATCACTACCTCGAAATTACCTTTTAAAATAATAAAACTAATGCCGATTTCAAGAGAGAACTTGAGCACCATTACTGCTGCAAAGGCTTCTAACTCCACTACAGATTGAGGTAAAGAAATATTTTGGGACATAGAAGCAATTACCATAACTCTAACTCTATCCTCTCTAATAACCTCAATTTCAGCTCCATATATCAATACTATTGATAAGAGGATTCTCTTTTTTAGATTGGATTTTATGTAGTTCATAAATACCCTTAAATCTTACGTTTAACAATGAAAAAAAAACTTGAGGACATCTCAGTAAAAATATATCTCCAACTCCATTTAAAATGCCTACAAAATAAAATATTTTCCTACTAATCCAAACCTTCAAAACAAATTTATCTAAAATTTAAAATAAAAAATAAAAAAATAAAATTATGACACTAGACAAAAAAAAAAATTTATTGCAGAAAGCGATTATGAAGAGACTAGTTAGTCTATAAGAATTTTATTTTATTATAAAATTACTTTATCTTAGAGCAATTAAGTCGAATCTTATAAAAAAAAAAAAAAATGGGGGTGGGGTCCGAAGGGTGAAGGTTAGAGTGGGGGCCTCTAAGGGTCACCCTCAGTTTCAGCCTCGTGATCCCCACCATCCGTGAAACACGCGATGATTAACACGTGGCTATAGGAAATCATCGATGGCACCTCATGTTGACTTAAATCTAGTGGGGTCTACCAAACCGACACGTGGTGATAGCAACCGAAGGTCGCTTTTTTTTTCGCCACCACGTGTCAACTTTTTACTGCCTCAATGAAAAAGCGGAAGCTTATCCACTCCCATAGAATAGAAGCAATTGTCTTTTGTCAAACGCAAAAAAGTATCCCTTTGGCCCACATAATTATAGGCAACAAGCCCATTATTTTGAAAATGAGACCCCATTTTGTCTTTTCATGCCTAAAAACCAATTTTCTCTTCCCTACATTTTTATGAAAAATTCAAGAATACTAAACCCTACTTGAGATTCTTCTTAAAAAAAATCCACATTAGATGAGATGGGGTCACTTATTTATGTTAGATTTATCTACTACATAAGATATTTTTTTAATTGATCTAACACATAAACCATATTGTTTAATGTTAACAAAAAAACCCCAATTTTATTTGCTAGCTATTCTATTTCATAATATGTTAAAAAAAAAAAAAAAATGTAATATGTGACAAATCAAAAGATTGAATATAATTTCACGTGATTTAATATATTCGATCTGTCCAATTTTGTTTGATTTTGTTTGGAAAACGCAACTACTTTTCAAAACATTGTTTCATGCATTATCTTTCAAATAAAATTATATAAGCTTACAAAATTATAGTGGAAGAGGATTGTATCAACTTTTTGAATAAATTAAAGGATAAGTTAGGAACATATTCACTAAAATTTTAAAGACGACTATTTTCGAACATCCCCAAATAGAAGTAGATTTTTAAATGATTTGATATTGTATACACCATTAAATTCATGGAAATCAAATTCGAATTATACCCTCTCCATTTCGAGACAAATAAAGAGGATTCAAATCGGATTTTTATGTTTTTGCTCTTTCTCATGTCATCTTCATTTTGATTTCATTTGAAAGTTTATGGACCTAGTATCTTAGTTCTAATCTCATGGACTAGCTGATCTCCATCCCAATTGTTGTCACTAGTAAATTATTGACAATCATGTTGTACTTTTGCTGACAAAGATTGAAGGTTTTTTGTTTGGGAATGAAGCTTATTTTGAGAATTTGTGAACGTTGAGAATATGTATACGTGTTCACATAAGAAACTTTATGATAGGACATGATGTGTCCCAATCTCTTGTTAGGGTCCGGCATATAGTGATATTTCACCTGAAATTTTGGAAAACTCCTTAGATTCCCTTCAAACAGTGAATACTTTTTTTATTTGTCTTTTTGAAAGTTGGGTGATCTAAAAGATCAATGTTTTTCTTGTTTTTGATACCAACTTTATCAAAATTTGACGCAGAAAACAAGTAGTTCACATGACTTGAACCATTTTTCTTGCCTAACCCCCATTCTTAACAAGAATCCCTTTAATCTCTTGTGGGGAATAGTTTTGATCAGTCACTGTCTGATAAGCACTTGCATTGTTTTCAAAAGCAAAAATGTTCTTCGAAAACTTTGAAAACAAAAGAAGTGGTTTTCTTCAAGAATCAAAAAATAGTACTTTTGGTTTTGAGACCTTTGCTTCCACAGTCCAAATCAGGTACTACAGTTGTCATTTGTCAATCTTACGGTTTGAAATCACCTAGATTTTTTTTTTTTTTTTGGGTTTCCATTGGAATTATGATTTATAAAATGCATGATTTGCTTTAATAGAAACCACATTGATTGGCTAAATTAGGATAATAGGAAAGCAACATTGTTTGCAGTTCTGGTATTTGAATTATCTCAAAGCAATGAAACTTTTGTCAGTAGCTGCATAGTATATATTTTTGTTGTTGTTATTGTTGTTGCATTTTGGAGAATAATACATTTGTTTTGCTGTTCTAGCCTCTATGTTAGCAACACAGTGAGGTTGGTATATATGAACACAGTGATGCCAAAAGAATGATAAAAATTTAGGCCTCGAGGTCAATGGTTGCATCACCTAACTTAAAACCTTTTATGGGGTTTGTACCTAAACTTAAATTAAGCATACACACCCTTTTACTGCCTAACTCATTCAATTAATATCTATTTTATTTCATAACAAATGTATGAAAAGTAGGATATATTAATGCATAGCTTTGTTTTTTTTTTTTTTTTTGAGAAGACTTTGTAATGTTAATCTTGTGTCCCTTTCACATTGATACCCCGTCTGAACCGGCGATAATCTTTATATTAATGCAATCACTTTTATAACAAAAGTAGCTTTGTATATATGTTAATCTTTATATTAATGCAATCACTTTTTTAGCGAGTTTGATGCTCTAAAGTTAATGGGATTTTGTGTATGTTGTTCTGTTTTGCAGCAAATAAAGACAGATTTTAGAGACCCTACTTTCTGGCCAATTTGGCCAGCCTATTACAAGTTTACAAAGGAGTTAACTAGGCTAAAATTACGAGATGCCATGGAAAATGTCCACATTTTAGCAGTAGTGCTAACCTCATTTTGAGTGCTAAGTAGTGAGGAATCATATAAATTTTACACAGTTATACTTATCCAAACCATTCATGCCCATTGTGTTCCACAAAACATAATCAAGAGCAGTAAAAACAAAATAGGAGGGATTGAAGTGTATGGCTCTTTTTTCCTCCAGTTCAGTCATCCTATATCAAACTAGAACATTAAACCACAAGAGATAAGAGAGAACTACATAAACTTCATCAAGCAACTAAAATAATTTTGTCATTGTTGAAAACTAAACGTACGCCTAATGTCTCTGTAATCAGTGTGAGTGTGTTACAATTGCACAGAATTTGTCCTTTTCAAAGCTAACTTATGATCTATATCATTTCTTGCCCGAGAAGTTGATCCCAAACTTGGAGGCTTTTTGATCAAGCATGAGGTCTGACTCTGATCATAATCATCAATTCCATTTTCCTCCACAGCTTGCTGATCTTGCAATGCCTGGACTTGCTCCAGGACCTCAGTCTGTGATTGCTTCTTTGAGAGATCAGATATTTGTAATGTATGCAGACTTTGATCATTGGTGTAGAAAATGGCAAAGATGATGCATATAATCCATACAAGGACGGGGAGTGCAATCAAAGATGGAGCATAGTAGAGAATCCAGAAGTATCCTGGGTGGTATTGGCCATGTAAAACCCATTCAACTATCATGGCAATGCCTAATAAGGTGGTGGCAGTGCTGCCAATGATGAAGAGGGTTAGGATTCTTGGGTTGGGTAAGTGGAAGAAAGATTTGATATTGGAAACCCACCATGCTGGTTTCGTTTGAGCCTCTTCTTGGGTCATATTGACATGCATGCAAATGCAGGAAAATGAAAATATATGTTGTAATGCCTAAAAATGCAGGTGTACTGTAGGGGAAAAAAAGAGAGTGAGGTTGATGATGAATTTTGAAAGTTGAAATTTGAAAGATTTTGATAATAGAAATTTTTTTTTTAAAATTGAAATGGCTAGAATCTGAAAGGAGATGGAGTCGCATTTTAGTTGTAATTCCTTTGTTTTAGGCTGTACGAGACACTTTGAATTGCTCATTTGATAGCTCTAATTTTGGGCCAAGGCCACCTGCAAAATTGAAACTTTGTTAGTGACTCAAGTGTCAGTAACAAATCTCGTTAGCATGAATAATGATAGGTTATGGCACACAGAGGCATACCAATGCCTTCATGCACATCACACACACACACCCCAAAAAAAAAACACCAACAACGATTCTTAAATTGATGGGCCAATCTTCAGTTCTATTTATTTCCTCCCTTTTTTTGGGGGGTCTTTTTGCAGAAAAGACAGCTCTCTGGAAAGGGAAGAGATGAATTTTGGCGAGAAGAACATCGGTTGGCCTACAGACACCCAAATCCACACACGTGGAATATCGGTAATTCTGCAAAAGCAAGCCCTTTTAGCCTGACCACCTAGAACTACAACAGGTACAAACTCCGGTTCCTAACAAATAACTCATCTCTATTGGGATGGAAGTAGAACTCGAGTCTAATTACAATATATCAACAAAAGGGTCATGGAAACACCTTCTACCAATGCTTAATCTTTGTCATCATTCAGTTCAGCAATATTTGCTAATGAAGATATCAGCCAAATTTAAGATATGATAGAGGCCAAAAAGGAACACGTACTCCATCCCAAATATTGATTCCTAAGCTACTTGATGGTGATGTAGCGATTTGTTCCATGTCTGGCCCAGTAGTCCTTGAGATCCAATGGTAGAGATAGATCATGGCCTTCTGCTGCCAGCCGGCTGAGCAATCTTGTAAAGACACTTCCACTCATTTTTCGGCCACCCACTCTGGCATGGCGCTTATTTGGCATCTGAGGTAGTGGATACATTGACATCCTGGTTGTACAACAAGATGACTGCCATCCGCCATTCCCCCATTTGTAGCATTGTCGGGGGACTCCAGTGCAAGTGCAAACTGGCACTGGCATGGTAGACTCATCAAAAGTAACTAGGTTCAAGCCCAGGTCCTGACTATCCCACTCAGATCTATACTTAATACCATCAGAAGCAGCCTGCCTATTCAAATCCTCACCTACTTTCTTTGGTTTTCGCGGAGACTTTGATGTCTTAGATGAAACAGCCTTGTTCTCCTTTGTTCGCTTAGCCTGATGTGACTTGACAGCTTCAGAAGCTATCACGGTTATTGGGAAGGCATCAGTTATTTGTGCATCCTTCGTGCTGTAAGGAGCTTCAGCCATATTAACCATATGGTTTGAGGGGTGATGCATACGCTTTGATCCTCGCTGAATTCCACCACCCAATGGAAAGCTAATGCCATTATCTCTGACTTGAAGGGCTGCAAGGGCATTGTCTCGTTCCATTAGGGCAGTATCCCGCTGAGCAAATGCCTCATCTCGCTGCCGAAGTGCCTCATCCCGTGCAGCCAAGGCTTCATTCTTTTCTGATAGCGCTGCATTCCTTTCACGAATTGCAGCATCCCTCTCAGCAATAATGGACATGATCTTCTTATTCATGACTAAGGCATTTGGTTCCTTTACTTGATGCTGGGACATCATATTCCACTGCACATTTCATTTCTATTCCATTCAAATTACCTGGAATTGTTGCATGCAAAGAAAAAAACGACACTAACAAGGAAATGATAATTGTTTGTTATTTTCTTATTACCGGAGAGTGTGGTCCTCTGTAATAATCCAGTTTATGTCTCCCATTTTCGTGTTGCCGACCATCATCCATTTTATGTCCGGATTATTAGCAACAAAGGCAGAAGTCAGTTTCAAGCAGCTCCTCAAAGTTCAAATTGAAATGAAATCGGCCTCAACTAGTTTCCCATCTCGTAGACACATGGTCTGTTATCAAATGAGAAAAACAAAAGCTGAATTTCACGTAAAATGGTAACAAGCAACAAATCTAAGGACGCCTCCACTTATTTTGTGATGAGAAAAATTTAAGTTTAATAACTGCAACCATATGAGCAGCAAAAAAATAAGAAACATCCAATTTCCACCAAAAAAAACCTTCTTCAGTAATTTCGGTTTTGTAACCAATCACCACCACCTCTCTGCAAAATAATAACCAAAATTTTGGAGAAAGTGCAATCTTCTAGTTATATGCGAAACATTTTTATACAGTTTTAAAAGTTTTTCTATTAATATTGCCATCGTGCAGCTTATTTCACAAAGAGGGCATGAAGACAAACAGGTGGCAAAGTCCCCAGGTGCTTATTGAATTTATGTGTCCTTTGTTTCATTTCTTTCATTGTTGCTTCTATCTTTTTGGACTATGTGTTATGCAAACATACCCACTCATATCTCATCCAAATCCAACTAATTAGCTAGCTTTCATTAATAAATCAATTTAGTCCAATCAAAATCTAACCATGAAAGAAAAAAGCGCCTTCCAAAAAATAAACTATTATAAACTTATTACTTACTAGAAGCTAACAACATCACAAATTTTTAAGTAGATTCTAAAAGTTATCATTTCTATATCACAATATACTTCTTTTTAATGCTACACATCACATTCACCAACTCACAAGTTTTGAAAGGTTCCCTGATGTCACACAACATCATTTGAACTTCCAAAGAGAAAAATCAAACCTTATACTCCAAGCCCATGAAATCTTTTGCGGCATAACCGCGTAAGCATCCTGAAGCACAGGCATTAAAGATTAAAACCCCTAACACTTAGGCCTCTTCATTTCTTTACCATTTCTCCCCTACAACCATCATCGTCATAAGAACAGTTATGTGCAGTTCCAGATTCATTATGAATACCCTAAAATTTCACCTCTATGAATTCTATAATAATCTAGATTTGTATATATGATCTCACTCTCACAACCATTATCTCTACATACTACTCATTCTCTAGTAATATTTAGAGGCAATTAAACAAAAACAAAGGTGGCCACTAGCTTAGTTCCAATTCAAATTTTCATTTAGTGAAACCAATCGCAACCAAAGCTTTAGTGGGACGTGAGAAAGATGATAACTTAATCTCTGATAGAACCAAACAGAATAGCCATTCTGAATAATCACGCACATTCAGAAGACTCAACAATAAGATTTCAAAGGAAAATCTGCCACAAATTAACATGGACTGTTATCCAAAAGGATATGAAAGAGGAAATTACTCAAACAAAAGCCTTTATCTCTCTATATCTTAGAGGAACGTCTCATATCATCCATGTCGACCCCTTAAAAGGGAAAGATATAGAAATCATAACACCAAAGTCCAACTTACGACACCACATGTAGAGATTTGATCACTTTCCCATTGGCAGGCATCTTGATCAAATTTCAAAATAAACAATCAGACCCATATCCAAGTTTGTGCATGCTCAAGAAACACAAGCATCCATAAATGTATTTAATGAAGATAAAATAGAGTACATGAAATGTAAGTTTAGTAACAGTCGGAGGTTGTAAGACTTGATGGTCAAGAGATACCAAAAAGTAAGAGCCAAGAGCCTTGTAACTTAACTAGTTGCCACATCCTGGTGTATCCCCTACATCCAGGGTTCAAATCACCTCCTCCCCCCCCCCCCCCCTGCGGGTTTTAACTATCAAATTATCCAAAAAGAAAAGAAAAAAGAAAAGCAAGAGCTTGCAGCTTATTATACTTCTCAAGCACCAAAACCCTTAACATTACAAGAACAACTTGACACAGTGAAACCTTCATCGATACCAATCTCTGCATATATATTCATTATTAGCACATTAATAAAAACCCTTTCGAATATCATCTACACATTAACGTTTCCAAAACTTATAGTAGCATTGGCTTCATTTACAACAAGAATCTCACCTACACCAAGCACGAGAAAAATACATCTTTCGGTTTTGGTCACAGGTTCAAGTCCTGAACAAATCAAAATTTTCTATAATCAACTTATTTTTCCCCCCCAAACTCGGCTTTGACTAAGTTCCAACACTTCATTCTTATATTCATCACTTCACCAATACCCACACAAAAACAAATCAATCAAAATCATACACAAAACAGTCTAACATTCTGAGCAGCTAAAATTGTAAAAAAAAAAAAAAAAAAAACCAAACAAAAACACTTGAATAGAGTTTTTAAACTAAAAGAATCCAAAATCCTATGTTATTTTTTTGTCCAATACTTCAATCCCAGTTCAAAAGAAACCTAATTTGACCAATTCAAACACCATTAAAACTAAGTAAATTTCACAAGTTTCTTCAAACAAAAAAAGAAAAAGAAAATGAGTCGAAATACAACGATCTAAAACAAAAATAGGAGTGTACAAAGCAGAAAATTAAGTATACGTTAGGGTTTTGAGAAAAAAGACAAAATTTTCGATTTAAGAAACAGAGAGAGAGAGAGAGAAAGAGAGAGAGTACAAACCTAAAGTGCTAGACGCATGGATATATAGATATATAAAGACTTGAAAATTCATAGAGAAAGAGAAAACAATGAGATGAAGAAGAAGAAGAAAACTCACTGAGATTGGTAAATCGACATGGACTATCTGAGAGGACATGCGTTGCACGAAAATTTTCTGAATAAACAAACAGTGAAAGAGAGAGAAAGAAAGAGAAGATGTTGAGGATGGTATGGTACCGGTTGGGTGGGTTATGGTATGTTTTTTTTTTTTCGCCTAGGTAGTCTACAAACAATTGTAAACGACAACGTTTTCTTTAGACAACAAGTCTAGTTTTTTTTTTTTTTTTTTTTTTTTTTTTTTTTTTTTTTTTTTTTTTATGGAGAAGTAAAAGTTTTAACATCTTATTAATTTGGCTAACTTAAGGGCCCATATGGTCAGAGCATTTGTGTTTTTTGTTTTCAAAATAATGTGAAATTTTTTTCAAAAAAATGGATTTAAAAGTAGTTTTCAAAGAACATGCAATGCAAAGAAGTATATTTGACACTGTGTTTTCAAAATTGTGTGTTTGGGATCATAACTCAATTTTTAAGAAAAGGTTTACTTGTTTCACAAAAACAACGGAATCCTTATTCCTCTTTTTCTCTCTATTTCATCTTCGAACACACCCAAAGATAGTAGCGTCGGGGCTGCCGGGCACTAGGTTTTACTCCAATATTAACTAAATAGAAGAAGACAAATCATGGTTTCATTTCCATTTTTTGTATTCTTGGCAAGTTACTCTATGCCAACTTTAAACCTAGAAGACATTAATTATCAGGATTCAATAATGGTTGTTATTTGTTACTATAATTAGGTTAGGATTCGAAACAAGTAACGTTTGCTCTATTATTATTGTTCATTATCATTAGGCCAGGTTCCTCATTCGAAGGCAAAAGACTTTATCAAACAAGTTAACTAGAGCCCACAATTTAATTAGTTAGTTGTAAAAAAAGGTTATGCCCTTAGCAATGTTGTTCCAAATTTCTCAAAACATAATGTTTTTGTCTAGCAATAACTCAAGAGTCATCATAATATCATAATTGCTGACGTTGCAAGTTGATAATGGTAGGTATTAAAGTGATCAATGATATCAATAGTGAGCCATATAAGAATCAATAACGACTTGCCAACTCGACAACTATGAAAAATATGATGCCTAGTGCCTAGTGCCCATAGCTTTACTATTTGGTCCAATCATTGATGTTCTAACTAGATGTTTTTTTGACAAATTGTTAAAAGCGTTAATAATTGTGACTCCATGAAAGTTGTATTATACTTATTGTCAACCAATCACAAGTTGCTACTTCTATAATCTTGAAATGGTTATGACCTTTAGGAAAATTGATAGATTTTTATACAATGTGCGCATGTGTGGGGTGTGAGGGTGGGTTTTACCTTAATAGTCTAATCACATTTCGTTAAAATCTTAAAACACATCATTTCTAAATTTTTACCAATTTTATATTGACTAGATACACATTCTTTTAATATGGGACAAAATTTTCCTTCAAACTAGTTTGGAAAAATCACCTCCAACCTATTACTTGGCGATTCATAAAACCATCAAAGGGTGTTATTTAAACAAATGTCATGACTTACTAATAGGTCATGAGACTACAAGTACACATGGATGTTTTTATTAATCACCACGTAATGGGTTTGAAGAATTTCCTAATAAAGCAATTTGGAGGTAAAACTTTTTTGTCATGTATGTGAGATTCACATTTGTATAAGAATGATGTTATATGTATTTATTACATAAGATACAATTTCAATGATAAGTGGATAATATTTTCTCCTCCCCTCTTTAAATGAAATAATTTATTGAGAATATTGATCAAGAGTTTTGTAGATTACTAGTAGCACTTAGTTCTCTCATATAGGAAAATATCGGTTCGAATCTCCCTTGCCACTTATCTTAGGCAAAAAGAGAGAATGGAGCCAAAAGGGGATAGCTGATAAGTGGGTAATGCTTGAGAGTTAAGGTCTATCACAAATTGAAGTCATTTACATGAACAATAAATAATATTTTTTGGTAAAAAAGTACTAACAAAACAATGATGTATTATAGTTTATACATATAAATAAATCATATTTTGATTTGTTTTATTATAAAGTTGATGATACACAGAAAATCAGTAGGCTGCATGCTCCGGGCTTCAATGGGCTTGAGGTTGCTTGGAAGGCCTAAAAGGAAAGAAGCACAAGATCGAAGGTGATCGGAGTGAACCGGCCAAGAACCTTCCGATGCTTAAGTTAGTTTTCTCTCTCGAACTCAGGAATTCCAACTCAATAAATGGTGAAAACTTACCTTAATTTGATATGGCTGAGTCCTTTTATAGTGAGTTTTGGAGTGGTTACTTGTTTAGTAACTCCCCCAACGTGGGTGGAAGTTAGAATGTTCAAACTTAACTTCTACAACTGCTATTGGAAGTTAAGAACTTAGTAGGAAGTTAGAGCGATAAATAAGGATTTCGCTCCCACTTCAGAATAGTAGAACGTGGTCCAAATTATAAGCTTTTAGATAGAGATTTACTCTGAAAATTTCTAAGTGTTGGGCGGTCGTCCAAGTGATTCCATGCTGGACGACCTTCTTACACTTGGACTACCTTCTTCAAAGGCAGGTTAAATCTCTATTGCAATTCTGAACATTTAATATATCAGATGGACGACCTTTCTGGTCTTGGACGACATGATGGACGAACTGGAAATGATCCAATTTTTTGGTTCACCATCAATTGCCGCCTTGTCCAAAGGTCGTCATGGCCACTGTAGCAGAACTTTGATTCACTGTTTACTTTTGACACATGTCAATGTTTCAATGGTCAATTGATGTGCCATATGGTGTCCTTGTTTTAGTTGAATTTTGTCGTTTCAGATTACGCCACGTGTCACAATCTTATTGACCAACCCTTCATGTCAATTTGTTTTTTGAGGGACATGGCATGTGTCAATTTCTGGTTGGTCCACGTCACTTCCTATGCCATGCTTCGTTGCCTATAAATAGTGGAATTTCTCTCCTACCCTTTCACATTTCCAATATTTTCTCCTCTGACATTTGTTGTCTAGGGCCTCGTCTAAAAGTCTTCTTGCATCCTTAGGCCTTCTTCGTTTAGAGCCAGGTATCTTCTTCATCTTCATCTTTAGGTTTTCCTTGAAGTTTTTCAAGGTGTCTGAAATCGTAGTATCCTCGTCTAGTAATAGTGACAATAGGGAGATAGACGAGTACCACGAGAGAACCCAATAGTGGTTCTAGTAGTAATAGTGGTAGTAGGAGTAGTGATGGTAGAAGTAGTAGAGGGAATACTACGGATGAGCAATAAACGTCTGGAGTTCCTGGGGTTCCTTTGGAGATTCTTCAAGAAGAGCTTAGGATGAGGGCTACTTCAGGTTCACATGCTAGTACCCCCACTAGCGCTCCTTCATCCACCATTTTAGATGAGGTTGAAATCGTCTATAGTTGTGTCGTCAGTGTCACTTCTAAGACGGATGAAAAAAGACTGACTTTCCTTAGAAGTTGGTACCAAATTCCAGACGACCTTAATCCTAGGTTAGCCGTCTATGGTGAGTGGTGTTGTGACCCTCATTTTGGAATAGGTATTTATGAAGCTATCTCTTGGGGGGACTTAGGTTGCACCTCAATGCTTTTGCTAGAGAATCACTCACTAGGTTAGATTTAGGAGTATGTCAACTTAATCCCAATGCATGGAGGCTAGTCGTGTCTATGCAAATTTTGTGGAGGGAGGTGTTTAAAGGGGATCATTCTCTCACTATGGACGAGTTCTTTTATTGTTACAAACTCTCAGAAATTAATCAATCCCTAGGCTTTTACCAATTCTCGGCCAGGGGTACAAATTGTAGATTAATAAAGTCTCTTCTTACGTCTGATAGAAACTGGAAGATAGAGTTCTTCTTTGTCTCTGGTTTTTGGGTTGGAAACCCTATTGAGGTAGACAAGGATCCATTCGCCCCTATACTGGAGAAATAGGGAACTTTTGTCCAGAAGGTATGCTTATTTTCTACTCAATATTTTCTATCTTTTTTGTACTTGTCTAACCTCTTTTTTCCTTTTTATTTTTATTTTATTATAGTTGTTAAACGACCTTCTTTAAGTAGATTTTATCTCGAGCACGTCTAGAGGGCTCGTCTATTTGCTGATAGAAGTTTTCATTCCCTGGTTACTCTTCAACGTCTTGCAACTTGGGGACTTGGACCTGAACCATCCCCTAAGGCTTTAGCCCACGAGCTTACCACCTGCAGATGTAAGTCTTTAATTAGAAAATTCCTTTTTATTATTTTTTTTTAACCAGGCACTAAAATTTTTCTTCACAGGGATAGCAACCATGAAAGAAAATAAGGGAAAGGGCTCAGCGGATGAGGAGACCCTTCCAGAGACCCAATCCCAGCCTCGTCCTGCTACTGGAGACAAGAGAAAGATTTTTTCCAAGACGATTGACTTGGGAGATCTTCCTAGTCGTCGAGGTTATAAGAAGGCGAAACATGGGTTATCCAAGTCTGGGGTCGTCAAGCTAGGTCCTGCTATCCCTCCTGCTTCTCAACAACCGTCCATCCAAATTCATGACTTGGACTCGTCTGTCCCTACTAGAGTCACTCTGTCTAAGCCTACTGTACCTATCTCGTCTCAGCCTTCCAAAAGAGTTCCCATGAACCTTCTTGAGAATGAGGATCTTGCTTGGGAAAGGTTTAAGAAGGCTGTGACTAACGAGGACG
This sequence comes from Quercus lobata, assembly GCF_001633185.2. NCBI lineage: Eukaryota > Viridiplantae > Streptophyta > Magnoliopsida > Fagales > Fagaceae > Quercus > Quercus lobata. The sequence continues at coordinate 46,578,792 of NC_044914.1, read as the reverse complement.
TGGCTGTGTGTTATGACATCTCCTTGAAAGAATTTGAACACTCTGATGTTTATGATCTCTTCAAGATATGTTTTCATTATTTTGTTTTCATTTTGCCTTGTCATATTTCACATCTCTCGTCTAATCAATATTTTCAATCAGTTGCATATGCAAGCCATGTCAAAGTTCATAGCAGCGTCCAGGCAGGCTATAGAGATGGACTAGGAAAGGATTAGACTGGAAGCAAGGATTCGCGAGGTACAGGCTAATTGTAGGGGTAGAACTAAGGTGGCAGCCAAGGCCATGGACGAGGTTAAAGAGAGCTTAAGGCCGATGTCGTCGAGAAAGATACCCGTCTTGTCCATCTTCAAAAGAGGAACGACGAGCTTTGTGCCCTTCTTGAAAAAGCCCAGGGAGATGCTGTTAAGGAATTCAAAGCGTCTAGCGAGTTCATTGACCTTTTGGACAAGAATTATGCTGCTGGCTTTAAGGACTTTCGTTTGAACGCTATTGAACGCTTCCCTTAAGTTGACTTCAGCTCTATCAAGCTCAATATTGGTGCTGCAAGCTCTCTCCTTCAAACAAGCTTTGAGGATGTCAAGATTGAAGATGATGCCACCACACAGCCTGCCCAAGATAAGCCTAATTCCAGAGATAATCCACCCCAGTAAAAGATCTCGAAATTTTTATCCTGTAATAGTTTTTTTATTTTTTATTTTTTAAAAGTATGAGGTCCGTTGTTTTGGACCATTTGAATTTGTCTAAGTACATTTAAGTCGTCCATGTTTTTGAGACGAGCCTTAATACAATTGCCTTTTTAGGTTTAACTTTATATAAGGATTTTTGGACGATGGTCGTCTACTCTTTTTTAGACTTTTATGAATGAATGTTTATTTCCATCTTCATTCTTTGTCCATTGTTGAACATACTATATTTTGTGTATGAATGAATTTTCTTTTGTTTACATCATCCATGTTATATCTAATGGTTTTTTTAAGTGCGGTTCGTCTACCTGTGAAGGCATTTAGTTCATCCATATTAGGACAACTTTCCATGCTCAACATTCTACCACTCATTAGATTTTACCAGTATAACTCGTCTATGAATGGAATTTCTATTGCTAGCTTTCTTTGTCCATAGGTTTGACTTATAGCTTGCATTAATCTTCGTCCATAGGCTGGATGGCTCATTATTCATCTTTAGGCAAGACGCTTCCAGTGTTTACTCGTCCATAGATTGGATTGTTTAGCTGATTGCATTTATCCATGGATTTCAAATATTCTTTCATGCACGCTTTGCCTCGTCCATTAGTTAGACGAAGTTACCTTAGATTTATTTATTTTGCTTTCACCTTATTTAAGGAAAACTTATAGACGTTACATCCCTATGTCCAGATATTTTACTCGTCTTAGGCCTTTAGCCTTCTTTTGGATTAGCTTTAATGAGAACTTCAACAATATCAAGATTGAAAATTCACACAACTTTATATACATTGGAAATCCAAACTGTATTTACATAGCATAAACATCATCCACAAGTATGGCACATGTTTAGAAGCTAGTGCCTTTAGGGAATTGAAAATACTTTATGTACAAACGGACTAAGCTCATGACTTCGTCCATAGACGGTGCACAAGCTGGAAGCTAGTACACTTTAGGGAATTCAAATACTAAAAAACATGAAGTACTAGTAACAAACACAAGTAAACATAAGCAATGGAAAGTGACACATAACTTAAGCTCGTCTAGGATGATGCTCGTCCAGGCGGACACTTCACTGATAATATCTTCTTAAATGTTCAACATTCTAGGGGTGCTCTAACTTTCATCCATCTAGGGCTTTCAAGTAGTATGATCCCTGCTTTTTGCAATTAATAACCTTGTAGGGTCCTTTCCAATTAGGCAACAATTTTCCCTGGGTCGGGGTTCTGGTTACTAAGGAAACCCTTTTTAGGATAAGGTCCCCAATGTTGAAGTGCCTAGGTTTCACCATCGCATTATATTGTTTGGCCATAAGGTTTTTATACCTCGTCGTTCTCTGTTCTGCATCCATCCTTACCTCATCTATCAAATCAAGGTTAAGAAGAAGTTGTTCTTCATTTTCCTGGTCCTCATATTTCATCACCCTGTGGTTAGTCATGCGTACTTCTGCAGGTATGATCGCTTCACTTCCATAAGCTAGTTTGAAAAAAGTTTCCCTTGTGAGGGCCCTCACAGTTGTCCTGTAGGCCCATAGAACACCTAGTAGCTAGTCTGGCCATACTCCCTTTACCCCCTCAAGCCGAGTCTTTATAATCTTCAACATGGATCAATTTGCAACTTCAACTTTTCTATTTGCTTGTGGGTGGGAGGGTGAGGAATAATGATTTTTTATTCCAAGTTGCTTACAAAAATCTCTGAAGAGTGTGTTATCAAATTGCCTTCCATTATTTGACACTAGTACACTAGGAACCCTAAATCGGCTGATGATGTTCTTCCAGACGAAGTTCTTGACGTTTTGTTGTGTAATCTTTGCTAAGGGTTTAGCTTTCACCCATTTAGTGAAGTAATCAATCCCCACTACTAAAAACTTCATTTGTCTGGTTCTTATTGGAAAGGGACCCAAGATATCCAATCCCCATTGTGCAAAAGGCCACAGGGCCACTATTGGGGTAAGGTACTTTGATGGTTGCCTAGGGATATTGCTGAAGCATTGACACTGAGCACACACCTTAATATAAGCCTTAGCATTTGCCTGAATGGTCGGCCACTAATAACCTGCACAAACGATTTTATGGACGAGAGCTCTTGTTCCTGAGTGGTTTCCGCATGCTCCTTCATGAACTTCCCTCAATACGTAGTTTGACTCGTCTGGAGCTAAGCACCTTAGGTAAGGCTGAGAGAAGCCTCTTTTATATAGTACCTCATCTATGAGGACATACTTAGCTGTTTTGATCCTTAGCTTTCTGGCTTCGCCCCTATCTTCTGGAAGCCTTCCATCCCTGAGGTAAGCCACTATTGGGGTTATCTAGTTTTCTTCTCCTTCAATTTGCTACACATCTGGAAGATCTATGCTTGGCATGTTATGGACTTTGTCATACTCGTCCACTGACCCATTTGCCGACGCTGCCTTTGCTAAGGCATTTGCTTCCATGTTTTCCTCCCTTGGAACTTGAAGAAAACTATCTTCCTTAAATTTCTGAACAAGTCGCTTCACCTTATTGAGATACTTCTTCATCCGTTCTTCCTTAGCTTCATATGTTCCATTCACTTGACCCATGATCAACTAAGAGTCTTATTTGACAAATAATGACTCTGCCTCTAAGGACTTGGCCAATTCTAACCCTTTAAGGAGGGCTTTATATTCAACTTCGTTGTTAGTCGTTTAGTACTATAGACGAGTTGCATATTTTAACTTATCCCTTTTCGAAGATTTTAGTATAACCCTTATACCTCTTGCATATTGTGTGGACGAACCATCTACCCAAACGACCCACTTCTTAGCTTCATCCACCTCGTCTAGCTCACCATGGTTTGGAGTGGATTCTGCAATGAAATCTGCCATGCTTGAGCCTTTATCGCACTTCTTGGTTGAAACCTAATATCAAACTCACTAAGTTCTATGGCCCCATTAGATCAGTTGTCCTGCGGCTTCCAACTTGTTCATTGCCTTCTTGAGTGGATTATCTGTCAAGACATTGATGACATGAGCTTGGAAGTAATGCCTTAACTTCCTGGAAGCTATTACCAATGCAAAGGCCAGCTTCTCCATCATAGGATACCATCCCTCTACTCCCCTTAGCGCTCGACTTATATAATAAACAGTCTTCTGCATCTTCTCTTCTTCTTTAATTAATGTTGAACTTACTACATGTGGGGACACTGCTAAGTATAAATACAATTGTTCACCTGGTATAGATGGGCTTAGCAAAGGAATCGTTGTGAGGTAGGTCTTAAGGTTTTGGAAGGCCTTCTAACACTCGTCCATCCATTCTAACACCTTCTTGAGAACCTTGAAAAATGGCAAACATTTGTCAGTAATTTTTGAGACAAACTTGTTAAGGGTGGCAACTCGTTCAGTGAGAGACTAGACTTCCTTGATATTCCTTGGTGGCTCCATATTTAGTATTGCTTGGATCTTATCAGGATTTTCTTCGATTCCCTTATATGAAACCATAAACCTTAGGAATTTCCCTGACGAAACTCTAAAGGCACACTTGCTTGGATTCAGCTTCATGTTGTATCATCTAAGTGTGTCAAAGGTCTTCTGAATGTTGTCCAGATGCTTCTTCTTGTCCAGGCTTTTCACCAACGTGTCATCCACGTATACTTCTACATTTTGTCCTATCTGTGGACGAAAAATATGATTGACCAGCCTCTGATAGGTTGCCCTCGCATTCTTCAAACTGAAGGGCACCACTTTGTAGCAAAACAGGCCTTGACTGGTAATGAAGGATGCCTTCTCTTGATCTACCTCGTCCATCCTTATCTGGTTATAACTTGAGAAGGCGTCCATGAAGGCTAGCGACTTATGACCCGCAATTGAGTCTACTAGCTGGTTAATACGTGGCAATGGATAGCTATCCTTGAGGCAAGCCTTGTTTAAATCGGTGAAGTCCACACACATCCTCCATTTGCCATTAGCCTTCTTAACCATCACCACATTAGCCAACCAATTTAGGTAATAAACTTTTCGAATAAACTTTGTCGTGGTTAACTTCTTAACCTCTTCCTTGATAGCATTATCTCATTCAGGAGCGAAGATCCTTTTCTTCTGACAGACCGGCTTGGACGAAGGATACACATTCAGACGATGGGTAATGACACTTGGGTCAATCCCTGACATGTCTTCGTGACTCCACGTGAAAACATCAATGCTCTTCCTTAAGAACTAGAAGAGGTCTTGCTTCGTCTTCTCTTCAATGATTGTTCCAATTCTAGTAAACCTCTCAAGGTAACTTTCGTCCAGAGGAACGTCCTCCAGTACTTCAATGGATTCTGCGCCAACCCTTCTTTCTTCTATATTCATCATCTACACATGCTCGTCCATAGCCAACATGGCTAAGTAACATTCTCTAGTTCCTAATTGATCTCCTTGTACTTGTCTTATTCCATAATCTGTTAGAAACTTGACAGATAGGTGGTAGGTGGACGTCATTGCCTTCCAACTATTTAGAGTTGGTCATCCAATGATGGCATTGTAGGAAGGCGAGCAATCTACGATGAGGAAATTCACCTCTTTAGCTATCTACTGTGGATATGCCCCTACCATGATGGGTAGAGTAATAGTACCCACTAGTTGTACTTTCATTCCTCCGAATCCAACTAAGGGTGCATTTATTGGATGAAGTTGATCTATTCCAAACCTCATCTGTTGGAAGGCAAGATAATATAGGATATCTACTAAACTCCCATTATTTTTTAGCACCCTTCTAGTTGTGTAGTCTGTAATGAGTAAAGTTGTGACGATTGCATCATTATGTGGATGATGGACCCTTCTAGCATCCTCATCTGTGAAGGTGATAGCTTGCTCATCCGCCCCCTTAGTCCTTGGTGGTCGTCCAGAGAGTTAAACGTTCTACACCACCTTTAAGTAGGTCTTCCTTGATTTGGAAGATCGTCTTACTGAAGTTCCTCCTATAATAACTCTTATTTCTCCGAGTGGGGGTCGTGATGGCTCTTCTACCTTCTCCTTTAACTTCTCGCCCTTATGATCTCGTCCAAGAAAATTCCTCAACTTTCCCTGCCTAAAGAGATTCTTAATCTGCTGCTTCAAGTCATAGCACTTGTCCATGTCATGCTTGTGATCTCTATGGAAGCGACAATACTTGTTCTTATTGCGCTTATTAAGATCTCCCTTTATCTTCTCTGGCCACTTCAAGTATGGGTTGTCCTTGATAAGCATAAGCATTTGATCAAGCGGAACGTTCAAGGTCGTATAATGCAGACTTCGTCCTAAAGATGAACCTGCCTTCCTGTTGTCTCTATCTTCCGGGCCTTCTTTGGATGAGGGCCTTGTTCAGAATGACGTGGGAGCTTCGCTTCCATTCGCTTTGCTCTTTTCCTCTTCTTGGCAATGATCACATCTTATGCATTCATGAAGCTTTGGGCTGAGTGAATGAGTTCAGCCATGGTCTGTAGTTCTTGATCATAGAGCCTGTGGATGAATAAATCTGAATTAACTCCATTGTGGAAGGCTGCTAACAGCAACTTATCATCCATCTCGTCCACCGTCAAGGCTTCCCTGTTGAAGCGAGTGATGAAGAACCGCAAACTTTCATTATCTCCTTGCTCTATAATCAGCAGGCTGCACGAGGAGTGCTTATGCCTTTGACCTCTAATAAAGTTATTGACAAACAACTTACTCAACTCCTTAAAGGAACTAATGGTATTTGGAGGTATCTTACTAAACTACACTCGTGCTGGTCCCTTAAAGGTGGTTAGGAAGGCTCTACACATTATCTCATCTGGAACCCCTTGAAAGTGCATTGTGGTCTTGAAGATAGCAATGTGATCACATGGGTCACGCGTTCCATCATATAAGTCCAACGCAGGCATCTTTAACTTAGAACGCAGGGGTGATTGTTGATGAACATTATGAAAGGGGAATTAGTTTGATGAATTAAATCATCTACATGGTTCGTTCTTCTCATATTTTCCCTCATCTCGTCCATAGCTCTCCTCATTTGATCCATCTCCTTTTCCAAGTGTGGCACCCTATGTGAAACAGTGCCCCTTTAGTGATCCTCACGCTCAACGTTTTCTCCTTTTCTAGCTTCTTGACTCTGAGCTTGCCCTTCCACACACCATCCATGAGATTGCCTTCTTTGATTGATCTCCCAAGTTAACTCCTGATTTTGACAAGTTAACTCTGCCATGGCGGCTGCCATGGATTGTATTTATTGGATAGAAGGTGGTTGCACAGTAGATGTGGACTGTTGAGCGCGATTAGGGTGGCTGGAAGTGTTTCCACTCTCTTGGTAGCCTGGACTAGTGGCCATTGACCTTGTCCGAACCATGCAGCCTTTTGTCAAAGAAAGATAAATTGCAAAGCACAAATTTAACTTTTCCATAGATGGCACCAATTGATGATATGTAGAAAATTAGTAGGCTGAATGCTCTGGGCTTCAATGGGCTTAAGATTGCTTGGAAGGCCTAAAAAGAAAAAAATACAAGATCAAAGGTGACCAGGGTGAACCGGCCAAGAACCTTTCAATACTTAAGTTAGTTTTCTCTCTTAAACTCAGGAATTCCAACTCAATAATGGTAAAAACTTACCTCAATTTGATATGCCTGAGTCCTTTTATAGTGAGTTTTGGAGTGGTTACTTGTTTAGTAACTCCCCCAACATAGGTGGAAGTTAGAAAGTTTAGACTTAGGGGTTGTTTGGATGAGAGAGTTTTGAGTGATATGATTGTGTTTTCATCACTCATCATCCAAAATTTGTGGGACCCACAGAAATTTTTTTGTTTGAATACCATCACTCATATTTGGTCACCCGGTTTTGGTCATCCAATCACTCAAAAAACTGAGTGATGAAGACCAAAAATGAAAACACAATTCAGCTGTTTTCATCACTCAAAACCGGTCACTCAGTGGCAAGTCCGTAAATTAGCTGAGACTGTGGGCCCCTTCACCAGTGCATTGTCACATCCATCACCAACGACTCTCTCTCTCTCTCTTTCTTCTTTCTCCTTTCTCCAGCAGCATTCTTTCTCTCTTTCTCTTTCTTCTTTCCCCTTTCTCCTTCTCCCAGCAACAAACCAACATTTCTTCAAAAACCCAGCAACTGTGAAGAATGAAACCCAGTGACCAAAGACTACCCTCCACCGGATTTGCAGAGTTCTCTGTATCTCCTTGGCAAGATCAAAATTTTTTGAAGTTGAAGAAGCTGAAGAAGCCGCCGATGACTTCACCCACCACCAGTCCACCGCTCCCTAAATTTTATTTTACAAAACCTTAAAAAATAAAAACCAAAAAAACCAACCCCACAATAGACCAAGAACCCAGATTCCAAAAACCCATATGCACACAACCCAGATTGGAAATCTTTCTAACCCACATGTAAAAAATTATGAAAATTAAAACAGTAACTTACAGAGGCCAGTGGGTTCGGGAAAAAGAAAAAAATAAAACCTGAAGAATCCGAAATTAACAAAAATGAAGAAAGTACAGCACCGACAAAAATTTACAGAGCCAACAAAAAAAAGGGAAAAGGAAAACGAAGCGTTCAGTTACCGAGTCAAAGAACCGAAGATCAGTGTGAATCTAGAACAACGATCAAAGAGCTCCGAATCCGAAACCGAGGGCAGAAAATTAAGCAGCGGCGGCGGCGGATCGACGGTAGAGCTTACTGAAGACGTGGAGCGCAGTGACGAAGCCGATGAAGCAGAGGCTCATGACGAGCACTACGGTCGGCGAGATCTTCAGGAAGGAGGATGAGCGGATTCTATGTTGGATTTTGGTGGTATCTCCAGAGCTTTTGGGCGGCGTCTCCGACGGCTGGGCTGAGTCCTAGCCGGTTTGGAGGTTTGGGTATTTGTGGGTTTTGAAATGAACATCTGTTGGTATTGAAGGGGAAGAAAATGAAATGAAGAGAGTGAGCGTGAGGTGGGTAGGTTAACCGAATTTATGACAAGTGCTCGGGCATGGGTCCCCAAAAAGTAAAAAAAAAATTGAATGAGGGGAAACTGAAAATATGTGCCAAACAGTTGGGTGTAAGAAATTGGGGTTTTTTAAGTGATGAGTGATGGGTGATGAGTGATGAGTGATGAGTGACGAAAATTGAGTGATGAGTGATGAGTGACCATTTTTTTAAACCAAACAAGCCCTTAACTTCTACAACTGCTATTGGAAGTTAAGAACTTAGTAGGAAGTTAAAGCGATGAATAAGAATTTTGCTCCCACTTCAGAATAGTAGAACATAGTTCGAATTATAAGCTTTTGGATAGAGATTTACTTTGAAAATTTATAAGTGTTGGGCGGTCGTCCAAGTGATTTCATGCTGGACGACCTTCTTCGGAGGCAGGTTAAATCTCTATTGCAATTCTAAACATTTAATATATCAGATGGACAACCTTTCTGGTCTTGGACGACACAATGGACCAACTGGATATGGTCCAATTTTCTGGTTCACCATCAAAAGTGTTATTACAATTTTTTTTTTTTTGGGAAATTATGTATGAAGGGATTTTTTGTTTGTTTACCTAAAAAAAAAAAATTAAGAGACACTCATTAAATCTAGATTACAATTTTTAAAGTTACAAAGTTGTTTTTTGGTTTCTAAAAAAAATTAAAAAGAAAGAAAGAAGAAATTCATCACTCCTATGGTATTATCTATATGTATAGTACTATTTAAGGGACTTCCGCTGCTTGAGTTTCTTATTTTTTTTGGTTCAAAATGTCCCTACACTCCTATGTTTAAGTAGAGACAAAACTAAAGGATAATCGGATAAAAATACAACTTTAACTCCAACTAAAACATTGCCTAAAAAATAAGATCACTCTTCTGTTGATTTTCAAATTGGTTTATCCACTTATAAATTAAAATCTCAAAATAAAAATTATATATAAAAAAATAAAGACACGATTTTTTTTTTTTTGGCTATAAAATAGGACCACTAAATTCAACGTTTTCAATTTTTTTTTTCTTCTCCTTTTTCCCCCCCCCCCTTTATCAAGACTTAAATGTTTCTCTCTCTTTTTACTTTCGGTTTACTTTCTTCTAAATTCTAATCTTAACTTCTTCTTTTTTTGGTTTTTGGTTTATTTATTTATTTATAAATCTCTTCTTTATTTTTGAATTATTAAAAAAAAGGTGGTTTTTAATGTACTCCATTTTTTTTGGTCTTTTAATGATATATTTATTTATTTATGTTGGTATTTGAATTGTTTTCTCTTCAAATCTGTTTGTACAACTTTTTTTTTGTCATTTTAATAAATATATTTTTTATGTCCAAAATAAAAATTACTATGCGTGTGTTTTAATCGAAGAGGATTGAAAAACATCTCAAACTGAAATAAATAGAAAATTATAACACTAAATCTAAAGTGAGCCTCATCACGCGTGATTTTAGTATGCTATTATTGGGCTTTTTAAGTTTTAAACACAGAGCCAGGCCTGCCTGGTGGTAGTCAGAAACACTAGAATGCAAGTCAACCCACTTTACCCACCATATTATCCCATGGATTGGAGTCAGATGTAATATCTTAGATGTAATTGATAGGGATGGTTGAAAGTAAAGATAAAAAAAAGTAAAAAAAAAAAGTTGTGATGGGATTGGGTGAATTTTACTGTGCAATTACATTTAGCAATTGTACCGGATCCCAATCCTTATCCATTACCGAAACGTCAGCGTTTCTATTCTTTTTATAAAATCTCACCGTCAACTTACCAACTACCTCACCGTTATTTTTCTTTTCTTCATCCTCCTCATCGTACTCCAAAACGCACCGTATTAATCCTCGTACGAACTCTGTTCTCGATCGCCTCCATATCCAAACGTGTAGAAAACTCAATAGCTTTGCTTTTAACATTCCCAACACTCCACGCCTGGTATCGCTTACACTTATATAAATTCCCGTTGTTTTATCATTTTATGGGATTTTCATTTCCATGCACTATTTCTGTGCAACAATGGCGGAATTTATGGAATACCCAGTTGAAGAAAGGCTCTGTTATTGAAGAAATTAACGGTTTTGAAGTCTTTGAGGTTTGTTTTCATCTGGGTCTTCGTCGAAAATGGAAGTTGGGCTTGTTGTGTTGCTGAGGACGGCTTGGATTGCTGGGACTTTGCCTATTTTGATTGCTTTGGTACCGTCCTCTAGGCTCAGTTGGTTTCGTGATTTGCTTTTGGGATTTGCTAAGCGAGGGAAGCTCTTGCAGTCTTCGTCAAAGGTAACTGTTTGATGAATTGATAGATTGTGTTGGTATTTTTTTTTTCCTGCATTTGGGTCTGTTTGTTTGCAGAGAAATTGGAGGGGAAAGAGGAGGAAAAGAAATTAGAAATTTTGTAATTGCGTCTTAGTCTCTGTTTTATGTTTTGGATAATGGGGTTGAATTTTCTTGACTTGAATATCTTAGAGTATGATATTTTCTCTCCTTGGTACATGTTGTTTTTCTGGTTTTTTGTTTTCCTAAATTTATCGGCAACTTAGAGAAGCTTTCGTATATTCGGAATTGGAGTAATGCTACTTCGCTTAGATGGAAATCTGGATCTTGTGTTACATATGGCCTAGCTTCTAAAAAAATTTGGAGGTTTGTATCCTTTTAGAATGTTTTCTTTTCTGAATTCCAATGTGTTTTTATCAAATAATCGAACTTTTTCATATTGTAAAAGTTATAATTGTAGTAGAGTTGATGAAATGAGCTTGAATCTTGACATTCTAACTCAAAGAGAAAGAAAATGCCTACTTTTAATTTTAAAACTGTAGTATTAAGAAAAGTTGTTTTATCAGTGCATCATTCTTCTTGTAAGTTGAATTCCTTGATAGTTCTCTTATAATCAAACTTTGCCATATTGTAAAAGTTATGATTGATTGCAATGGAGAAGATGAAATGAGTTTGAATCTTTACATTTCACCTCAGAGAGAAAGAAAAGCCTACTTTTATTTACTCTTGAAGGACAAGGGGGGTGGAAACCAATTTAAATTACTCCTTGTTGTTGGATTGCAGAAGTTCACTGTTCCTCAATGTTTCTTCTGTCATTTTTATGTGCTGGCTGTGGTGTGGACAACCTTCCTGCTTGTCACAACTTGGACGTATGCATACAGAACAGCGCCATTGGTTTCCGAGCCATTTATTTACTCTTCTATTCCCAGTTACTTGACTGGAGGTTCACCCATTTTTTCTTGGCTCAATTTGCGTTCAACGCCAATGAAGCAAAGATATATGGTCTGGCGATCTGTTTTTCTGCTTTTGTTGATGGAAGTTCAAGTTTCGAGACGCCTCATTGAGACAATATATGTGTTCAACTATAGCCCCACAGCTCGGATGCATATTTTTGGTTATCTTACTGGCCTATAGTAAGTCTATTGAAAATCCTTTAACTTCTAATTTCCTTGCAGTGGTTTTTTTTCATAATTTTACTTCCTATAGAAAAGAGAGAGAAAAGTGATGATTGTGGATGGCCCCTTAATATATGATATTCATAGAGGATTTTACTTATGTGAGTGTCAGTTAGCTCAATTTATAGAGTCCCATGTCATTGGATAAGAGACTTGGGTTTGAATCCTGCCTATACCAAAAAGAAACCTATTGGTGTTTTGACTTAATAGTAAAGAGCAATCATTATTGAGTGGATGCCATAGATTTCAAATCCTATTGTATCCATAATTTTTTTTTTTTTAAAAAAAGGAGTTTACATATAAGATGCTGTTGATGTGTCTATTGATAACTCAATATAACATGATTGTGGGTAACATAAGATATTGAATTGAATTGATATGTTGTCTTCCATGTAATTAATATGGATGTTTCAGTTTAGTATGGATCAAATGTTCTGGCTATACTTGGTAACCTGTATTTGTTGAATCTGAGATTCTGGGTTCAAATTCAACATAAATCAAATTATATGGTTCCTCACAACTGGTTAGTTCAGAAACTATTTAATGTAAACATTGTTCTTTTTACTACTGTGCTTAAAAAATTATTATTCTTGGATAAGAAGAAAAATATTTTTATGGATTAGCCTATACTAATATCTATGTTTTGATATAAAAATAAATAAATAAATAAAATACTATCTTCATGTTAGTTACTACTCTCTCCTAGGAAGAGACCCTGCTTGCATTTATTCCACATCATATTCCTTATTAAAATAATAGGTAGAAGACCTAATGCTGCATTTAATCTTTGGTTTTCACAATGAGATGCCATTAATTGATTCTTGACAAACTAGTATCAGCTTTTCAGTTCTCTTTGTTATTACTATTGTATGTGTAAATGCTGATATTCTGTTAATTTTTGTTGTATTCTGTAATCTGGATTAGTTTCTACACAGCAGCACCACTGTCACTTTGCTGCAATTTTGCACCAGAGTTGTATGAATTTGTGACAAATAGAGTGGCTGAATTCATCGTTAAAGGGAAGAATCAGATGCCGGCTATTGAATTTGATTGGTGGGAATTTATGAATCCTCTCATGAAGCTTGGATGGCGGCAATGGATTGGTGCTACGATATTTTTTTGGGGCTGGATTCATCAGCGCCGTTGTCATGCAATTCTTGTATGTTTCACTACATAATCAGTTTGTTGATTTAGTTGTCGATTTCTTAGGTCTGTGACTCATTTTTAGGTGTAGTCTTAAATATTGTTTCATAAATCACCTTTCACAACCAAGCTTCTGTTTGTTCGGACAAGAATTTGACAACAATATTATCTCATGACTGTGATCATGATTATGGTTGCAAGTGGCAAAGTAGTTGGTTGTAAATGGAAGCTGCTGTTTTTTATGTTCTGCTATTTATGTTGGAAACAAGTTCTTTTGTTTGATAACAAAATTGATATTACAGAAGCAAAATTTTGAAATATGTACATTTGCACACACGCTCTCTCTCTCACACACACACACACACACAGATATATGTTGCATATGTATGTACCTACTCTCTGCTAATTATTTGGCACACAATAAATTATTGTTGTTTACTTGACATGAATACCTAAGGGAGATTTAGATGTCCTCGCCAGAATGATGGTAAATGACAGGATCAATGCCATTCATGAATTCCTAAAAGGATTTTTGTGAAATGAAAATAAACATGTACCAAATGCTATGGTTTTTTGTGAAATGAAAGTAAACATGCACCAAACGCTATAAGAGATCATAATTACGTTGTCCTAAACAAGATATCCAACAGACTGGAATGATCTTTTTCCATAGGCGTTGCTGATACACATTTTCACTTATTTTTTCTTGTATATGGGGAGAAGGAATGAAAATGTTTGTTTGCCAGTTGGAGATTGTCCCTGAAATCTTCACTTTTCAATATCTTACCATTGGCTGACCTTACAAATTCCTTTGCAGGGCTCGCTACGTGACCAGACAGAACAAGTTGACGAGTATGTAATCCCTTGTGGTGATTGGTTTGAAAGTGTTTCATCCCCGCATTATCTGGCTGAAATTGTAACTCTCTCTCTCTCTCTCTCACTGTGTGTGCATGCATGTTGTCATTTCCTAAGTGTTTTATGATATTGTGAGGTACTCAAGATTATGCCAATAGTTAGCATTTTCATGGTCCTAATCGCTTTTCTGATTATAATTTGCAGGTCATATACGCTGGTCTTCTGGTTGCTAGTGGAGGAGCAGATCTCACAATCTGGTTACTTTTTGGATTTGTGGTATAATTCCTTTCCTATATTACTTATCAAAAAATTCCTTTCCTATATTACATTTTTCATGATTTTTTTTCCTTTGCCTTTGTGCACTTTGACCCTTATCTGAATACGTCTGTTATTTTTTCTTCTCATTGGCAGGTGGTAAATTTGGCGTTTGCAGCAGCAGAAACACATAGGTGGTATCTTCGTAAATTTGACAATTACCCAAGCAACCGGTTTGCAATTATTCCATTTCTTTATTGAGCTTTTGACATAGAGGTGCATAGACAATACTCTTGAGTTTGTATAAGTTTGTATAACTAATGTTGCAATGTTTTATGTAATATTGTTTTGGAGAATGTTGTATATATATTTTAGTATAATTATTATAGAACTTTGTTAGTAATGAGTTCATCATAAAAAATAAAAATAAAAAAAGTAATTATAAATTGCACACACATATCTATTATAATTATTTTGTTCAAGTAATGAGCAATTAAAAAACAACTTAAGAGGAATTCATGCCATGTGCACTTCAGTATTCCATCAGATTCCACATGCTACCTTGATTTTATAAACAAACCCAAATAGATCTCAATCAATGCCTTTGATAATAATAGTAAATTGTCTGCGTGATGAATAGATAATTTTATGATTTTTTTATTATGTAAGATGGTTTTGGAAAATGTTGTATATATATTATTAAAAAAAAAAAAAGTAAACTAAAGTAGAGTAAAGAAATATATTCATTTTGAGATATTAAAAATTAATTTAGTAGCTTTACTGCACATTTGTAACCTTCTCAAAGTAAGATTAATTTATAATAAAAAAATCATGAAATTAAAAATAAATGTAAAAAAATAACAGGACCATAAAAATCAATTAATTTGTATTGTGTACACAGATTGCATACCATAAAATGAAAGTATGCCCAATTCTTTCACTGTCTTTCACTCATCGATAGTGTGACATTAAGACACCGTGTGAGCAAATGCGTATGCACGTATCTTTTAGATGATTTAAAACTATGGTAGAATATGACTTTACATTGCACACTAAATATTCTCTCTACTTATATGCTCAAAACAAAAACTATCCAACAAAATTATTTAAACCCAAATCGTATTTAAGCCCTTAATTTTTTTTTTTTTTTTTTTAAGAAAAAAATTACACATAGGGGTTTCGATAGCTTAATGGTGGTAAGACTTGGGAGGCCAATATTGTGAGTACACAACTCGCCATCAAGCAGTTTTTGTCCGCTTTGGGGAGCCAGTCCCTCACGATTTTGTCCTCGGCCCCGAGTGTGGTCTTTTGGGATTTTCACCTTCTTTGAGGCTTGACACCCTTAGTCCCACATCGGTTAGAGAACCCTCCCACTCATGGTTTATAAGCTTCTGGAGCAACCATGAGTTGATGGCGAGTTGGGAGGCCAATATGATGGAGGCCCCTCAAATTCCTTTTTTTCTCTTTTACAAATACTTCATCAATCTCAAGTCTTTTATTTTTGGTATTATTGTAATAGCGAAACAATGTATTTCATTTAACAATCCACAACATTTTTGTGCCTTTCTATCTCTCCCTAGGGCTTTATCTAGTTAGTTATTACTATTAGTCTTTTTTTTTAATACTAAAACGGTGGGTATGTTAAAAGACATGAAAAAGAGAGAAATGTGTGGCATAACCTCAAACAATTAATTAGAGATTAATGAGATAACAATAAAAATAAATTAATGTAAACCTTTGAATTAATAGTAAAAAAAAAAAAAAAAAACTTAATGAAAAGAAGTAAGAAAAAAGACTAAATGCAAAATTAGAGCGCTACATGACAGGACCTTATGCATTCTCGCATGAGATCTCTGCTTTTGTATATATACTAGTAAGTTGCCCGTGAGATATACGGATAATGTTATTATGTTTTATGTAATTTTTTTAAAGAATGTTATACATATATTATAGTATATTTGTTATAAAACTTTGTTAGTAATGAATTCAAGTAATGAGCAAAAAAAAACAAAAACAACAACAACAACAACTTTGGAGTAATATTGTATAATAAAAATTGATAAAAGCATATTAATTCATTCCATATTATTGATATTTATTATGTGATGTAATAAAGAGCTTCATTACAAAATCTTTTTTTTTTTTTTGTTTCTTCAATGCTTTGTTAAAGTGGTATGGCGACACTTGTAAAGCTTGTTAAGGTGCATATTATCATCATCTGTTTATTCATCTTCAATGTTTGAAGTTTGGTTTGTCCCTATTTGTTCAATTTTTGAACTTTCATCACTTTTTTCTTTTGTTACATTATTTGTGCTAATCACTAATGAATTGGCACAGGATCGAAAGACTCTTGGCTGGATCTTACAAAGTTTGGACTTGCGGATTTGTTGTCGTTAAGATTTTTTTGTAAATATTTGCATTTATATTAAATTTCAGTGATATGAAAGTTTTTTGTAAATGTTTTTTTATATATATATATATATTTTTTGTTAATTTAGGAATAGTGTAGCCAAAGAGTTAATATAGCATATTGGATTGTGTGTGTGTATATATATATATATATATATATTTTTTTTTTTTTACTTCCATACCTTTTTATCATTTGAAAGTGCATAAAAAATCTTAGCAACTGAGTAATTTTCAAAACCATCAGTTAGATTGAATTCATTCAAATGAAGTAGGAAAATGCATTTTTTCCTAAAATTTTCTTCAAATCATGTGGGATTCCTTCTCCAATATCAATCTACATGTGAGGAATTTAATATATATTATGATCAATACTTTTACAATAATTTAAATAAGTTGTACCTCAGTTTGTTTTTCAGCATTTATTTAGGATTTTCTCAGTATCTTGATCAAATATTACAAAAGTTATTTTGTCAGTTGCATCAAAAACTTCAATTTGAATTATGTATCTAAAATAGTTTGCAATTGTATATATAGTAGTTATAGTGAGATGAATATATTATAAATATTTGTTGAGTATGTAGTTAATGTGAGTGCCTCTAACCTTGGGATAGGGAGATTTGTTTTTGTTTCACATTTTGCACACCAACATGATCCTGATTGTGATTTGACATTCTTTCCACAAAGCATGCACAAAATGTAATACCAACCCATCATTGTATCAATGTTGCTTATTGTTACAATGCCCTAGCAGTTCACATCCCGCAATAAATTTTGAAGTTAATATGTATTACTTTTTTAATGTAAATAATATGATGTATTATTATTTTTTCATGTAAATGATGAGTATAATTTGAAATGATTAGCAAACCTGTTTCGTAAGGTCTCATTCAATGCATTTTAGCTTTGTTATTGCCTTCATATTCTTTAAAGATAAATTCTCCTATGAAAATTGTTTTGTGTGTATTTTTGGTATTTCTTGTATAGGATCATGTTTTTGTCAATTCCTATCATTGAATTTTTTTAAAGAAAATCCTATGTAAATGGCATTTTCTGAGATAGTATATGCTATTTTTAAACTTTTATTTATTTATTTATTTTTATAAATTTTAGAAATATGCACTTGTCAATTATTTTTGCAACCTCAGAAATCTCAAGATTTATATATATTTTTGTTGCACTGGTAGATGGCAAAGAAAATTTGCCTGCATAAATTGCATAGAACATTATTAATAGAAAAAGTGTATTGAATTGAAATTGAGAAATAAAGGAAGACATTATTTCATGAGAATGAATTTTTTTAGAAGTATCATCTATCATCTATATGTGGGGGAGGTGGAAGAGAGTTTGTAAGTGGGTAAAAGTTTTGGTTTTGATTTATACGTAGAAAGGGTCAAACTTGGGTCATAATATGTAAGGTAACAACTGGGCATGAGCTTTTTATGAGGTTTGGTCTATTTTTAAAAATAGTTCATTTTGTAACATTTGGTCTAATTGTCAAGAGCAATCCATATTTTATATAATAGAAAAAAGTGAGTAACAGTAAAATTAACTTAATAAAAAAAAGGTAAAAATGGCTAAATGAAAAATTAGAATGCCACATAACAGAACCTTATGTACTCTCGTAGGAGCTCTATGCTTTTTTTATACATTTATATATATATATATATTTATATATATATTGAATATTGATTGATTACCATGAGTTGGTGAGTGAAAGACCTTGGTGGATTCTCAGATATCAAATTAAGATGAAGTCAGCTTGGAAAGTATTTTATAAGTAATAGATATTTAGACAGTGTAATGTGCATATATGTAGAGGAGAATCTCGTTAAAAGCTGGGGATGTTTGATGAGGCTAAATAAGAATGAGATACCTCAGCATTATTGGAGATCTACTAATGAAAATGTTTTACTGACTGTATATATAACCAATTTTATATATCGTTCAATTTGTTAAAACTCTTATTTTAAATATATCAGTGTGTAATCCTACTCTCTCTCTCTCTGCATGCGCATGCCTGTGTTCCCATTCCCATGTTGCAGGCATGTGTAATGCAGTTAGATGTATAAATATGTTTCAGTTAAGCTCATCTTCACCAAACAAGCTATGTTGGAGGAGGCAAATGTTTATATAACAACTTCAGGAAGGTTTTTGCATTAAATATAGAAGTCTACGATGCCAGGTAATTGCTTCCAACACCTGAGCCGAATTGCTTTGATCCAATGCAGTTCAAGGGTTGTTACTACTTTTACCAAGATCTGGAGACTACCAAGGAACTAACATCATGTCATTCAGAGCAACCATGACCATGAGCTCTAATGCTTGCCTAATTTATCCATTAGAATTTGAAAAATATTATTATATCATTCTAAAAGCAAGCAAAATTGCCATAAGAAATGTTGTATCACTTAATTAGCTTAGGCAATTGATCTGGTACTAATGGAGGAACTTTGAGCATCCTCCAATTCCCAAAAGGCTCTAGTTGGTTCTCAAAAAATGATGCAAGGAAAATGTTAAAATGATTAGATTCTTAAGCTGTTTTAAGCACAAAAGTAATTCCACCACAGAGCCAAGATGCAGGTATGAACCATCACATTACAGAGTTTAGTGCTCATGATATAATAAACTTGCAAGCATTGCTTTCAAACTGAAAAGATCTAGAGAGCTATGGAAAAGTAACTAAAATAATAGTTTAAATGTTTCGAATGCCAGTTCAAATCCAAAGGATTTCCAATAGCTCCAAAACTCTTATTCTTGCAGGATTAGAATTGCCGATGCAGTTATGCATACAAATCTATGCCCCAAAACTTTCCAGGAGTATTGGTTCGATGTTTCCTGTCCAAACTTTTAATCTGGTCCATGTCCTCCTTGGTTAGCTCAAAGTCAAAAACTTGGAAATTCTCTTCCAATCTCTTAAGGTTTGATGTCTTTGGAATGACGACCGTGTTACGTTGGATGCCCCATCGAAGAACAATCTGAGCCACAGTTCTTTTGTATTTTGCAGCCAGTCCCTGGCACGAGAGAAACAAGATAATGAAACTTTTGCTAAACCAGAACTCAAGCAGAATTTTTTATTTATTCAGTGGTAATGATAATAGGTGACAATTTATTTATTAAGAATGGAAGAATTAACTTACTTTGAGAACTGGATCATCCAAACATGACACTGAACCGAACCATTCAGTATTGGCTGCAGCACCTCCTAGAGGAGTGTGAGCTGTAATACTAACACCATGCTTCAGACAAAATTTGACAAGGGAATCACGTTGAAAATAGGGATGTGTTTCGATTTGATTCACAGCAGGCTTCACTTTGGAGTAAGCTAAGCAATCTCTAGTTAGAAAGATATCGTAGTTGCTGCAGAGAAAATTTTATCAGAACAAAATTCCATACTTTGAAAGATCTGAAAACTGATAGATACTCAAGTGAGGACAAAAATGTTGAAGCTTTTCTTTCACTTACAGTGTATATCAGATTCCAAGACGTCTCTCTAACCATAAAAATTCAAAATGATGACTATGGCACGGTTTACTTTAAGATGTGTGGATGGATATGCAATACATCAGAATTTTTAGAGGTGCTTTTGTCAAATTATGGGTGGCAATTCGTGTTCGTGTGTCGAGTTCGTGTCGCGTCAACTCATGAGTATCTGACTACGAGTCAACACTAACCCGACATGTTTATTAAACATGTCAAGATTCCTCAACCTTGACACGACCCATTTATTAAACAAGTTAGTCGTGTCGACTTGTTATTTTATCAAAATAAAAAAAAGTATGAAAAAACAAACAAATAAATATTTTTAATATAAAATTCAAAACTAATGAGTAACTGCATTACAAATAATTATTCAAAATTAAAGCATATCTCAAAATCACAAATAATCAATCACAATATGTCAATGGATGTAAACCACAACAACTAACAAGTTTATATACTTAGGTTTGAAGAGTATATTGGTAAAATGTTATTTAATTAAACAGGTCAAACGGGTTCCATGGGCTGAACATTAACCCAACCCGTTTATTAAAAGAGTCAGTCGTGTCAACCTGAATATGACACGAACCCATTAAGCCTCAATCCATAACTTGCTAATTTTGTGTTGTGTTGTGTCAGGTTTGCAGGTCATGTCCAATTTTGCCACCCCTAGTCAAATTGTTGTATTCAATGAAAAAATGTAAAAACCATGTTACTGATGATTTCTAATACGGATCATAATAGTTGTTCCCTCTACTGCATTCATGTGGCTCAAGTTATTGGACCCTGCCAAACTAGGTTTTACCAATTGTGTCAAATTTCAACCCTTTCTCCAACAGCCCACAATTAATTTAATGCCCATCTTTCAACAGCCAAAAGACAATAGGAATTCTGGATGAGATTATGCACTAAACCTTTTGAACATAAAATCAGGCAGGATAAACCTTACCCATATTTTAATACATGTATACTAGGCACAAAGGCAGCTAGATCTGCACAAGTTGTACAACTATATGCATATGTATAACGCATATGTATAACTTCTTAAAAAATGAAGCTTACACAATTAGTGAATGTTAAACATATATCAATTTAAGAGTAATAAAGGATAATAAAGTGAATTCATGACTAATATATGATGTTTAGCAATTAAAATACAAACCAAATAATAAGATCTAAAATAGTAAATAAAAGATAACTAGATAAGTGTTCAAGATTAAAACAAAAAAGAAATAAAAGATAATTAGATAAGTGTCCTTCCCATGTGCTGCATTTTTTTTTTTTTTAAAGGGCATGGCTGGGACATGGATGCAAAAGATTCCTAGGCGTGTCCTATGTCTGACACGGTTAGGGCACTACAAATGAAGTGTTTATGCTTTCTAGATAAAAATCACCCTATAAAAAAAAATCTGTATGATTGTCATGACTTATGTTTTGTATTATAAAGTCACCATATTTATGATGTCTATCTCTAGTCAACATCTTGACTTAGGTTTCTTTCATTTATTAATAATAATGGGTGGCAATACTCTACCTAAATCGTACACACAATAAAAAAGAAAAAACTAAAGATGGAGCCAATGAATTTCTGAATTCTTACAAAAGTACTTATTTAGATTTAAAAAGTGCATTAAAATTAATAGAATTATTTGGGATAAGATCCCTCCCATTTGAATATTCCAATTCCCTCCAATTTATGAGACGTGACATTTATTTGATTTTGTCTGATGACCATTGGATTTTTTAAATGCCACATGTCTTACATCTAGATAAAAATTGGAGGAAATTGGAAGATTTAAATGGAACGGGATTCTTTCTAGAATTATCTTGCTTGCTGTATCCAGACAAATACCAATCCAACCCATTTCAAGAATAAAATGTGACCAATTAACCAACCAACAAAATTATTTGTTACAAGTAATATATTGTTGTTGCATCGAAAAACATAAATGTTGATTAATCTGACACATTCCATTCCACTTTTGTAAGCTTTAAAATGAAGGAGGCATAGGATTTCGGATTACAGAAGGCATGATTAAAAAGGAAATTATTTTATAAAAAATGGAAAAGAGTCACATACTGACATACAGCAACATATGCTATTCACTTGAATGTGCTTTAAAATTTTAAAATGTCAGTGCACCTGATCCCAATGCTGCGAACTAAACCCTTGGAAACCAGATCTTCCATAGCACGCCAGGTGGTTTCAAGAGTTATGGTTGTATCTATTTCCAGCACACCATCCTCATCCAAAGCACTGTCAGTGGTACCCACGCCTGCATGTAAGTAGGATAAGAAATTTTTTTGAACAATGATTCACAAGCAGATGCAGAAGTTGCAAATTGCTTTAAATAATCTCAACACACCAGTATGAACTAAACACCAATATCATAAACCACAGTAGAGAATTTGTGAACCATCTATGCAGGAGAAAGGAGTGTGATGAAATGGGATGGGACTCATCTCAGTCCACAAGTACAAATTTGCAATTCCCATTGACTGATTTTTTCAATTAACTGCCTTCCATCAAATGTAGGCCTCCCGCCTCTAAGGTGAGATGGAGCTGGCAAGCACTTGTAACTTGTAAGAGACTCAAAATTGCCTAGTGATTTGTTCCTTCAATGAACTTGACCTACTCTCCCTAGCACTTATATTGAGATTCCTCACTAATACCATTTTCAGCATTATCCCCACCTAAGCAGTGCAATAACATGTTATAAAAGCCAACTATTTTGTTTTTAAAGCCATTCTACACTTTCATCATATGCAAATTAGATATTTCAAGTTATGCAGCCCACAAATTGTACACCCCAACTTCACAGTAAACAATAGAAAATACAGATAGCAATAGTAAAATGATTAAACAGGCAGGCAGGATTTACCGGTATGCTTGGTAGCTACAGGGAAGTGAACAAGGTACAGATCCAGATAATCTAGCTGAAGCTTCTTCAAACTGTCTTTACAGGCCTCAAAAACATGACCATGGTCTGAATTCCAAAGCTGCAATTTATGTGCAATTAATGAAAGAATCTGTCATTTTCTGGAAAACTTGAGTGTTACCACTACGCAAATAAAGGTCATAAATTCGCAGATAAACTAACCTTTGTAGTAATAAAAAGATCCTCTCTCTTCACAAGTCCGGACTGAAATGCTCCTGCAAGTGCCTCTCCAACTTCGGCTTCATTCTTGTAATCAGCTGCAAGCAACATTATTTGTCAAATATCAAATGCCTAATAAACACCTCAAAAAGGAATACATAGTACGATCACCACAGGAAAAACATTGTGAGCATTTTTGGTGGGAATGAAGCATGAAACAATTTCCCACATTTACTCTCCCATGCCAAATTTACTCTCAAGTTTATGTTCTTCCAACAGTGTTGAATGTCAATGATTTTCTAAAGTTTGATGCTAAGGTTGATCAATATACAGCACATACACATTACACACGTTACACCTATAGGAACTCTCAACCCTACCTCACCCCCCAACCACTCTTGTGAGAGGAGAAGGTGCTATTCAAACCAAAGCTCATAGGAAAATTTTTGCTTACAATAAGTGGGGAGGGGTGGGATTTGAACCCAAGTTCTCTCCTCCATGGGAGAATTGCCACTGTCACACAACTGACATAAGGCTCTTGAGTCTTGACAGAGATCATTCGAAAAAATAGAAATGTTGCAAGATGTGGTGTTTTGAATTTCCAATGATCTATAAACTCAAAAAGTAAACACCCAAAATCTACATAGTGTTACAATATGAGGAAGTTTCAATGTTCAGTCAGAAATCATACTAGGTTGCACAAAGTATTTCCAAGCACCACAAAATTGAATACCCAACAATTCTACAAGTAAAAGAACCAGAACAAAGACTGTTTGATGTGTTTCACTCTCACAAGTAATAATAGTAAAAGTTATGTTTTACGCTAATAGTATACAACAGAAATTGAATACCCAACTAATCTACAAGTAATATAACCTTCGACCCACCTCAAAAAAAGCAAAAAAGATTAAATATTTATGAGAGAAATTACCAGCACAATCAAAATGGCGATACCCAATTTTGATGGCATTGATGACAAGGTCTTTGATGTCCTTGCCTTCCACACGCCAAACACCGAAGCCCACTAAGGGCATCTTGAACCCACTGCTGAGTGTTACAGCCATTTTTTCAGTTTTGAGACACGACTAAACCCTCTTAAACTCTCTGCCTCTCAGCTTTATTTTTTTTATGTTTGCAGCTCAAAGAGAGAGGACTGTTGTGAGTGTATATAACGAGGTCAGTTTTTGGCTGTTCTTTGCTGATAAAGAATATACTGATGCTGGCATATCTATTTTTAGTGTTAAAGATGTGGCTAAACACTTTTCTTTTTTTGAGGAACAAGATGTAGCTAAACTTAGTGCGAACCGTTTGATTTGGTCCAAGTGCCAATGATGGTCAAGCGATCAAGCCGGCAAGGTAAACATTTCCTTTTTCCTTTGAAGGAGAATTTAACAATCTATAAATGTATGAGAGACCCAAGAGTGAGGTATTATATTTATAGAGTTGAATGTCATTTGATTCAATGAGGTCCATTGGGTTGTCCTTTGTGACTAATAAACAATATTAGGATGTTCGACAACCTAATAATTTCCTAGATGTGTGTAATGAGAGACGACAACGAGGTAGGATAAGGTCAAATAAAATTGACTTATTCCCATTTTGTTCCTTTTTTGGGCTAGAAAAATTGTGCAAGATGGGAAATGCATGTTGAAAACAAGTGGATTGGAGGTATTTTATCATTTTTAATAAGTTCGCTTCAATATTAATAAAGGAGAGAGAGAGAGAGAGAGAGAGAGAGAGTTTTAAGAGGTAGTAATAAAATGTGTACAACAAAATTATAACTATTTTAATTAAAACATACACACACACATTTAGGATAGGCAGGATAAGCATAATTTGTCCACATCCCACCACCTCTTCAAGGCATGCTAAACCTGCATAGGGTAGAGCGAGGCGGGATGGAAAATTTTTGCCATCCCTATGTGTAGTCTCCCATCTTAAAGCACTGAGTAATTAAGAAGCCTTTGAGAAAACCGTCAGTTGTTGGTTAGGATATTTGAAAAATAGTTTTAAATACTATCTGTAAGGACGCGATTCGTGGCGGACCTTAACGGTGTCGGGTTCGCACGTAAAAAGACCCAAACAATATCATTTGTAGAGCGTGGGTTTGGAAGGCTAGGCCTTGATCGACAGGCGGTGGGTTTTTCGCGGTGTTCATACAAGGTTAAGTTTTCCTTCACCCCTGGAGTCTTTCTCCTGGAGGTGGGCTGGGAGGCTCTGGTTTTTGGCCATTTTTCCCCGCCTCTTCTTTAGGTTACTTATTTTTCCTTTTATATTTGCCTGCGTTCATTGTCCTTCGTCCACGTATAGGGTCAACCTTTCCAAGATTGATACTTGTCCCATCAGCCCATATTCAAAGTCGTTGGGGGTGGTTGTAAAAGCCAAAGAATGCGGCTCTGTCAGGTTCAGAGCATTGAATGTCAGTAAGGGCAGCTTTCCCTGGATATTTTAGATCTTTCTTCCAAGTTTCAGTCCTATACCGTTTTTACCCCTCTTTCAGGGGGGACTTTGGGTCTGCCGAGGACTGAGCTGTCCTCGGCGGTATTCATAGGCTATTTTGTCGAGCTTGGGCCATAGCCTTCCTCGGCTTGGGCCTTTGGATTCTCCCCGGGTAGATGCGCCTGGCCCATAAATCATTTGGGCCCCACAATAGCCCCTCAAAACACGGCTGTCCAACCTCTTGGTTGGAAAGGGGGGTTTTGGTGATGCCGAACTTTTATGATGGCTCCTTTGATTCAGCCTTTCATTAATGCTAACGGTTTTCCATCTGTCCAAGAAATATACTAATCTACGAGGCGTTTTTTAATTTTACTCCTGACGCGTTCTCGTCGTTTGATTATTCAAAACACGCTTTTAATGACTTCCCTTCACGAGACTCATTTACATTCGACGGTTCGTCTGACGAGGCGGAGAAATGGAACAGACACATCTTCGTTTTCAGATTCTTTTGGAAACCTGGACGAATTTAATGCCTTCCGTTTTGCCCTTCCTATAAGAAGACAAGTAGGAGGCTATCACTTTCGTGCGGAGACCCTTTTATCTTTCTGAAATTTGAAAACCTTTGCCTCCCTTAGCGTTTACTTAACCCAGTAGTTATACACTAAATCACAGTACATTCACCATAACAAATGATGAAGAAACCATACCCCTCCTCAAAGCGTCATATTCTAATAAAGCTCGAAATGGCTCGGTCAAGGCAAGGATGGCGGAGGCTTAAGGTTCGTCTTACCTTCCTTTCAGCCAAAATTCGAAGCAGGGACTCGTCACGTCAAACTTTCGGCGTGACTGAGTCGAGAACACCCATCATTAATACCAACCGCGCTCTCATGAGCATACCTAATATGACCCCAATGTGTTGAGAGTCAGGATCGAGGCAGGGACTAAGTGCCCCTGCTTCTTCCTTTCTTCGTTCACTGGCGCCTCCTTTTGCCTCCCTTTCTTAGTCTTCCCAGCACCAGTTCCATCCTGGTGTTTTCCTTTCTCCCTCTTTTACTCCTTTTTCTTTCTTTTCATCTATTCTCTCTTCTTCTCCTCCTTCTTTACTCATGTCCTCCATTTTCTTCATTGATTTCTTCCTTACTATTTCCTTCTCCTTCAACTTTTTCCAAAGAAGGTTCTTCTCTTAGTATGAGCAACATTGAGGCAGAGATTGGAGAGACTTTTGAAGACGAGTTTAATAGGCGCCTGACCGTTTACTTATTTGTACTGCGGATGTTAGTGTTGCTTCGGCAGCTCACCTTTTGTATAGGCTTGTTTAAGCCCCTTTTTGTACGTTGTAATAACTTTTCATATTAATAAAAATTGTTGTTATTTTATTTCGCATGTTCTGTCTCTATGCTCTTTTTTTTTTTAAATTTGCAAACGCTGCTCGGCACAATGATATAGCATTTGAATCGATGACAAATAAGGCCAAAATACTTGCTGATAAAAAGATGTCACCATAACTTTAACAGAGTTGCTTGACATAGTAATGCGTACCTATGAATAACGATACTTGCCCGAAACAATGCTGGGATTAGAGCTGGATGCTCTATGCGGTGTAGGAAGTAATCATTCAAAGACATATCATCCGCCAAAATGAACAGCCCCCTTAGGCTACCGAATAGCGGAGTGTCCCACCATCATCCTAATACTTTTATCGGCCTTAACATTTTACAGTATTTGAGCCGGGGACTTTCCCATCCGAGCAGTTGGTTACCCCATAGGCTTGAGTCCGAGGACCATGCAAGGCCTTGGTTCTGTCCAAAACTTGTGATTTTTTCTTTTTTGTACTTGGTTTCCCAATAGGCTTGAGTCCGAAGACCATGCAAGGCCTTGGTTCTGTCCAAAACTTGTGATTTTTTTCTTTTTTGTACTTGGTTTCCCCATAGGCTTGAGTCCGAGGACCATGCAAGGCCTTGGTTCTGTCCAAAACTTGTGATTTTTTCTTTTTTGTACTTGGTTTCCCATAGGCTTGAGTCCGAGGACCATGCAAGGCCTTGGTTCTGTCCAAAACTTGTGATTTTTTCTTTTTTGTACTTGGTTTCCCCATAGGCTTGAGTCCGAGGACCATGCAAGGCCTTGGTTCTGTCCAAAACTTGTGATTTTTTCTTTTTTGTACTTGGTTTCCCCATAGGCTTGAGTCCGAGGACCATGCAAGGCCTTGGTTCTGTCCAAAACTTGTGATTTTTTCTTTTTTGTACTTGGTTTCCCATAGGCTTGAGTCCGAGGACCATGCAAGGCCTTGGTTCTGTCCAAAACTTGTGATTTTTTCTTTTTTGTACTTGATTTCCCCATAGGCTTGAGTCCGAGGACCATGCAAGGCCTTGGTTCTGTCCAAAACTTGTGATTTTTTCTTTTTTGTACTTGGTTTCCCCATAGGCTTGAGTCTGAGGACCATGCAAGGCCTTGGTTCTGTCCCTGGGCCCATATGCTGAACGGGCCTGGGCCGCGAATTTACTGGGCCCACAAATTAAGAGGTATTTCCGTAGTCTTTGATCACGCGGTACTTTTTGGCGTCCCAGTGTTCGAGGTATGCCTTCTCGAGACTCCTTTAACCTCAGGGTTGCAGACGACGTTGGAAATCGAGCCAGAGACGTTTTGTCTGTAGCGTTCCTTGGGACGCTGCGTGAATTAAATGCCACCGGTTTACTTCTGGGTATAAATGGGATAGGGGATCACTTCACTTGCACATGAACTCTCCTGTTCCCTTCAGAACCATATTTCTTCCATATCCGAGATCTCTCTTTCTAGTACCACTGCCTCAAAGCAAGATGTTTGAGGCGTGGATGGGGATGAAAGGTCTCCGCACGCTTCAGAGGCACCGAATCCTCAAGGTGATATGGTATGGACAAGGATGGCACAGATTCAAGCCAGTCCTCCGTCTTGACAGGAGGAAGATGGTATTCCTCCTTCTTTTAGTCAAAATCCGAAGCAGGTTCTGGTCATGCCAGATTTTTGGTATGTCAGAAGAAGGAATTTCCGCCATCAGCACCGTCTGCCTTGTAGCAGGCAAATTTTTGCGGGGGCTCCCCAACTTCCGGCTCCCTGCACCTTTTCTGTAGATGGTGTTAGCCTGAGGTCAGGTTCCCTGCACCTTTTCTTCACCGGTGCAGGCCCCAAGTTGGGTTCTTTGGCTGCCTGAGTTATGGGCATGTAGAAGCGTCGATGAATAGTTTCCTTAGACGACATCTTGGAACAGTAGTCAATCTCTCATCTGCGCCTTTTTTCTTTGGCTTTTCTTCATTCTCTTGTATTTTTCTTTACTTGCGTTGTTAGCTTTAATGTAAGCTTGTTTCAGCTTTTCGTTGTACACTGTACTGTTCCTTTGTCTTAATAAAAGATGTGTTTATTTCTTTTTACATACTTTCCTTCTCTGCAATAACTACTTGGTGCATGAATATTAAATGTAAGCTTGCCTTTAATGATACTCCAGGCAGAAAAATGCCTTAACACAGAGTCCTACTGGTTTAAACTCACAAATATTATCAAGTATAACAAGGTTAATCCTCAATAAATTAAACTCTTGGAACTAACTGGGATAATCGCTAAGTGCTGCGCGATGCATGCTAGACCAATGTCCGAGAACGATAAACTCTAAATAATTCGTCCGAGAGGGTAGCCGAGTAGCGAGGGACTTTGATTGTGCTTTTGGGTAATATATTACACCGTACCGCACCAACTCCTTTGGTACTGGGGATCCGAGGGTAGACCGGG